>NW_027206257.1:1330000-2530000 GCF_024711535.1 Dipodomys merriami
ACCTAGCCCTAACCCTAACCCTAATCCTCAATCAAACCCTCACCCTCAACCTTCCCCTAACCCTAACACTCAACCTAAACCTTACTCTCACCCTTACCCTAACCCTCACCATCAGCCTAACCCTCAGGTTTGCCCTTACCGTCACACCCAACATAACCCTCACCCTAATTCTAACCCTCAACCTAACCCTCATCCTAACCCTAAGTCTAACCCTAAACCTCACCCTCACCCTAACCCTAACTCTAACCCAAACCCTAACACTAATCCTCAACCTAACGCTAACCCTTACCCTCACCCTAAACCTAACCCTCACCCTCACCCTAACCCTAATCCAAACACTAACCCTAACACTATCCCTAACCCTAACCCTAATCCTAATCGTAAACTGAACCCTAACACTCACCCTTACCCTAACCCTCATCCTCACCCTCACCCTAATTCTAAGACTAAACCTTACCCACATGCTAACCCTAATCCTACCACTAACACTAACCCTAACCCTCCCCCTAACTCTAAACCTAACCCTAACACTAACACTGACCCTAAACCTAAACCTCAACCTAACCCTCCCCCTCCCCCTCCCCCAACTCAACCCTAAACCTCACCCTCACACTAACCCTCACTCTAATTATAACCCAAACCCTAAACCTCACCCTAACCCTAAACCTAACCCTCACCCTCACCTTAATCCAAACCCTCACCCTAAAACTTACCCTCATTCTAACCCTAACCCTAACCCTAACACTAACCCTCACACTAACCCTAACCCTAAACCTAACTCTAAAACTCAACCTCACCCTCACCCTCACCCTAACCCTAACAATAACCCTATTCCTAACCCTCACCCTAACCCTCTCCTGAACCCTAATTCTAACCCTAAACTTCACCATTACCCTCACCCAAACCCTAACCCTAGCCCAAAAACCCACCCTAACCCTAACCCTAACCCTCACCCGCACCCTCACCCGAACCATCACCCTAAACCTAAACCTCAACCTAACCCTGCCCCTAACCCTAATTCTAACCCTAACCCTCACCCTCACCCTAACCCTAACTCTATCCCTAACCCTAAGCCTAACCCTTACCCTAAACCTAACACCCACCATAACCCTAAACATAGCCCTAACCCTAAACCTAACACTAACCCTAACCATAAATCTAACACTAATCATCAGCTTCAACCTCACCCTAACCCTAACTCTATCCCTAACCCTAAGCCTAACCCTTACCCTAAACCTAACACCCACCATAACCCTAAACATAGCCCTAACCCTAAACCTAACCCTAACCCTAACCATAAATCTAACACTAATCATCAGCTTCAACCTCACCCTAACCCAAAACCTAACCCTAACCCTGACCCTCACTCTCAGCCCAAACCGAAGCCTAACCCTAACCCTAACCCTAACCCTCACAGTAACACTAACCCTAACGCTAACTCTAAACCTAACCCTAACCCTAACCCTAAACCTAACCCTAATCCTCAGCCTCACCCTCACCTTAAACCAAACCCTAACCCTAACCCTGACCCTAACCCTAAGCCTAACCCTAACACTAACCCTCACACTAACCCTCACACTAACACTAAATCTAAGCCTACACCTCACCCTCACTCCAACCCTAACCCTCAACCTCACCCTCACCCTCAGAATAAACCTAAGCCTAACCCTAAGCCTAACCTTCACACTCACCCTCACCCTCAGCCTAACCCTAACCCTAACACTAACACTAACACTAAACCTCACCCTAACCCTTACCCTGAACCTAACTCTAACCCTAAACCTCACACTCGCCCTAAACCTAAACCTAACCCTAACCCAAAACCTCAGCCTAACCCTAACACTAAACCTCACCGTCACCCTAAACCTCACCCTACCCCTAAACCTAAACTTCACCTTCAAATTAGCCCTCACCCTAACCCTAACCCTAACCGAAACCCTCACACTAAATATAACCCTACAACTCACACTAACCATAACCCTCACCCTCAACATCACTCTCAGCCTAACCCTAAGTCTAACCCTAAACCTAACCCTAACCCACACACTAACACTCACCCTAACCCTAATCCTAATTCTAACCATACCCATAATCCTCAACGTAACCCTATCACTCACCCTAAACTTAACCCTAACACTAACCCTAATTCTAACAAGCAACCTCACCCTCACCCTAAACCTAACACTAAACCTCAAACTAACCCTTACCCTAAACCTCACCCTAACCCTAGCTGACACCCTAACACTAATCCTAAACTAACTCTTACCCTAACCCTAACCCTCACACTCAACCTCACTCTCAGCCTAAACCTAAGCCTAAACCTAAACCTAACCCTAACCCACACACTCACCATCACCCTAACCTTAATAGTAAACCTAACCCTCACAAAAACCCACACACTAACCCTAACCTAACACTAACCCTAACCCTCAACCTCAACCTAACCCTCACCCTAACTCTCCCCCTAACCATAACTCTAACCTTAAACCTCACCATCACCCTAACCCTAATCCTCACCCTAACCCTAAATCTCACCCAAACCCTAAACCTAACCCTCACCCTCACCCGCACCCTCACCCTCACCATAACTCTAACCCTAACCTTAACAATAACACTAATCCTAACTCCAAACCTAACCCTAACCCTAATCCTAACCCTAATCCTCACCCTCAGCCTCACCATCACAGCAAAGGTAACCTTAACCATAACAATAACAATAACACTAACCCTAACCCTAACCCTCATCCTCACCTTAATCCTAACCCAAATCCTAACCCTCACCCAAACAATAATTCTAATACTCACTGTAACCCTAACCCACACACCTACCTTCACCCTCAACCTAACCCTTAGCCTAAGCCTAACGCTAACCCTCACACTCACCCTCACCTTAACCCTAATCCTACCCTAAGCCTATCCCTAAACCTCAACCTAACCCTCACCCTCACCCTAAGACTAACACTAACCCTAACCCTACCCCTCACCTTTACCCTCCCCCTAAACCTAATTCCAACCTTAAATGTCAACCTCAACCTAACCCTAACCCTAAACCTCACCGTAAACCTCACTCTAACCCAAACCCTCACCCTAACACTCACTCTAACTCTAACCCTAACCATAACAATAACACTAACCCTAAACCTAACCCTAAACCTAACCCAAACCATAAACCTCACACTCAGCCTCACCCTCACCGCAAACTTAACCCTAACTATAACACTAAAAATAACCCTAACCCTAACCCTAACACTCATCCTCACCCTAAACTTCACCCTAATCCTAACACTAATCCTAAATCTAACCCTCACACTCACCCGACCCCTTCCCCTATCCCTCACCCTAACCGTAACCCTAACCCTTACAGTAACTCTCAACCTCAGCCTAACCCTAAATTTTAGCCTTACCGTCACCCGCACCCTAACCCTCACCCTAACCCTAACCCTAACCCTCACCCTCAAACCAGGCCATAATCAAACCCTAGGCCTAAGCCTAACCCAGACCCTAACCCTCACTCTAACCCTAAACCCAACACTCACCCTAACAGTAACCCTCACACTCACCCTCACCCTAATTCTAATCCTAATCCTAACCCTAACCTTAACCCTCACACTCACCCTCACCTTAACCCTAAACCTAATCCTAACCCTAACGCTAACCCCCACCCCCACACTAAACCTCACCCTAAACCTAATCCTAACAGTAACCCTAACCCTAAACCTAACCATCACCTTAACCCTAACTCTAACCCTAAACCTCACCCTCTCCCTAACCCTAACGCTAACCCGAATCCTAAACCTCACTCTCAACCTAAACCTTACCCTAACACTTAACCTCACCCTAACACTAACACTAACACTAACTCTAACCCTCACACTAACGCTAACCATCACCCTAAACCTAAACCTCACCCTAACCATAACCCTAACCCTCAACTTTACCCTATCCCTCACCCTATCACTAACCCTCATACTCACCCTAAAACTCACACTAACCCTAACATTAATCCTCAATCTAACCCTCACCCTCAACCTAACCCTAACCCGAAATCTCACCCTAAACATAACACTCACTCTCAGCCTAACTCTCACCTTTACACTTACTGTCACCCTCATCCTTACGCTCACTCCAATCCTAAACCTCATCCTAACCCTCACCCTAACCATAACTCTAACCATCACCCTAAACCTAACCCTCACCCTCACCTTCAGACTCAGCCTAAACCTAAGCCTAAGCCTAAACCTAACCCTTAACCTCACACTCAAACTAGTCCTCACCCTAACCCTAATCCAAACCCTAACCCTCATCCTAGCCCTCAACCTAACCAAAACCGGAACCATCACTCTAAAACTAATCCTCATCCCCACCCTCACCCACAGCCTAACCCTAACCTAAGCCTAACTCTAACACTAACCCTCACACTCACCCTCACCCTCACCCTGTTCCTAACCCTAAACCTAACCCTAAACTTAAACCTCAACCTAACCCTCACCCTAATCCTAACCCTAACCCTAATCTTAACCCTCCCCTTAGTCCTCACACTAACCCTCACCCCAAACCTAACCCTCACCCTCACTGTAACCCGAACCCTAACGCTACCCCTAACCCTAACCCTAAACCTCACCATAACCCTAACACTAAACCTCACCCTCAACCTAGCCCTCACCCTAACCCAAATTGTAACCCTAACCATCATACTAACACTCACCCTAACCCTAAACCTAACCCGCATCCTAACACTGAACCAAGTTCTAACCCTCACCCTAACCCTAACCCTGACCATCACCGTGACACTCACCCTAAACCTCACCCTAACCCTAAACCTAACCCTAAACCTAAACCTCACTGTAAACCTAACCCTAACACTCAGCCTCACTCTAGCCCTCATCCTAAACCTAATCCTAACCCGAACCCTCATGCTAACCTTCACCCTAACACTAACCCTCACCCTAAACCTAGACCTAATCCTAACCCTCAACCTAACCCTAACCCTCACCCTCACAATAACCCTTACCCAATACCTAATACAAAATACCCTTACCCAATACACAATAAACCTCAGCCAATACCTAAACCTAACCCTAACCCTAAACCTCACCCTAACCCTAAACCTAACCCTCATTCTCCTGCTAGCCCTAACCTTAACTCTAATCCTAAACCTATCCCTCATCCTAACCCTCACCCTAACACTAAACCTAACCCTCACCCTAACACTAACCCTCACCCTCACCCTCAGCCTAACCCTAAGCCTAATCCCAACCCTAACCATAACCATCAAACTCACCCTCACCCAAAACCTAATCCTAAACCTAACCCTATCCCTAACCCTAACCCTCACCCTAACCCTCACCCTAACCCTAACCCTAATACTAACCCTCACACTAACCCTCAACTTAACACTAACTCTAAACCTAAATCTCACCCTCACCCTAACCCTAACCCTCAACCTTACCCTCACCCTCAGCCTATCCCTAAGCCTAAAACTAACCCTAACCCTCATACTCACCCTCACCCTAACCCTAATCCTAATCCTAACCCTAAACGTAACCCTCACACTAACACTAATCCTCAAGCTAACCCTAACCCTAACACTAACCCTAATCCTATCCCTCAGCCTATCCCAAGCCCTAACCCTAACTCTAACCCTAAACCTCACCCTCACCCTAACCCTAACCCTAAACATCACCCTCATTCTAGTCCTCACCCTAACCCTAACCCTAACCCTCACCCTAACTCTCATCCTAACCCTCACCCTAACCCTAAATCTCAATCTAACACTAACCTTAACCTCACCCTCATTCTAGCACTCACCCTAACACTAATCCTAACCCTAATCCTCATCCTAACTCTCACCCTAACCATAATCCTAACACTAACCATAAACCTAACCCTAACCCTCAACCTCACCATAACCCTAACCCTAACCCTCACCCTAAACCTAAACCCTAACTCTCACCCAAACGCTAAACCTAACCCAAACCCTAACCCTAAACCTCACCCTCACCCTCACCCTCAGCTTAACGCTAAGCCTAACTCTAACTCTAAGCCTAACCCAAGCACTCACCCTAACACTAAATCTAATCCAAATTGTAACCCTAAAGCTAACCCTGACCCTAACCATCAACTTCATCCTAACCCTCACCCTATCTATAACCCTAACAATAACACTAACCCTCACACTAACCCTAACACTCACCCTTACCGTAACCCTAAACCTAACCCAAACCCTCACCCTAACCCTTACCCTAACCCTAACCTAAATCTCACCCTAACCCTAAACCTAACCCTCACCCTCAGCCTCACCCTCACTGTAAATTTAAACCTAACCATAACACTAAAAATAACACTAAACCTAACTCTAACCCTCACCCTCACCCTAGCACTCACCCTAGCCCTAATCCTAAACCTAAACCTCACCCAAAACCTCACCCAAACCCTAACGCTAACCCTCACCATAACCCTAAAACCCTAACAATCACCGTAACCCTAACCCTCACGTTCACCCTCAAGCTCTGCCAAAGCATAAGCTTAAGCCTAAGGCTAACCATAAACCTCACACTCACTCTCACCCTCACCGTAACCGTAACACTAACCCTAACCCTCACACTAACCCGCGCCCTAACGCTAATCCTAACTCTAAACCTCACCCTCACCCTAAACATAACCCTCACTCTCACACTCACCCTCACCCTCCGCCTAGCACTAAGCATAACCCTAACACAAACCCTAACCCTAATAGTCACACTCAAAATCAGCCTAACCCTAAGCCTAAGCCTAAGCCTAAACCTAACCCTCACCCTCACCCTCACCCTCAGCTTAACCGTAAGCCTAAGCCTAAGCCTAACCCTAACCCTCAACCTCACACTAGTCCTCAACATAACCCTAAACATAGCACTAAACCTAACCCTAACACTCACACTAACCCTAAACCTAACCCTAACAATAACCCTAAACCTCACCTTCACCCTAACACTAACCCTAACACTAAACCTCATCGTAACCCTAATCCTAACACTCAACATCACCCTACCCCTCACCCTTACCTTAATCTTAACCCTAACCCTAACCCTAAGAATAATCATAACCCGAAACCTAAACTTAAACCTCACCCTCACCGTAACTCTAACCTTAACCCAAACCCTCACACTAACCCTAACCCTGACCATAAGCCTAAAGCTAAACCTCACGCTAAACCTAAACCTAACGCTAACCCTAACCCTAATTCTAACCCTAACCCTCACCCTAACACTCACTCTAACACTGAACCAAACCCTCACCCTAAATCTAACCCTCACCCTCACCTTCACACTCAGCCTAACCCTAAACCTAATACTAACCCTAACCCTAACTGTCAAACTCACAGTCACCGTAACCCTAATCCTAAACCTAACACCAACCCTAACCCTAAAACTAACCCTAACCCTAACCCTCACTCTAACCCTCACCCTAACCCTAACCCTATTGCTCATCCTAGCACATACCCTAACGCTAATCCTAACCCTCACCCTCACCATAACCCTCACCCTAACCCTCACTCTAAACATAACCCTAACCCTAACCCTCACCCTCACCCTAACCCTAAACCTAAACCTAACCCTAACCCTAACACTAACCCTCAAACTCACCCTCACCTTAACCCTAATCCTAATCCTAACCCTTACCCTAACCCTCACCCTCACCCTAACCTTCATCCTAACCCTACTCCTAACACTAACACTAACCCTAACCCTCACCTAACCCTCAACTAACCCTAACTCTAACCCTAACCCCCCATCGCCCTAACAATAACCCTAACAATAACCCTAAACCACACCCTAACCCTAACCCTAAACCTCATCCTCACCCTAAACCTCACCCTAATCCTAAACCTAAACCTAACTCTAACCCTCACCATAACCATAACCTTCACCATAACTCTAACATTCACACTTACCCTAAAACTCACCCTAACCTTAAGCCTAACCCTAACCTTAAACCTAACCCTCACATTCACCCTCAATCTAAACCTAATCCTAAACCTATCCCTATCCCTAACCCTATCCCTCACACTAACCACCACCCTAGCGATCACCCTAACCCTAATCCTAACCCTACACCTCATCCTAAGCCTCACCCTAACCCTAACCCTAACCCTCACCTTAACCCTAACCCTAACCCTCACCCTCACGCTCGTCCTAAGCCTAAGCCTAACCGTAAGCTTAAGCCTAACCCTAACCCTCACACTAACCCGCACCCTAAACCTAAAACTAACACTAATGCTAACTCTAACCCTAAATCTCATGCCCACCCTAATTCTAACTCTAACCCTAACCCTTAACATAAACCTCACGCTAAACCTAACCCTAACCCTCACCCTCACCGTAACCATAACTCTAACGCTAACCCTAAAAATAACCCTATACCTAACCCTGAACTTCATTCTAACCATAATCCTCACCCTAAACCTAACCCTCATCCTAACACTTAACCTCACCCTAACACTAAGCCTAACCCTAACACTGATCCTCACACTAACCCTAACCATTACCCTAACCCTAAACCTCACCCTAAACCTAACCTTCACGTCACCCAAGCCCTCACCCTAAACCTAACCCTCATCCTCACCCTAAACCTCACACTAACCCTAAAACTAATCCTCATTCTTAACCTCACCCAAACCCTAACCCTCATCCTCACCCTCAGACTCAGCCTAACACTCAGCCTAACACTCACCCTCACCCTAGCCCTCACCCTAAACCTAATCCTAACCCTAACCCTAACCCTAAACCTAACCCTAAACCTAACCATCACCCTAAACCTAATCCTCATTCCCACCCTCACCCTCAGCCTAACCCTAAGGCTAAGCCTAACGTAACCCTAACCCTCACACTCACCCACACCATAAGCCTAATCCTAAATCTAACCCGAACCCTAACCCTAAAACTCAACCTCAACCTCACCCTAACCCTAACCCCAGCACTAACCCTAACCCTAACCATCACGCTCACCCTCACAGTATCTTTAACCCTAATCCCAACCCTAACAATAACCCAAAACCTAACACTAAGCTTAAAGCTAACCACCCTCACCCTCACCCTAACCCTAACCCTAATCCTAACACTTACCCTCACACTAACCCTAAAAATCACCTTAAATTTAAACCTCAACCTAACTCTATCCCTCAACCTCACCCTAGCCCCCACCCTAACCCTAACCCTCATCCTCACCCGAAACCACACACTAACCCTAACACTAATACTCAATCTAAACCTCACCCTCACCCTAACCCTTACCCTAATCCTCACCCTAACCCTCACCCTAACCCTAATAATCACCTTTACCCTTACAGTCAAACTCACCTAACCCAACCCTCACCCTAACCCTAACACTCATGCTAACCCTAAGTCTAACTGTAACCCTAACCATCACGCTAACCCTAACACTCAACCTCACCCTCAGCCTCAGCCTAACCCTAAATCTAAGCCTGACTGAAACCCTAAACTTCACCCTCACCCTTGTCCTCACCCTAAACCTAATGCTAACCCTAACCCTCATCCTAACACGAACACTAACCCTAACAATAACCCTAACCCTATCCCTAACCCTCATTCTAACCATAACCCTCACCCGAAAACTAACCCTCACCCTAACACTTACCCTCACCCTAACACTAACCCTATCCCTTACACTAACCCTCACACTAACCCTAACCATCACCCTAACCGTAACACTCCCCCTAACCCTAACCCTAACCCTCACCGTCAACCTAGCCCTCACCCTAACCCTAATCCTCATCCTCACCCTAAGCCTCACACTAACCCTAAAACTAATCCTCAATCTAAACCACACCCTCACCCTAACCCTAACCCTAACCCTCACCATAACCCTAACACTCACATTTACCGTAATCCTCACTCTCAGGTTACCCTCAACTTTACCCTTACTTTCACCCTCAACCTACCCCTCACACTAACCCTAACCCTCATCCTAACCCTCACTCTGACCGTAACCCTAAGCATCACCCTAAACCTAACCCTCACCCATGCCCTAACCCTAACACTAAACCTCACACTAACCCTCACACTAACACTAACTGTAAGCCTAAACCTCCCCTTCACCCTAACCCTAAACCTCACACTCACCCTCACCCTCAGCCTAATCCTAAGCCTAACCCTAACCCTACAACTCACTCTAACACTCACCCTCAGCCTAACCCTACCCCTAACACTAACACTAACCCTAAACCTCACCCTAACCCTAATTCTAACCCTCAACCTCACACTAATCCTCAACGAAATCTAATCCTCACCCCCACCCTCACGCTCAGCCTAAGGCTAACCCTAACACTCACCCTCACCTTCACCCTAACCCTAATCCCTAACCTAAAGCTAGCGCTAACTCTAACCCTAAACCTAACCCCAAACCTAATCCTTACGCCCACTCTCACCCTCAGCCTAACCCTAAGCCCAACCCTAAAAATAACCCGAACTCTAACCCTAAACATCACCCTCAACCTAACCCTATCTCCAACCCTAACTCTAAACCTCACCCTAAACCTAACCCTAACTAGGACCCGCAACCTCACCTTCACCGTAAATCTAACCCTAACCCTAACAATAATACTAACTCTAACCTTAACCCTCACCCTAACCTTAATCCTCATCCTCACCCTAAACCTCACACTAAACCTAAACCTAATCCTCAAAATAACCCTCACCCTCACAATAAACCCTAAACCTCACCCTTACCCTAACCCTCACCCTAACCCTAACCCTCACCCTTATCTTAACCATCCCCCTCAGCCTAACCCTCAAATTTACCCTTACCATCACCCTCACTCTAACCCTCACCCTATCCCTAAACCTCATGCTAACCTTCAACCTAACTGTAAACCTAACCATCACCATAACCCTAACCCTCACCCTCAACGTCAACCTCTGCCTATCCCTAAGCCTAAGCCTAAGCCTAATCCTCACCCTCACCTTCACTTTAGCCCTCACCCTAACACTAATCCTAACCCTAATGCTCATCCTAACCCTCACCCTAATCGTAACCCTAACCATCACCCAAAAACTAATCCTCACCCCAACCCTCACCCTCAGCCTAACCCTAAGCCTAAGCCGAAGCCTAACCCTAACCCTCACACTCACCCTCACCCTAACCCTAATCCTAACCCTAACCCTAACCCTAACCCTAAACCTCAAACTATCCCTCACCGTAACCCTCACTCTAACCCTTTCCCTAATCCTAACTCTAACCCTAACCCTAACCCTCACCCTTACACTAACTCTCCCCCTAACACTAACCCTCAAACTAATCCTAACCATAACCCTAACCCTAAACCTCACCCTAACCCTTACCCTCACCCTCAACCTAGCCCTCAACCTAACCCTAACCCTCATCCTCACCCTAAACCTCACACTAAGCCTAACCATAAACCTCACCCTAACCCGAACCCGAACCCTCACCCTCACCCTCACCCTCAGCATAACTCTAACCAAAAGCTTAACAATAACACTAATCCTAACCCTAAACCTAACCCTAACCGTAATCCTAATCCTAAACTTCACCCTCAGCCTCACCATCACTGCAAAGGTAACCTTAACCATAACATTAACAATAACCCTAACCTTAACTCTAATCCTAACCCTCACCCTCACCCTAACCCTAATCCTAATCCTAACCATCACCCTAACCCTAACCCTAACCCTCACCTTAATCCTAACCCAAATCCTAAACCTCAACCTAAACCTAATCCTCACCCTCACCATAACCCTAACATTCACACCTATCTTCACCCTCAACCTAACCCTAAGCCTAAGCCTAAACCTAACCCTCACACTCACCCTTACCCTAACCCATAATTCTAACCCTAAGCCTATTCCAAAACATCAACCTAACCCTCACCCTCACACTAAGACTAAAACTAACCCTAACCCTACCCCTCACCATAACCCTCCCCCGAAACCTAATTCTAAACCTAAACCTCACCCTCAACCTAACCCTAACCCTAAACCTCATCATAAACCTCAACCTAACCCTAACCCTCACCTCACCCTCACTGTAACTCTAACCCTAACCTTAACAATAACACTAACCCAACTCCTAACCCTAAACCTAACCCTAACCATAAACCTCACACTCAGCCTCACCCTCATCGCAAACATAACCCTAAATATAACACTAACAATACCCCTAACCCTAACCCTCATCCTCACCCTAAACCTCACCCTAATTCTAACACTAATCCTCAATCTAAACCTCACCCTCACACTACCCCTAAACCTAATCCTCACCCTAACACTAACCCTCAGCCTTACAGTAACTCTCACCCTCAGCCCAACCCTAACATTTACTCTTACCTTCACCACCACCCTAACACTCACACTAACCTTAACCCTCACCCTAACCCTCACCCCAACCCCAACTGTACCCCTAAACCTCACCCTTACCATAACCCTAACTCTAACCCTAACCCTAATACTAAACTGCACCATAACCCACACACTCACCCTCAACCTAACCCTAATCCTAAACCTCATCCTAACTCTCAACCTTACCCTAAACCTAACCCTAACCTAACCCTATCCCTCACCTTCAGCCTCAGCCTCAGCCTAACCCTAAGCCTAACTTTAAACCTAAACCTAACCCACACATTCAACCTCACCCTAACCCTAATCCTAACCCTAACAGTCCCTCTAACCTTTACCCTCACAATAAACCTAACCCTAACGCTAACCTAACACTAACCTTAACACTAATCCTCACACTAACCCTCACATTAAGCCTAACTCTAACGCTAAACCTCACCCTCACCCTAACCCTAACTCTACCGCTAATCCTAAACCTAAACCTCACCCTAACTCTAAACCTAACCCTCACACTCACCCTCACCCTGAATGTAACCCTAAACCTAAAAATAAAAATAACCCTAACCCTCATCCTAACCCTAACCCTCACCCTAACTATAACCCTCACCCTAACCCTAACCCTCACCCTAACACTTACCCTCACCCTAACACTAACATTAACCATAACACTAACCCTCACACTAACGCCAACCCTCACCCTAACCCTAAAACTCACCATAACCCTAACCTAACCCTTACCCTCACACTCAGCCTAGCCCTCATCCTAACCCTAATTCTAACCCTAACCCTCACTCTAACCCTAACATCACCCTCACCCTAGCCATCACCCTAACCCTAATCCTAACCCTAACCCACATCCTAACGCTCACCCTAACTGTAATCCCTACCCTCACCCTAACCCTAACCTTCACCCTCAACCTTATTCTCAGCCTAACACTAAGCTTAAAACTAAACCTAACCCTAACACACACACTCACCCTAACCCTAACCTAACACTAACCCTAACCCTAACCATCACCCTAAGCCTAAATCTAACCCTAAACCACACCCTCCCCCTAACCATAACTCTAACATAATCCTAACTCTAAAACTCACCCTAACCCTAACCCTAACCCTCACCCTCACCCTCACCATAAACATAACCCTCTCCCTGACCATAACCCTAAGCATCACCCTAACCTTAACCCTCACCCACACGCTAACTTTAACACTAATCCTCACACTAACCTTCACCCTAACCCTAACACTAACCCTAACCCTCACACTCACCCTCACCCTAAACCTAACCCACACCCTCAACCTAACCCTAAGACCAACCCTCACCCTCACCCTCACCCTCACCATAATTCTAAACCTAAGCTTAACAATAACACTAATCCTAACCCTAAACCTAACCCTAACCCTAATCCGAACCTTAACCATCACCCTCAGCCTCACCATCACTGCAAAGGTAACCTTAAACATAATATTAACAATAACCCTAACCCTAACAATAATACTAAACCTCACCCTCAACCTAACCCTCACCCTAACTCCAACTCTACCCCTAAACCTTACCCTTACCCTAACCCCAACTCTAACCCTAACCCTAACACTAAACCTCACCATAACCCAAACCCTAACCCTCACACTAACCCTAACCCTCACCCTCTCGCACACCCTCAGCCTAAAACTAAGGCTAACCCTAACACTCACCCTAACTCTCACACTCACCCTAAACCTAATCCTAACCCTCACCCTCACCCTAGGCCTCACCCTAACCCTAACTCTCATCCTCACATTAAACCTCACACTAACCCTAAAACTAATCCTCAAACTAAACCACACCCTCACCCTAGCCCTAACCCTAACCCTTACCCTAACCCTAACACTCACATTTACAGTAATCCTCACCCTCACCCTCACCCTCAACGTAACACTAAACCTAAATCTAACAATAACCCTAACCCTAGCCCTAACCATCACCCAAACTATAACCCTCACCCTAACCCTAACCCTCACCCTAACACTTACCCTCACCATAACACTATCCCTATCCCTAACACTAACCCTTATACTAACCATGAACCTCACCATAAGCCTAAACCTCACCCTAACCCTAACCCTAACACTCACCCTAACCATAGCCCTCACCCTAACCCTAATTCTAACCCTTACCCTCACCTAACCCTAACCCTCATCCTAACCCTAAACCACACACTAACCCTAAACCTACTCCTCAATCTAACCCTCACCCTAATACCTAACCCTCAACCTTAACCTAACACTCACCCTAACCGTAACCCTCACCCTTATCTTAAACCTCAACCTCAGCCTAACCCTCAAATTTACCCTTACCATCACCCTTACCCTAACACTCACCCTATCCCTAAACCTCATCTTAACCTTCAAGCTAACCGTAACCCTAACCATCACCCTAACCCTAACCCTAACACTAACCCTAACCCTCAGCCTGACCCTAACCCTTCCCCTAAACCTAACACTAAACATAAACCTAACACTAACACTCACACTAACCCTAACCCTCACCTTAATCCTAAACCTCACCCTAACCCTAACCCTAATCCTCACCCTCATCCTAGATCTCACCCTAACCCTAATCCTAACCCTAACACTTATCCTAACCCTCACCCTAATCCTAAACCTAACCATCACACGAAAACTAATCCTCAACCCCACCCTCACCCTCAGCCTAAGCCTAACACTAACCCTAACACTCACCCTCACCCTCACCTTAACCCTAACCCTTAACCTAACCCTAACCCTAATACTAACCCTAAGCCTAAACCTGACCCTAACCCTCCCCCTAAACCTAACACTAAACCGAACCCTAACACTAACACTCACACTAACCCTAACCCACAACCTAACCCTAAACCTCAATCTAACCCTAACCTTAATCCTCACACTCATCTTAATTACAACCATAAGCCTAAGCCTAAACCTAATCCTATCCCTCACATTCACGCTCACCTTAACCCTAATCGTAACCCTAACCCTATCCCTAAACCTCAACCTAAACCTCACCCTCACCCTTAGACTAACACTAACCCTAAACCTAACCCTCACCCTAACCCTCCCACTAACCCTCACTCTAACCCTAAAACTCACCCTGAACCTAAATCTAAACCTAAACCTCACCCTAACCCTAACCCTCACCCTCACGCTCACCGTCACCGTAACACTAAACCTAACCCTAAAAATAACACTAAAAGTAACCCAAACCCTAAACCTAACCCTAACCATAAACCTCACCCTCAGCCTCACCCTCACTGCAAACTTAACCCTAGACATAACACTAACAATAACCCTAACCCTAACCCTAACCCTAAATCTAACCCTAACCCTAACCCTATCCCTAATCCTCAACCACACTGTCAACCTCAACCTAATCCTAAGCCCAACCCTAACACTAAGCCTAACTCTAAACCTAAACATCACCCTCACCCTAACCTTATCCCCAACCCTAACTCTAAACCTCAACCTAACCCTAATCCTAACCCTCACCCACAACCTCACCCTCACCGTAACTCTAACCCTAACCCTAACAATAACACTAACCCTAACCCTAACCATCACCCTAAGCCAAATCCTCACCCCCACCCTCACCCTAACCTTACCCTAACCCTAACACTAACACTACCCCTAATCCTCACCCTCACACTCACCCTAAACCACACCCTAACCCTAAACCTAACCCTAAACCTAAGCCTAACCCTAACCCTAATCCTAAAACTCACACTGACCCTCAAACTAACCCTAATCCTAAACCTAACACAATCGCTAACCGTAAGCCTCACACTAACCCTAACCCTCACCCTCAACCTCAGCCTCAGCCTAACCCGACGCATAAATCTAAACCTAACCCTAACCCACACACTCACCCTCACACTAACCCTAATCCTAACCCTAACCCTCATCCTAACCCTCAACCTTACCCTAAACCTAACCCTCACCTAACCCTAACCCTCACCTTCAACCTCAGCATCAGCCTAACCCTAAGCCTAACACTAAACCTAACCTTAACCCACACACTGAACCACACCCTAACCCTAATTCTAACCCTAACCCTTCCTCTAACCCTAAGGCTCACACTAACCCTCACCCTAACCCTAACCTAACATTAACCCTAATACTAATCCTCACACTAACCCTCACCCAAAGTCTAACTCTAACCAAAAACCTCACCCTCAACCTAACTCTACCCCTAATCCTAAACCTAAACCTCAACCTAACTCTAACCCTAACACTCACCCTCATCCTCACCCTCAATGTAACCCTAAACCTAAAAATAACAATATCCCTAAACCTAACCCTAACCCTCACCCTAGCTATAACCCTCACCCTAATCCTAACCCTCACCCTAACACATACCCTCACCCTAACACTAACCCTAACCATAACACTAACCCTCAAACTACCCCTACCCCTCACCCTAACCCTAAAACTCACCATAACCCCAACCTAATCCTAACCCTCACCCTCACCTTAGCTCTCATCCTAACCCAAATTCTAACCCTAACCCTCACCCTAACCCTAACCCTCATCATCACCCTAAACCTCACACTACACCTAAACGTAATCCTCAATCTAACCCTCACCTTCACCACAACCCCTAACCCTCAACCTTACCCTAACCCTCACCACAACCCTAACCCTCATCGTTATCTTTACCTTGACCTTCAGCCTAATCCTCAACATTACCCTTACTATCACCCTCACCCTAACCCTCACCCTATCCCTAAACCTCATGCTAACCTTCAACCTAACCGTACCCCTAAACTCACCCTAACCGTAACCCTCACCCTCAACCTCACCCTCAGCCTAAACATAAGCCTAAGCCTAACCCTAACCCTAACCCTCACCCTCAACCTAGCCCTCATCCTAAAACTAACCCTCCCCCTAACCCTCCCCCTAACCCTAACTCTAACCCTAAACCACACCCTAATCCTCACCCTAACCCTAACTCTAACCCTAAACCTCACACTCCCCCTAACCCTAACCCTAACTATAACCCTAAACCTCAGCCTAACCCTAACCCTAAACCTCGCCCTCACCATAAACTTCACCCTAAAGCTAACCCTAATCCTCACCCTCAACGTAGCCCTCAACCTAACCCTAAACCTAACCGTAACTGTCACCATAAACTTAACCCTCACTGTAACCCAAACACTCATACTAAACCTAACCCTCAGGCTCAACCTCACCCTCAGCCTAACCCTAAGCCTAACACTAAACCTAACCTTAACCCACACACTCACCCTCACCCTAACCCTAATCCTAATCCTAACCATAACCATAACCCTCACCCTAACCCTATCACTCACCCTAACCCTAACCCTAACACTAACCAGATCCCTATCCCTCACCCTAACCCTAACTCTAACACTCAACCTCACCCTCACACTAACCCTAACACTAAACCTCATCCTAACCCTAACCCTAAACCCAACCCTCACCCTAGCCATCACTCTAACCCTAATCCTAACCCTAACCCTCATCCTAACCCTCACCCTCACCAAAATCCTTACCGTCACCCTCACCCTAACCCTCACCCTCAACCTCACTCTTAGCCAAAAACTAAGCCTAACCCTAAACCTAATCCTAACCCACACACTCACCTTAACCCTAACCTAACCTTAACCCAAACCCTAACCTTCACCCTCACCCTCAACATAACCCTAAACCTAAAATTAACTAAAACCCTAATCCTAAACCTAACCCTCACCCTAACTATAACCCTCACCCTAACCCTAACACTCAACCTAACACTAACCCTCACCCTAACACTAACCCTCACACTAACCCTAACACTCACCCTAAGCCTCAACCTCACCCTAACCCTAACACTAATCCTAAACCTCACCCTGACCCTAGGCCTCACCCTAACCCTATTTCTAACACTTACCCTCACCTAACCCTAACACTCATCCTCACCCTAAACCACACACTAACACTAACCCTAATCCTCAATCTAACCCTCAACTTCACCATAACCCCTAACCCTCACCCTTACCTTCACACTCACCCTAACCGTAACCCTCACCCTTATCTTAACCCTCACCCTCAGCCTAACCCTCAACTTCAAACTTACCATCACCCTCACCCTAATCCTCACCCTATCCCTAAACCTCATCCTAACCTTCAAGCTAACCATAACCCCAACCATCACCCTAACCCTTATCCTAACACTAACCCTAAACCTAACCCTGACCCTAATCCTACCCCTAACCCTAACACTAAACTTAAACCTAACACTAACACTCACACTAACCCTAACCCTCACCCTAAGCCTAAACTTCACCCTAACGCTAAACCTAACCCTCACCCTCACACTAGCCTTCACCTAAACTCTAATCCTAACCCTAACCCTCATCCTAACCCTCACCCTCATCCTAACCTAACCAAAGTCTAAGCCTCACCCTCACCCTCACCCTCAGCCTAAGCCTAAACCTAACCCTAACACTCACAAATACCCTCATCCTAACCCTAATCCTAAACCTAACCCAACCCTAACCCTAAACCTCAACTAAACCCTCACCCTAACCCTAACCCTCACACTAACCCTAACCCTATCCCTGACCCTAACCCTCCCCCTAACCCTAACACTAAACCTAACCCTAACACTAACACTCACACTAACCCTAACCCTTAACCTAACTCTAAACCTCACCCTAATCCTAAGCCTAACACTCACCCTCACCATAATCCTAAACCTAAGCCTAAGCCTAACCCTAACCCTAACGCTCACATTCACCCTCATCCTAACCCTAATCCTATCCCTAACTTTATCCCTGAACCTCAAGCTAACCCTCACTCTCACCCTAAGACTAACACTAACCCTAAACCTAACCCTCACCCTAACCCTCCCACTAACACTCACTCAAACCCTAAACCTCACACCCAACCTAACCCTAACCCTAACCCTCACCCTCATCCTCACCATAACTCTAACCCTAACCCTAAAAATAACACTAACACTAACCCTAATCCTAAACCTAAATCTAAACATAATCCTCACCCTCAGGCTCACCCTCACTAAAAACTAAACCTAACCATAACACTAACAATAACCCTAACCCTAACCCTAACCCGATCTCTAACACTAACCCTAACGCTAACCCTAATCCTTACCCCCACCCTCACCCTCAGCCTAATGGTAAGTGTAACCCTAACACTAATCCTAACTCTAACACTAAACCTCACCCTCACCCTAACCCTATCTCTAACACTAATCCTAATCCTCACCTAACCCTAACCCTAAAACTCACCCTCACCATCACCCTCACCCTCACCTTAAATCTAACCCTAACCCTAACAATAACACTAAACCTAAACCTAACCATCACCCTAACCCTAATGCTCACCCCACCCTCACGCTTAGACTAACCCTAAACCTAACCCTCACACTAACCCTAATCCTCATTCTCAACCTCACTCTAAACCAAACCCTAACCCTAACCTTAACCCTAACCCGAATCCTAACCCTAACACTAAGCCTAACCCTCACACTCACCCAAAACCTATGAAGGGTAAACAAAGGAGGAGGCTGCAATGCTTGGTAAGAAATGTATGCATTATCCTGCCCATGTAATTGTAGCCCCTCTGTACAGTATGTTCTCAAATAAAATAAAATAAAATTAAAAAAAAAAACCTAACCCTATCCCTAACCCTAACCCTCACACTAACCATCACCCCAGCGCTCAACCTAACACTAATCCTAACACTAACCCTCATCCTAACCCTCAATCTAACCCTAACTCTAACCCTCATCCTAACCATAACCCTCACCCTCAACCTCACCGTCAGCCTAACCCTAAGCCTAACAATAAACCTAAGCCTAACCCACACACTCAACCTCACCCTAACCCAATACTAACGCTAATTATCACTCTAAACCTAACTCTCACCCTAACCCTAACCTAACACTTACCTTAACCCTAACCCTCACACTAACACTCACCCGAAGCATAACGCTAACCCTAAACCTCACCCTCACCCTAACCCTAACTCTAACACTAATCCTAAACCTAAATCTCACCCTAATCCTAACCCTAAACCTAACCCTCACCCTCACCCTCACCCTCAACCTAACTCTAAACCTAACAATAACAATAACCTTAACCCTAACCCTCACCCTAACTATAACCCTCAACCTAACCCTAACCCTAACCCTAACACTTACCCTCACCCTAACCCTAACCCTAACCCTAACAATATGCCTCACACTAACCGTAACCCTCACCCTAACCCTAAAACTCATCCTAAACCTAACACTAACATTAACCCTCACCCTCACCTTAGCCCTCACCATAAATCTAATTCTAAACCTAACCCTCACCCTAACCCTAACACTTATCCTGACCCTAAACCTCACACTAAACCTAACCCTAATCCTCAATCTAACCCTCACCCTCACCAAAACCCCTAACCCACACCCTTACCCTAAACCTCACCCTCACCCTAACCCTCACCCTTATCTTAATTCTCACAGTCAGCCTAACCCTCAACTTTACCCTTCCCATCACCCTCACTCTAACCCTCACCCTATCCTTAAACCTCATGCTAATCT
Source organism: Dipodomys merriami (assembly GCF_024711535.1). Lineage (NCBI taxonomy): Eukaryota > Metazoa > Chordata > Mammalia > Rodentia > Heteromyidae > Dipodomys > Dipodomys merriami. The sequence goes on from NW_027206257.1 coordinate 1,350,920, forward strand.
TCAACTTAACCGTAACCCTAACCATTACCCTTACCTTAACCCTTACCCTCAACCTCACCCTCAGCCTAACCCTAAACCTAACCATAAACCTAAACCTAACCCTCACCCTCACCCTAGCCGTCACCCTAACCATAATCCTCACCCTAACCCTCATCCTAAACCTCACCTTAATCCTAACCCTAATAATCACTGGAACCCTAATCCTCACCCCCACCCTCATCCTCAGCCTAACCCTAAGCCTTAGCATTAGCCTAACCCTAACACTCAACCTAACCCTCATCCTAACCCTCACCTTAATACTAACGCTAATCATCACGCGAACCATAATCCTCACCCCCACTCTCATCCTAAGCCTAACCCTAAGCCTAAGCCTAACCCTAACACTCACACTAACCCTCATCCTAACCCTAATCCTAAACCTAACCCTAACCCTAACCCTAAACCTCCCCCTAACCCTCCGCCTAACCATCACTCTAACCCTAAACCTCACCCTCATCCTAACCCTAATCCTCACACTAACCCTAAAGCTCACCCTAAACCTAACCCTAACGCTCACCCTCAACCTCGCCATAACTCTAACCCTAACCTTAACAAAAACACTAAACCTAACCCTAAACCTAACACTAACCCTAATCCTAAACCTAACCCTCAACCTCAGCCTCACCATCACTGCAAAGGTAACCTTAACCATAACACTAACAATAACCCTAACCCTAATCCAAACACTCACCCTCACCCTAATCCTAATCCTAACCCTAAACCTCACCCTAACCCTAACCCTCACCCTCACCTTAATCCTAACCCAAATCCTAACACTCACCCTAACCCTAATCCTCACCCAAACCATAACCATAACCCTCACACCTACCTTCACCCTCAACCTAACCCTAAGCCTAAGCCTAAACCTAACTCTCACACTTATCCTCACCCTAATCCTAATCCTAACCCTAAGCCTATCCCTAAACCTCAACCTAACCCTCATCCTCACCCTAAGACTAACTCTAACCCTAACCCTACCTCTCACCCTATCCCTCCCCATCAACCTAATTCTAACTCTCAACCTCACCCTCAACCTAAACCTAACCCTAAACCTCACCATAAACCTCACCCTAACCCTAACCCTCACCCTCACCCTCACTGTAAATCTAACCCTAGCGCTAAAAATAATACTAACCCTAACCCTAACCCTAAACCTAACGCTAAATATAAACGTCACCCTCAGCCTCACCTTCACTGCAAACTTAACTGTAACCAAAACACTAACAATAACCCAAACCCTAACCCTAACCCTCATCCTCACCCTATACCTCACCCTAACATTAATCCTCAATCTTACCCTCACTCTAAACCTATCCCTAAGCCTAACTCTCACCCTCACCTTAACCCTAACCCTCACATTTACCATAATCCTCACTCTCAGCCTAAACCTCAACTTTACCCTTACTGTCACCCTCACCCTAACCCTAACACTAACTCTCACCCTCATGCTGAACCTCTCCCTGACAGTAACCCTAAGCATTACCCTAACCCTAACCCTCACCATAAACCTCTCCCTAAACCTAACTCTAACCCTAAACCTCACCCTCACCCTAAACCTAATCCTCACCCTAACCCTAAACCTCACCATAACCCCAACCCTCATCCTCACACTCACCATAACTCTAACACTAACTTTAACACTAACCCTCACACTAAACCTCACTCTAACCCTAATCCTAACCCTAACCCTCACACTCGCCCTCACCGTAAACCTAACCCACAACCTCAACCTAACCCTAAGCCTAACCCTTACCCTAACCTCACACTCATCCTCACCCAAACCCTAATCCTAATCCTGACCATAACCATAACCCTCAACCTAACCCTAACACTCACCCTAACCCTAACACTAACCCTAACCCTAACCCTCACCCTAACTCTAACCCTCACCCTTATCTTAATTCTCACCCTCAGCCTAACCTTCAACTTTACCCTAACCATCACACTCATTCTAACCCTCACCCTATCTCTAAACCTCATGGTAACCTTCAACCAAACCGTAACCCTAAACATCACCCTAAACTTAACACTCACACTCAACCTCACCCTCAGAATAACCCTAAGCCTAAGCCTAACCCTAAACCTAACCCTCACCCTCACCCTAGACTTAACCCTAACCCTAATCCTAACACTAACCATCATCCTAACCTTCACCCTAATCCTAAACCTTACCATCAACTGAACCCTAATCCTCACCCCCAACCTTATCCTCAAACTAACCCTAAACCTAAGCATAAGCCTAACCCTAACGCTCACCATCACCCTCACCCTAACCCTATTCCTAAACTTAACCCTAACCCTAACCTAACCCTCACCATAAACCTCTCCCTAAACCTAACTCTAACCCTAAACCTCACCCTCACCCTAAACCTAATCCTCACCCTAACCCTAAACCTCACCATAACCCCAACCCTAACCCTCACCCTCATCCTCACACTCACCATAACTCTAACCATAACCTTAACAAAAACACTAATCCTATCCCTAAACCTAACCCTATCCCTAATCCTAACTCTAACTCTCCCACTAACCCTTATTCTAACCATAAACCTCACCCTCAACCTAACTCTAACCCTAAAAGTCACCCTAAACCTCACCCTAACACTAAAACTCACCCTCACGGTAACTCTAACCCTAACCCTAACACTAACACTAACACTAACCTTAACCCAAAACCTAACCCTAACCATAAAGCTCACCCTCAGCCTCACCCTCACTGGAAACTTAAACCTAAACATAACACTAACAATAACCCTAAACCTAAACCTAAACCTAACTCTAAGCTTACCTTAACCCTATCCCTAATCCTCACCCCCACTCTCACCCTCAGTCTAAACCATTGCCCAACCCTAACACTAACCTTAAATCTAACCCTAAACATCACCCTCACCCTAACCCTATCTCCAACACTAACTCTAAACCTCACCCAAACCCTAACCCTAACCCTCACCCACAACCTCACCCTCACCATAACTCTAACCCTAACCCTAACAATAACACTAAACCTAACTCTAACCATCACCCTAACACTAATCCTCACTGCCACTCTCACCCTCAGCCTAACCCTAAACCTAAAACTAACATTAACTCTAATCCTCACCCTCACCCTCACCCTAAACCAAACCCTAACCCTAACCCTAACCCGAACACTAAGCCTAACACTTACCCTAATCCTAAACCTCACAATGACCCTCAAACAAACCCTAATCCTAAACCTAACCTAACCCTAACCCTAACCCTAAGCCACACACTTACCCTAACCCTCAACCTCAACCTCAGCCTCAGCCTAAACCTAACTCTAAACCTAACCCTAACCCACACACTCAACCTCACCCTAACCCTAATCCTAACCCTAACCTTCCCTCTAATCCTAACCCTCACACTATCCCTCACCATAACCCTAACTCTACCCCTAATCCTAAAACTAAACCTCACGCAAACTCTAACCCTAACCCTCACCCTCACCCTCAATGTAACCCTAAACCTAACAATAACAATAACCCTAACACTAACACTAACCCTCACCCTAACTATAACCCTCACCCTAACCCTAACCCTCACCCTAACACTTAACCTCACCCTAACACTAACCTTAACCCTAACCCTAACCCTCACACTAACCCTATTCCTCACCCTAACCCTAAAACTCACCCTAACCCTAACCTAACCCTAATCCTCACCCTCACCCTAGCCCTCATCCTAACAATAATTCTAACCCTAACCCTCACCCTAACCCTAACCCTCATCCTCATTCTAAACCTCACACTAACCTAACCCTAATCCTCAATCAAACCCTCACCCTCACCCTAAACCCTAACCCTCATCCTTATCCTAACCCTCACCCTAACAATAGCCCTAACCATTTTCTTTACCATGACCCTCAGCCTAACCCTCAAAATTACCCTTACCATCACCCTCACCCTAACCCTCACCCTATGCCTAAACCTCATGCTAACCTTCAACCTAAACGTAACCCTAACTATCACCCTAACCCTACCCCTCACCCTCAACCTAGCCCTCACCCTAAACCTAACCCTCATCCTAACCCTCCCTCTAACCCTAAACCTCACTCTAACCCTCACCCTAACATTAACTCTAACCCTAAACCTCACACTCGCCCTAACCCTAACCCAAACTGTAACCCTAAACATCAGCCTAACCCTAACCCTAACCTCACCCTCACCCTAAACCTCACCCTAACCCTAACCCTAAACCTTAACCTCAACGAAGCCCTCAACCTAATCCTAAACCTAACCGTAACCCTCACCTTAAACATAACCCTCACCGTAAAACAAACACTCACACTAAACCTAAACTTCAGCCTCAACCTCACCCTCAGGCTAACCCTAAGCCTAACACTAAACCTAACCTTAACCCACACACTCACCCTAACCCTAACCCTAATCCTAATCATAACCATAACCCTCACCCTAACCCTATCACTCACCCAAACCCTAACCTTAACAATAATCGATCCCTAACCCTCACCCTAACCCTAACTCTAACACTCAACCTCACCCTCACCCTAACCCTAACACTAAACCTCACCCTAACCCTAACCCTAAACCTCACCCTCACCCTAGCCATAAGCCTAAACCTAATCCTAAACCTAACCCTTATCCTAACCCTCACCATAACCATAATCCTATCCCTCATCCTAACCCTAAACCTCACCCTCACCCTCACTCTCAGCCTAACACTAAACCTAACCCTAACCCACACACTCACCCTAACCCTAACCTAACACTAACCCTCACCCTAACCCTCACACTTACCCTCACCCTAATCCTAATCCTAACCCTAACCCTCACCCTCACCTTAATCCTAAACCAAATCCTAACCCTCACCCTAACCCTAATCCTCACCCTCACTGTAACCATAATCCTCATACCTACCTTCACCCTCAACCTAAATCTAAGCCTAAGCCTAAACCTAACCCTCACTCACTCCCAACCTAACCCTAATCCTAACCCTAAGCCTATCCCTAAACCTCAACCTAACTCTCACTCTCACCCTAAAACTAACACTAACCCTAACCCTACCTCTCACCCTAACCCTTACCATAAACCTAATTCTAACTCTAAACCTCCCTCTCAACCTAACCCTAACCCTAAACCTCACCGTAAACCTCACCCTAACCCTAACCCTCACCCACACCCTCACTGTAAATCTAACCCTAACCCTAAAAATAATACTAACCCTAACCCTAACCCTAAATCTAACCCTCATCATGCACCTCACCCTCAGCCTCACCCTCACTGCAAACTTAACTGTAACCATAGCACTAACAATAACCCTAACCCAAATCCTCATCCTTATCCTAAACCTCACCCTAACACTAATCCTCAATCTTACCCTCACCTTCACCCTACCCCTACCCCTAACCCTCACCCTAACCCTAACCCAAACCCTTACAGTAACTCTCACCCTTAGCCTAACCCTAAAGTTTACCCTTACCTTCACCCCCACCCTAAACCTCACCCTAACCCTAACCCTCAGCCTAACCCTCAGCCTAAGCCCAACTCTACCCCTGGACCTCACCCTCACACTAACTGTAACCCTAACACTAAAACTCATCATACCCCTAACCCTAAACCTCACCCTTACCCTAAAGCTAACCCTCACCCTAACCCTAACCCTCACGCTCACCCTCACCCTCAGGCTAACCCTAAGCCTTACCCTTACCTTAACCCTCACACTCACCCTAACCCTACCCTAATCCTAATCCTAACCATCATCATAACACTCACCCTAACCCTAACACTCACCCTAACCCTAACACTAACACGAACCTTAATCCTAACCCTCAACCTAACCCTAACTCTAACACTAAATCTCACCCTCACACTAACACTAACCCTAAACCTCACCCTAAACCTAACACTAAAACTCACGCTCACAATAACACTCACACTAACCCTAATCCTAACCCTCACACTTACCATAACCATCACCCTCAACCTCACCCTCAGCCTAACCCCAAGCCTAACCCTAAACCTAACCCTAACCCACACACTCAACCACACCCTAACCCTAACCCTAACCCTAACCTAACATTAATCCTAACATTAACCCTAACACTTTCCCTCACTCTAAGCCTAAATCTAACCCTAAACCTCACCCTAACCCTAAACCTAACCCTCACCCTCACCCTCATCCTCAACATAACCCTAAAACTAAAATTAACAATAACCCTAACCCTAACCCTTAACCTCACCCTAACTATAACCCTCAACCTAACCCTAACCCTCTCCCTAACACTTACCCTCACCCTAACACTAACCCTAACCCTAAAACTAACCCTCACCCTACCCCTAACCCTTACCCTAAGCCTAAACCTCACCCTACCCCTAACCATAACCCTCACCTTCGCCCTAGTCCTCACCCTAACACTAATTCTAACACTTACACTCACCTAACCCTAACCCTCATCCTCACCCTAAACCACACAGTAACCCTAACACTAATCCTCAATCTAACCCTCAGCCTCACCCTAATCCGTAACCCTCACCCTTACCCTAACCCTCACCCTAACCATAACCCTCACATTTATCCTAACCCTCACCCTCAGCCTAACCCTCAAATTTACCCTTACGATCACCCTTACCCTAACACTCACGCTATTACTAAACCTCATCCTAACCTTCAAGCTAACTGTAACACTAACCATCACCCTAACCCTAACCCTAACACTAACCCTAACCCTAACCCTGATCCTAACCCTCCCCCTAACCCTAACACTAAACCTAAACCTAACACTAACACTCACACTAACCCTAACCGGCACCTTAAACCTAAACCTCCCCCTAACCCTAACCCTAAACCTCACTCTCACCCTAGCCCTCACCCTAAGCCTAATCCTAACCCTAACCCTCATCCTAACCCTCACTCTAATCCTAAACCTAACCATCACCCGAAAACTAATCCTCACCCCCACCCTCACCCTCAGCCTAAGCCTAACCCTAACTCTAACACTCACCCTCACCTTCACCCTAACCCTAATCCCTAACCTAACCCTAACCCTAAATCTAACCCTAAACCTAAGCCCAACCCTAATCCTCACCACCTCTCTCACCCTCAGCCTAACCCTAAGCCCAACCCTAACACTAACCTCAACTCTAACCCTAAACATCACCCTCAACCTAACCCTATCTCCAACCCTAACTCTAAACCTCACCCTAACCCTAACCCGGACCCGCAACCTCACCCTCACCTTAACACTAACCCTAACCCTAACAATAACACTAAACCTAACCCTAACCCTCACCCTAACCCTAACCCTCATCCTAACCCTAAACCTCACACTAAACCTAACCCTAATCCTCAATTTAACCCTCACCCTCACCCTTACCCTAACCCTCACCCTAACCCTAACCCTCACTGTTATCTTAATTCTCACCCTCAGCCTAACCCTCAGCTTTACCCTTACCATCACCCTCACTCTATCCCTCACCCTATCCCTAAACTTCATGCTAACCTTCAACCTAACCGTAACCTTAACCATCACCCTAACCTTAACACTCACCCTCAGCCTAACCTTAAGCCTAAGCCTAACCCTAAACCTAACCCTCACCCTCACCATAGCCCTCAGCCTAACCCTAATAATAACCCTAACCCTCATCCTAACGCTCACCCAAATCCTATCCCTTACCATCACCCGAACCATAATCCTCAACCCCACCCTCATCCTCAGTCTAACCCTAAGCCTAAGCCTAAGCCTAAGCCTAACTCACACACTCACCCTCACCCTAAACCTAATCCTAAACCTAACCCTAACCCTAACCCTAACCCTCACCCTAACCCTCCCCCTAACCCTCACTCTAACCCAAAACCTCACCCTCACCCTAACCCTAATCCTCACCTTAACCCTAAAACTCACCCTAACCCTAACCCTAAACGTCACCATCACCCTCACCATAACTCTAACCCTAACCTTAACAAAAACACTAATACTAACCCAAAACCTAACCCTCACTCTAATCCTAACCCTAAACCTCACCCTCAGCCTCACCATCACTGCAAAGGTAACCTTAACCATAACACTAACAAAAACCCTAACCCTAATCCTAAACCTCACCCTCACCCTAATCCTAATCATAACCCTAACCCTCACCCTAACCCTAACCATCACCCTCACCTTAATCCTATCCTAAATCCTAACCCTCACCCTAAACCTAATCCTCACCCTCACCGTAACCATAACACTCACACCTACCTTCACCCCCAACCTAATCATAAGCCTAAGCCTAAACCTAACCCTCACACTCAACCTTACCCTAACACTAATCCTAAACCTAAGTCTATCCCTAAACCTCAACCTAACCCTCACCCTCACCCTAAGACTAACACTAACCCTAATCCTACCTCTCACCCTAACCCTCCCCATAAACCTAATTCTAACTCTAAACCTCACCCTCAACGTAACCCTAAACATAAACCTCACCATAAACCTCACCCTAACCCTAACCCTCACCCTCACCCTCACTGTAAATCTAAAACTAAAACTAAAAATAATACTAACCCTAACCCTAAACCTAACCCTAACCATAAACCACACCCTCATCTTCAACCTCACTGCAAACTTAACTGTAACCATAACACTAACAATAACTCTAACCCTAACCCTAACCCTCATCCTCACCCTAAACCTCACACTAACACTAATCCTCAATCTTACACTCGCCCTCACCCTACCCCTAACGCTAACCCTCACACTAACCCTAACCTTAACCCTCAAATATACCATAATTCTCACTCTCAGCCTAACCCTCAACTTTTCCCTTACTGTCACCCTCACCCTAACCCTCACAGTAACTCTCACCCTCATGCTAACCCTCTCCCTGACTGTAACCCTAAGCATCACCCTAACCCTAACCGTCACCCACACCCTAACTTTAACACTAAACCTCACACTAACCCTCACCCTAACCTTAAGACTAACCCTAACCCTCACACTCACCCTCACCCTAAACCTAACCCTAAACCTAACCCTAACCATAAACCTCACCCTCAGCCTCACCCTCACTGCAAACTGAACTATAACCATAAAACTAACAATAACCCTAACCTAACCCTAACCCTCATCCTCACCCTAAACCTCACCCTAACACTAATCCTCAATCTTACCCTCACACTCACCCTACCCCTAAAGCTAACCCTCAACCTAACCCTAACCCTAACCCTCACATTTACCGTAATCCTCACTCTCTTCCTAACCCTCAACTTTACCATTTCTGTCACCCTCACACTAACCCTCACACTAACTTTCACCCTCATGCTAACCCTCTCCCTGAACGTAACCCTAAGCGCCACCCTAACCCTAACCCTCAACCGCACCCTAACATTAAGACTAACCCTCACACTAACCCCCACCCTAACCCTAACACTAACCCTAACCTTCACACTCACCCTCACTCTAAACCTAACCCTCACCCTCAACCGAACCCTTAGCGTAACGCTTACCCTAACCCTCACACTCACCCTCACCCTAACCATAATCCTAATCCTAACCATAACCATAACCTTCACCCTAACCCTAACCCTAACACTAACCCAAAGCCTAAGCCTCACCCTAACACAAACTGTAACACTAAACCTCACGCTCACCCTAACCCTAACCCTACACCTCACCCTAACCCTAACAGTAAACGGCACCCTCACCCTAGCCCTCACACTAATCCTAATACTAACCCTAACCCTCATCCTAACTCTCACACTAACCCTAATCCTAACGCTCACCCTAACCCCACCCCTCACACTCAACCTCACCCTCAGCCTAACGCTAAGCCTAACCCTAACCCTAAAATTAACGCTAACCCACACACTAAACCTCACCCTAACCCAAATCCTAACCCTAACCCTAACTCTAACCATAACCCTCACACTAACCCTCAGCCTAACCCAATCCTAACACTAATCCTAACCCTAATCCTAACACTAACCCTCACCCTAAGCCTAAATCTAACCGTAAACCTCACCCTTTCCCTAACCCTACCTCTAACCCTAACCGTAAACCTAACCTAACCCTAACCCTAATCCTCACCCGCACCCTCACCCTCATCTTCACCTTCACTCTAACCCTAACCCTAACAATAACACTAACAGTAACCCTAACCATCAACCTAACCCTAATCCTCACCCCCACCCTCACCCTTAGCCTAACCCTAACCCTAACACTAACACTAATAATCACCCTCACGCTTCCCCTAAACCAAACCCTAACCCTAACACTAACCCTAAACCTAACCCTAGCCCTACCCCTAACCCTCACACTCACCCTCAACCTAACCCTATCATAACCCTAACACACTAACCGTCACACCAGCGCTCAACCTAACCCTATTCCTAACCCTAACCCTCTTCCTAACAGTAAATCTAACCCTAACTCAAACCCTCAACATAACCCTAACCCTCACCCTCAACCACACCCTCAGCCTAAACCTAAGCCTAACACTAAACCTAACCCTAACCCACACACTCACCCTCACCCTAACCCTAATACTAACCCTAACTATCACTCTAACCCTAACCCTCGCACTAAACCTCACCCTAACCCTAACGTAACACTAACCTTAAACCTAACCCTCACACTAACACTCACCCTAACCCTAACTCTAACCCGAATCGTAACCCTAAATCTCACCCTAACCCTAACCCTAAACCTAACCCTCACCCTCACCCTCACCGTCAATGTAACCCTAAACCTAACAATAACTATAACCCTAACCCTAACCCTCACCCTAATTGTAACCCTCACCCTAAACCTAACCCTCACCCTAACACTTACTCTCACCCTAACACTAACCCTAACCCTAACACTAACTCTCACACTAACACTAACCCTCATCCTAACCCTAAAACTCACCCTAACCCTAAAACTAACAGTAATCCTCACCCTCACCCTAGCCCTCACCCGAAACCTAATTCTAACCCTAACACTCACCCTAACCCTAACCCTCATCCTCACCCTAAACCTCACACTAAACCTAAACCTAATCCTCAATCTAACCCTCAACCTCACCATAACCACAAACCCTCACCCTTACCCTAACACTCACCCTAACCCTAACCCTCAACCTTATCTTAATTCTCACCCTCAGCCTAACACAAAGCTTTACCCTTACCATCACCCTCACTCTAAGCCTCACCCTATCCATAAACCTCATGCTAACCTTCAACCTAACGGTAACCCTAACCATTACCCTAAACTTAACCCTCACCCTCAAACTCACCCTCAGCCTAAACCTAAGCCTAAGCCTAATCCTAACCCTAACCCTCACCCTCACCCTAGCCTTCACCCTAACCCTAATCCTAACCCTAAGCCTCATCTTAACAATCACCCTAATCCTAACCCTAACCATGATCCGAACCCTCATCCTCAACCCAACCCTCATCCTCAGCCTAACCCTAAGAATAAGCCTAACACTAACCCTCACACTCACCCTCACCGTAAACCTAATCCTAAACCTAACCCTAACCCTAACCCTCACTCTAACCCTCGCCCTAACCCTAAATCTAACCCTAATCCTCACCCTCACCCTAACCCTAATCGTCACCTTAACCCTAAACCTCACCCTAAACCTAACCCTAACCCTCACCCTCACCCTCACCCTCACCCTCACCTTCACCATAACTCCAACCCTAACCTTAAAAAAATCACTAATACTAACCCTAAACCTAACCCTAATCCTAATCCTAACCCTAACCCTCACCCTCAGCCTCACCATCACTGCAAAGTTAACCTTAACCATAACACTAACAAAAACCCTAACCCTAATCCTAAACCTCACCCTCACCCTAATCCTAATCCTAACCCTAACCCTCACCCTAACCCTAACCCTCACCCTCACCATAATCCTAACCCAAATCCTAACCCTCACCCTAACCCTAATCCTCACACTCACCCTAACCATAACCCTCACACCTACCTTCACCCTCAACGTAACCCTAAGCCTAAGCCTAAACCTAATCCTCACACTCAACCTCACCCTAACCCTAATCCTAACCCTAAGACTATCCCAAAACCTCAACCTAACCCTCACCCTCACCCTAAGACTAACACTAACCCTAACCCTACCTCTCACCCTAACCCTCCCCATCAACCTAATTCTAACTCTCAACCTCACCTTCAACCTAACCCTAACCCTAAACCTCACCGTAAACCTCACCCTAACCCTAACCCTCACCCTCACCCTCACTGTAAATCTAACCCTATCCCTCTAAATAATACTAACCCTATCCCTAACCTTGAATCTAAACCTAAAAATAAACCTCACCCTCAGCCTCACCCTCACTGCAAACATAACTGTAACCATAACACTAACAATAACCCTAACCCTAACCCTCATCCTCACCCTAAAACTCACCCTAACACTAATCCTCAATCTCCCTCACCCTCACCCTACAACTAAACCTAACCTTCTCCCTAACCCTAACCCTAACACTCACATTTACCGTAATCCTCACTCTCAGCCTAACCCTCAACTGTACCATTACTGTCACCCTCACCCTAACCCTCACACTAAATCTCACCGTCATGCTAAACCTCTCCCTGACAGTAACCCTAAGCCTCACCTAACGCTAACTCTCACCCACACCATAATTTTAACACTAACCCTCACACTAACCCTCACCCTAACCCTAACACTAACCCTAACCCTCACACTCAACCTCAACCTAAACCTAATCCTAACCCTAACCCTCAACCTAACCCTCATCCTAACCCTAAACCTAACCCTCACCTAACCTTAACCCTCACCCTCAACCTCAGAATCAGCCTAACCCTAACCCTCCCTCTAACCCTAAAACCCTCACACTAACCAGCACCCTAACTCTAACCTAGCACTAACCCTAATCCTAATCCTAACACTAACCCTCACCCTAAGCCTAACTCTAACCCTAAAACTCACCCTCACCCTAACCCTAACTCTACTCCAATCCTAAACCCAAACTTCACCCTAACTCTAACCCTAACCTTCACACTTACCCTCAATGTAATCCTAATACTAACAATAACAATAACACTAACACTAACCCTCACCCTAACTATAACCCTCACCCTAACCCTAACCCTCACCCTAACACTTACCCTCACCCTAACACTAAACCTAACCCTAACACTAACCCTCACCCTAACCCTAAAACTAACCCTAACCCTAACCTAACCCTGACTTTCACACTCACCGTAGCCCTCATCCTAACCCTAATTCTCACCCTAACCCTCACCCAAACGCTCAGCCTCATCCTCACCCTAAACCTCAAACTAACCCTAACTCTAATCCTCAATCTAACCCTCACCCTCAACCTAACCCCTAACCCTCACCCTTACCCTAACCCTCACCCTAACACTAACCCTCACGCTTATCTTTACCCTGACCCTCAGCCTAACCCTCAACTTTACCCTTACCATCACCCTCAGCCTAACACTCACCCTATCCCTAAACCTCATGCTAGCCTTCAACCTAACCGTAACATTAACCATCACCTTAACCCTAAATCTCAACCTCAACCTCACCCTCAGCCTAAACATAAGCCTAAGCCTAACCCTAACCCTAACCCTCACCCTCAACCTAGCCCTCACCCTAAATCTAACACTCACCCTAACCCTCCCACTAACCCTAACTCTAACCCTAAACCTCACCCTAACCCTCATCATAACCCTAATTCTAACCCTAATCCTCACACTCGCCCTAAACCTAACCCTAACTATAACCCTAAATCTCAGCCTAACCCTAACTATTAACCTCACCCTCACCCTAAACCTCACCCTAACCCTAATCCTAAACCTCACCCTCAATGTAGCCCTGAACCTAACCCTAAACCTTACCGTAACCGTCACCCTAAACATAACCCTCACCGTAACACAAACACTCACGCTAAACCTAACCCTCAGCCTCAACCTCAACCTCAACCTAACCCTAAGCCTAACACTAAACCTAACATTAACCCCCACCCTCACCCTCACCATAACCCTAATCCTAAGACTAACCATAACCATAACCCTCAACCTAAACCTATCACTCACCCTAAACCTAACCCTAACACTAACCCTAACCCTACCCCTAACCGTAAGCCTAACTCTAACACTCAACCTCACCCTCACCCTAACCCTAACACTAAACCTCACCCTCACCCTAGCCATCACCCTAACCCTAATCCTAAACCTAACCCTCACCCTAACCCTAACCCTCACCATAAGCCCAACTCTATCCCTAGACCTCACCCTCACCCTAACCCTAACCCTAACACTAAACCTCATCATACCCCTAACCCTAACCCTCTACCTAACCCTAACCCTGACCCTCACCCACACCCTCAGCCTAAACCAAGGACTAACCCTATCACTCACCCTAATCCTCACACTCACCCTAACCGTAATTCTAAACCTCACCCTCACCCTAGCCCTCACCCTAACCTTAACCCACATCCTCACTATAAACCTCACATTAACCCTAAAATTAATCCTCAATCTAAACCACACCCACACCCTAACCCTAACCCTAACCCTCACCCTATCCCTAAACCTCGCATTTAACTTAATCCTTACTCTCAGCCTAACCCTCAACTTTACCCTTACTGTCACCCTCACTCTAACCCTCACACTAAACCTAACCCACATCTTAACCTTCACCCTGACCGTAACCCTAAGCATCACCCTAACCCTAAACCTCACCCACACCTTAATTTTAACACTAAACCGCACACTGACCCTCACCCTAACCCTTACTCTAATCCTAACTCTAAAACTAAACCTCAGCCTAACCCTAACCCTAACCCTCACCCTAACCCTAACCCTCATCCTCAACCTCACCCTCAGCCTAATCCCAAGCCTAACCCTAAACCTAAACCTAACCCAGACACTCAACCTCACCATAACCCTAATCCTAACCATAACCTTAACTCTAACCCTAACCCTCACATTAACCCTCACCCTAACACTAACCTAACACTAACCCTAACCCTAAACCTCACCCTAACCCTAACAATAAACCTCACCCTCGTCCTCACCCTCAACATAAGTCTAAACCTAAAATTAACAATAACACTTACCCTAACCCTCACCCTAACTATAACCCTCACCCTCACCCTCACCCTCACCGTAAAACTTACCCTCACCCTAACACTAACCCTAACCCTAACACTAACCCTCACACTAACCCTAACCCTCACCCTAAGCCTAAACCTCACCATACTGCTAACCTTAACCCTCACCCTCACCCTAGCACTCACCCTAAACCAAACCTAACCCTATACCTCATCCTAACACTCACCCTAAACCTAACCCTAACCCTCACCCTAACCCTAACCCTAACATTCACCCTCACTCTCGGCCTAAGCCTAAGCCTAAACCTAAGCTTAAGCCTAAACCTAAACCTTACACTAAACCTCACCCTAACCCTAACACTAACACTAACGCTAAATCTAACCCTAAACCTCACCCTCACCCTAAACCTAACTCTAAACCTAACCCTTAACATAAAACTCACCATAAACCTAACCCTAACCCTCACACTCACAGTAACCGTAACCCTAACCATAAACCAAACAAGAACCCTAAAACTAACCCTAACCCTCATTGTAACCATAACCGTCACCCTAAACCTAACCCTCACTCTAACACTTAACCTCACCCTAACACTTACCCTAACCCTAAAACTAATCCTCACACTAACCCTAACCATCACCCTAACACTAAACCTCACCCTAACACTAAACCTCACCCTCACCCAGCACGCACCCTAACCCTAACCCTCATCCTTAGCCTAAACCTCAAACTAACCCTAAAACTAATCCTCAATCTTAACCTCACCCTCAACCTAACCCTAACTCTAACCCTCAACCTAACCCTAACCCACACCCTAACCATTATCCTCACTCTCAGCCTAACCTTCAACTTTTCCCTTACCGTCATCCTCACCCTAACCCTCACCCTAACCCTAACACATCCTAACCCTCACCCTGACTGTAACCCTAAGAATCACCCTAACCCTAAACCTAACCCTCACCCTCAGCCTCAGCCTAGCCCTAAGCCTAAGCCTAACCCTAACCCTAAACCTCACCCTCACCCTAGCCCTCACCCTAACCCTAATCCTAACCCTAACCCTAACCCGAAACCTCACACTCACCCTCAACCTAACCCAAATCCTAAACTTAATCCTATCCCTATCCCTAACCCTCACACTAAGCATCACCAAAGCGCTCACCCTAAGAGTAATCCTAATCCTATCCCTCATCCTAACCCTCAACTTAACCCTAACCCTAGCCCTCACCCTAACCCTAACACTAACCCTCACCCTCAGCCTCAGCCTAACCCTAAACCTAACCCTAACCCACACACTCACACAAACCCTAACCCTAATCCTAACCCTAACCCTCAACTTAAACCTAACCCTTACCCTAACCCTAACCCTAATTCTAACCCTAATCCTAACCCTAAACCTCACCCTAACTCTAACCCTAACAAGAACCCTCACCCTCATCGAAACGGTAACCTTAAACCTAACCCTAACAATAACCCTAAACCTAAACCTAACCCTCATTCTAAACATAACCCTCAATCTAACCCTAACCCTCATCCTAACACGTACCCTCACCCTAACACTAACCCTAACCCTAACACTAATCCTCACACTAACCCTAACCGTCATCCTAACCCTAAACCTCACCCTAACCCTAACCCTCACACTCAACCTAGCCCTCACCCTAACCCTAATCCTCTTCCTCACCCTAAACCTCACCCGAACCCTAAATTAATCCTCAGTCTTAACCTCACCCTTACCCTAACCCTAACCCTAAACCTCAACCTAATCCTAAACCTCACCCTTAATTTAATTCTCACTCTCAGCCTAACCTTCACCTTTAACCTTAATGTCACCCTCACCCTAACCCTCACCCTAAACAGAACCCTCACCCACAGACTCAGCCTAAACCTAAGCCTAAGCCTAACCCTAACCCTAAACATCACCCTCACCCTAGCCCTCACCCAAACCCTAATCCTAACCCTAACACTAATCCTAACCATAAACCTAAACCCAACCCTAAACATCACACTAAACCTAATCCTCATCCCCATCCTCACCCTCAGCCTAACACTAAGCCTAATCCTAAACCTAACCCTAAACCTCACAATCACCCTCACCATAACCCTAATCCTAAATCTAACCCTAACTCTAACCCTAAACCACAACCTAACCCTCACCCTAACCCTAGCCCTAACACTAACCATAACCCTAGCCCTCACCCTAACCCTCCACATAAACCTAACTCTAACCCTAAACCTTATGCTCACCCTAACTCTAAACCTAACCCTAAACCTCACCCTCATCCTCACCCTCACGGTAACTCTAACCCTAACCCTAACAATAACACTAATGCTAACCCTAACCCTAACCCTCACCCTCACCGTAAACCTAACCCTAACCCAAGCCATCACCCTAACCGTAACCCTAACCCTAACCCTAAACCACAACCTAACCCTAAACCTAACCCTTACCCTCAGTCTCATCCTCACTGTAAACTTAACCTTAACCATAACACTAACAATAACCCTAAACCTAACCTTAGTCCTAACCCTCACCCGAACGCTAACCCTCAACTTCACAGTAACCGTAACCCTAATTTTCACCCTCACCCTCACCCTCAGCCTAACCCTAAGCCTAAGCTTAACCCGAAACCTAACCCTCACACACACCCTAACCCTAACCCTCACACACACCCTCACCCTAACCCTAATCTTAACACTAACCCTAACCCTAACCCTAACCCTCACCCTAACCCTCATCCTAACCCTAACTCTAAACCTAAACCGCACCCTCACCCTAACCCTAACTCTAACCCTAACCCTAAACCTAAACCTCACCCTAACCCTAACCCTAAAATTCACCATCACCCTCAACGTAACAGTAAACATAACCATAACCATAACAATAACCCTAAACCTAACACTAACCATAAACCTCACCCTAACCCTAACCCTCAACTTTACCCTTGCTGTCACATTCACCCTAAACCTCACCCTAAACCAAACCCTCATCCTAACCCTCATCCTAACCGTAACCTAAACCATCACCCTAACAGTAACCCTCAACCTGACCCTCACCCTCAGACTAACACTAAGCCTAACCCTAACCCTAACCCTCACCCTAACACTTACTGTCACCCTAACACTAACACTAACCCTAACATTAACCCTCACACTAATCCTAACCATCACGCTAACCCTAACACTGACCCTAACCCTAACCCTAACACTCACCCTCACACTAGCCCTCACCCTAACCTTAAACCTCATCCTCAGGCTAAACCTCACACTAACCCTAAAACTAATCCTCAACCTAAACCACACCCTCACCCTAACCCTAACACTCACCTTCACCCTAACCCAATCCTCATATTTACCCTAATCCTCACTCTCAGCCTAACCCTCAACTTTACCCTTACTGTCACCCTCACCCTAAACCTCACCCAACCCTAACCCTCATCCTAACCCTCACCCTAACCGTAAACCTAAGCATCACCCTAACCCTAAACCTCACCCACAGCCTAAACCTAACACTAAACCTCACACTAATGCTAACACTAACACTAACTCTAACCCTAAACCTCACCCTCAACCTAACCGTAACCCTCACCCTCACGCTCACCCTCAGCCTAATCCTAAGCCTAACCCTAACCCTAATCCTCACACTCACCCTCACCCGAACCCTAACCCTCACCCTCACCCTCACAGTAACAGTAACCATAACCCTAACCATAACAATAACACTAATCCTAACTCTAAACCTAACAATAACCATAACCCTCACCCTAAACCTAACCCTCACCCTAACACTTACCCTTACCCTAAAACTAAGCCTAATCCTAACACTAACCCTCATACTAACCCTAACCATCACCTTAACCTTAAATCTCAACCTAACCCTATCCCTAACCCTCACCCTCATCCTAACCCTCACCCTAACCCTCACACTAACCCTAAACCTAATTTTAACCCTAAAACTAAACCTAACCCTGACCCTCACCATAACCCTAACCCTAATCCTCAACCTAACCCTAAACCTAACCCGAGACCTAAACCTCACCCTAAACCTAACCCTAAACCTCACCCTCACGATAGCCCTCGCACTAACCCTATTCCTAAACCTAACCATAACCCTCACCCTCACACTCAGCCTAACCCTAACACTAACCCGAACCCTAACCCTCACACTCACCATCACCCAAACCCTAATCCTAAAACTAACCCTATCCCTAACCCTAAACCTCACCCTAAAACTCACCCTATCCCTAAAACTAATATTAACCCTAACACTAACCCTCACCTTAACACAAACACTAACTCTAAACCTCACCCTCACCCTCTCCCTCAGCCTATCCCTAAGCCTAACCCTAACCCAAACCCTAACAATCACACTCACCCTAACCCTAACACTCAGGCTTACCCTAAGACTAAGCCTAAGCCTAAACCTAACCCTAAACCTCACACTAACCATAACACTCACCCTAACCCTAACACTCACACTAACCCTAAGCCTAACCCTAACCTTCACCCACACCCTCACCCTAACCCCAACCCTCACCCTCACCCTAAACCAAACCCTAACCCTAAGCATCAATCAAACCCTAAGCCTAACCCTAAACTTAACCCTAACCCTCACACTCACACTCAACCTAAACCTAATCCTAAACCTAACCCTATCCCTAACCCTAACCCTCACAGTAACCCTCAACCTAGTGCTCACCATAAACCTTATCCTAACCCTAAACCTCACCTAACCCTCACCATAAGCCTAACGCTCACCCTAAATCAAATTATAAGACTCACCCTCATGCTAGGCATAAGCCTAAGCCTAAGCCTAAGCCTAACCTTAACCCTCACCTAACCTTAACCCAAACACTAACCCTAACTCTAACCTTAAACCTCAACCTCACCCTAAACCTAATCCTAACTCTAAACCTCATCTTAACCCTAACCCTCACCCTCACCCTAGCCCTCACCCTAATCCTAACATTAAGCCTCATCCTAACCCTCACCCTAACCCTAACGCTAACCCTATCCCTAACCCTATCCCTAACCCTCAGCCTAATCCTAAAGCTCACTCTCACCATAACCCTAACCCTAACCATCACCCTAACCCTAAACTTAATCTAAACCCTAACCCTCACCCTAACCCTAACCCTCACCCTCAACCTCGCCCTCAGGCTAACCCTAAGCCTAAACCTAACCCTAACCCTAACACACACACTCACCCTTACCCTAACCCTAATCCTAAACATAACCCTAATCCTAAACCTAAACCTACCCCAAAATCTCAACCTAACCCTCACAATCACCCTAACATTAACACTAACCCAAAGCCTAACCATAACCCTCACCCTCACCCTCACCCTCAGCCTAACTCTAACCCTAATCCTAACCCTCACACTCATGCTAACCCTTACCCTAATCCTAATCCTAACCCTAAGCCTAACCCTCTCCATCACCCTAACCCTCACCCTAACCCTAAATCTAACAATAACCCTAACCCAAACCCTCACAATCATCCTCACCCTAACCCTAACTCTAACCCTAACCCTTAACCTAACCCTAACTCTAACCCTAACCCTCATCCTCACCCTAGCCCTCACCCTCACCCTAATCCAATACCTAAACCTCATCCTAACCCTCACCCTAACCCTAAACCTCACCCTCACCAAAACCCTTAACCTACCCCTCACCCTAACACTAAATTTAAGCCAAACCCTAACTCTCACCCTAACCCTAACACTAACCCTCACCCTAAGCCTAACCCTCACCCTCAGCCTCAGCCTCAGCCTAAGACTATACCTAAGCCTAACCCTAACACTAACCCTTACACTCTCCCTAACCCTAACCCTAATTCTAATCCTAACCCTCACCCTCACCCTCACCTAATCCCTCACCTTAATCCTAACCCTAACACTAAACCTAAATCTAAACCTCACCCTCAGCCTCACCCTAGCCCTAACTCTAACCCTAAATCTCACCCTCACCTTAACCCTAACGCTAAACCTCATCCTAACCGTAACCATAAACCTCACCCTCAACCTAGCTCTCCCCCTAACCTTAACCCTCATCCTAACCCTCCCCCTAACACTAACCTTAACCCTCTCCCTAACCCTAACTCTCACCCTCAGCCTCACCCTCAGCCTAAGCCTAAGCCTAACCCTAACACTAACCATCACACCATCACACTCACCCTTACACTACCCCTAATCCTAAAGCTAACACTAACCCTAACCCTCACCCTCACCCAAACCCTCACCTTAACCCTAACCCGAACATTAACCCTAAACCTAACCCACACCCACAGCCTCACCCTAACCCTAACTCTAACCATTAACGTCACCCTGACCCTAACCCTAACCTAACCCTAAACCCAACCCTAACCCTAAACCTAACCATCACCCTCACCCTAGCCCTCACCCTAACCCTAATCCTAACCCTAAAACTCATCCTAACCCTCCCCCTAAACCTAAGCATAACCCTCACCTTAACCCTAACGTTCTCACCCTCAACCTCACCCTCAGCCTAACCCTAAGCCTAACCCTAAACCTATCCCTAACACACACACTCACCCTCAGCCTAAATCTAAGCCTAACCCTAAATATAACACAAACCCACACACTCACCCTCACCCTAACCCTAATCCTAACCCTAACCCTAACCCTATACTTCCCCCTAACTCTCACCCTAACACTAACCCTAACACTAACCCTAACCCTAACCCTCAACCTAACCCTCACCCTAACGCCGAGTCTAACCATAAACCTCACCCTCAACCTAACCTAACTCTAACCCTAACCCAAAACCTAAACCTCACCCTAAACCTAACCCTAACCCTCACCCTCACCGTAACTGCAAATATAAACCTTACCCTAACAATAAACCTAAACCGAACCCAAAAAATAACCCTAAACCTAACCCTCATCCAAATCATATCCTTCACCCTAACCCTAACCCTCACCCTAACACTTACCCTCAACCTAACCCTAACCTTAACCCTCACACTCAGCCTAAAATTTACCCTAATCCTAATGCTAACCCTAATCCTAACCCTCACACTAACCCTCACCCTAATCCTAACCCTCACACTCACCCTCACCCTAACCCTAATCCTAACCCTAACCCTCAACCTAACCCTAAACTTCACCCTCACCATAATCCTTACCCTAACCCTCAACCTAATCCTAAACTTAACCTGAATCCTAACTCTCACCCTCAACCTAACCCTAACACTCACCCTAACCCTAACTCTCACCACAGCCTCTCCCTAACCCTAACAGTAACCCTAACCCTAACCATCAACCTAACTCTCACCCTAACCCTAAATCTAACCCTAAACCTCAACTTCTACCTAAACCTAACGAAACCCCTAACCCAAACCCTAAACCTCAACCTAACGCTAAACCTAATCCTCACCCTCAATCTCACAGTAACTGTAACCCTAAACGTAAACCTAACAATAACCCTAACCCTAATCCTAACCCTCACCCTAACCATAACCATCACCCTAACCCAAACCCTCACCCTAACACTTACCCTCACCCTAACACTAACCCTAACCCTAAAGCTAACCCTCACACTAACCCTAACCCTAATGCTAAACCTAAACCTCAACCTAACCCTCACCCTCACCCTAAGCCTAACACTAACCCTAAGCCTAAACCTCGCCCTTCCTCTTCCCATAACCCTATATATAACTGTAAACCTCACCCTCACCCTAACCCTAACCTTAACCCTAAACACCACCCTAAACCTAACCCTAATCCTCACCTGGACTCTCCACTTCACGAAATCTATAACCCTAACCCTAACAGTATCACTAATCCTAACCCTAACCATCACCTTAAACATAATCCTCACCTCCACCCTCACCCTCAGTCTAACCCTAAGCCTAAGCCTAACCCTCACCCTAACACTCACAGTCACCCTCACCCTAAACCTAAACCTAACCTTAACCCTATCCCTAAACCTCAACTTAACCCTCACCTTAAACCTAACCCTAACACTAACCCTAACCCTAAACCTCATCCTAACTCTCCCCCTAACCCTAACTCTAACCCTAAACCTCAACCTCACCCTAACCATAACCCTAACCCTAAACCTTACCCTAAAGCTCACCCTAATCCTAACCCTCACCCTAAACCTAACCCTAACCCTAACCCTAACCCTAACTTTAAATCTCACCCTAAACCTCACCCTAACCCTAACACTCACCCTTACCCACCACCTCACCGAAACTCTAACCATATCCCTAATAATAACACTAACCATAACCCTAACACTAACCCTAAAGCTAACCATAACACTCACCCTCAGCCTCACCATCACCGCAATCTTAACCCTAACCATAACACTAACAATAACCCTAACCCTAAGCCTAACCCTAATTCTCACCCCCACCCTCATCCTCAGCCTAACACTAAGCCTAACTATAACCCTAACCCTAACGCTCACCATAAGCCTAACCCTAACCCTAACCCTATACCTAAACCTAAACCTAAACCTAACACTAATCCTAAGCTTCACCCTCACCCTAACACAAACGCTAACCCGAACCCTCAACCTAACCCTAAGCCTAAGCCTAACCCTAACCCTAACCTTCACACTGACTCTACCCTAACCCTAATCCTAAACCTAACCATATCCCTAAACATAACCCTAACAGTATCCCTCACCATAGTCCTCACCCTAACCCTAATCCTTACCCTAAACCTCATCCTAACACTCACCCTAACCCTAAACCTAACCCTCACCCTCATGCTCAGCCTAAGCCTAAGCCTAACCGTACACCTGACCCTCACCCTAACCCTAATCCTAACACTAACCCTAAGACTAAACCTAAACCTCACACTCAACTTAACCCTAACTCTAACCCTAACCCTAAACCTAAACCTCATCCTACCCTAACCCTAACATTCACCCTCACCCTCACCGTAACCCTCACCCTAAATCTAACCCTCAACCTAACACTTACACTCACCCTAACACAAAATCTAACACTAACACTGACCCACACACTAAGCTAAACATCACCCTAACCCTAAAACTAACCCTAACTCAAACCTAAACCTCACCCTAACCCTCACCCTTAGCATAAACCTAAGGCTAACCCTAACCCTAAAACTAACCCTCACACTCACCCTAACCCTAACCGTAATCCTAATCCTGACCCTAAACCTAACCCTCACCCTCACCCTAACCCTCACCCTAACCCTCAACCTAAAACTAACCCTAACCCTAACCCTCACCCTCAGCTCACACCAACCCTAATTCTAACCCTAAACCTCACCCTCACCCTAACCCTAATGCTAAACCTAACCCTAAACCTAAGCCTAAACCTAACTCTCCCCCTAACTCTCACCCTAACCCTAACACTAACACTAACCCTAACTCTAACCCTAACACTAACACTAAACCTCACCCTAACCCTAACCCTAACCCTCACCCTAACCCTAACCCTCACCCTCACCCTCACCTTCAGCCTAACCCTAAGCCTAACCCTAACCCTAACACTAACCATCACATAAACCCTAAACCTAACCCTAATCCTAATCCTAACCCTAACCCTATCCCTCACCTTCACCCTAACCCTCACCGTAACCCTAACCCTAATATTAACCCTAACCCTAACCCTCACCTTCAACCTCACCCTCAGCCTAACCCTAAGCCTAACCCGAAACCTAACCCTAACACATACACTCACCCTTACCCTAACCCTAACACTAACCCTCCCCCTAACTTTCACCCTCACCCTAACCCTAACTCTAACCCTAAACCTCACACTCACCCAAACCCTAACTCTAACCCTAAACCAAACCCTAAACCTCACCCTAATCCTAACCCTAACCCTAACCCTAACATTCACCCTAACGCTAACTCTAACCCTAAACCTCACCTTCACCCTTATCCTAACCCTAAGCCAATGCTAAACGTCACCCTAAACCTAAACCTTACCCTAACACTTAACCTCACCCTAACACTAACACTAACACTAACACTAACCCTCACACTAATGCTAACCATCACCCTAAACCTAAACCTCACCCTAACCTTAACCTTAACTCTCAACTTCACCCTGGCCCTCACCCTAACCCTTACCCTCACCCTCACACTAAACCTCACACTAACCCTAACACTAATCCTCAATCTAACTCTCACCCTCACCCTAATCCTAAACAGAACCCTCACCCTTACCATTACCCTCACCCTCAGCCTAACCCTCACCTTTACTCTTACTGTCACCCTCATCCTAACCCTCACCTTAAACCAAACCCTCATCCTAAACCTCACCCTAACCATAACCTTAACCATCACATTAATCCTAAACCTCAACCTCATTTCAGCCTCAGCCTAACCCTAAGCCTAAGGCTAAACCTATCCCTAAACCTCGCACTCACCCTATCCCTCACCCTAACCCTAATCCTAACCCTAACACTCATCCTAACCCTCAACCTAACGATAACCTGAACCATCACTCTAAACCTAATCCTTATCCCCACCCTCACCCTCAGCCTAACCCTAAGCCAAAGACTAACCCTAAACTCAACCCTCACCCTCACCCTCACCCTAAATCTAATCCTAACCCTAACCCTAACCCTAACTCTAACCCTCCCCCTAATTCTCACCCTCACCCTAACCTTAAAACTAAGCCTAACCCTAAGCCTCAACTTAACCCTCACCCTAACCCTAACTCTAACCCTAAATCTCACCCTCACCTAAACCCTTACTCTAACCCTAAACCAAACCCTAAACAGCACCCGAACCCTAACCCTAACCCTAACCCTAACATTCACCCTAACACTAACTATAACCCTAAACCTCACCCTCACCCTAACCCTAACCCTAACCCAATGCTAAACGTCACCCTAAACCTAAACCTTACCCTAACACTTACCCTCACCCTAACACTAACACTAACACTAACACTAACCCTCACACTAATGCTAACCATCACCCTAAACCTAAACCTCACCGTAACCCTGAACTTCACCCTGGCCTTCACCCTAACCCTAACCCTCACCCTCACACTAAACCTCACAGTAACCCTAACACTAATCCTCAATCTAACCCTCACCCTCACCCTAAACCTAAACCGAACCCTCACCCTTACCATAACCCTCACCCTCAGCCCAACCCTCACCTTTACTCTTACTGTCACCCTTATCCTAACCCACACCTTAAACCAAACCCTCATCGTAAACCTCAACCTAAACATAACCCTAACCATCACACTAACCCTAACCCTCACCCTCACTATCCCTAAACCTCACACTCACCCTAGCCCTCAACCTAACCCTAATCCTAACCGTAACCTTCATCCTAACCCTCAAACTAACGATAACCTGAAGCATCACTCTAAACCTAATCCTTATCCCCACCCTCACCCTCAGCCTAACCCTAAGCCAAAGACTAACCCTAACCCTAACCCTCACCCTCACCCTCACCCTAACCCTAATCCTAACACTAACCCTAACCGTAACCCTAACCCTCCCCCTAAATCTCACCCTCACCCTAACCCTAAGAGTAAGCCTTACCCTATCCCTCAACCTAACCCTCAACCTAACCCTAATTCTAATCCTATATCTCACCCTCACCCTAACCCTAAACCAAACCCTAAACCTCACCCTAACCTTAATCCTAACCTAACGCTAACATTCACCCTAACCCTAACTCTAACCCTAAACCTCACCCTCACCCTAACCCTAACACTAAGCCTAATGCTAAACGTCACCCTAAGCCTAAACCTCACCCTAACACTTACCCTTACCCTAACACTAACACTAACAATAACCCTCACACTAACGCTAACCATCACCCTAAACCTAAACCTCACCCTAAACCTAACCCTAACCCTCAACTTCACCCTGGCCCTCACACTAACCCTAACCCTCACTCTCACACTAAACCTCAAACTAACCCTAAAACTAATCCTCAATCTAACCCGCACCCTCACCCTCATCCTAACCCTCATCTTAAACCAAACTCTCATCCTAAACCTGACTCTAACCATAACCCTATCCATCACAATAATCCACAAACCTCACCCTCACCTCAGCCTCAGCCTAACCCTAAGCCTAGGCCTAAACCAATCCCTAAACCTTACACTCAGCCTAGCCCTCACCCTAACCCTAATCCTAATCCTAACCCTCCTCCTAACCCTCAAACTAACGATAACCTGAACCATCACTCTAAAACTAATCCTTATCGCCACCCTCACCCTCAGCCTAAACCTAACACTAACCCTCACCCTCGCACATACCCTAACCCTAACACTCACACTAACCCTCACTCTAAACCTAAACCTAACCCTCACGCTTAATCTAACCCTCACCCTGACCCTCAGCCTCAGCCTAACACTAAGGCTAACACTAACTCTAACCCTCACACTCACCTTCACCTTAACCCTAATCCTAACCCTAATCCCAACCCTAAACCTAACACTAACCCTAACCCTAACCCTCAACATAACCCTAACCCTAACGCTAACACTCACCCTAGCACATACCCTAACCCTAATCCTAACCATAAAGATCACCCTAACCCTCACACTAAACCTAAACCTCACCCTAACCCTCACACTAACCCTAACTCTAACACTAAACCTAACACTCGCCCTAACCCTAACCCTAACCGTAACCCTAAAATTCACCCGCACCCTAAACCTAAACCTCACCCTCACCCTAAACCTCACCCTCACCCTAACACTAAACCTCACCCTCACACTAGCCCTCATCCTAACCCTAACCCTAACCCTCACCCTAACCTTAAACCTCACCGTAACCCTAACACTCACACTAACCCTAACCCTAACCCTCACCCTCACCATCACCCTCACCCTAAGTCTAACCCTCCCCGTTACCCTAAACCAAAACCTAACCCTAACTCTCACCCTAACCCTAAGCCAAACCCTAACCCTAAACCTAATCCTTACACTCACCTTCAACCTAAACCTAAACCTAACCCTCACAGTAACCCTCACCCTAGCGGTCACCCTAACCCTAACCCTAACCCTAACCCTAAACCTCATCCTAACCCTAACCCTCCCCGTCACCCTCACCCTCAGCCTAACACTAACATTAATCCTAATCCTAACCCTAAGCCTAACCCTCACCCTTACCCTAACCCTCACCCTAACCCTAAATCTAACAATAACCCTAACCCAAAACCTCACAATCAGCCTCACCCTAAACCTAACTCTAACCCTAAACCTCACTCTCACCCTAAACCTAACCCTAAACCTAAACCTCACCATAACCCTAACCCTAAACCTCATGTCACCCTAGCCCACACCCTAACCCTAATCCTAACACTAACGCTCACCCTAACACTAAACCTAACCCTAACCATCACCCTCACAAACCCTTACCGTACCCCTCACCCTAACCCTAAACTTAACACAAACCCTAACTCTCACCCTAACCCTATCCCTAACCCTCAGCCTCAGCCTCAGGCTAAGCCGAAGCCTAACCCTAACACTAAACCTCACACTCACCCTAACCCTAACCCTAATCCTAATAATAACCCTAAACCTAACCCTCACCCTCAGCTTCACCCTAACCCAACTCTAACCCTAAATCTCACCCTCACTCTAACCCTAACCCTAAACCTCACAATAAACCTAACCATAAAACTCAACCTCACCCTATCCCTCCCCCTAACACTAATCCTAACCCTAACCCTCATCCTAATCCTCCCCCTAACCCGAAACTTAACCCTCACCCTAACCCTAACCCTCACCCTCAACTTCACCCTCAGCCTAAGCCTAAGCCTAAACCTAAGCGTACCCCTCACACTCATCCTAACCCTAACCCTAATCCTAATGCTGAACCTAACCCTAACCCTCACCCTCATCCTAACCCTCACCTTAACCCTAACCCTAACATTAAACCTAAACCTAACCCACACCCTCAGCCTCACACTAACCCTAACTCTAAACCTAAAAGTCACCGTGACCCTAACCTTAAACCTAACCCTAAACCTCACCCTAACCCTAAATCTAAACCTCAAACTCACCCTAGCCCTCACCTTAACCCTAATCCTAACCCTAAACCTCATCCTAAACCTCCCTCTAAACCTAAGCATAACCATAATCTTAACCCTAGCGTTCTCACCCTCAAACTCACCCTCAGCCTAACCCTAAACCTAACCCTAAAGCTAACCCTAACACACACACTCACCCTCAGCCTAACCCTAAGCCTAACCATAACCCTAACCCTATCCCTCCCCCTAACACTCACCCTAACCCTAACCCTAACACTAACCCTAACCCTAAACTTCAACCTAAACCTCAACCTAAACTTGACTATAACCCTAAACCTCACCCTAACCCTAACCCTAACTCTAACCCTAACCCAAACCCTAAACCTCACCCTAAACCTAAGCCAAACCCTCACCCTCACGTTAACCGTAAATATAAAGCTTACCCTAACAATAACACTAACCCTAACCTTAACAATAACCCTAACCCTAACCCTAACCCTCATCCTAACCATATCCATTACCCTGACCCTAAACCTAACTCCAACACTAAACCTAACCCTAACCCTCACCCTCACCCTCACCCTAAACCTAGCTCTAAACCTAAAGCACACCCTCACCCTAACCCTAACCCTAACAATAACCCTAAGCCTCACCCTAACCCTCACACTAACCCTCACACTAACACTAACCCTAACCCTCACACTCACCCTCACCTAAACCTAACCCTAACCCTAACACTAACCCTAACCCTAACCCTCAACCTAACCCTAACCCTAAACATAACTCTACCCCTAAAATTCACCCTCACCCTAAACCTAACTCTAACCCTAACCCAAAGCCTAAACCTCACCCTAACCCTAAACCTAACCCTCACCCTCACCCTCAGCGTAACTCTAACCCTAAACCTAACCCTAACAATAACCCTAACCCTAATCCTAACACTCACCCTAACCATAACCCTCACCCTAACCCAAACCCTCACCATAACACTTACCATCACCCTAACACAAACCATAACCCTAAAGCTAACCCTAACCTTAACCCTACCCCTCAGCCTAGCCCTCACCCTTACCCTAACCTTCATACTCCCCCTAAACCTCACCTTAACCATAACACTAATCCTCAGTCTAACCCTCACCCTCACTCTACCCCAACCCTAAACCTCACCCTAAGGCTAACCCTCACCCTTACAGTAACCCTCACGCTCAGCCTAACCCTCACGTTTACCCTTACCTTCACCCCCAACCTAACCCTCACCCTAACCCTAACACTAATGCTCAATCTAACCTTCACCCTCACTCTACCCCTAAACCTAAACCTCCCCCTAATGCTAACCCTCACCCTTACAGTAACCTTCACGCTCAGCCTAACCCTCACGTTTACCCTTACCGTCACCCACACCCTAAGCCTCAACCTAAACCTAAAACTCACCCTTACGCTTGGCCTAAGCCTAAGCCTAATCCTAAGCCTAACCGTAAACCGGACCCTCACCCTAACCCTAACCATAACAATAACACTAACTCTAAACCTCAACCTCACCCTCACCCTCACCCTCAGCTGAAACCTAAGGCTAAACCTAACCTTAACACTAACCCTCACACTCATCCTAACACTCACCCTAACCCTAACCCTAACAATAACCCTAACCCTAATCCTCACCCTCAGCCTCAGCCTAACCCTAATTCTAACCCAAAACCTCAACCTCACCCTAACCCTAACGCTAAACCTAACCCTAAGCCGAACCCTAAACCTAACCCTAACTCTCCCCCTAACTGTCACCCTAACCCTTACACTAACACTAACCCTAACTCTAACCCTAACCCTAACAATAAACCTCTCCCTAACCCTAACCATAACCCTCAACCTAACCCTAACCCTCACCCTCACCCTCACGCTCAGCCTAACCTTAAGCCTAACCCTAACCCTAACACTAACTCTCACACTAACCCGAACCCTAAACCTAATCCTAATCCTAACCCTAACCCTATCCCTCACCCTCACCCTAACCCTCACCCTAAACCTAAACCTAACCCTAACACTAACCCTAACCCTAACCCTAACCCTCACCTTCAACCTCACCCTCAGCCTAACCCTAAGCCTAACCCTAAACCTAACCCTAACACACACACTCACCCTTACCTTAACCCTAATCCTAACCCTAACCCTAACCCTAACCCTCCCCCTAACTCTCACCCTCACCCTAACCCTAACACTAAGCCTAACCCTAACCCTCAACCTAAACCTCACCCTAACCCTAACTCTAACCCTAAATCTCACCCTCACCCTAACCCTAACTCTAACCCTAAACCAAAACCTAAACCTCACCCTAACCCTAACTCTAACCCTAACCCTAAAATTCACCTTAACCTTAACTCTAACCCTAAACCTCACCCTCACCCTAACCCTAACCCTAAGCCTAATGCTAAACCTTACCCTAAAATTAAACCTTACCCCAACACTTACCCTCACCCTAACACTAACACTAACACTAACCCTCACAATAACGCTAACCATCACCCTAAACCTAAACCACACCCTAACCCTAACCCTAACCCTCAACTTCACCCTGGCCCTAACCCTTACACTCAACCTAGCACATACCCTAACCCTAATCGTAACCCTAAACCCGAAACCTAACTCGCACCCTAACGATAAACCTAAGCCTCACCCTAACCCTAACACTCACCCACACACTCAACCTCTCCCTAAACCTAATCCTAAATCTAACCCTAACTCTAACACAAACCCTCACCCTCACCCTAACCTTAACACTAACCCTAACACTAACCCTAAACCGAACCCTCACCCTAAACCTTACTCTTACCATATCTCTAAACCTAAACCTCAAACTCACACTGACCTTAACCTTAACCCTAACCCTAAACCACACCCTAAACCTAACCCTAAACCTCACCCTCACCCTAGCCCTCACCATAACCCTAATCCTAAACCTAAACCTCATCTTAACCATCATTCTAATCCTAACCCTAAACCTCACCCTAACCCTAATCCTCACCATAAACCTAATCCTAAACCTCACCCTAACTCTAAACCTAAAACTAACCCTAACCCTAACCCTCATCCTAACCTTCACTTGAACCCTAAATCTAAACCTAAACCTCACCCTCACCGTCACTCTAACTCTAACCCTAACCCTAACCTTAAAACTCACCCTAACCCTAACCCTCACCCTCACACTCACCGTAACCCTAACTCTAAACTTAACAATCACCCTAAAACTAAACTTAACCCTCACCCTAAACATAACCCTCACCCTAACCCTAAGCCTAACCCTAAAACTTAACCTCACCCTAACACTAACCCTAACTCTAACACTAACCCTCACAGTAACCCTAACTCTCACTCTAACCCTAAAACTCACCTTAAACATAACCCTATCCCTCAGCCTCACCTTAGCCCTCACCCTAACCCTAATCCTAACCCTAACCCTAACCCTCATCCTCACCCTAAACCTCACACAAACCCCAACCCTGATCCTCAATCTAACCCTCACCCTCACCCTAAACCTCACCCTAACCCTTACCCTAACCCTCACCCTAATCCTAACTCTCACCCTTAGGGGAACACTCACCCTCAGCCTAACCCTCAACTTTATTCTTACCGTCACCCTCATCCTAACACTCAACCTAACCCTAACACTCATCCTAACACTCAGCCGAACCCTAACCCTATCCATCACCCTAACCCAAACCCTCACCCTCACCCTCACCCTAAGCCTACCCCTAAGCCTGAGCCTAAGCCTAACCCTAACCCTCACCCTCACCCTAGCCCTCACCCTAAACCTAATCCTAACGCTAAGCCTCATCCAAACCCTCACCCAAACCCTAAACCTAAGCCTAACACTAACCCTAACTCCAACCCTAAACCTCACCCTCACCCTAACCCTAACTCTAAGCCTAACCCTAAACCCAAACCTCATTATAACCCCAAACCTAACCCTCAGACTTACCCTCACCGTAACCGTAACCCTAACCCTCACCCTCACCCTAACCCTAACACTAACACTAACAATAACTCCAACCCTAAACCGTAACCCTAACCCTAACCCTAACAATAACCCTAACCCTAACCCTGAACCTCACCCTAATCATAACCCTCACCCTAACACTAACCCTCACCCTAACACTAACCCTAACCCTAACACTAACCCTCACACTAACCCTAACCATCACCCTAACCCTAAACCTCACCCTAACACTAACCGTAACCCTAACACGAACACTAAACCTTACCCTAACCCTAACCCTCACACTCAAACTCAACGTAACCGTAACCCTAACCTTAACACTAACCATAACACTCACCGTAAACCTAACCCTCAATGTAACACTTAACCTCACCCTCACACTAACCCTAACCCTAACACTAACCCTCACACTAACCCTAACTCTCATCCTAATCCTAAACCTCACCCTAACCCTAAACCTAACCCTAAACCTCACCCTCACCCTAGCCCTCACCCTAACCCTAATTCTAACCCTCACCCTCACCCTAACCCTAATCCTCATCCTCACGCTAAAACTCCCACTAACCCTAACCCTAATTCTCAATCTAACCCGAACCCTAACCCTAACTGGAACCCTTACCCTAAGCCTAACCCTCACACTTATCTTAACCCTCACCCTCAGCCTAACCCTCACCTTTACACTTATTATCACCCTCACCCTAACCCTCACCCTAAATCTAACCCTCATCCTAACCCTCAACCTAACCCTAAGCCTAACCATTACCCTAACCCTAATCCTCACCCTCATCCTCACCCTCAGCATAAGCCTAACCCGAACCCTCACCCTCACACTCACCCTCACCCTAACCTTAATCCTAACTCTAACCCTAACCCTAACACTAACCCTAACTCTAAACATAAACCTCACTCTCACCCTAACCCTAACTCTAACCCTAAACCTAAACGTAAACCTCATCCTAATCCTAATCCTAACCTTTACCCTCACCCTCAACATAACCCTAACCCTAACCCTAACCTTCATCCTATCACTTACCCTCACCCTAAAACAAACCTTAACACTAACACTGACCCTCACACTAACCCAAACCATCAACCTAACCCTAAAGCTAACCCTAAACTTAACCCTACCACTCAGCCTAGCCCTCACCCTAACCCTAACTTTCATCCTCCCCCTAAACCTCACCCTAACCCTAACACTAATCCTCAATCTAACCCTCACCATCGCTCTACCCCTAACCCTAAACCTCACCCTAACGCTAACCCTTACCCCTACAGTAACCCTCACGCTTAGCCTAATCCTCAAGTTTACCCTTACCGTCACCCCCACCCTAACCCTCACCCTAACCCTAACACTAATCCTCAATCTAAACCTCACCCTCACTCTACCCCTAACCCTAAACCTCACCCTAATGCTAACCCTCACCCTAACAGTAACCCTCATGCTCAGCCTAACCCTCACGTTTACCCTTACTGTCACCCCCAACCTAACCCTCACCCTAACCCTAAACCTCACCCTCATGCTCGGCCTAAGCCTAATCCTAATCCTAAGCCTAACCGTAAACCTGACCCTCACCCTAACCCTAAAACTCACCCTAACACTAACACTAACTCTAAACCTCAACCTCACCCTCACCATCACCCTCAGCCGAAACCTAAGGCTAAACCTAACCTTAACACTAACCCTCACACTCACCCTAACACTCACCCTAACCCTAACCCTAACACTAACCCTAAACCTAATCCTCACCCTCAGCCTCACCCTAACCCTCATAATAAACCAAAACCTCAACCTCACCCTAACACTAAGGCTAAACCTAACCCTAACCCTAACCCTAACCCTAACCCTCCCCCTAACTGTCACCCTAACCCTAAGACTAACACTAACCCTAACTCTAACCCTAACCCTAACAATAAACCTCTCCCTAACCCTAACCATAACCCTCAAACTAACCCTAACCCTCACCCTCACCCTCATGCTCAGCCTAACCTTAAGCCTAACCCTAACCCTAACACTAACCCTCACAGTAAGCCGAACCCTAACCCTAATCCTAATCCTAAACCTAACCCTAACACTAACCCTAACCCTAACCCTCACCTTCAACCTCACCCTCAGCCTAACCCTAAGCCTAACCTTAAACCTAACCCTAACACACACACTCACCCTCACCCTAACCCTAATCCTATCCCTAACTCTAAACCTAACCCTCCCCCTAACTCTCACCCTCACCCTTACCCTAAAACTAAGCCTAACCCTAAACCTCAACCTAACCCTCACCCTAACCCTAACTCTAAACCTAAATCTCACCCTCACCCTAACCCTGACTCTAAACCTAAACCAAACCCTAAACCTCACCCTAATGCTAACACTAACCCTAACCCTAATATTCACCCTAATCCTAACTCTAACCCTAAACCTCACCCTCACCCTAACCCTAACCCAAAGCCTAATGTTAAACCTTACCCTAAACCTAAACCTTACCCTAACACTTACCCTCACCCTAACACTAACACTAACACTAACCCTCACACTAACGCTAACCATCACCCTAAACCTAAACCTCACCCTAACCCTAACCCTAACCCTCAACTTCACCCTAGCCCTCACCCTAACCCTAACCCTCATCCTGACCATAAACCTCACACTATCCCTAAAACTAATCCTCAATCTAACCCTCACCCTCAGCCTAACCCGAAACCTCACCCTTACCATAAACCTCACCCTCAGACTAACCCTCACCTTTTCTCTTACAGTCACCCTCATCCTAACCCTCACCCTAAACCATAACCCTCATCCTATCCCTCACCCTAACTGTAACCCTAACCATCAACCTAACCCTAACCCTCACCCTCAACTTAAGCCTCAGCCTAACCCTAACCCTATGCCTAAACCTAACCCCAAACCTCACACTCAACCTAGCCCTCACCCTAACCCTAATCCTAACCCTAACCCTCATCCTAACCCTCAAACTAAACTGAACAAGAACCATCACTCTAAACCTAATACTCATCCGCACATTCACC
Source organism: Dipodomys merriami (assembly GCF_024711535.1). Taxonomy (NCBI): domain Eukaryota; kingdom Metazoa; phylum Chordata; class Mammalia; order Rodentia; family Heteromyidae; genus Dipodomys; species Dipodomys merriami. The sequence continues at coordinate 1,386,970 of NW_027206257.1, forward strand.
CTAAGCCTAACCCTAAGCCTAAGCCTAACCCTCACAATCACCCTCACACTAACTTTAATCCTAACCCTAAACCTCACCCTAAACCTAAACCTTAATCTAACCCTCACGCTAAAGCTAACCCTAACCCTAACCCTCACCCTCATCTTAGTCCTCACCCTAACCCTCACTCCAAACCTAACCCTCAACCTCAAAAAAACATAAACCCTAACCCTACCCCTAACCCTAACCCTAAACCTCACCCTAACCCTAACACTAACACTCAAGATAATCCTAGCCCTCAACCTAACCCTAATTGTAACCCTAACCCTCATCCTAACCCTCACCCTAACCCTAACCCTAATCTTCAACCTAACCCTAAACCTAATTCTAACCCTCAACTTAACCCTAACCCTAACCCTCACTGTAACCTAACCCCAACCCTCAACCTAACCCTAAACCTAAACTGAACCCTAAACCTCACCCTTAGCATAACCCTAAACTTCACCCTCACCCTATCCGTCATCCTAAACCTAATCCTAACCCTAACCCTCATGCTAACCCTCACCCTAAACCTAAACCTCACCCTAAACCTAGCCCTAATCCTAACCCTCAACCTAACCCTAACCCTCAACCTCACCATAACTCTAATGCTAATACTCACCCTATCCCTAAACCTAACCCTAACCCTAAACCTCACCTAACCCTAACCCTAACCCTCACACTCATGCTAGACCTCACCCTAACCCTAATCCTAACCCTAACCATCACCCTCACCCTCACCCTAACTCTAATCCTAACCCTAACCCTAACCCTAAACCTCACACTCACCCTCACCTTAATCCTAGTCGCAATCCTAACCTTAACCCTACCCTCACCCTCACCCTAAACCTCACCCTAACCCTAACCCTAACACTAACCCTAACCCTAAACCTAACCATAACCCTCACCCCCAGCCTCAACTCACCGCAAACTTAACCCTAACAATAACACTAAAAATAACTGTAACCCACACCCTAACCCTAACCCTAAACCTAAACCTAACCCTAACTCTAACTCTAACCCTAAACCTAAACCTCACCCTAACTCTAATCCTAACCCTCACCCTCACCCTCACTGTAACCATAACCCTAACCCTAACACTTACATTAACCCTAACCCTAACCCTAACCCTCATCCTAACCATATCCTTCACCCTAACCCTAACCCTCACCCTCACACTTACCCTCACCCTAACACGAACCCTAAACCTCACACTCACCCAAAACGTTACCCTAATCCTAATACTAAACCTAAGCCTAACCCTCACCCTCACCCTCACCCTAACCCTCACCCTAACCCTAACTCTAACACTAACCGTAACCCTAAAGCTAGCTCTCAGCCTCAACCTAACCCTAACTCTAACCCTAATCCTCACCCTCACCATAACCATAAACCTAACCATAACTCTAAAGCTCACCCTAACACTAACCATAAACCTCACCCTCACTCTAGCCCTCACCCTAACCCGAATCCTCAACCTAACCCTCATCCTGAACCTCACCCTAACACTAACCCTAACACTCACTCTCACCCTCAACCTAACCCTAAACCTAAACCTAAAACTGTCACCCTCACCCTAACCCTTACCCTAATTCTCACCCTAACCCTACACTTCACCCGAACCCTAACTGTAATCCTAACCCAACAATAACCCTAACCCTCACACTCACCCTCACCTTAAACCTAGTCCCAATCCTAACCTTAACCCTACCCTCACCCTCACCCTAAACCTCACCCTAACGCTATCCCTAACACTAACCCTAACCATAAACCTAAACCTAAACATAACCCTCACCCCCAGCCTCACCTCACCGCAAACTTAACCCTAACCATAACACTAAAAATACCTGTAACCCACACCCTAACCCTAACCTTAACCCTAAACCTAACCCTAACTCTAACCCTAACCCTAAACCTAAACTTCACCCTAACCCTAATCCTAACCCTCACCCTCACCATAACCCTAACCCTAACCCTTACATTAACCCTAACCCGAACCCTAAACCTCATCCTAACCATATCCTTCACCCTAACCCTAACCCTGACCCTAACCCTCTCTAACACTAACCCTAACCCTAACGCTAGCTCTCAGCCTCAACCTAACCCTAACTCTAACCCTAAACCTCACCCTCACCATAAACATAAACCTAACCATAACTCTAAAGCTCACCCTAACACTAACCATAAACCTCACCCTCACCCTAGCACTCACCCTAACCCGAATCCTCAACATAACCCTCATCATAAACCTCACCCTAACACTAACCGTAACCCTCACTCTCACCCTCAGCCTAACCCTAAACCTAACTCTAACCCTAACTGTCACCTTCACCATAACCCTTACCCTAACCCTCACCCTAACCATACACTTCACCCAAACCCTAACCCTAACCCTAACCCTCAACCTAACCCTCACCCTCGCCCTCACCCTCAGCCTAAACCTAACCCTAACCCTAACCCTAAACATTACCCCCACCCTAACTCTAACCCTAAACATTACCCTCAACCTAACCCTAAACTTAAAGCTAATCCTAACCCTAAACCTAACCCTCAACCTCACCCTAACCCTCACCTGAACCCTAAACCTAACCCTAACCCTAACCCTAACCCTCAACCTCAGCCTCATCCTAACTCTAACTCTAACCCTAAACCTCACCCTCATCTTAACGCTAATCCTAAACCTAAACCTCATCCTAACCCTAACCCAAAATTTCACCCTCACTGTAGCCCTCACCCTAACCCTAATCCTAATCCTAACCCTCATCCTAACCCTCCCCCTAACCCTAACCTTAACCCTCAACCTAAACCTAACCCTCACCCTCAACCTCACACTCAGCCTAACCCTAAACCCAACCCTAACACACACAATCACCTTGACCTGTACCCTAATCCTAACCCTAACCCTAACCCTAAACATAAGCGCCCCCTAACTCTCACCCTAACCATAACCCTAACACTAACACTAACTGTAACCCTCAACCTAACCCTCAGCTTAACCCTAACTCTAATCCTAAACTTCTTCCTCACCCTTAACCTAACTCTAACCCTAACTGAAACCTTAAACCTCAACCTAACCCTAACCCTCACTCTCACCCTCACCCTCACCCTCACCGTAACCCTAAACCTAACCGTAACAATAACCTGAACCCTAACCTTAACCCTCATCCTAACCATAACCTTCAACCTAACCCTAACCCTCACCTTAAGACTTACCCTCACTCTAACACTAACCCTAAACCTAACACTAACCCTCACACTAACCCTAACCTAACCTTCACCCTAACCCTAAACCTCACCCTAACCCTAACCCTCACCCTCAACCTAGCCCTAAACCTAACCCTAACACTCATCCTCACCCTAAAACTCACACTAACCCTAACACTAATCCTCAATCTAACCTTCACCCTCACCCTAACCCTAAGCCTCACCCTGACTGTAACCCTCACCCTCAGCCCAACCCTCAACTTTGCCCTTACCATCACCCTCACCCTAACCCTCAACCTAACAATAATCCTCATCCTAACCCTCACCCTAAGGGTAACCCCAACCATCACCCTAAGCCTAACCCTCACCCTCTCCCTCTCCCCCAGCCTAACCCTAAGCCTAAGCCTAACCCTAAACCTAAACCTCAACCTCACCCTAGCCCTCACCCTAAACCTAATCCTAACCCTAACCCTCATCCGAACCCTTAATCTAACCAGAACAATAACCATCATTCTAAACCTAATCCTCATCCCCACCCATACACTTAGCCTAACCCTATGCCTAAATGAATCCTAAACCTAACCCTCACACTCCTCCTCACCGTAAACCTAATCCTAAAACTAACCCTAACTCTAATATTAAACCTCAACCGAACCCTCAACCTATCCCCAAGCCTAACACTAACCGTAATCCTAACCCTCACCCTAACCCTTCCGGAAAGCCTTAATCTAACCCTAAACCTCACCCTTACCCTAAACATAACCCTATCCCTAAACCTCACCCTAACCCTGAACCTAATCCTCACCCTCACCCTCACTGTAACTCTAACCCTAACCATAAATACAAAACTAACCCTAAACCTAACCCTGTCCCTCACCCTAACCCTAACCCAAACCCTCACCTTAACCCTAACCCTAATCGTAACCCTAACTCTAACCCTAAACATTACCCTCACCCTAACCCTAACCCTAACCCTAAACCTCACCCTAACCCTAAAATTAATCCTAATCCTAACCCTAACCCTAACCCTCAACCTCAACCTAACCCTCACCTTAACCCTAACCCTAACACTAACCCTCACCCTAACCCTAACCCTCAACCTCATCCTAACCATAACTCTAACCCTAAACCTCACCCTCATCCTAAAGCTAATCCTAAACCTAAACCTCATCCTAACCCTAACCCTAAACCTCACACTCACCGTAGCCCTCACCCTAACCCTAATCCTAATCCTAACCCTCATCCTAACTCTCCCCCTAACCATAAACCTAACACTCAACCTCACCCCAACCCTCACCCTCAACCTCACACTCAGCGTAACCCTAAGCCTAACCCTAAACCTAACCCTAAACCTAACCCTAAAACACACAATCATCTTCAGCTGTAACCAAAACCTAACCCTAACTCTAAGCCTCCCCTTAACTCTCACCCTAACCATAACCCTAACACTAACCCTAACCCTAACCCTCAACCTAACCCTCACCTTAACCCTAACTCTAATCCAAAACCTCACCCTCACCCTAAACCTAACTAACCCTAACTGAAACCCTAAACCTCAACCTAAACCTAACCCTCACCCTCACCTTCAACATAACCGTAAGCGTAACCCTAACCCTAACAATAACCCTAACCCTAACCCTAACCCTCATCCTAAACATAACCTAAACCCTAACCATAACCCTCACCCTAACACTAACCCTATCCCTAACACTAAACCTCACCCTAACCCTAACCCTCAACCTCAACCTAGCCCTAAACCTAACCCTAACCCTCATCCTCACCCTAAACATCACACTAACCCTAATAGTAATCCTCCATCTAACCTTCACCCTCACCCTAACCCTAAGCCTCACCCTGACCTTAAACCTCACCCTCAGCCTAACCCTCACCTTTACCCTAACCGTCACCCTCACCCTAAACCTCAACCTAACACTAATCCTCATCCTAACGCTCACCCTAAGGGTAACCACAACCATCACCCTAACCCTAAAACTCACCCTCTCCCTCAGCCTCAGCCTAAACCTAAGCCTAAGCCTATCGTTAACCCTAACCCTCACCCTAGCTCTCACCCTAGACCTAACCCTAACCATAATCCTAACCCTAACCCTCATCCTAACCCTTGACCTAACCAGAACACTAACCATCATTCTAAACCTAATCCTCATCCCCACCCATACACTCAGCCTAACCCTATGCCTAAACGTACCCTAACCCTAAACCTCACACTCATCTTCACCGTAAATCTAATCCTAAAACTAACCCTAACCCTAATATTAAACCTCAACCGAACCTTCAAACGAACCCCAAGCCTAACACTAACCGTAATCCCAACCCTCACCCGAACCCTCCCGGAAACCTTAACTCTAACCCTAAACCTCACCCTCAGGCTAACCATAACCCTATCCCTAAACCTCACCCTAAACCTGATCCTAATCCTCACCCTCACCCTCACCCTCACTGTAACGCTAACCCTAAACCTAACTATAACACTAACCCTAACTCTAACCCTAACCCCGACCCTCACCCTAACCCTCACCCTAACCCTAACCCTAACCCAAACCCTCACCTTAACCCTAACACTAACCCTAACCCTAACCTAAACATTACCCTCACCCTAACCCTAACCCTAAACCTAAACCTCAACCTAACCCTAAACTTAATCCTAATCCTAACCCTAACCATAACCCTCAACCTCACCTTAACCCTCACCTTAACCCTAACACTAACACTAACCCTAACCCTAACCCTCACCCTCAGCCTCATCCGAACCCTAACTCTAACCCTAAAGCTCACCCTCATCCTAACGCTAATCCTAAACCTAAACCTCATCCTAACCCTAACCCTAAACCTCACCCTCACCATAACCCTCACCCTAAACCTAATCCTAATCCTAACCCTCAACCTAACCCTCCCCCTAACCCTAACCCTAACCATCAACCTAACCCTAACCCTCACCCTCAACCTCACACTCAGCCTAACCCTAAGCCTAACAATAAACCTAACCCTAACACACACAATCACCTTCAGCTGTACCCTAATCCTAACCCTAAACCTGAACCTAACCCTAAGCCTCCCCCTAGCTCTCACCCTAACCATAACCCTAACACTAACACTAACCCTCAACCTAAACCTCACTTTAAACCTAACTCTAACCCTAAACCTCATCCTCACCCTAAACCTAACTAAACTTAACTGAAACCCTAAACCTCACCCTAACCTTAGCCCTCACCCTCACCCTCAACGTAACCGTAACCCTAACCCTAACCCTAACAATAAACTGAACCCTAACCCTAACTCTCATCCTAACAATAACATTCACCCTAAACCTAACTGTCACCCTAACACTTACCCTCACAATAACACTAACCCTCCCCCTAACACTAACCCTAACACTAACCCTAACCATAACCCTAACCCTAAACCTCACCCTAACCCTAACCCTCACCCTCAACCTAGCCCTCAACCTAACCCTAACCCTGATCCTCCCCCTAAAACTCAAACTAACCCTAACCCTAAACCTCAACCTAACCCTAACCCTCACCATCAACCTCACCCTCACCATAAACCTAAGCCTCACCCTGACGGTAACCCTCACCCTCAGCCCAACCCTCACCTTTACCTATACCGTCACCCTCACCCTAACACTCACCCTAACCCTAATCCTCATCCTACCCCTCACCCTAAGCGTAACCCCAACCATCATCCTAACCCTAACACTCACCCTCTCCCTCAGCCTCAGCCTAAACCTAAGCCTAAGCCTAAGCCTAACCCTAACCCTCACCCTCACCATAGCCCTCATCCTAGCCCTCACCCTAACCCTAATCCTAACCCTAACCCTCATCCGAACCCTTAACGTAACCAGAACACTAACCATCATTCTGAACCTAATCCTCATCTCCCTCCATAAAATCAGCCCAACCCTATTCCTAAACGAACCCTAACCATAACCCTCACACACATCCTCACCGTAAACCTAATCCTAAAATAACCCTAACCCTAATATTAAACCTCAACCGAACCTTCAAATGAACCCCAAGCCTAACACTAACCCTAATCCTAAACCTCACCCTAACCCTCCCAGAAACCCTAACTCTAACCCTAAACCTCACCCTCACCCTAAACATATCCCTATTCCTAAACCTCACCCTAACCCTGATCCTAATCCTTACCCTCACCCTCACCCTCACTGTAACTCTAACCCAAACCCTAACTATTACACTAACCCTAAACATAACCATAACCCTGACCCTCACCCTAACACTAACCCTAACCAAAACCCTCACCTTAACCCTAACCCTAACCCTAACCCTCACCCTAACCCTAACCGTAACCCTAAACCTAAACTTAACCCTCACACTAACCCTCACCCGAAAGCTAACTCTAACCCTAATCCTCAACCTCACCCTAACCCTAAACCTCACCCTCACCCTCACCCTCTGGCTAACATTAAGCCTAACCCTAACCCCAACCCTAACCATAATACTAACCCTAACCCCGACCCTAACGCTCACCCTAACCCTAACCCTAACCCTCACCTTCACCATAGCCTATAGCCAAACCTTAAGCCTAAGCCTAACCCTCACCCTAACCCTCACTCTAGCCCTAAACCCAACGCTCACACTAACCATAACCCTCAACCTGACCCTAACTCTAATCCTAACCCTAAACCTAACCCTAACACTCACCCTCACCTTAACACTTATCCTAATCCTAACCCTAACTCTAGCATGAGGGTGAGGGTTAGGTTTAGGGTTAGGTGAGGTTTAGGGTTAGGGTTCGGTTTAGGGATAGGGTGAGTGTTTGCATTAGGATTATGGTGAGGGTGAGTTTTACGGTTAGGTTGAGGGTTAGGATTAGGGCTAGGTTTAGGTTGAGGGTTAGGGTTAAGGTGAGGGTTAGCATGAGGGTTAGGGTTAGGATGAGGGATAGGGTGAGGGTGAAGGTTAGGGTTATGCTAAGGGTGAGGTTTAGGGTTTGGGTTAGGTTTAGGGTTAGGTTGAGTGTTAGGATTAGGTTACAGTGAGGGTTAGGGTTAGGATGAGGGATAGGATGAGGGTGATGTTTAGGGTTATGCTAAGGGTGAGGTTTAGGGTTCGGGTTAGGTTTAGGGTTAGGTTGAGTGTTAGGGTTAGGTTACGGTGAGGGTTAGGGTTAGGGTTAGGTTGAGGGTTAGAATTAGGTTTAGGGTTAGGTTGAAGATTAGGGTTAGGGTTAGTGTGAGGGTTAGGATGAGGATTAGGGTTACAATTAGGGTTAGAGTGAGGGCTAGGGTTAGGGTGAGTGTTAGTGTTAGGGTTAGCGTGAGGTTTAGGGTTAGGAGTAGGGTTAGGTTTAGGGTTTAGTTTAGGGTTCATGTTTAAGTGAGGTTGAGGGTTAGGTTTGGGGTGAGGGTTAGAGTGAGGACTAAGGTGAGGGTGAGTGTTAGGGTTAGGGTTAGCGTTAGCATGACGGTTAGGTTTAGGTTTAGGTTTAGGTTTAGGTTTAAGGTTAGGATTAAGGTTAGGGTGAGGGTGAGTGTGAGGGTTAGGCTTACGCTTAGGGTTAGGCTGAGGGTGAGTGTGGGGATGAGTATTAGGTTTAGAGTGATGGTTCTTGTTCAGTTTAGTTTGAGGGTTAGGATGAGGGTTAGGGTTAGGATTAGGGTTAGGGTGAGGGCTAGGTTGAGTGTGAGGTTTGGGGTTAGGTTTAGGCTTAGGGTTAGGATTAGGCTGAGGCTGAAGTTGAGGGTGAGGTTTAGGATTAGGGTGATGGTTAGGTTTACACTTAGGGTGTAAACCTAACACTCACCCAAAACTTTCCTTAATCCTAATACTAACAACAAACCTAATCCTCACCCTGGCTCTCACCGTAATCCTCACCCTAACCTTAACTCTAACATTAACACTAACCCTAACGCTAGCTCTCAGCCTCAACCTAACCCTAACTCTAACCCTAAACCTCACCCTCACCATAAACATAAACCTAACCATAACTCTAAAGCTCACCCTAACACTAACCATAAACCTCACCCTCACCCTAGCACTCACCCTAACCCGAATCCTCAACATAACCCTCCTCATAAACCTCACCCTAACATTAACCCTAACCCTCACTCTCACCCTCAGCCTAACTCTAAACCTAACTATAACCCTAAATGTCACCCTCACCATAACCCTTACCCTAACCCTCAGGCTAAACATACACTTCACCCGAACCCTAACTCTCACCCTAACCCTAACCCTAACCCTCACCCTAACCCTAACCCTCACCCTCACCATCACCCTCAGCCTAACCCTAACCCTAACCCTAACCCTAACCCTAAATATTACCCTCACCCTAACCCTAAACCTAACCCTAAACCACACCCTAACCCTAAACTTAATTCTAATCCTAACCATAACCCTAACCCTCAACCTCACTCTAACCCTCACCTTAACACTAACCCTAACACTAACCCTAACCCTAACCCTCACCCTCAGCCTCATCCTAACCCTAAGTCTAACCCTAAACCTCACCCTCATCCTAACGCTAATCCTAAACCTAAACCTCATCCTAAACCTAACCCTAAACTTCACCCTCACCGTAGCCCTCACCCTAACACGAATCCTAATCCTAACCCTCATCCTAACCCTCCCCCAAACCTAAACCTAACCCTCAACCTAACCCTAACCCTCACCCTCAACGTCACACTCAGCCGAACCCTAAGCCTAACAATAAACCTAACCCTAACACACAAAATCACCTTCAGCTATACCCTAATCCTAACCCTAAACCTAACCCTAACCCTAAGCCTCCCCCTAACACTCACCCTAACCATAACACTAATCCTAACCCTAACCCTAAAACTCAACCTAACACTCATCTTAACCCGAAATCTAATCCTAAACCTCACCCTCACCATAAACCTAACTCTAACCCTAACTGAAACCCTAAACCTCAACCAAAACCTAACCCTCACCCGCATCCTCACCATAACCATAACACTAACCCTAACCATAACAATAACCTGAACCCTAACCCTAACCCTCATTCTCAACATAAACTTCACCCTAAACCTAACTGTCACCCTAACACTTACCCTCACCCTAACACTAACCCTCCCCCTAACACTAACCCTCACACTAACCCTAACCATAACCCTAACCCTAAAACTCACCCTAACCCTATCACTCAACTTCAACCTATCCCTCACCCTAACCCTAACCCTCACCATACCACTTCCCCTCACCCTAACACTAACCTTAAATAAAACACTCACCCTCACACTAACCCTAACTCTCACCCTCATCCTAACACTTACCCTAACCCTAACACTAACCCTAACCCTCACCCTCACCCTAGCCCTCAACTTAACCCTAATTCTATCCCTCATGCTCACCCTAACCTAAACATTATCCTCACCCTAAACCCCACACTAACCTTAACCCTAATCCTCAATCTAACCCTCACCCTAATCCTAACCCTAACCCTTACCCTAACCCTAAACCTAACCCTAACACTCACCCTTATTTTAATCCTCAGCTTCAGCCTAAAACTCACCATTACCCTTACCATCATACTCACCCTAACACTCCCCCTAACCCTAAACCTCATCCTAACCGTCACCCTAACCGAAAACCAAAACATCACCCTAACCCTAAATCTCATCCTCAACCTTATGCTAAGCCTAACCCTAAGCCTAAGCCTAACCCTTATTCTAACCCTCACCCTCACCCTAGCCCTCACCCTAACCCTAATCCTAAACCTAACCCTCATCCTAACACTTACCCTAACCCTAACCCTAACCATCATCCTAACCCTAATCCTCAACCCCACCCTCACCATCAGCCTAACCCTAAGCCTAATCCGAACCCTAACCCTAACCCTCACACTCACCCTCACCCTACTCCTAATCCTAAACCTAACCCTAACCTTCACCCTTAACCTCAACCTAACCCTCACCCTAACCTTAACCCTAACACTAACCCTAACCCTAACACAAGAACTAACCCTCGCCCTAACCCTAAATCTAACCCTAAATCTCACCCTCATCCTAATCCTAATCCTACACCTCACTCTAAACCTAACCCTAACACTCACCCACACCCTCACCGAAAATCTAACCCTAACCCTAACAATAACACTAACCCTAACCCTAACGCTCAACTTAACCCTAACCCTAACACTAACCCTCGACCTAACCCTAACCTTCATCCTAAACCTAAACTTAACCCGAACCCTAACTCTTACCCTAACCCTCACCCTAACCCTTACGCTAACCCTCACCCTCACCCTCAGCCTAACCCTAAGCTTAACCCTAACCCTAACCCTCACACTCACCTTAACCCTTATTCTAATCCTAATCCTAATGCTAAGCCTAACCCTCACCCTCACCCTAACCCAAACTCCAACACAAAAACTAACGCTAAACCTCACAATCAGCCTCACCCTAACCCTAACTCTAACGCTAAACCTCACCCTCACCCTAACCCTAACTCTAACGCTAAACCTCACCCTCACCCTAACCCTAACCGTAACCCTAAACCTCATCCTAACCCTAACCCTAAATCTCACCTTCACCCTAGCCCTCACCCTAACCGTAATCTAACCCTAAACTTCATCCTAAACCTCACCCTAACACTACCCTAAACCTAACCCTCAACCTCACCCTAAATCATACCCTTACCCTCACCCTAACCCTAAACTTAACATGAACCCTAACTCTCACCCTAACCCTAACCCTAACCCTCACCCTAAACCTAACGCTAAACCTCACTCTCACCCTAGCCCTCACCATAACCCTAATCCTAACTCTAACACTCAAACTAACCCACACCCTCAACTTAACCCTAACCATTAGCCTAACCCTAATCCTCACCCCCAGCCTCACTCTCAGCCTAACCCTAACCCTACCCCTCACACTCACGCTCACCCTAATCCTAATCCTCACCCTAACCCTATCCCTAAACCTCACTCTCACCCTATCCCTCACCCTAACCCTAAAACTAATCCTAACCCTCATCCTAACCCTCCCTCTAACCCTACCCTTAACCCTCACACAAACCCTAACCCTCACCTTCAACCTCACCCTCAGCCACACCCTAAGCCTAACACTAAACCTAACCCTAACATACACACTCACCCTAACCCTAACGCTAATCCTAACCCTATCACTAACCCTAACGGTCCCCCTAAATCTCACCCTAAACCTAACCTTAACACTAACCCTAACGCTAACCCTCAAACTAACCTTCACCCTAACCCTATCCCTAACTCTTACCCTAAACCTAAATCTAACCCTAACCCAAACCCTAAACCTCACCCTATCCCTAAACCTAACCCTCACCCTCACTGTAACTGTAACCCTAAACCTAACCCTAACAAGAACACTAACTGTAATACTAACCCTCATCCTAACCATAACACTCAACCTAACCCTAATCCTCACACTAAAACATACCCTCACCCTAACACTCTCCGTCACACTAACCCTAACCCTAACCCTAACCCTAAACCTCAACCTAAACCTCACCCTCACACTAACCCTAACCTTAACCCTCACCCTAACACTCCCTCTAACCCTATATCTAACCCTAAACCTCAACCTCACCCTAACCCTAACCCTAACCCACACCCTAACCAAAACCCTCACCCTAACCTTAAGCCTCACCATAACGCTTACCCTCACCCTAACCTTAACCCTAACACTAACCCTAACCCTAACACAAGAACTAACCCTCGCCCTAACCCTAAATCTAACCCTAAATCTCACCCTCATCCTAATCCTAATCCTACACCTCACTCTAAACCTAACCCTAACACTCACCCACACCCTCACCGAAAATCTAACCCTAACCCTAACAATAACACTAACCCTAACCCTAACGCTCAACTTAACCCTAACCCTAACACTAACCCTCGACCTAACCCTAACCTTCATCCTAAACCTAAACTTAACCCGAACCCTAACTCTTACCCTAACCCTCACCCTAACCCTTACGCTAACCCTCACCCTCACCCTCAGCCTAACCCTAAGCTTAACCCTAACCCTAACCCTCACACTCACCTTAACCCTTATTCTAATCCTAATCTTAATGCTAAGCCTAACCCTCACCCTCACCCTAACCCAAACTCCAACACAAAAACTAACGCTAAACCTCACAATCAGCCTCACCCTAACCCTAACTCTAACGCTAAACCTCACCCTCACCCTAACCCTAACCGTAACCCTAAACCTCATCCTAACCCTAACCCTAAATCTCACCTTCACCCTAGCCCTCACCCTAACCGTAATCTAACCCTAAACTTCATCCTAAACCTCACCCTAACACTACCCTAAACCTAACCCTCAACCTCACCCTAAATCATACCCTTACCCTCACCCTAACCCTAAACTTAACATGAACCCTAACTCTCACCCTAACCCTAACCCTAACCCTCACCCTAAACCTAACGCTAAACCTCACTCTCACCCTAGCCCTCACCATAACCCTAATCCTAACTCTAACACTCAAACTAACCCACACCCTCAACTTAACCCTAACCATTAGCCTAACCCTAATCCTCACCCCCAGCCTCACTCTCAGCCTAACCCTAACCCTACCCCTCACACTCACGCTCACCCTAATCCTAATCCTCACCCTAACCCTATCCCTAAACCTCACTCTCACCCTATCCCTCACCCTAACCCTAAAACTAATCCTAACCCTCATCCTAACCCTCCCTCTAACCCTACCCTTAACCCTCACACAAACCCTAACCCTCACCTTCAACCTCACCCTCAGCCACACCCTAAGCCTAACACTAAACCTAACCCTAACATACACACTCACCCTAACCCTAACGCTAATCCTAACCCTATCACTAACCCTAACGGTCCCCCTAAATCTCACCCTAAACCTAACCTTAACACTAACCCTAACGCTAACCCTCAAACTAACCTTCACCCTAACCCTATCCCTAACTCTTACCCTAAACCTAAATCTAACCCTAACCCAAACCCTAAACCTCACCCTATCCCTAAACCTAACCCTCACCCTCACTGTAACTGTAACCCTAAACCTAACCCTAACAAGAACACTAACTGTAATACTAACCCTCATCCTAACCATAACACTCAACCTAACCCTAATCCTCACACTAAAACATACCCTCACCCTAACACTCTCCGTCACACTAACCCTAACCCTAACCCTAACCCTAAACCTCAACCTAAACCTCACCCTCACACTAACCCTAACCTTAACCCTCACCCTAACACTCCCTCTAACCCTATATCTAACCCTAAACCTCAACCTCACCCTAACCCTAACCCTAACCCACACCCTAACCAAAACCCTCACCCTAACCTTAAGCCTCACCATAACGCTTACCCTCACCCTAACACTAACCCTAACCCTAACACTCACCCTCACACTAACCATGACCCTCATCCTAATCCTAAACCTCACCCTATCTCTAACCCTAACCATATCCCTAACACTAACTGTAACCCTAAACCTCACAATTCACCGTAAACCTAACTCTAACCCTAACCTAAACCCTAAACCTCAGCCTAACCCTAACCCTAACCCTCACCCTAGCACTCACCCAAACCCTAATTCTAACCCTCACCCTCACCCTAACCCTAACCTTCATCGTCACCCTAAACCTCACACTAACCCTAAACCTAATCCTCAATTTAACCCTTACCCTAACCCTAACCCTAACCCTTATCCTAACCCTAACCCTAACCCTAACCCTCACCCTTAACGAAACCCTCACTCTCAGCCGAAACCTTACCTTTACCTTTACCATCATCCTCACCCTAACCCTCAACCTAACACTAAAACTCATCCTAACCCTCACCCTAACCATAAATCTAATCATCACCCTAACCCTAACCCTCATCCTCAACCTCACACTCAGCCTAACCCTAAGCCTAAGCCTAAGCCTTAACCTAACCCTCACCCTCACCCTAGCCGTCACCCTAATACCAATCCTAACCCTAACTGTCATCCTAATCCTTAACCTTACCCTAAACCTAACCGTCACCCAAACCGTAATCCTAACCCCCACCCTCAGCTTCAACCTAACCCTAAGCCTAAGCCTAACCCTCAACCTAACTGTCACACTCACCCTCACCCTAAGCCTAATCCTAAACCTAACCCTATCCCTAAACCTGAACCTTACCCTTTCCCTCACTCTAACCCTAACACTAACCCTAGTCCTAAACCTCACCCTAACCCTCCCCCTAACGCTAAGTCTAACCCTAAACCTCACCTTTACCCTAACCCTAACACTAACCCTAAACCTCACCCTACACCTCACCCTAACCCTAACCCTCACCCTCACCCTCAAACTCACCATAACTCTAACTCTTACCCTAACAATAACACTAAGCCTAAACTTAACCCAACCGTAAACATAAACCTCACCCTCCCCCTCCCCCTCACCGCAAACTTAACCCTAACCATAACACTAAAAATAACCCTAACCCTAAGTCTAATCCTCACCACCACCATTACCCTCAGCCTAACCCTAAACCTAACCGTAATCCTAACCCTAACCTTAACCCTAAACATAACCCTCACCCTCAGCATCACCCTCACCACAAACTTAACCATAACCCTAACACTAACAATAACCTTATCCCTACCCCTAACCATAACCCTAAACCTAATCCTCACCCCCACTGTCACCCTCAGCCTAAACCTAAGCCTAATCCTAAACATAAACCTAACCCTAACCCTCAGCGTAACACTAACACTAAACCTAACCCTAAACCTAACCCTAACCCTAAACCTAACCCTCACACTCACCCTCACCCTAACCCTAATCCTAAACCTAACCCTATCCCTAACCCTAACCCTCACCCTAACCCTCACCCTAACCCTTATCCTAAACCAAATCCTAACCCTAAGTCTATCCCTCACCCTCAACCTAATCCTCACCCTATCCCTAACTCTAACACTAACCCTAACCCTAACCCTCACCCTCAGCCTCACCCTAACCCTAACTATAACCCTAAACCCAACCCTCACCCTAAACCTAACCCGAAACCGAACCCTCACCCTTACCATAACCCTCACCCTCAGCATAACCCTCAACTTTACTCTTACTGTCACCCTCATCCTAACCCTCACCCTCATCCTAACCCTCACCCTAAATGTAACACTAAACATCACCCTAACCCTAATCCTCAACCTCAACTTCAGCCTCAGCCTAGCCCTAAGCCTAAGCCTAACCCTAACCCTAAACTTCACACTCACCCTAGCCCTCACCGTAAAACTAATCCTAACTCTAACCCTCATCCTAAACCTCAACCTAACCATAATATGAACCATCACTCTAAACCTAATCCTCATCCCCACACTCACCCTCAGCCTAATCCTAAACCTAAGCCGAAGCCTAACCCTAACCCTCACACTCACCCTCACCCGAACCCTAATCCTAATCCTAACCCTAACCCTAAACCTAAACCTCAACCTAACCCTCAACCTCACCCTAACCCTAACCCTAAATTTAACCCAAACCCTAACTCTCACCCTAAACCTAACCCTAACTCTCACCCTAAACCTAACCCACACCCTCACCCTCACCCTCAACCTAAGCCTAAGCCTAAGCCTAACCCTAACCCTAAACTTAACCCTAATCCTAATCCTAACCCTAACACTCACACTCTCTCATAACCTTACCTTTACTCTTACTATCACCCTCATCTAACCCTCACCCTAAACCTAACCCTCATCCTAACCCTCACCCTAACCGTAACCCTAAACATCACCCTAACCCTAACACTCACCCTCACCTTTAGCCTCAGTCTAATCCTAAACCTAAGCCTAAACCTAACCCTAAACCTCACACTCACCCTAGACCTCAACCGAACCCTAATCCTAACCCTAACCCTCATCCTAACCCTCAACATAAACATAACCAGAACCATCACTCTAAACCTAATCCTCATCCCCACCCTTAGCCTAAGCCTAACCTTAACCCTAACCCTCATCCTCAGAGTAACCCTTACCCTAAACCTCACCCTAACACTAAACTTAACCTGAAACCTAACTCTCACCCTAAACCTAACCCTAAACCTCACCCTAAACCTAATCCTCACCCTCACCCTCACCCTCACCCTAATCCTAAGCCTAACCCTAACCCTAACCCTAACACTCACACTCACCCTAACCTTAACCCTAATCCTAAACGTAACCCTAACCCTCACACTCAACCTAATCCTCACCTTAACCCTAAACCTAACATTTACCCTAACCCTAACACACACCCTCAACCCCACCCTAACCCTAACTCTAACCCTAAACGTCACTCTGACCCGAACCATAACCCTCACCGAGCCATCACCCAAAACATAATCCCAATCCTAAACCTCATCCTATCCCTCCCCCTAGCCCTATGCCTAACCCTCACCCTAACCCTAACTTTCTCACCCTCAACCTCACCCTCAGCCTAACCCTCAGCCTAACCCTAAACCTAACCCTAACCCACACAGTTACCCTCACCCTAACCCTAATCCTAACCCTATCCCTAACAATATCCCTACCCCTAACTCTCACCCTAACCCTAACCCTAACACTAACCCTAACCCAAAACGTCAACCTAACCCTCACCCTAACCCTGACTCTAACCCTAAACCTCACCCTCACCCTAACCCTAACTCTAACCCTAACCCAAACCCTAAACCTCACAGTAACCCTAACCCTAACCCACACCCTCACTGTAACCGTAAACATAAAACTTACCATAACAATAATCCTAACCCTAATCCTAAGCCTCACCATAACCCTAACCGTAATACTAACCCTAAACCTCACCCTCACCCTCACCCTAACCCCAACACTAACTCAAAACCTAAACCTCAACCTAACCCTAACCCTCACCCGCACCCTCACCCTCACCGTAACTCTAAACCTAATCCTAACAATAACACTAACCCTAACCCTAACCATTACCATAAACCTAATCCTAACCCCCAAACTCACCCTCAGTCTTCCCCGTAGCCTAAGCCTTACTCTAACCCTAACCCTCACACTCACCCTCACCCTAACTCTAATCCTAACCCTAAACATATCCCTAAACATCAAACTAAACCTCACCCTCACCCTAACCCTAACACTAAACCTAAACCTAACCATCACCCTAACCCTCCAACTAACCCTAACTCTAAACCTAAACCTTACCCTCACCCTAACCCTAACCCTAACCATAAACCTCACCCTAATCCTCACCCACAACCTTACCCTGAATCTCACTGTAACTCTAACCCAAAACCTAACAATAAGACTAACACTTATCCTAACCCTAACCCTAAACTTAACCATAACCATAACCCTCACCCTCAGCCTCACCCACACTGCAAACTTAACCCTAACCATAACATTAACAATAACCCTAACCGTAACTCAAACCTAACGCTTACGCCAACTCTTACCTAATCCTCATCCCCAACCTCACCCTCAGCCTAATCCTAAGACTAACCCATACCCTAAACCTAACCCTCAGCGTATCCCAAACCCTAACCATAACCCTAACACTAACAGAAACCCTAACCTTAACCCCAAAGCTAACACTAATCCTAACCCTAATTCTCACCCTCACCATCACCCTAACCCAAAAAATAACCCTAACCCTCACCCTAACCCTAAGCCTAACCCTAACCCTAACCCGCACACTCACCCTCACCCTAACCCTAATCCTAAACTTCACCCTATCCCTAAACCAAACCCTCACCCTTACCCTCATCCTAGCCCTCAACCTAACACTAATCCTAACCTTAAACCTCATAATAAACCTCACCCTAACCCTAACCTTAACCCTAACACTAACCTTAACCCTAAATCTAAACCTCACCCTAACCCTAAACCTAATCCTCACGCTCAACCTTACCCTCAACTTATTTCTAACCCTAACCCTAACAATAACCCTAACCCTAAACCTAACCTTAACCCTCACACTCACCATAATTCTAACCCTAACCCTAACACTAAACCTCACCCTAACGCTAACAATAAGCCTCATCCTCACTCTAGCCCTCACGCTAACCCTAATACTAACCCTAAACCTCATCCTAACCCTCACCCTAAACCTAAAAGCCTAACCATCACACTAGCCCTCAAGCTAACGCTAAATCTAACCCTAAACCTCACCCTCACCTAACCATAACTCTCACCCTAACCCTCAACCTCACCTTAGCCCACACCCTAAACCTAAGCCTAAGCCAAACCCTCACTCTTACTCTCACTCTAACACTAACCCCAAACCTCACACTAACCCTAACCCTAACCATCACCCTCATCCTAACTCTAATCCTAACCCTAACTCTAACCCAACCCTCACACTC
The DNA here is from genome assembly GCF_024711535.1 of Dipodomys merriami. Lineage (NCBI taxonomy): Eukaryota > Metazoa > Chordata > Mammalia > Rodentia > Heteromyidae > Dipodomys > Dipodomys merriami. The sequence continues at coordinate 1,406,486 of NW_027206257.1, forward strand.
ACCCTCAACTTAACCCTAGAACTAATCCTAACCTTAACTCTAACCCTCACCCTCATCCTAAACCTCACCTTAACCCTAACCCTAACACTAACCCTAAACCTCACCCTAACCATAACCCTCACCTTCAGCATCAGCCTCACCGCAAACTTAACCCAAACCATAACACTAACAATAACCCAAACCGTCAACCTAAACCTAACCCTAACACTAACCCTAAACCTAAATCTAAACCGGACCATAACTCTAAACCTAACCCTCACCCTCACCCTCACAGTAACCATAACCCTAATCCTAAACCTTACAATAACCCTAACCCTAACCCTATCCCTCATCCTAACCATATCCTTCACCCTAACCCTAACACTCACCATAACACTTACCCTCACACTAACACTATACAAAACCCTAAAACTAACCCTCACACTAACCCTAACCCTAATCCTCAACCTAACCCTCACCCTCACCCTAACCCTTATCCTAACCCTAATCCTCACCCTAACCCTAAACCTCACCCTCACCATAACCCTAACCCTCATCCTAACCCTCACCCTAACCCTAACCCTAACACTAAACCACACCCTAACACTAACCCTAACCCTCACCCTCACACGAGCCCTCACCCTAACCCTAATCCTAACCCTAACCCTCAAACTAACCCTAACCCTCACCCTCACTGTAACCTGAACCCTAAACCTCACCCTAACCCTAAATTTAACCCGAAAGCTAATTCTCTCCCTAAAGCTGACTCTAACCCGAACCCTAACCCTAACCCTCAACCTTACCCTCACCCTCAGCTTAACCCTTAGCCTAACCCTAAACCTAAGCCTAACACAAACACTTACACTAAAACTAAACCTAATCCTAATCCTAACCCTAACCCTAACCCTCACCCTCATCCTAACCCTCACCCTAACCCTAACACTAACCCTAACCCTAAACCTAACCCTAACCCTCACCCACACCCTCACTCTCAGCATAACTCTAATCCTAACCCTAACAATAATATTAATCCTAACCCTAAACCTAACCGTATTGCTCACCCTAAACCTCACCTTAACCCTAACCCTAACCCTAAACCTCAGCCTCACCCTAACCATAACACTAACCATAACCCTCACCCTAACCCTAATCTAACCCTCACCCTCACCCTAACCCTAACCATAACCCTCACCCTAACCATAACACTCACCCCCACTGTAACCCTCACCCTAACCCTCACCCTAACCCTAAACCTAACCCTAACCCTAAATCTCACCCTAACCCTCAATTTCACCCTAGCCCTAACCCTAACCCTAATCATCCTCACCCTAAACCTCACACTAACCCTAACACTATTCCTCAATCTAACCCTCACCCTCACCCTATCCTGAACCCTAACCCTCACCCTTACCATAACCCTCACCCTCAGCATAGCCCTCACCTTTACTCTTACTGTCACCCTCATCGTAATCCTCACCCTAAACCTAACCCTCACCCTAACTGTAACCCTAAACATCACCCTAACCCTAACCCTCAACCTCAGCTTCAGCCTCAGCCTAGCCCTAAGCCTAGGCCTAAAACTAACCCTATACCTCACACTCACCCTAGCCCTCACCCTAACCCTAATCCTAACCATAACCCTCATCCTAAATCTAAACCTAACCATAACATGAACCATCACTCTAAACCTAATCCTCATCCCCACCCTCACCCTCAGCCTAATCCTAAGCCTAAGCCAAACCCTAACCCTAACACTAACCCTCACACTCACCCCCACCTGAAACCTAAACCTAATCCTAACCCAACCCTAAACCTAAACCTCAACCTAACCCTCACTCTAACCCTAACCCTAACCCTAAATTTAACCCAAACCCTAACTCTCACCCTAAACCTACCCTAACCCTCACCCTAAACCTAACCCACACCCTCACCCTCACCCTCAGCCTAAGACTAAACCTAGGCCTAAGCCTAACCCTAACCCTCAAATTCACCCTAACATTAACCCTAATCCTAATCCTAACCCTAACCCTCAACCACACCCTAATCCTCACCTTTACTCTTACTATCACCCTCAACCTAACCCTCACCCTAAAACTAACCTTCATCCTAGCCCTCACCCTAAACGTAACCCTAAACATCACCCTAACCCTAACCCTCACCCTCACCTTCAGCCTCAGGCTAATCCTAAGATTAAGCCTAACCCTAACTCTAAACCTCAAACTCACCCTAGACCTCACCCTAACCCTAATCCTAACCCTAACCCTCATCCTAAACCTCAACCTAAATATAACCAGAACCATCACTCTAAACCTAATCCTCATCCCCACCCTAAGCTTAAGCCTAACCCGAACCCTAACCCTCACACTCACCCTCACCTGAACCCTAATCCTAAAACTAACCCTAACCCTAACCCTGACCCTCACAGTAACCCTTACCCTAACCCTCACCCTAACACTAAACTTATCCCGAAACCGAACTCTCACCCTAAACCTAACCCTAACCCTTGCCCTAACCCTAACCCTCACCTTAACCCTAAACCTAACATTTACCCTAACCCTAACACAGACACTCAGCCTCACCCTAACCCTAACTCTAACCCTAAAAGTCATTCGGACCCGAACCCTAACCCTAACCCTAAACCTCAACCTCAGCCTAACCCTAACCCTCACCCTCACCCTAGCCATCACCCAAAGCTTAATCCCAACCCTAAACCTCATCCTAACCCTGCCCCTAACGCTATGCATAACCCTCACCCTAACCCTAACTTTCTCACCCTCAACCTCACCCTCAGCCTAACCCTAAACCTACCCCTAACCCACACAGTCAACCTCACCCTAACCCTAATCCTAACACTATCCCTAACACTATCCCTACCCCGAACTCTGAACCTAACCATAACCCTAACACTAACACCAACCCTAAACCTCAACCTAACCCTCACCCTAATCCTGACTCTAACCCTAAACCTCACCCTCACCCTAACCCTAATTCTAACCCAAACCCAAATCTAAACCTCACAGTAACCCTAACCCTAACCCACACCCTCACTGTAACCGTAAACATAAACCTTACCCTAACAATAACCCTAACCCTAATCCTAAGCCTCACCATAACACTAGCCCTAACACTAACCCTAAACCTCACCCTCACCCTCACCCTAACGCCAACCCTAACCTGAACCCTAAACCTCAACCTAACCCTAACCCTCACCCGCAACCTCACCCTCACCGTAACTCTAACCCTAACCCTAAGAATAACATTAACCCTAACCCTAATCATCACCATAACCCTAATCCTAAACCCCAAAATCACCCTCAGCCATACCCTTAGCCTAAGCTTTACCCTAAACCTAACCCTCACACTCACCCTCACGCTAACCCTAATTCTATTCTAACCATATCCCTAAACATCAACTTAAACCTCACCCTCACCCTAATCCTAACAATAAACCTAACCCTAACCCTCACCCTAAACCTCCACCTAACCCTAACTCTAACCCTAAAACTTACCCTCACCCTAACCCTAACCCTCACCATAAACTTCACCCTAAACCTCACCCTCAACATTACCCTCAACCTCACTGTAACTCTAACCCAAAACCTAACAAAAGGCTAAAACTAATCCTAAACCTAACCCTAAACTTAACCCTAACCATAAACCTCACCCTCAGCCTCACCCTCACCGCAAAATTAACCCTAACCATAACACAAACAATAACCCTAACCATAACTCTAAACCTAACCTGAACCCTAAACCTTGCCTAATCCTCACTCCCAACCTCACTCTCAGCTTAACCCTAAGAATAACCCTAACCCTAACCCTCACCTTATCCCAAACCCTAACAGTAACCCTAACCCTAACCGAAACCCTAACTCTAACCCCAAACCTAACACTAACCCTAACCCTAAACCTCATACTCACCATCACCTTAACCCAAACAATAACCCTAACCCTCACCATAACCCTAAGCCTAACCCTAACCCTAACCCTCACACTCAACCTCACCCTAACCCTAATCCTAAACATAAACCTATCCCCAAACCACACCCTCACCCTAACCCTCAACCTAACCCAAATCCTAACCCTAAACCTCATCCTAAACCTCACCCTAACCCTAACCTTAACCTTTACACTAACCCTAACCCTAAACCTAAACCTCACCCTAACCCTAAACCTAATCCTCACCCTCACCCTTACCCTCAACTTAACTTAAACCCTAACCCTAACAATAAACCTAACCCTAAACCTAACCCTAACCCTCGCACTCACCATAATTCTAACACTAACCTTAACCCTATACCTCACCCTAACGCTAACAATAAGCCTCACCCTCACTCTAGCCCTCACCCTAAACCGAATTCTAACTCTAAACCTCATCCTAACCCTCACCTCAAACCTAAAAGGCTAACCATCACAAAAGCCCTCAACAACGCTAAATTTAACCCTAAACCTCACCCGCACCTAACCCTACCCTCACCCTCACCCTCACCCTCCCCTTAACACTAAGCCTAACCCTAACTCCAACCCTAACCATAATGCTAAACCTCACCCCAACCCTCACCCTAACCCTCAACCTCACCCTAGCCCAAACCCTAAACCTAAGCCTAAGCCTAACCCTCACCCTAACTCTCACTCTAACCCTAACCCCAACCCTCACCCTAACCATAACCCTCTCCGTCACCCTCATCCTAACTCTAATCCTAACCCTAACCCTAACCCTCACACTCACCCTCACCTTAACCATAGAACTAATCCTAACCTTAACCCTCACCCTCACCCTCACCCTAAACCTACCCTAACCCTAACCCTAACCATAACAATAACCATAACCCTCACCCTCAGCCTCATCCTCACCACAAACTTAATCCAAACCATAACACTAACAATAACCCAAACCCTCACCATAACCCTAACCCTCACCCTAAACCTATTCCTAACCCTAACCATAAACCTAAAGATAAACCTGACCATAACCCTAATCCTAACCCTCACCCATACCCTTACAATAACCCTAACCCTAACCCTATGCCTCATCCATACCATATCCTTCACCCTAACCCTAACCCTCACCCTAACACTTACCCTCACACTAACACTAACTCTAACCCTAAAATTAACCCTCACATTAACCCTAATCCTAACCCTAAATCTCAACCTAACCCTCACCCTCACCTTAACATTAACACTAACACTAACCCTAAACCTCACCCTCACCCTCCCCCAACATTAAATCTAACCGTAAACCTCACCCTCACCGTAACCCTAACCCTAACCCTAAACCCCAGCTTAATCCTAACCCTAACCCTCAGCTGCACCCACAACCTCACCGTAACTCTAAACCTAACCCTAACAATAACACTAACCCTAACCCTAACAATCACCAAAACCCTAATCCTCACCCCCACCCTGAGCCTCAACCTCACCTCAAACTTAACCCTAACCATACCACTAACAATAACCCTAACCCAAACCCTAATCCTAATCCTCACCCCACCCTCATCCTCAGCCTAACCCTAAGCCTAACCCTAACCCTAAGACTAACCCTCAACGAAACCCTAACCCTAACCCTAACCCTGTACCTAACCCTAATACTACACCTAACCCTAACCCTAACCCTAACCCTAATTCTCAGCTTCACCCTCACCCTAAACCAAAACCTAACCTGAACCCTCAACCTAACCCTAACCCTAACCCTAACCCTAACCTTCACACTCACTCTACCCTAACCCTATTACTAATCCTAACAGTATCCCTAAACCTAACCCTCAACGTAATCCTCACCCTAGCCCTCACCCTAACCCTAATCCTAACCCTAACCCTCACACTAACCTTAACTCTAAACCTAAACCTCACCCTCAGCCTAACCCTAACTCTAACCTTAACCCTAACACTAAACCTCCCCCTAACTCTAACTCTAACCCTCACCCTAACCCTAACCCTCACCCTCACCCTCACATTTAGCCTAACCTTTATCCTAACCCTAAACCTATCCCTAACACACACACTCACCCTCACCCTAACACTAATCCTAACCCTAACCCTAACCCTCCCCCTAACACTCGCCCTAACCCTAAACTCGAACACTAACCCTAAACCTCAACCTAACCCTCACCCTAACCCTAACTCTAACCTTAAGCCAAACCCTAAACCTCACCCTAACACTAACCCTAACCCTCATCCTCACCCTCACAGTAACGGTAACACTAAACCTAACCCTAAGAATAACCCTAACGCTATTCCCAACCCTCACCCTAACCATAACCCTCACTCTAACCCAAACCATCACCCTAAAACTTACCCTCAAACTAACACTAAACCTAACCCTAACACTAACCCTCACACTAACGCAAACACTAACCCTAACCCTAAACCTCAACCTAACACTCAACCTCACCCTAAACCTAATTCTAACCCTAATCGTAACCCTCACCCTAACCATCCCAATAACCCTGTATCTAACCCTCAACTTCACCCTCACCCTCAACCTAACCCTAACCCTAAAGCCCACACTTACCATCACTCTCATGCATGGCCTAAGCCTAACACAAACTCTAACCCTCACCTTAACCCCAACACTAACACTAACCCTAACTCCAACCCTAAACCTCACCCCCACCCTAACCCTAACTCTAATCCTAACCAGAAACCTAAACCTCATCCTACCCCTAACCCTCACCCACAACCTCACACTCACTGTAACCGTAACCCTAACCCTAACAATAGCCCTAAACCTAACCCTAACCCTCATCCTAAAGATAACCTTCACCCTAACCCTAACCATCGCCCTAACACCCTCACCCTATCACTAACCCTAACCTTAACTCTAACCCTCACAATAACCCTAACCATCACCCTAACCCTAAACCTCCCCCTAACCCTCACCCTCATCCTAGCCCTCAACATAACCCTAACCTTCATCCTCACCCTAAACCTCACACTAAACCTAACACTAATCCTCAATAAAACCCTCACACTCACCCTAACCCTAACCCTCACACTTACCGGAACCCTCACGTTCAGCCTAACCCTCAACTTTACCTTTACCGACACCCTCACCCTAACCCTCAGCCTAACCCTAATCCTCATCCGAACCCTCACAATAACGGTAACCCCAACCATCACCTGAACCCTAAACCTCACCCTCACCCTCAGCCTCAGCCTAACATTGAGCCTAAACCTAACCCCAACCCTAACCCTAACACTAACCCTAACCCTCACCCTAACGCTCACCCTAACTCTAACCCTAACTCTCACCCTCACCCTAGCCCTTCCCCAAACGCTAAGCCTATGCCTAACCCTCACCCTAACCCCCACTCTAACCCTAACCCCAGCAATCACCCTAACGGTAACCCTCACCCTCACCCTCATCCTAACTCTAATCCTAACCCTAATCCTCATCCTAACACTCAGCCTAACCCTAACCCTAACCCTCACCTTAGCCCTAACCGTCAAACTAACCCTAACCCTCACCCTCACTGTAACCTGAACCGTAAACCTCACCCAAACCCTAAACTTAACCTGAACCCTAACTCTCACCTTAACACTACCCCTAACCGGAAACCTAAACCTAACCCTTACCCTTACACTCACCCTCAGCTTAACCCTTAGTCTAACCTTAACCCTAAGACTAACCCACTCACCCTAACACTAACCCTAATCCTAGTCCGAACCCTAACCCTAACCCTCACCCTCATCCTAAACCTCACCCTAACCCTAACATTAACCCTAACCCTAACCCTCACCCTAAACATCACCCTAAACCTAACCCTAAACTTCACCCTCAACCTCAACCTAACCCTAACCTTAAACCTAAACCTCACCCTAACCCTAATGCACACCCTCACCCTCACCCTCACCATAACTTTAATCCTAACCCTAACAATAACACTAATCCTAACCCTAACCCTAACCCTCACCCTCATCGTAACCCTAACCCTAACCCAAACCCTCAACCTAACCCTAACCCTAACCCTAACCCTAAAACTCAACCTAACCCTAACCCTAACTCTCACCCTTAGCCCCACCCTCACTGTAAACTTAACCCTAACCATAACACTAACAATAAGCTAACCCTAACTCTAATCAAACCCTCACACTCACCCTAACCCTAACCCTAACCCTCACTCTATCCCTAAACCTAAGCCTAACCCTAAACCTCACCATAACCCTAAACCTAACCACCAACTTCACCCTAACCCTCATGCTAACCCTAATGGTCGTCACCCTAATCTAACCTTCACCCTCACCCTAACAATAATGTGAACCCTCACCCTTACCATAACCCTCACCCTCAGCCTAACCCTCAACTTTACTCTTACTGTCACCCTCATCCAAACCCTCACCCCAAACCTAACACTCATCCTAACCCTCACCCTAACCGTAACCCTAAACATCATCCTAACCCTAACCCTCATCCTCAGCTTTAGCCTCAGCCTAACCCTAAGCCTAAGCCTAACCCTAAACCTAAACCTCACACTCACCCTAGCCCTCACCCTAATCCTAATCCTAACGCTAATCCTCATCCTAACCCTTAACCTAACCATAACCGGAACCATCACTCTAAACCTAATCCTCATCCAAACCCTCACCCTCAGAGTAACCCTAAGTCTAAGCCTAACCGTAATCCTCACCCTCACCCTCACCCTAACCGTAACCCTATACATCACCCTAACCCTAACCCTCATCCTCAGCTTTAGCCTCAGCCTAACCCTAAGCCTAAGCCTAACCCTAAACCTAAACCTCACACTCACCATAGCCCTCACCCTAATCCTAATCCTAACGCTAATCCTCATCCTAACCCTTAACCTAACCATAACCGGAACCATCACTCTAAACCTAATCCTCATCCACACCCTCACCCTCAGAGTAACCCTAAGCCTAAGCCTAACCGTAACCCTCACCCTCACCCTCACCCTAACCCTAATCCTAACCCTAAGCCTAACCCTAACCCTAAACCTAAACCTCAACCTCACCCTAACCCTAACCTAACACTAACCCTAACCCTAACCATAATCATAACCCTCACCCTCAGCATCACCCTCACCGCAAACTTAACCCAAACCATAACACTAACAATAACACTAACCCTCACCCAAACCCTAACCTTAAACCTATCCCTAACTTTAACCCTAACCCTAAAACTAAAACTGACCCTAACCCTAATCCTAACCCTCAACCTCACCCTCCCTGTAACCATAACCCTAACCTAACCCTTAAAATAACACTAACCCTAACCATATCCCTCATCTTAACCATATCCTTCACCCTACCTTTAACCCTCACCTTAACACTTACCCTTACCCTAAACCTAATGCTAACAGTAACACTAACCCTACCCCTAACCCTCACCCTCAGCTACCCCCTAACCCTAACTCTAACCCTAAACCTCCACCTCCCTCTAACCCTAACCCTAACCGTAACTCTAAACCTCAGCCTAACCCTAAACCTAAACCTCACTCTCACCCTAGCCCTCACCTTAACCCGAATCCAAACTTAACCCTCATCCTAACACTAACCCTAACCCTCACCTTCAGCCTCACCCTAATCCTAAATGTAACCCTAAACCTCAACCTAACCCTAACCATCACCATCACCATAACTCTTACCCTAACCCTCACCCTAACCCTAAACTTAACCCAAACCCTAACCCTAACCCTAATTCTAACCCTAAACCTAACCCTCACACTCACCCTAACCCTCACCTTAACCATAACTGTAACACGAACCCTAACCCTAAACCTCACCCTCAGTCTCATCCTAACCCTAACTCTAACCCTAAACCTCACCCTCATCCTAACCATCACCCTAAACGTAAACCTCATCCTAGCCCTAACCCTAAACCTCACCCTCACGCTAGCCCTCACCCTAACCCTAATCGTAACAATCATCCTAAACCTCAACCTCCCCCTCCCCATAACCATATATCTAACCGTAAACCTCACCCTCATCCTAACCCTAAACCTAACCCTAAACCCCACCCTAACTCTAACCATAACACACACCCTAACCCTAACCCTAACACACACCAGCACCCTCAAACTCACCATAACACTAAACCTAAACTTAAAAATAACACTAACCCTAACACTAACCATCACCCTAACCCTATTCCTCACCCCACCCTCAGCCTCACCCTCACTGCAAACTTAACACTAACCATAACACTAAAAATAAACCTAACCCTAACACTAACACTAATCCTCAGCCCCACCCTCATCCTCACCCTAACTCTAAGCCTAACCCTAACCCTAAACCTAACCCTAAGCCTCAGCTTCAACCTCACCCTAACCCAAACCTAACCCGAAACCTCACCCTAACCCTAAGCCTAACCCTAACCCTAACCCTAACCTTCACACTCACTCTACCCTAACCCTAATCCTAAACCTAACAGTATCCCTAAACCTAACCCTCACCCTAGCCCTCACCCTAACCCTATCCCTAACTCTAAACGTAAACCTCACCCTCACCCTAACCCTAACTCTAATCCTAACCCTAACACTAAACCTCACCTTAACACTAAATCTAAAACTCACCCTAACTCTAACCCTCACCCTCACACTCAGACTAACCCTAAGCTTAACCTTAACACTAACCCCAACCCACTCACTCACCCTCAACCTAAATCTAACCCTAACCCTCACCCTAAACCTGACCCTCACCCTCAAACTCATCCTTAGCCTAACCCTAAGCCTAACCCTAAACCTAACCCTAACCCACACACTCATCATAAACCTCACCCTAATCCTAACCCTAACCCAAACTCTAATCATAACCCAAAACCTAAACCTCACCCTAAACCTAACCTTAACCCTCACCCTCACTGTAAGGGTATCCCTAACCCTAACCCTAACAAAAACCCTAACCCTAACTCTAACCCTCACCCTAACCATAACACTCACCCTAACCCTAACCCTCACCCTAACACTTACCCTCACCCTAACACCAACCCTAACCCTAACACTAACCCTCACACTCACCCTAAACATCACCCTAACCCTAAACCTCACCCTAACCCTATCCCTAACCCTCAACCTAACCCTCAACCTAACCCTAACTCTCATCCTCACCTTAAACCTCACAATAACCCTAACACTATTCCTCAATCTAACCCTCACCCTCACCCTAACCCTATCCCTCACACTTACCGGAAACTTCACACTCAGCCTAAACCTCACCTTTATCCTTACCGTCACCCTCACCCTAACCCTCAGCCTAACCCTAATCCTCATCTGAACACTCACCTTAACGGTAATCCCAACCATCACCCTAACCTTAACCCTCACCCTCAGCCTCAGCCTCCGCCTAACATTAAGCCTAACTCTAACCCCAACCCTAACCCTAACACTAAACCTAACCCACATTCTAACGCTCACCCAAACCCTAACCCTAACCCTCACCCTAGCCCATAACCAAACCATAAGCTTAAGCCTAACCCTCACCCTAACCTTCACTCTAACCCTAACCCTAACACTCACACTCACCCTCACGCTCACCCTCAACTTAACTCTAATCCTAACCCTAACCCTAACACTCACCCTCACCTTAACCTTAATGCTAATCCTAACCCTAACACCAACACTCACCCCCAAACTAAACATCAACCTTACCCTAACCCTAACACTAACCCTAAACCTAACCCTCACCCTAAACCTAACTCTAACCCTAAACCTCACCCTCACCCTATCCATAACCCTAACACTAATCCTAAACATCACCCTAAACCTAAACCTTTCCGTAACACTTACCCTCACCTTAAAACTAACACTAAACCTAACACTCTCACTAATGCTAACCATCACCCTAAATCTAAACCTCACCCTAACCCTAAACCTCAACTTCACCCTAGCCCTCACCCTATCTCTAATCCTCATCCTAACCCTAAACCTCACAGTAACACTAACACTAATTCTCAATCTAACCCTCACCCTCACCCTAACCCTAACCTGAACCCTCACCCTTACCATAATCCTCACCCTCAGCCAAACCCTAACCTTTTATCTTACTGTCACCCTCATCCTAACCCTCACCCTAAACCTAATCCTCATCATAACACTCACCCTAACTGTAACCCTTACCATCACCCTAACCCTAAACCTGACCCTCACCTTCAGCCTCAGCTTAACCCTAAGCCTAAGCCTAAACCTAACCCTAAACCTCACACTCACCCTAGCCCTCACCCTAAACCTAATCCTAACCCTAACCCTCATCCTAACCCTCAAGATAACCATATCCTGAACCATTATTCTAAACCTAAAACTCATCCCCACACTCACCCTCAGCCTAACCCAAAGCATAAGCCTAACCCTAACCCTAACCCTCACACTCAACCTCACCCTAAACTTAATCCTAACACTAAACCTAAACCTAAACCTCAACCTAATCCTCACGCTAACCCTAACTCTAACCCTCACCCTCACCTTAGGCCTCACCCTCACCCTCACCCCAAACCTAACACTCACCCTCACCGTAACCCGAACCATAACCCTCACCCTAACCCTACCCCTAACCCTAAAGCTAAACCTCACCCTAAGCCTAACACTAAGCCTCACCCTCACTGTTGTACTCACCCTAACATTAATTGCAACCCTAACCCTCATCCAAACACTCACCCTAACCCTAACCATAACCATCAACCTAACCCTACACCTAATTCTAACCCTCAACCTAACACTAACCCTGACTCTCACGGTAACCCTAACCCTAACCCTCACCCTAACCGTAAACCTAATACGAACCTTAAACCTCACCCTAACCCTAACCCTCATACTCACCCTCACCCTCAGCCAAACCCTCACAATAACCCTTACCCTAACGCTAATAATAACCCTAAACCTCACCCTCACCCTAAACCTAACCCTCACCCTCACCCTCACCCTCAGCCTATCCCTAAGCAAAACCCTAACTTAACCTTCACACTCACCCTCACACTGACCCTAATCCTAATCCTAAACCTAAACTTAACCCTCATCCTAACCTTAACTCTCACCCTAATAACCCTAACAGTAACCCTAACCCTAAACCTCACCCTATCCCTCACCCTAACCCTAACGCTTAACCTAAACCTCACTCTCACCCAAGCCATCACCCTAACCCTAATCCTAAACTTATCCCTCATCCTAAACCTCTCCCTAACCCTAAACCTAACCCTCACCTAACCCTAAACCTCACACTTATCCTCACCCTCAGCTTAACACTTAGACTAAACCTAACCCTAAGCCAAACCTAAACACTCACCCTAACACTAACCCTAATCTTAATCCTAACCCTAAGCCTAACCCTCACCCTCATCCTAACCCACACCCTAAACCTAACACTAAACCTAACCCTAACCCTCATCCTAACCCTCACACTAACACTAACACTAAACCTAAACCTCACCCTCAACCTCACCCTAACCCTAACCCTAACCCTAAACCTCACCCTAACCCTAAACCTCACCGTCACACTCACCATAACTCTAATCATAACCCTAAAAATAACACTAATCCTAACCCTAACCCTAACCCTCACCCTCACTGTAACCCTAACCCTAACCCTAAACCTCACCCTCACCCTCACCCTAACCCTAACCCTAACCCTAAAACTCACCCTAACCCTAAACCTAGCCCTAACAAAAACCCTAAACCTAACCCTAAACCTCATCCTAACCACAAACTTCACCCTAAACCTAACCCTCACCCTAACACTTACCCTCACCCTAACACTAACCCTTACCGTAACATTAACCCTCACACTAACCCTAACCATCACCCTAACCCTAACCCTAATCCTAACCCTAACACCAACCCTCATCTTTACCCTTACTGTCACCCTCACCCTAACCCTCACCCTAACACTAATCCTCATCCTAACCCTGACTATAATGGTAACCCCAACCATCACCCTAACCCTAACCCTCACCCTCACCCTCAGTCTCAGCCTAAACGTAAGCCTAAGCCTAAACCTAACCCTAACCCTCACCCTCACCCTAGCCCTCTCCCTAACCCTAATCCTAACACTCATCCTAACCCTTAACCTAACTATAACCCTAACCATCATTCTAAAACTAATCCTCGACCCCACCCATACCCACAGCCTAACCGTTAGCCTAAGCCGAAGCCTAAACCTAATCCTCACACTCACCCTTAATATAAACCTAATCCTAAACGTAACCCTAACCCTAATATTAAACCTCAACCTAACCCTCACCCTAACCCTAACCCTTACACTAACCCTAAACTTAACCCTCCCCATAACCCTCCCCCAACCCTAACTCTAAACCTAAACCTCACCCTCTCCCTCACCCTAACCCTAACTCTAACCCTAACCCTAACACTAAACCTCACCCTAACCCTAACCCTAACCCTCACCCTAACCCTAACCCTGACCCTCACCCTCACCCTCACTCTCAGCCTAACCCAAAGCCTAAACACAAACCTATCCCTAACACAAACACTCACCCTCACCCTAACCCTAATCCTAAACCTAACCCTAACCCAACCTCTAATTCTCACCCTAACACTAACCCTAACACTTACCCATATCTTAACCCTCATCCTCAGTCTAACCATCACCTTTACGGCACCATCACCCTCACCCTAACTCTAACACTCATCCTAACCCTCACCCTAACCATAACCCTAACCATCACCCTAACCCTAACCCTCACTCCCAGCCTCACCCTCAGACTAACCTAAGCCTAAGCCTAACCCTAACCCAAACCCTCAACCTCACCCTAGCCCTCACCCTAAACCTAATCCTAAACCTAACCCTCATCTTAACCCTCAACCTAACCCTAACCCTAACCATCACCCAAACCGTAATCCTCACACCCAACCTCAACCTCAACCTGACCCTCCACCTCAACGTAACTCTAAACCTAAGCCTTAGAATATCATTTACCCTAACCCTTACCCTAACCCTAAACCTCAACCTAACCCTCACCCTAACCCTAACCTTAACCCTAACCCTAACCCTAACCCTCCCCCTAACCCTCCCCCTAACCCTAACTCTAACCCTAAACCTCCCACTCACCCTAACTCTAATCCTAACCCTAACCCTAAACCTCACCCTGACCCGAACACTAACCCTCACCCTCACCGTAACTCTAACCCTAACAATAACACTAATCCTAACCCTAAACCTAACCCTAACTCTAATCCTATATCTAACCCACACCCACAGCCTCACCCTCACTGCAAACGTAACCATAACGATAACACTAACAATAATCCTAACCCTAACCCTAATCCTAACCTTCATCCTCACGTAACCCTCATCCTAACCCTAACCCTCACCCTAACCCTAACCCTCACCTTTACCATAACCCTAACCCACATCCTAACCCTCACCCTAACCCTAACCCTAAAACTCACCCTAACACTAACACTAACCCTCACCCTCACCCTAGCCCTCACCTTAACCCTAACCCTTACCCACACCCTCACCCTCACCATAACACTAATGCTAACCCTAACAATAAAACTAACGCTAACCCTAACCATAACCCTCACCCTCACCTTAATCCTCACCATAACCATAGAACTCACCCTCACCATAACCCTAACCCTAACCCTCACCCTAACCCTAAACCTAACCCTAACCCTAAACCTCACCCTAACCCTAAACATAACCCTCAACTTCACCCTAGCCCTCACCCTAACTTTAATCCTCATCCTCACCTTAAACTCACACTAAACCTAACACTAAACCTCAATCTAACACTCACCCTCACCGTAACCCTAACCCGAACTCTCACACTTACCATAACCCTCATTCTCAGCGTATCCCTCACTTTTACTCTTACTGTCAACCTCATACTAACCTTCACCCTAAACCTAACCCTCACACTAAACCTCACACTAAGTGTAAACCTAACCATCATCCTAATCCTAAACCTCACCCTCAACTTCAGCCTCAGCCTAACCCTAAGCCTAAGCCTAACCCTAACCCTAAACCTCACACTCACCCTAGCCCTCACCCTAACCCTAATCCTAACCCTAACCCTCATCCTAACCCTCAACCTAACCATTACCAGAATCATCGCTCTAAACCTAATCCTCATCCCCATATTCACCCTCAGCCTAACCCTAAGCCTAAGCCTAACCCTAACCCTAACCCTTACCCTCACACTCACCCTAACCGTAACCCTAATTCTAACCCTCAACCTAACCCTAAACCTAAACCTCAACCTGACTCTCACCCTAACCCCAACCCTAACCCTAACCCTCACGCTCACCTTCGTCCTAACCCTCACCCTCACCCCAAACCTAACCCTCACTTTCACCATAACCCTAACTCTAACCCTCACCATAACCCTACCCCTAATCCTAATCCTAAACCTCACCCTAAAACTAACACTAACCATCACCCTCACACTAGCCCTCACCTTAACCCTAATTGTAACCCTAACCCTCATCCTAACCCTCACCCTATTCTTAACCCTAACCATCACCTTAACCTAAACCTAATTCTACCCCTCAACCTAACCCTAACCCTGACCCTCACCGTAACCCTAACCCTAACCCTCACCCTAACCATAAACCTAACCTGAAACCTATACCTCACCCTAAACATAACCCTAACCCTCACCATCACCATAGACCACATCCTAACCCTAACCCTCATGCTAACCCTCACCCTGAACCTAACCCTATACCTCACCCAAACCCTAGCCCTAATCATAACCCTCAACCTAACCCTACACCTCACACTCAACATAACACTAACCCTAAACCTCAACCTGTCTCTAAACCTAACCCTAACCCTAAACCTCACCCTGAACCTAACCCTAACCCTCACCCTCAAACTAGCCATCACCCTAACCCTAATCCTAAACCTAACCCTCATCGTAAATCTCACCCTAACCATAACCCTAACCCTCACCCTAACCCTAACCCTCACCCTCACTCTCAGCCTAACCCTAAGCCTAACCTTAACCCTAACCTTAACCCTCACACTCACCCAAACCCTAATCCTAAACCTAACCCTATCCCTAACCCTAACCCTCACCCTCAGCCTCACCCTAACCATAACCCTAACACTAACCCTAACACTAACCCTCACACCAACCCTCACCTTAACACTAACTCTAACCCTAAACCTCACCCTGACCCTAACCCTAAGTCTAACCCTAACCCAAACCCTAAACCTCACCCTAAACCTAAACCTAACACTCATCCGCACACTCACAGTAACTGTAACCCTAAACCTAACCCTAACAATAACCCTAACCCTACTCATAACCCTCACCCTAACCATAACATTCACCCTAACCCAAAACCTCACCCTAACACTTACCCTCACCCTAACAAAAACCCTAACCCTAACACTAAACCTAACACTAACCCAAACTCTAACCTTAACCTTAAACCTCAACCTAACCCTCAACTTCACCCTAACCATAACACTAACCCTAACCCTCAACCTCACCCTAAACCTCCCCCTAAGCCTATATCTAACCCTCATCCTCACCCTCACCTTCACCTTAACCCTAACCCTAAACCCCACCGTAACCCTAACCCTAACCCTGACACTCATGCTCGGCCTAAGCCAAAGCCTAAGGCTAACCCTAACACTAACCCTCACCCTAACCCTAACACTAACGCTAACCCTAACTCTAATCCTAAACCTCACACTCACCCTAACCCTAACTCTAACCCTTACCCTAAACCTAAACCTCATCCTAAGTGTAACTCTCACCCTCACCCTCAACCTCACCGTAAACGTAACCCTAACCCTAACCCTAACAATAACCCCAACCCTAACCCTAACCCTCATCCTAACCATAACCTTCACCGTAAACCTAACCCTCACCCTAACACTTACCCTCACCCTAACACTAACCCTATCCCTAACACTAACCCTCACACTAACCCTAACCATCACCCTAACCCTAAATCTCACCATAACCCTAACCCTCACCCTCAACCTAGCCCTCAACCTAACCCTAACCCTCATCCTCACCCTAAACTTCACACTAACCCTAACACTAATCCTCAATCTAATCCTCACCCTCACCCTAATACTAACTATCACCCTTACCATAACCCTCACCCTAACCCGAAAACTCACCTTTATGCTTACCGTCACCCTCATCCTAACCCTCACCCTAACGGTAACCCCAACCATTACCCTAACCCTAACCCTAACTCTAACCCTCAGCCGCAGCCTCAGCGTAACCCTAAACCTAAGCCTAACCTTAACCCTAACCCTCACGCTCACCCTATTACTCACCCTAACCCTAATTCTAACCGTTACCCTCACCTAATACTAACGATCGTCCTCACCCTAAACCTCACACTAAGCATAACCCTAATCCTCAATCTAACCCTCACCCTCACACTAACCCCTAACCCTCACCCTTAAACTAACCCTCACCGTAACCTTAACTCTCACCCTTATCTTAACCCTCACCCTCAGCCTAACCCTCAAATTTAACCTTACCATCACCCTCACACTAACCCTCACCCCAACCATAAACCTCAGCCTAACCTTAAAGCTAACTGTAACCCTAACCATCACCCTAACACTAACCCTCACCCTCAACCTTAACTTCAGCCTAAACCTAAGCCCAAGCCTAACCCTAACCCTAACCCTCACCCTCACCCTAGCCCTCACCCAAACCCTAATCCTAACCCTAACCCTCAACCTAACGCTCACCCTAATCCTAACCCAAACCATCACCCGAACACTTATCCTCACACCCATCCTCACCCTCAGACTAACCTTAACCCTAACCCTAAACCTCACACTCACCCTCTCCCTAACCCTAAACCTAATCCTAACCCTAACCCTAAACCTCAACCTAACCCTCACCCTAAACCTAACCCTAATCCTAACCCTAACACTAACCCTGAACCTAACCCTCCCCCTAACCTTAACCCTAACCCTTACCCTAACACTAACCCTCACACTAACCCTAACCCTCACCCTAACCCTAATCCTCACCCTAACCCTAACTCTAACCCTCACCCTCACCCTAACCTTCATCCTCACCCTAATCCTAACCCTAAACCTCACCCTCAGCCTCACCCTCCTAGCAAAGGAAACCTTAACCATAACACTAGCAATAACCCTCACCTTAACCCTGATCCTAACCCTCACCCTCACCCTAATCCTAACCCTAACCCTCACCCTAACCCTAACCCTCACCCTCACTATAACCCTAAACCTCATCCTAACTTCAATCTAAACCAAATCATCACCCTCACTGTAACACTAACCCTCACCCCCACCCTCACCCTCAGCCTAACCCTAAGCCTAAGCCTAACCCTAACCCTAACCCTCACACTCACCCTCACCCTAACACTTATCCTAACCATAACCCTCACACTCACCCTAACCCTTACCTTCACTTTCACCTTAACCGTAACACTCAGCCTAACCCTCATCCTAACCCTCACACTAAACCTAAACCTCACCCTAACCATAACCTTAACCCTCAGCCAAACGCACTTCCTAACCCTAACCCTAACCCTCAACCCAACCCTAACCATAACCTTAACTCTAACCCTCACCCTAACCCTAAACCCCACCCTCACCCTCACCCTCAGCCTAAACCAAACCCTAAAGCTAAACCTAAACCTAACACTCACACTCACCCTCACCCTAACTCTAACACTTAACCTAACCCTGACCTTCACCCTAAACACAACCCAATCCCCAACCCTCACCTAACCCTAACCCTGTCCCTAACCCTCACCCTAACCCTCACTCTCACCCTAACCCTAACCCTCACCCTAACCCTCACCGTAAACCTCAGCCTAAACTTAACCCTCATCTTCACCCTAAACCTCACCCTAACCCTTACCCTCACCCGAACCCTAAACCTAACCCTCATCCTAAACCTACCCTTAACCCTAACCCTCACCCTAACCTTAATGCTAACCCTAACCCTAACCCTCACATTAACCCTAACCCTAACCCTCACGCTCAACCTAACCCTCAGCCTAACCCTCATCCTAACCCTAACCCTAACCCTAACCCTCACCCTAATCTTAATGCTAACCCTAACCCTAACCCTCACATTAATCCTATCCCTATCCGTCACGCTCAACCTCACCCTCAGCCTAAACCTAACCCTAACCCTAATCCAAAACTAAACCTTCCCCTCACCCTAACGCTAAACCTAATCCTAACCAAAAGCCTCACCCTAATCGTAAACCTATCCCTAACCCTCACCCTAACCATAACCCTAATCCAAAACCTAATCCTCACCCTAACCCTTAACATCACTCTAAACCTTTCCCTCACCCTAACCCTAAATCATCAGTCTAACCCTCATCCTAACCCTAACCCTAACCCTCACCCTAACCTTAACCCTAACCTTAAACCTGACCCTCACCTAAAACCTAACCCTCACCCTCAGCCTCCACCTCACCCTCACGCTCACACTAACCCTCACACTCACCCTCACCCTAGCCCTCACCCTAACCCTAACCCTCATCCTAACCCTCACCCTAACCGTAACCCTAACCATCACCCTAACCCTAACCCTCACCCTCAGCCTCAGCCTAACCATAATCCTAAGCAAAACCCTAACCCTCACCCTCACCTTAGCCCTCACAGTAACCCTAATCCAAACCATAACCCTCATCCTAACCCTCAACGTAACCATAACCCTAACCATCACTCTAAACCTAAGCCTCATCCCCACACTCACCATCAGCCTAACCCTAAGCCTAAGCCTAACCCTAACCCTAAACCTCACTATAAACCTAACAGTAACCCTAACCCTAACCCTAACCCTAATCCTCACAATCACTCTCACCTTAAATCAAACCCTAACCCTAAACCTAAACCTCATCCAAACCCTCATCCTAACCCTAAATCTCACCCTGACTGTAACACTAACCCTCATCCCCACCCTCACCCTCAGCCTAACCCTAAGCCTAAGCATAACCCTAACCCTAACCCTGACACTCACCCTCACCGTAAATAATCCTAACCCTAACCCTATCCCTAACCCGAAACCTAAACCTCACACTCACCCTAAGACTAACACTAACCCTAAATCTCACCCTCAACCTAACCCTAAGACTAAACCTCACCCTAAACCTCACCCTAACACTAACCCTCACCCACAACCTCACCTTCACCATAACTCTAACTCTAACCCTAACAATATCACTAACACTAACACTAACCCTAAACCTAACCCTAACCATAAACCTCACCCTCACTTCGAACTAAACCCTAACCATAATACTAACAATATCCCTAACCCTAAACCTAAGACTAACCCTAACACTAATCCTAAATCTAACCCTAAAACTCAACCTCACCCTAAACCTAACTCTAACACTAACCCAAACCCTAAACCTCACCCTAACCCTAACCCTCAACCACACCCTCACCCTCACCATAACTCTAACCCTAACCCTAAACCTAACCATCACCCTAACCCTAATCCTAACCCCACCCTCACATTCAGGCTCACACTATGCCTAAGCCTAACCCTAACCCTAACACTCACTATATCTCTAAACATAATCCTAACACTAACCCTAACACTAACCCGAATCCTGACCATCACCCTCACATTAAACCAAACCCTAACCCTAACCCTAAGCCTAAGCCTAACCCTCATCCTCACCCTAAACCTCACACTAAACCTAACCCTAATCCTCAATCTAACCCTCACCCTCACCTTAACCCCTAACCTCCAAAGTTACCCTAACCCTCACCCTCACCCTAACCCTCAAACTTATCTTAACCCTCACCCGCAGCCTAACCCTCAACTTTACCCTTACCATCACCCTCACCCTAACCCTCACCCTATCCCTAAACCTCATGCTAACCTTCATCCTAATCTAACCCTAACCATCACCCTAAACCTAACCCTCACCCTCAACCTCATCCTCAGCCTAAGCCTAAGCCTAACCCTAACTCTAACCCCCACCCTCACCCTAGCCCTCACCCTAACCCTAATCCTAACCCTAACCCTCATACAAACCCTCACCCTAACCTTAACTCTCACCCTCCCCTTCCCCCCTCCCCCTCACCATAACTCTAACCCTAACCTTAACAATAACACTAATCCTATCTCTAAACCTAACCCTAAAGCTAATCCTAAACCTAACCCTCACCCTCAGCCTCACCCTCACAGCAAAGATAATCTTAACCATAACACTAACAATAACCCTAACCCTAAACCTAATTCTAATCCTCACCCTCACCCTAACCCTAATCCTAACCCTAACCCTCACCCTAACCCTAACCCTTAGCCTCACCTTAAGCCTAATCCAAATTCTAAAACTCACCTTAACACTAATCCTCACCCTAACCATAACCCTAACCCTCACACCTACCTTCACCCTCAGCCTAACCCTAAGCCTAAGCCTAACCCTAAACCTAAACCTCACACTCACCCTTACCCTAACCCTAATCCTAACCCTAAGCCTATCCCTAACCCTCAACCTAACCCTAACCCTCACCTAACCCTCCCCTTAAACCTAACTCTAAAACTAAACCTCACCCTCAACCTAACCCTAACCCTAAACCTCACCATAAATCTCACCCTAACCCTAACCCTCACCCTCACCCTCAATTTAACTCTAACCCTAACCCTAACAATAACACTAACCCTAACCCTAAACGTAAACCTAACCCTAACCATAAACCTCACCCTCATCGCAAACTAAACCCTAAACATAACACTAACCCTAACCCTAACCCTAATTTTAACCCTAACCCTAAACCTAACCCTAATTCTCAACCCCCCCTCAACCTCAGCCTAACACTAAGCCTAACCCTAACACTAACCCTAAACCTAAATCTCACCCTAAACCTAACCCTAACTCTAACCCTAACCCTAAACCTCACCCTAACCCTAACCTAACCCTCACCCGTAACCTCACCCTCAACGAAAATCTAACCCTAACCCTAACAATAACACTAACCCTAACCCTAACCATCACCCTAACCCTAATCCTCACCCCCACCCTCACCCTCAGCCTAACCTAAGTCTAAGCCTAACCCTAACCCTAACCCTCACACTCACACTCACCTTAAAACTCACCCTAACACTTACCCTCACCCTAAATCTCACCGTAACCCTAAGCCTAACCCTAAACCTCACTCTCACGCTAACCCTCACCCTCACCCTTACCCTCATACGAACACTAACTCTCAGCCTAACCCTCATCTTAACCCTAGACCTAAGCCTACCCCTCACTCTAACCTTAACGCTAACCATAAAGGTAACCCTCATATTAACCCTAACCCTCACACTCACACTCAACCTCACCCTCAGCCTAACCCTAACCCTAACCCTAAGTCAAAACCTAACCCTCACCCTCACCCTCACCCTAACTCTAAACCTAACCAAAACATTCAACCTAATCCTAACCCTATCCCTAACCCTCATGCTAACCCTAAACATAATCCTAAAACTAACCCTCACCCTAACCCTAACCCTTACGCTCACCCTAACCTTAACCCTCACACTAACCTTAACCTTAACACTAACCCTCACCCAAAACCTCACTCTCACCCTCAACCTAAGCCTCACCGTCACCCTCACCATCACTCTCACCCTAACACTCACCCTCACCCTAACCCTAACCATAACCCTAACCCTCACCATAAACCTAACTCTGACACTCACCCTCACCCTAAGCTTAAACCTACACCTAAGCCTAATCCTACACCTAAACCTCACCCTCGCCCTCACCCTAAACCTAACCCTTACCCTAAACCTAACCCTAGCCCTCACCCTAACCGTAACCCTAATCCTCCCCCTCACCTTAACCCTAACCCTAATGCTAACCCTAACACTCACCGTCACAGTAAACCTAAACCTAACCCTCACCCTAAACCTAACCTTAACCCTCATACTATCCTTAACCCTCACCGTCACCCTAAACCTCACTCTAACCATTACCCTAACCCTAACACTAACACTAAACCTCACCCTAACCCTCACCCTATTCCTAAATCTAAACCTAACCCTCACCCTAACGCTCACCCTAACCCTCAACCTAAACCTAAACCACACCCTCACCCTAACCCTCACCCTAAAACTTACCCTCACCCTAACCCTAACATTAACCCTAACACTAATCCTCACCATATCCCTAACCCTGAACCTTACCCTAACCCTCACTGTCACCTTAACCCTCACCCTAACCCTAACTGTCACTCTCACCCTAAAACTCACCCTCTCCGTAACCCGAACACTCACCCTAACCCTACCCTAAACCTCACCCGAATCCTAATCCTCACCCTAAACCTAACTCTAAACCTATCCCTCATACTAACCCAAACCCTCACCTTAAACCTCACCCTAACCCTCATGCTAACCCTAATCCTCACACTAACCCTAACCCTAACCCTAATCTTCACATTAACCCTAACCCTCACACTAACCCTAATGCTAACCCTACCCCTACCCCTCACATTAAACCTAACCCTAACACTTACCCTAGCCCTATCCCTAACCCTCACCTTCCCACTAACACTCAATGTCCCTGTCACCGTAACGCTCACCCTAAACCTAATACTCACCTACACCCTCACCCTCACCGTCACCCTCACACTAACCCTCACCCTCACCCTAAACATCACCCTAATCCTAACCCTCACCCTAAACCTAACTGTAATCCTCACCCTAAACCTAAATCTCAACTTAAACCACACCCTCACCCTAATCCCCACCCTCACACTAACCCTAATCCTAAGCCTTTCCTAACCGAAACCCTCACCATCATCCTCACCCTCACCCTAACAGTAACTCTAATCCTCACTCTTACCCTAACCCTCACCCTAACCCTAACCCTCACCCCAACCCTAACCCTAACCCTAACCATCCCCCTAACACAAACCCTCCCCCTAACCCTCACCCTAACCCTAACGCTAACCCTAACCCTCACCCTCACCCTAAACCTCACCCTAACCCTTTCCCTCACATAAAACTAACCCTAACACTAACACTAATCCTCACTCTAATCCGAACACTAATCCTCAACCTAACCCTAATCCTCCCCTTAAACCTCACCCTCAACCTAATCCTCACCCTAACCATAACCCTAAGCCTTTCCTAACTGAAACCCTTACCCTCACCCTAACGCTCAGCCTAACCCTCACCCTCACCCTCACCCTAACCCTAACCCTAACCCACATCCTAAACCTCACCCTCACCCTAACCCTAACCCTAATCATCACCTATCCCTAACCCTAACCCTAACCCTCACGCTAAACCTCATGCTCACCCTAACCTTAATGATAACATTAACCTTCAACCTCACCCTAAACCTCACGCTAACCCTTACCATCACCCTAACCCTCACCCTATCACTAATATAACCCTAACACTCACCCTCAGCCTAACCCTCACCCTATCCCTAACCCTAACCCTAACTCTCACCCTGAACTTCTGCCTCCACTCAACCTAACCCTAAACGTAACACTAATCCTAACCCTAACCCTCATCCCCAACCTCATGCGAACCATAACACTAACCCTAAAGCTAAACCTCAATCTCACACTCACCTTAACCTTAACTCTTACCCTAAAAATAACCCTAACCCTTACCCTAACCCTCTCCCTAAACCTAACCATAACCCTAAAACTCACCCTAACCTTAATCCTTACCCTAAACATCACACTCACCCTCAACCTAACCCTCACCCTTACCCTCACCCTCACTATCACACTAACCCTAACACTAACACTAACCCTCACCCTAAACATCACTGTCACCCTAACCCTCACTCTAACCCTAACCCTCAACCACACCATAACCCTCCCCGTCAACCGAACCCTCACCCTCATCCTAACACTCACCCTCACCCTAAACCTCACCCTCACATTCAACATCACCCCAACGCTAACCCTTACCCTAACTATAACCCTGAACCTAACCCTAACCCTCACTCTTATCCTCACCCTAAACCAAACCCTAACCCTAAACCTCATCCTAACACTTACCATATCCCTAAACCTCACCCTCACCCTCACCCTCACACTAACCCTAACCCTCACACTAACCCAAACCCTAACCCTCACCCTCACCCACAAACTCACCCTAAACCTAACCCTAACCCTAACCCTCATCCTAACTCTAATGATAACCCTAACCCTTGGAACCCTTATCCTCACCCTAACCCTCACCCAAATGCTAACCCTAACCCTAATCCTAAACTTAACCCTCACCCTCAACCTCACCGTCACCCTAACCCTAACCCTAATCCTAACACTCATCCTCACCTTAACACTCACCCTGACCAAAAACATCACCATAAACCTAACCCTCACCCTAAACCTAACACTAACCCTCACCCTAAACTTAACCCTCCCCCTAATGCTCTCCCTATCCCTAACACTAACCCAACAATTCACCATCACACAAACCCTCACACTAACCCTTATCCTCACACTTACCCTAATCCTAAACCTCACCCTAACCCTCAGACTAACCTTAATCCTCACCCTATCCCTAACCCTAACCCAAACCCTCACCCTAACCCTCACCGTAATCCTTACCCTCACCCTAACAATAACCATCAACCTCACCCTAAATCTCACCCTAACCCTTACCCTAATCCGTAAACTAACCCTAAACCTAAACCTAACCCTCACCCTAACCCTAAACCTCACCATCACCCCAACCCTCACCCTAACCCTTATCCTCACAATAATCCTATCTCTCACCCTAAACCTAACCCTTATTCTCAAAAGAACACTCACCCTCACGCTAACCCTCTCCCTCACACTAAACATCACCCTAACCCTAACACTCACCCAAACCCTAACCCTAACCCTCACCCTCACCCTAACCCTCACCATGACCCTAAAACTTACCCTAACCCCAACCCACACCCTCACCTTAAACCTCACCCTAACCCTAACCCTAACCCTTACCTAACTGAAAACCTCACCCTCACCCTAATCCTCACCCTCACCCTAGCCCTCACCCTAAAACTAACCCTCACTCTAACACTAACCCTAAACCTCACCCATACCCTACCCTTAACCCTAAACTTGACCCTAACACTCATCCTAACCCTAACTCTAAACCTAATGCTAACCCTAAATCTCACACTCACCCTAACCCTCACCCTATCCCTTACAGTCACCCGAACCCTAACCCTAACCCTCACAGTAACCGTAAACCTTCCCCTCAGCCTAACACTCACCCTAAACCTAAACCTAAACCTAAACCTCACCCTCACACTAACCCTCACCCTAACACTTGCCCACACCCTCACCCTAACAGTAACCCTAAACCTATACTTCACCCTAACGCTCACCCTTACCCTAACCCTCACTCTCACCCTAACCCTCACCCTAAACGTTACCCTCACCCTAACCCTTACTCTAACCCTAAACCTAACCCTCACACTAACCTAAGCCTAACCCTCAGCCTAAAACTTTGGCTAACCCTAAATCTAACCCTAACCTTCACCATACCCCTAAACCTAGCCCTAAGCCTAACCCTCACACTAAACCTAACCCTAACCCTCACTCTAACCCTCACCCCAAACTTAACACTAATCCTAACCCTCATCCTCACACTAAACATCACCTTAACCCTTTCCCTCACCATGAACTTAACCCTAAGCCTAAACCTAATCCTCACCCTAAACCTAACCCTCACCCACACACTAAACCTCACCCTCACCCGAACCCTCACACTCACCTAAACCTCACCCTAACCCTAACATTACCCCTCTACCTAACCATCACCCTTAGAATAACACTAACCCTAACCCTCAACCTAACCCTAACCCTAACGCTAACATTCAAACTCACCTAAACCTAACCCTAACCCTAATATTACCCCTCTACCTAACCATCACCCTAACCATAACACTAACCCTAACCCTCACACTCACCTAAACCTCACGCTAAACCTTACATTACCCCTCTCCCTAACCATCACCCTAACCCTACCCTAACACTAACCCTCACCCTAAACTTAACCCCATTCCTAAACCTAGCCCTCACCCTCAAACTAGCCCTAACCCTAACTCTAACATTAACCCACACCCTAACCCTAACCCTAACCCTAACCCTCAACCTAACCCTAACCCTAACCCTCACACTAACCTAAACCTGACCCTAACCCTAACATTACCACTCTCCCTAACGATCACCCTAACACTAACCCTAACCCTAACCCTCAACCTAACCCTAATCCTACCCCTCACCCTAACCCTCAAACAAACCCTAAACCTAATGCTACCCGTCACCCTAACCCTAACCCTCAACCTAAACATAAACCCAGCTTAACACTCACTCTCGCCCGAATCCTCACCTTAACTTTAACACTTACCTAACCGAAACCCTCACCCTCAACCTCACCCTAAACCTCACCCTCAGCCTAGCCCTCACCCAAACCTAACCCTAACCCTCACCCTCACCCTCAACCTCCCCTTCAACCTCAGCATTACCCTAACCCTAACAATAATCCTAACCCTAACCTTCAATCCCACACTCACCCTAACCCTAACCCTATCCCTAACGCTAAACCTCACCCTCAACCTAACCCTAAACCTAACTCTAACATTAACCTTAACCCTAACCCAAACCCAAACCTTAACCCTAAAAATCACAATAAACCTCACCCTAACCCTCACCCAAACACTTACCCTCAAACTAACCCTAAGCCTAACCCTAACCTCACACTAAACCTAAGCCTCTAACCCTAAACCTAACCCTAATCTTAAACCTAACACTCACACTCACCCTCATCCTAACCCTCACCCTAAACATGACCCTAACCCTAACCCTCACCCTAACCCTAAACCTAACCCTCAAACTAACCCTCACCCTAACCCTAACGATAAACCTAATCCTCACCCTCAATCTCACGCTCAACCTAACCCTTATCCTGACACTAACCCTAAACCTAACCCTAACCCTAACCCTCACACTAACCCTAAACCTCACCTTAACCCTAACCCTACACATCACACTACCCCTAACCCTAACCCTAAACCTAAACCTCACCCTCACGTTCACCCTCACCCACAGCCTCACCCTAAACCTAACACTAACCCTTACACTAACCCTCACACTAATACTCCACCTAACCCTGACCAAAACACTCACCCTCACCTTAACACTAACCCTAACCCTAATTCTCACACTAACCCTCACCCTGACCCTCACTCTAAACCTAACCCTAACCCTCAGCCTAAAACTTACAATCACCCTAACCCTCACCCTAAACCCAACCCTCACCCTCACCCTCACCCTAACCCTCATCCTAACCCTAACCCACACCTCACCCTCACACTTACCATAACCCTCATCCTAACCCTAACTCCAAACCTAATGCTAACCCTAAACCGCACTCTCACCCTAACCCTCAACCTAACACTTACCCTCACCCTAACCCTAACCCTAATCCTCACACTAAACCTAACCCTCATCCTAACCCTAACCCTTCCCCTCAGCCTAACCCTCACCTTAAACCTAACCCTAAACCTAACCCTCATCCTATCACTAACCTTAACCCTAACCCTCACCCTCACCCTAACCCTGATGCAAACCCTAACCTTCACCCTCAGCCTAACCCTAACCCTAACCGTTACCCTCACCCTAACTGTAAACCTCACCCACACCCTAACCCTTACCCTAACACTTACCCACACCCTAACCCTCACCCGAAACCTAAACCTAAACCTAAACTTCACCCTAACCTTCAACCTAACCCTAACCCTAACCATAACCCTAACCCTCAACCTCTCCCTAACCCTCACCCAAAACTTTACCCTCAACCTAACCCAAACCCTAACCCTAAACCTAACACTCACACTAACCCAAACCCTAAACCTAACCCTCACCCTCAACCTCCCCTTCCCCATCAGCATTACCCTAACCCTAACCCTAATCCTAACCCTATCCCTCAACCCCACCCTCACCCTAACCCTAATCCTAAACCTAACGCTAAACCTCACCCTCACCCTAACCCTAACCCTAACAATAACCCAACCCTAACACTAACCCTAACCCTAAAACTCACCCTAACCCTAATCCTAACCCTAACCCTCACCCTCACCCTCACCTTCATTCTAACACTCACCCTCATCCTGACACTCACCATCACACTAACCCCTGCACTAACCCTAACCCTCATCCTAACCCTAACCCTCACCCTCACTTTCACCCTCACCCTCAGCCTAACCATAACCCAAAACCTAATCCTAACCCTAACCCTCACCCTCACCATAATCCTAAAGATAACCCTCACCCTCACCCTCACCCTCACACTCACCCCCACCCTCAACCTAACCCTCACCCTAACCCTTACCCTCACACTAACCTCAATCTCACCCTAAACATCACCCTAACCCTAACCCTCACCATAACCCTAACACTAACCATAAACCTCACGCTCAACCTAACCCTAACCAAAACCCTTATCCTCACACTAACCCTAACCCTAACCCTATCCCGACACCTCACCCTAACTCTCACAATAACCCTAACCCTGAAACACACCCTAACACTCATACGAACCCTCACCCTCACATGAACACTCACCTCAGCATAACACTCACCCTCACAATAAATTTCAACCTAACCCTAACTCTCACACTAACCCTAACCCTCAACCTCACCCTAACCCTAAATCTCAACCTAACCTTAACCCTCACACTCACTCTAACCCTAATCCTCATCCTATACCTAACCCTCACCATAAACCTAACCCTCACACTCTCCCTAACCCTAACCCTCATCCTAACCCTAACCCTCACCCTCAACCTCACGCTCACCCTAACCCTAATCCTCATCCTATACCTAACCCTCACCCTAAACCTAACCCTCACACTCTCCCTAACCCTAACCCTCATCCTAACCCTAACCCTCACCCTCAACCTCACGCTCACCCTAACCCAAATCCTCAGCGTAACCCTAACCCTGAACCTAATGCTAACCCTAAACCTCACACTAAACCTAACACTCACCCTAACCATAACCCTAAACCTCAGCCTAACCCGACCCCTAAACCTAACCCTAACCCTAATCCTCACCCTATACCTAACCTTAATCATAAACCTCACCCTAACCCTCACCCTCACCCTAACCCTAATGCTAACCCTATCCCTTACCCTCACCCTAACACTAACCCTAACCCTAAACCTCACCCTAACCCTAACCCTCATCCTCATTATAACACTCACCATAACACTTACCCACACCCTAAGCCTCATGCTAACCCTAAAACTAAACCTAAATTTCACCCTAACACTCACCCTAAACCTAACCATAACCCTAAACCTAACCCTCACCCTAAACATCACCCTAACCATAACCCTCACCCTCTCCCTAAACCACACCCTAAGCTTTACCCTCAACCTAACCCAAACCCTATCCCTAAATCTAACACTCACACTAACCCTAACCCTTACCCTCAGGCTAACCCTTATACTAAACCTAAACCTAACCCTAACCCTCACCCTAAACCTAACCCTAAACCTAACCCACACCCTCAACCTCCCCTTCCCCCTCAGACTTACCATAACCCTAACCCAAATCCTAACCCTAAGCCTCAACCCCACTCTCACCCTAACCCTAACCCTAACCCTAACGCTAACCCTCAGCATCACACTCAACCTCTCCCTAACCCTAACCCTAACAATAACCCTAACCCTAACACTAACACTAAACCTAAAACTCACCCTCATCCTAATCCTAACCCTAACCCTCACCTAAACCTCATTCTAACACTCACCCTCACCCTGAACCTCACCATCACACTAACCCTCACACTAACCTGAACCCTCATCCTAACCGTAACCCTCAGCCTCATCATAACCCTAACTATAACCCTCACCCTCACCCTCACCCACACTGGCACCCTCACCCTAACTCTCACCCTAACCCTTACCCTCACACAAACCCTAACCCTATCCCTATCCCAACACCTCAACCTAACTCTCACCGTAACCCTAACCCTCAACCACACCCTAACTCACACCCTCACCCCAACCCTCATCCTGAACCGAATACTCACCCTCACCCTAACCCTTACCCTCACAATAAACATCACCCTAACCCTAACTCTCACCTTAACCCTAAACTTAAACCTCACCCTAAACCTAATCCTCAACCTAACCCTAACCCTCATACTCACTCTAACCATAACACTCATCCTAATCCTAACCCTCACCTTAAAACTAACTTTCAACCTCACCCTCACCATAACCCTCACACTAACCTTAACCCTGAACCTAACTATATCCCTAACTCTAACCTTCACCCACACCGTGACCTTCACCTCAGCCTAACCTTAACACTAACTCTATTCCTAATCCTAACTCTCACCCTCACTCTCACCCTAACCATCAACCTAACCCTAAACCTCACCCTAACCCTAACCCTAACCATCACACTAAACCTAACATCAGCTTAATCGTCAGCCTCACCCTAATCCTCACCCTAACCCTAACACTTACATAACCGAAACACCCTCACCCTCATCCAAACGCTCACACTCACCCTCGCGCTCACCCTAACCCTAAACCTAACCCTAATGATGAACCTCACCCTCACCCTCACCCTAACCCAAACTCTAACCCTAACAATAACCCTAAACCTAACCCTAATCCTAAAATTCACCCTAACACTAATCCAAACCCTAAACCTCACCCTCACCCTCATCCTCATTCTAACCCTCACCTTCTCCCTGACCCGCACCATCACACTAACACTCACACTAATCCTAACCCTCACCCTAACCCTAATCCTAAACCTAAACCTCACCATCACCCTCACACTAACCCCCAGCCTAAGCCTTATCCTCACATTAACCCTAATCCTAACCCTCACGCTAACCATCACACTAACCCAAATCCTAACCCTATCCCTAACCCTAACCCTCACCCTAACCCTCAACCTCACCCTAACCCTAAACCTCACCCTCCACCTAAACCTCACACTTATCCTTACCCTCACCCTAAGCTGTAAACTAACCCTAACCCTAAACCTACGGCTCACCCTAACCCTCACCCTGACCATAACCCTAATCCTAAACCTCACCCTAACCTTAACCCTCAACCTCACACTAACCCTCACCCTTACCCTTATCCTAACACTAACCCTAATCCTAACCCTCTCCCTAACCTTCACACTAACACTAATCCTCACCCTATCCCTAACCCTAACCCTCACCCTAAACCTTACCCTCACCCTAACCCTAAAACTCACCCTCACACTTAACCTCACCCTAAAACTTACCCTCACCCTAACCCGCAAACTAAACTTAACCCTAAACCTACTGCTCAACCTAACCCTCACCTTTACCATAACCCTAACCCTAAACCTAACACTCACCCTAACCATAAACCTCACCCTCACCGTAACCCTCACCCTAACCCTTACCCTCACATTAACGCAATCCCTAACCCTAACCTTAATCCTAATTCTCAACAGAACACTCACCCTCACCCTAACTTTTACCCTCACACTAAACATCACCCAACCCTAAACCTCATCATAACCCTAACCCTAACTCTCACCCTCACCCTAACCCTAACCCTAACCCTCATCCTAAAACTAACCTTCAATCTCACCCTCACCCTAACCCTAACCCTAACCCTCATCCTAACACTAACCTTCAATCTCACCTCACCCTAACCCTAACCCTAAACACAAACCACAACCTCACCTTAAAGCTCACCCTAACCCTATCCCTAACCCTTACCTAAATCAAAACCTCACCCTCACCCTAATCCTCACCCTCACCTTAACCCTAACTCTAAACCTAACGCTAACACTCTTCCTAACCCTAACTCTAAACCTAATGCTAAACCTAAACCTCACATTCACCGTAACCTTCACCCTAACCCTTACCGTCACCCTAACCCTAACCCTAACCCTCACACTAAACCTAACACTCACCCTAACCCTAACCCTTCGCCTCAGCCTAACTCTCACCACAAACCTAACCCTAACCCTAATCCTCACCCTATCATTAACTTTAAGGCAAAAACTCACCCTTACCCTCACCCTAAACCTAAAACTCACCCTCACCATAACCCTCACCCTAAAACGTACACACACCCTCACCCTCAACATAATCCTAACCCAAAAATTCACCCTAAAACTTCACCATAACACTCACCCTAACCCTAACCCTCACCCTCACCCTAACACTCAACGTAACCTTTACCCTAACTGTAACCCTTACCCTATCCCTAAACCTAACCCTCAAACTAACCCGAACCCTAACCTTCAGCGTAAACCTTATGCTAACCCTAAATCTATCCCTAACCCTAACCCTACCCTAACCCTAACCCTCACATTAACCCTAACCCTAACACTAATCCTAACCCTCATCCTCACCCTCACCCTAACTCTAAACGTAAACCTAAACTAACACTGACCCTCACCCTCACCCTAACCTAACATTATCCCTAACCCTCACCGTAACCTTAACCCTCACCCTATACCTCACCCTCAACCTAACCCTAAACCTAACCTTAACCCTCACCCTAACCCTCACCCTAATCTTAACAATAACCCTAACCTTCATCCTCACACTAAACCTAAACCTAACCCTCACCCTCAGCCTCACCCTATCCCTCACCCTCACCCTAAACATCACCCTAACCCTAACCCTCCCCCTAACCTGAATCCTAACCCTAACCTGAACCCTAACCCTCAAGCTAACACTCACCCTAAACCTATCGAAAACCCTAACCCTCACCCTCAACCTGACCCTCAACCTAACCCTTATCCTCACACTAACCCTAACCCTACACCTCACACTAACCCTAAACCTCACCCGAAACCTAACCTTACCCCTCACTCTACCCCTCACCCTAATCCTAACCCTAATCCTAAACCTCACTTTCACCCTCACCTAACCCTAACCCTAACACTTACCTAACCCTATCCCTAACCTTAATCCACCACCTAACCCTGACCATAACACTCACCCTCACCCTAACACTAACCCTAACCCTAACTCTCAACCTAACCCTAAACCTAAACCTCACCCTAAACCTGATCCTCAACCTAACCCTAACCCTCATCCTGACCCTCACACTAATCCTAACCATAAAACTAACCCTCACCCTAACACTAACCCTAACCCTAACCCTAATCGTCAACCTAAGCCGAACCTCACCCTAACCCTAACCCTCATCCTAAACCTAAGCCTCACCCTCACCCTAAACCTAACCCTCATCCTAACCTTACATCTAAACCTAATGCTAATCCTAAACCTCACCCTCACCCTAACCCTCACCCTCACCCTAACACTAACCCTAACCCTCACACTAAACCTAAACCTCACCCTAAACCTAACCCTAATCCTCACACTAAACCTAACCCTAACCCTAAATCTAACCCTACCACTCAGCCTAACCCTCACCCTATGC
This sequence comes from Dipodomys merriami, assembly GCF_024711535.1. Lineage (NCBI taxonomy): Eukaryota > Metazoa > Chordata > Mammalia > Rodentia > Heteromyidae > Dipodomys > Dipodomys merriami. The sequence continues at coordinate 1,441,780 of NW_027206257.1, forward strand.
CTAATCCTAGCACTAATCCTCACCCTATCCCTAAACTTAACCCTAACCCTCACCGTAACCCTCAACCTCACCCTAACCCTAATTCTAACACTAACCCTTCTCCTCAACCTAACCCTCACCCTCACGCTAAACCTCACTCTAAAAGTTACACACACCATAACCCTCACCCTAACCCTAAACCTAAACCTAACCTTCACCATAAGCCTCACGCTAACCCTAAATATAACCCTAACCCTAACCCTCACCCGAAGCCTCATTGTAACCCTAACCCTCACACTCTCCCTAACCCTCAACCTAACCTTTACCCTCAACCTAACCCAAACCCTTACCCTAAACCTAACCCTCACACTAACCCTAACCCTTACCTCAGCCTAACCCTTATACTAACCCTAAACCTAACACTAACCCTCACCCTGAACCAAACCCTAACCCCAAACCTCACATACAACCTCCCCTTCCCCCTCAACCTTACCCTAAACCTAAACCTAATCCTAACCCTAATGCTAACCCTCACCCTAACCCTATCCCTACACCTCACCCTGACTCTCATCCTAACCCTAACCCTCAACCACACCCTAATCCTCACCCTCACCCTCATCCTCACCCTCACCCGAACACTCACCCACACCCTAGCACTCACAGTCACAATAAACATCACCGTAACCCTAACTCTCACTCTAGCCATCATCCTAAACCTCACCCTAACCCTAACCCTCAAGCTAACCCTACCCCTCACCCTCACCCTCACACTAAACCTAAACCTAATGAGAACCCTCACCCTAACCCTAATCCTCATCCACACCCTAACCCAAAATCTCACCTGAACCCACCCCCACCCCCAAACTCTCATCCTCAACCTAAACCTCATCCTCACCCTAAACATCACCCAAACCCGAACCCTCACCCTAACCCTAACCCTACCCCTCACACTAACCCCACCCCTCCCCCTAACCCTTACCCTCACCATAACCCTAACCATAACCATTACCATAACCCTCACACTATCCTTAAACCTCACCCTAACTATAAACCTAACCCTAACCTTCACCCTCACCTGACCTTCACCTCAGCCTAAACCTAAACCTAACCCTCACCCTAACCCTACCCCTCACCCTCACCCTCACACTAAACCTAAAACTAATGATAACCCTCACCCTAACCCTAATCCTCAACCCACACCCTAACCCGAAAACTCACCTGAACCCACAACCACACCCAAAATCTCATACTCACCCTAAACCTCACCCTCACCCTAAACATCAACCAAACCCTAACCCTCACCCTAACCCTAAATCTAACCCTAACCCTCATACTAACCCTAACCCTAACCCTCAGCCTAACCCTCATCCTAACCCTAACCCTAACCCTAAACCTAACCCTCACCGTCACCCTCACCCTAACTCTATACCTAAACCGAAACCTAACACTCACCCTAACCCTAACCTAACACTATCCATAACCCTCACCCTAACCCTAAACCTCACCCTCACACTAAACCTAAACCTAATGAGAACCCTCACCCTAACCCTAATCCTCATCCACACCCTAACCCAAAATCTCACCTGAACCCACACCCACCCCCAAACTCTCATCCTCAACCTAAACCTCACCCTCACCCTAAACATCACCCAAACCCGAACCCGAACCCTCACCCTAACCCTACCCCTCACCCTAACCCCACCCCTCACCCTAACCGTTACCCTCACCATAACCATAACCATAACCATAACCCTCACACTAACCTTAAACCTCACCCTAACTATAAACCTAACCCTAACCTTCACCCTCACCTGACCTTCACCTGAGCCTAAACCTAAACCTAACCCTCAACCTAACCCTACCCCTCACGCTCACCCTCACACTAAACCTAAAACTAATGATATCCCTCACCCTAACCCTAATCCTCAACCCACACCCTAACCCAAAAACTCACCTGAACCCACAACCACACCCAAAATCTCATACTCACCCTAAACCTCACCCTCACCCTAAACATCAACCAAACCCTAACCCTCACCCTAACCCTAAATCTAACCCTAACCCTCACACTAACCCTAACCCTAACCCTCAGCCTAACCCTCATCCTAACCCTAACCCTAACCCTAATCCTAACCCTCACTGTCACCCTCACCCTAACTCTATACCTAAACCTAAACCTAACACTCACCCTAACCCTAACCTAACACTATCCATAAACCTCACCCTAACCCTAAACCTCACCCTATACCTCATCCTCAACCAAACCCTAACCCTAACCCTAACCCTCACACTCACCCTAAACCTCACCCTAACCCTAACATTACCCCTCTCCCTAACCATCACCCTAACCCAAACCATAACCCTAAACCTCAACCTAACCTTAACCCTACCCCTCACCCTCACCGTCAAACTAAACCTAAACATAATGCTAACCCTCACCCTAACCCTAATCATCACCCACACCCTAACCGGAACCATCACCCGAACCCTCACCCTCATCCAAACCCTCATCCCCACCCTAACCCTCACCCAAACCCTAAACATCACCCAAATCCTAACCCTCACCCTAACCCTGACTCTAAACCTAACCCTCACCCTAACACTTACCCTCAACCTAACCCTAACCCTAATCTTCACCCTCATCCTGACCCTCACCCTCAGCCTAACCCTAACCCTAACCCTATTCCTAATCCTAACTCTCAAACTCACACTTACCCTAAACCTAACCCTAACACTCACCCTCATCCTCACCCTAACCCTATCCCTAACCCTCACCCTAACCCTAACCCTCACACTACACCTCACTCACACCCTAACCCTAATCCTAACTCTAACCCTCACCCTAACCCTCACACTAACCCTAACCCTCACCTCACACTACACCTCACCCTCACCCTAACTCTAATGCTAACCCTAACCCTCACTTTCCAAATATCCCTCAACCTAACCTTTACCCTTCCCCTAATCCTAACCCTCACCCTCAACCTAAACCTCATCTTAACCCTTATCCTCAGAATAACCCACAAACTAACCCTAACCCTATAACTACCGCTCACCCTAAGCCTCACCCTAACCCTAACCCTAACCCTAACCCTAACCCTCACCCTTATCCTAACCCTCACCATCACCCTAACCATCACCCTAACCCTAACCCAAACCCTCACCCTAGACCTAACCTCAGCTTAACCCCCACCCTCATCCTAATCCTCAACCTAACACTTACCTAACCGAAACCCTCACCCTCACCCTGACCCTAAACCTCACCCTAACCCTCACCCTCAACCTCCCCTTCCCCCTCAGCATTATACTAACCTTAATTCTATTCCAATCCCTAACCTTCAATCCCACCCTCACCCTAAACCTAACCCTAAGGCTAATCCACACGATCGCCCTCACCCTAACACTAACTCTCACCCTAACCCAAACCCTAACCCTAACCCTAACCCTAACTCTCACCCTAACCCTAACCATAACCCTAACCCTCACCCTCAACCTAACCCTCAACTTAACCCTTATCCTCAAACTAAACCTAAACCTAACCCTAAACCTCACACTAAACCTAAACCTCACTCTAAACCTAACCCTACCCCTCACATTACCCCTCACCCTAACCCTAACCCTAACCCTCACACTCACTTTCACCCTCACCCTCAGCCTAACCCTAAACCTAACACTTACCCTAACCATAAACCTCACCGTAAACCTCCACTAAACCCTGACCATAGCCCTCACTCTAACCCTAACACTAACCCTAACCCTAACTCTCACCCTAACCCTAACCCTAAACCTCACCCTAACCCTAACCCTCAAACTAACCCTAACTCTCACCCTGACCCTCACACTAAACCTAACCCTAACCCTAACCCTCACCCTAACACTTACCCTGACCCTAACCCTGACACTACACCTAACCTGAACCCTCACCCTAACCCTAACAATAATCCTAAACCTAAGCCTCACCCTCACCCTCACCCTCACCCTAACCCTAACCCTAATCCTAACCCTAACATTCACCCTCACCCTCCCCTTAACCTTAAACCTCATCCTAACCCTAACCTTAAACCTAATTCTAACCCTAAACCTCACCCTTACCCTCACCTTCACCCTAACCCTTACCCTCACCCTAACCCTAAACCTAACCAACACACTAAACCTAACCCTCACCCTACCCCTAACCCAAAACCTCACACTAAACGTAGGCCTCAACCTAACCCTAACCCTACCCCTCAGCCTAAATCTAACCATAACCCAAATCCTCAACCTATCCCTCACCTTAACCCTAACCCATACCCACAACCTCCCCTTCCCCCTCAGCTTTACCCTAACCATAATCCTAATCCTAACCCTCAACCTAAACCTGACCCTAACCCTAACCCTCAGCCTCACCCTAACCCTCACCCTAACCTTTACCCTCAACATAACCCAAACCCGAAACCTAAACCTAACACTCACACTAACTGTAAACCTAACCCTCATCCTATCCATTATACTAACCCTAAACCTAACCCCAACCCTCACCCTAACCGGAATCCTCACACTAACCCTAAAGCTAACCCTAACCCTGACCCTAAACCTCATCCTAACCATAACCCTAATACTAACCCTCACGCTAACCTTAACCCTCACCCTCACGCTAACACTCACCCTAAACCTGACCCTCACCCTAAATGTATCCCTAAACCTAACCCTAATTATAACTCTCACACTAACACTCACTCTCACCCTAACACACACCCTCACACTAAACATAAACCTAAAGCTAACACTCACCCTAAACCTAACCCTAACCCTCACCCTCACCCTCACCCTCACCCTCACCCTAACCCTAACCCTCATCCTAACACTAACCCTCACCTTCACCCTTACACTCCCCCTAACCCTAACCCTCTACCTCACCCTAAACCTCACCCTAAGACTTACCCTCACCCTAACTCTAATCCTAACCCTAACCGTAACCCTCACCCTAACCCTAACCCTCACCCTACCTCACACTCACCCTAACCCTCAGCCTAACCCTTGCTGTCACCCTAACCCTAACCCTAACCCTCACACTAAACCTAACCCTAACCCAAACTCTAATTTTAACCCTCACCATAACCCTCACCCTCAAACTAACCCTAACCCTAATCTTCACCCTATCCTTAATCTTAACCCAAAATTCACCGTAACCCTCACCCTCACTCTCAACCTAATGCTAACCCTAGCCCTCAGCCTCACCCTAAACCTCACCCTAACACTTACCCTCACCCTAAACCTAACCCTCACCCTCACCCTAACACTTACCCAAACCCTAAACCTCACCCAAACCCTAAACCTAAACCTAACCTTGATGCTAACACTCACCCTCAACCTAAACTTCATCCTAACACTTACCCACACCATTACCCTCACACTAACCCTAAACCTAAACTTAAACTTGACCGTAACCCTCACCCTAACCCTAAAACTCACCCTCACCCTAACTCTCACCCTAACATTTACCCTCACCCTAACCCTTTCCCTAACCCTAAACCTAACCCTCACACTAACCCTAACTCTAACCCTCAGCCTAACCCTTATCCTAACCCTAAACCTAGCCCTAAACCTCACCCTAACCTAATCCTAACCCTCAGCCTAACCCTCATCCTAACCCTAACCCTAATACTAACCATCACCGTAACAATAACTCTTACCCTCACCCTTCCCATCAATCTCGGCCTAACCCTAATCCTAACCTAATCCTAAACTCACCCTCACCCTCACCCAAACTGTAACACTAAACCTAACCCTAATACTCACCCTCACAGTTACCCTAACCCTAACACTGTCCCTAAGCCTCAACATAATCCTAAACCTAACCTTCACCCTCAAACTCACCCTAACTCTAACCCAAAACCTAAACCTAACCCTCACCCAGACCCTCAACCTAACCCTCACCCTCACCCTAAACCTCACCCTAAACCTAAACCTACCCCTCACCCTACCTATCACCCTAATCCTAATGCTAACCCTAACCCTCAACCTAACCCTAAACCTACCCCTAACGCTAACCCTCACCCTAAACCTAATGCTCACCCACACCTTAACCCTCACCCTCAACCGAAACCTCACCTTCACCCGAACCCTCATACTCACCCTAACCCTCACCTCACTCTAAACATCACCCAAACCCTAACCCTCACCCGAACCCTAACACAAACCCTAATCCAAACACTCACACTCACCCTAACCCTCAGCCTAACCCTTTCCCTTACCCTAACCCTAACCATAACCCTCACACTAACCGTAACCCTCACTCTAACCCTAACCATAATGCTGACCCTAACCTTCCCCCTCACCCTGACCCTCACCCTAATCCTATTCCTAAACCTAACACTCACCCTCACCCTAAACCTAACCCTAACCCTAACCCTAACCATCACCCTCACCCTCTCCCTCAACCTAACACTCACCCTCACCCTTAACATCACCCTAACCCTAAACCTCACCCTCCACCTAACCCTAACCCTCACCCTGAACCTAACCTCAGCTTAATCCTCACCCTCACCCTAATCCTCACCCTAACCGTAACCTTTACCTAACAGAAACTCTCACCCTCACCCTCAGCCTAACCCTCACCCTCACCCAAGCCCTCACCCTAACCCTAACCTTAACCCTCACCTTCCCCCTCAACCTCCCCTTCTCTCTCAGCCTTACTCTAACCCTAACAATAACTCTAACCCTAACCCTAACCCTAAAACTCATCCTAACGCTAATCCTAACCCTAACCCTCAACCTCGCCCTCACCCTCATTCTAACCCTCACCCTCACGCTGAAACTCACCATCACACTAACCCTCACACTAACCTTAACCCTCACCCTAGCCTTAACCCTAACCCTCACCCTCACTTCCCCCGTCACACTCTGCCTAACCCTCACTCTAACCCTAATCCTAAACTAACCTCACCCTCACCCTCACCCTAAACTTCACCCTCAAACTCCCCTTCCCCCTAACACTAACCCTCAACCTCACCCTAAGCATCACCTTAACCCTAACCCTCACACTCACCATAACCCTGACTCTAAACCTAACCCTCAACCTCACCCTAACCCTCACCATCACGCTAATGCTCACCCTAACCCTAAATCTCACCCTAATCCTAACCCTCAACCTAAACCTAACCCTCACCCTGACCCTCATCCTAAATTTAACCGTAACCCTAACCCTCACCCTCACCCTTACTTTAACCCAAACCCTCACCATAAACCTAACCCGTACCCTAACACTAACCCTCACAATAACCCTAACCCTAGCCCTCATCCTCACCCTCACCCTCAACCTAACCCTAACACTAATCCTAAACCTAACCCTAAATCTAAACTTCACACTAAACCTAAACCTTACACTAACCCTAATCCTCACACTAAACCTAACAGTTACTCTATCCCTAACCCTACCCCTCAGCCTAACCCTCACCGTAAACCTAACCCTAACCCTAATCCTCACACTATCCCTAACCATAACCCTAACCCTCACCCTAACCCTCATCCTCACCCTAACCCTAATGCTAACCTTAACCCTCACCCTCACCCTAACCCTCAACCTTACCCTTACCCTCACTCTAACCCTTACCCTCACCCTAAGCCTAACCCTCACCCTCGCCCTAACCCTAAACCTCACCCTCACCCTAACCCTAACCCTCGCCCTAACCCTAAACCTCACCCTCACCCTCACCCTAACTCTAACCCTCACCCTAACACTAACGCTCACCCTAACCCTAACCCTCACTCTTACAGTCACCCTCACCCTCAGCCTAACCCTAATCCTTACCCTAATCCTAACCCTCACCCTCACCATAACTCTAACCCTAACCCTAACACTCACCCTCAGCCTAACCATATCCCTAACACTCACCCTAACACTAAAACTCACCCTATATCTCACCCTCACCCTAACCCTAAACCAAAACCTTACCCTCAACCTAAACTTCACCCTAACCCTAACACTAACCATAACCCTCATCCTCACAATAAACCTCACCCTATACCTTACCCTCACCATAACCTTAACCCTAACCCTAATCCTCAACCACACCTAACCTTCACCCTCACCTGAACCTTCACCCTCACTCTCACTCTCACCCTCATCCGCACCCTAAACATTACCCTAACACTAACACTCACCCTCATGCTAATCTTCACCATAACCCTAACCCTGACCGAAAAGAAACCCTCAACCTAACCCTCACACTAACTCTCACCCTGACCCTAGCCCTCACCCAAACACTAACCCTACACCGAACCCTAATCCTCACCTTCACCCTAACCCTCACCCTAACCCTTACCCTCACACTAACCCTAACCCTAAACCTAATCATAAACCTTACACTAGCCGTAACCCTCATCTATCCATAAACCTAAACCTAACGCTAACCTTCACCCTCACACTGACCCTCACCCTCACCGTAACCCTAAACCTATTCCTAATCCTAACCCTCACAATCACCCTCAACCTAAACCTAACCCTAACACTAACCCTCACCCTCACCCACACCCTCACCAAACACAAACTCTCATTCTAACCCTAAGCTCAGCTTAACCCTCACCCTCAACCTAATCCTCACCCTAACCCTAACCCAAACGTAAATGTTACCCTCACCCTCACACTAACCCTCATCCTCACCTTAGCACTAACCCTAACCCTAATCCTAACCCTAATGCTCACACTACCCCTCTCCCTAACCCTAAATGTAACCCTAACCCACCCTCACACTCATCCTAACCCTCACGCTCAGCCGAATACTCACCCTCAACCTAAACCATACTCTCACAATAAACATAACCCTAACCCTAACTCTCACCCTTGCCCTAACCCTCACCCTAACCTTTACCCTCATCCTCCCCCTAACCCTCACCAGAACCTTTACCCTGACCCTAACCCAAAACGTAAACCTAACCCTCAAACTAACCCTAAACCTAATCCTCAACCTAACCCTTATCCTATCCCTAAACCTAAACCTAACCCTCACACAAACCCTAAACCTAACCCTCACACAAATCCTTACCCTAACCGTAACCCTAACCCTCACCCTAACCGTAACCCTAACCCTCACCCTAACCGTAACCCTAACCCTCACCCTAACCGTAACCCTCCCCATAAAACTCACCCTAACCCTAACCCTCCCCCATCACCCTCAGGCTAACTCTAATACTAACCCTAACCCTCACCCTCACCCTTACTCTAACCCTAAACCTAATCCTAAACCTCACCCTCACCCTCACCCTAACCCTAAACCTATCCCTAACCCTCACCCTACCCCTAACCCTAACCCTATACCTCACCCTCACCCTAACCCTAACCCTAACCCTCACACTAAACTCACCCTAACCTTTACCCTCACCATAAACCTAACTCTAACCCTAATCCTAACCCTAAACCTAAGCCTCAGCCACACCCTAACACTCACCCTAACCCTAAACCGAACCCTATTCGTAAACCTAAGCCTCACACTTAAACTCACCCCAACCCTACACCTAAGCCTTACCCTCACACACCCCTTCACCCTAACCCTCACCCTCAACATAACCCTCACCCTAACCCTAACCCTACCCTTAACTCTAACCCTCACACTAACCCTAACCCTAATCCAAACCCTCAACCTAACCCTAACGCTAACCCTAACCCTCACCCTCACACTAACCCTAAACTTAACACTAACACTCAACCTAACCCTAATCCTCACCTATGCCCTAACCCTCACGCTCAACTTAACCCTCACCCTCACGCTAAACATCACCCAAACCCTAACCATCACCCTAACCCTAGCTCTAACCCTCACCCTAACCCTAACCCAAAACCTAATCCTCAATCTCACCCTATTCCTCCCCATAAGCCTAACCCTTGGCTAAAAGAAAACCTCAACCTTACATTCACACTAACCCTCACCCTCACTGAACACAAACCCTCACCCTAAACCTAAACTCGGCTTAACCCTCACCCTCAAACTAATCCTAACCCTAAGCCTAACCCAAAAGTATACGTAACCCTCACCCTCACACTAACCCTCACCCTCACCCTAGCCCTCACCCTAATCCTAACCCTAAACCTAACCTTCAACCTCACCCTAAACCTCACTCGAACGCCTACCCTCACCCTAACCCTAACCCAATCCCTAACCATAACTCTCACAGTGACCATAACCCTCAGCCTAACCCTAACCCTAAACCTAACCCTAAACCTCACCCTCACCGTCACTCTAAACCTAACCCTAACCCTAACCCCAACCCTAACCCTCACCCTAACACTAACCCTCATCCTCACCCTCAACCTAATCGTAAACCTAACTCTAATCGTAAAAGTCACCCTCACCCTAACACTCACCCTAACCTTTACCCTAACCCTCACCCTAAAACTAACCCTAAACCTCACAGTAACCCTAACCCTCACCCTAACCCTAACCCTCAACTTAACCCTCAACCTCACCCTAGTCCTCACCCTAACATAACCTTAACGCTTACCTAAACTAAACCCTCACCCTCACCCTCTCCCTAGCACTCACCCTCACCCTACCCACACCCTAAACCTAAGCCTAAAATAACCCTCACACTAACCCTAACCCTAAACCTCACCCTAAACCTTATCCTAACCCTAAACCTAAAACTAACTTTCACCCTAACCAAACCCTAACCATAAACCTAACCCTAACCCTAACCCTAACCCTCACCCTAAACCTAACCCTAAACCTAACCCTCACCCTAACCGTAAACCTCACCTTCAACCTCACCCTGACCCTCAGCCTAAACTTAGTGCTAACCCTAATCCTAACCCTCACCCTCAACCTAACTCTAAGCCTAAATCAAACTCTCCCCTTCCCCCTCACCCTCACTCTAACCCTCACTCTAACCCTAACGCTCACCCTCAACCTCCCCCTCCCCCTCAGCCTAAACCTAGTCCTTAACCTAATCCTAACCCTCAACCTACCCCTGACCCTAACCCTAACCCTAACCCTTACCTTCACCCTAACCCTCACCCTCACCATAGTCCAAACCCTAACCCTAACCCTAAACCTATCCCCCACACTAACCCTAACCCTAACCCTCTGCCTAAACCTTATCCTAACCCTAAACCTAAAACTAACGTTCACACTAACCAAACCCTAACCCTAACCCTAACCTAACCCTAACCCTCAGACTAACCCTAACCCTAACCCTCAGCCTAAAGCTCATCCTAACCCTAACACTAACCCTTACTCTAAAACTCAACTTAACCCTCATCCTAACCCTAACCCTAACACTAACCATAAACCTGACCCTCAATTTAACCCTCCCCATAACTCTAACTCAAACCCTAAACCTCACCCTCACCCAAACCCTAATCCTAACACTAACCCTAAACCTCACCGTAACTGTCACCCTAACCCTCAACCTCACCCTAAATATCACCCTAAAGTTAATCCACACCCTAACCCTAACCCTAACCCTCACCCTAAACCTAACCTCAGCTTAACCCTAACCCTGATATAAACGACACTCACCGTCAACCTCACCTTAATCCTCAACCTAATACTAACCCTGACATAAACGAAACCCTCACCCTCACCCTCACACTAACCCTCACCCTCACCCAAGCCCTCACCCTCACCCTAACCCTAACACTAACCATCAACCTCACCCTCACCCTCACTCTCAGCATAAACCTAACCCGACCCTAACCCTAATCCTCACCCTCACCCTCACCCTCACCCTAACCCTTACCCTCACCTTCACCTAACCCTAACCCTAACCTTCAAACTAACCCGAACCCTCACGCTAACCCTCACGCTCACCATAACTCTAACCCTAACCCAACCCTAACCCTAACCCTCACGCTAACCCTAACCCTAACCCTCCCCCTCAGCCGAACCTTCACCCTCACCCTCACCCTAATCATCACCCTTGCACTAACCCTCACCCTAATCGTAACACTAACGGTCACCCTAACCCTAACCCTCACCTTAAACCTCAGCCTCACCCTAATCCTCACCCTAACCTAACCTTAACCATTACCTACACTAAACCCTGAACTTAACCCTCACCCTCACCGTAGCCCACACCCTAACCCTAACGCTAAACATAACCCTCACACTAACCCTAAACCTAACCCGCAGCCTAAACCTTATCCTAACCCTAAACCTATAACTAACCTTCACCCTAACCAAACACTAATGCTAAACCTAAACTTAACCCTAACCCTCACACTAACCCTAAACCTAACCCTCAGCCTAAGGCTAATCCTAAACCTATCCATAACACTAACACTAACCCTCACCCTAAACCTAACCCTCACCCTAAACCTAGCCCTAACCCTAACCCTCAACCTTAACCTCACCATCACCTTAAGCCTAAACCTAACCCTAGCCCTAAACCTAACCCTCACCCTCACCCTAAACCTAACCTTCACACTAAGCCTAACCCTCACCCTCACACTAACCCTAACCATCATCCTAACCCTAACCCTCACCCTCACCCTCTCTGTAACCCTAACCCAAACCCTAACCCTAACCCTAACTTTCACCTTAAGCCTCAACCTAACCCTAACACTAACCCTCACCCTAACCCTCACCATAACCCTAAACCTAAACATAACCCTCACCCTCACGCTGTCATCCTATCCCTTAACCTCACACTCACCCTCACCCTAATCCTAACCCTAACCCTAACCCTAACCCGAACCCGAACCCTCACTCTCACCTTCACCCTCACCCTAAATATCACCATAACCTTAACCGTCACCCTAACCCTAACTCTAACCCACACCCTAACCGTAACCCTCACCTTAAACCTCACCCTCACCCCAATCCTCACCCTAAACCTAACCCTAAAACTTTCCTAACCAAAAATATCACCCTCACCCTAGCCCTCACCCTAAACCTAACCTTAATCTTAACCCTCACCCTCAGCCTCACCCTCAGCCTCACCCTAACCCTAAACCTAATCCTAACTGTAACCCTCGCCCTTACCCTCACTCTCACCCTAACCCTAACCTGCACCCTAACCCTAACCCTAACATACAACTTTACCCTAACCCTTACCCTAATTCTAAACCTAACCCTCACTCCCACCCTAACCCTGACCCTAAACCTTACCCTTAACCTCACCCTCACCCTAACCCTAACACTAACCCGTACCTAACCGAAACCCTCAACCTCAACCTCATCCTCACCCTCACCCTCAGTCTAACCCCTACCCTAACCTTAATCCTAACCCTAACTCTTACCCTCACCCTAAACCTAACTGTAGCCCTAACCATCACAGTCACCCTCCCACTCACCCTCACCCTCACCATAACCCTCACGCTCAACCTCACCCTCACTCTAACACTCACTTGTCACCCTAAACATCACCCTAAACCTAACCCTCACCCTAAACTTAATCCTAAGCCTAACCCTCACCCTAACCCTAACCCTAACACTAAGCCTAAACCTAACCCTTACCTTAACCCTAACCCATACCTAACCCTAACCCTAACCCTTACCTAACCCTAAGCCAAACCCTATCCCTCACCCTAAACATTATGCTAACCCTAACCCTCACCCTCAACTTAAACCTCACCCTAAACCTTATCCTCACACTAACCCTAACCCTAACCCTCAGCATCACCCTCACCCTAACACTAAACCTAAAACTAACCCTCACCATTACCCTAACCCTTACCCTATCCTTAACCCTACCCTCACTCTAACCCTCACTCTCACGATAATCCTTACCCTAACCCTCACCCTAAACCTAAAACAAACCGTAACCCTCAACCTAACCCCAAACCTAACACTCACCCTAACCCTAATCCTTACCTTAAATCTAACCCTAACCCTAAACCTAACCCTAACCTTCATCCTCACCCTACCCTCAACAAACCCAAAACCTAACCCTAAACCTCACCCTAACCCTAACCTGAATCCTAACCCTAAATCTCACTGTCACCATCACCCTCACCCTAATCCTCAACTTCAAACTCAACTTAAAACTAACCCTCAAACTAAACCTAACTCTCACCCTAACCCTAACCCTCTCCCTAACCCTAACCCAAACCATCACCCTAAACCTCACCCTAAACAGAACCCTCACCCTAACCCTAATCCTAACCCTCACCCTCATCCTAACCCTGAATGGCACCCTAAACCTAAAACTAATCCACAACCTAACCTTCACCATCACCCTCACCCTCACCCTCACCCTAACCCTCACCCTCACCCTAACCCTCAACCTAACCCTAACCCTAACCCTAATCCTCACTCAATCCAAAACCCTAAACCTCACCCTCACCCTTGCTCTCACCCTAACCCTAATCCTAACCCTCACCCTCACCCTAACTCTAATGCTAACCCTACACTCACCCTCACACTAACCCTCACCCTAACCCTAATCCTAACCCTAACATTCACCCTCACCCTCAACCTCACCCTAACCCTAACGATAACCCTGATCCTCACCCTATGCCTAATCCTAACCCTCACCCTCACCCTAGCCCTCACACTAACCCTAACCCTAACCCTAAAACTCACCCTAACCCTAACCCTAAACCTAACCCTAACCTGCACCCTAAGCCTAACCCTAACACTAACCCTCACCCTAACCTAACCCAAACCATCACCGTAACCCTAACCCTCCCCCACACCATAACACTTACACTCACCCTACCCCTCACACTAACCCAACCCTAAACCTACCCCTCACCCTACCCCTCACTTTAAACCTAACCTTAAACCTCACCCTAAGCCTAACCATAACCCTCACCCTAACCCTAGACCTCAAACTCACCCTAACCCTAACCCTCACCCTCACCCTAACCCTAACCTAACCTAACACTAACCCTCACCCTAAACTTAACCCTCACCCTAACCCTAACCCTCACCCTCACCTGAACCCTAACCCTCACCCTAACCATCTCCCTATCCCTAATGCTAATTCTAACCCTTACACTCAACCTAACCCTTACTCTCACGCTAAGTCTCACTCTCAACCAAACCCTAACCATAAACCTCACCCTAAACCTAACCATCACCCTCACCCTAATCCTTAGCCTCACCCTAACCCTCACCCTAACCCTAACCCAACATTAACCCTCACACTAACCCTAATGCTCACCCTAACCCTAACCATAACCCTCAAGCTAACCCTCACCCTAAACCTAACCCACACCCTAACCCTAAACCTAACCGTAATCCTTACCTAACACAAACCCTCACCCTCACCATAACCCTCCCGCTAACACTCACCCTTAACTTAGCCCTCACCCTAACCCTAACCGTAATCCTCACCCTAACCCTAAACCTCACCCTAAAACTTACCCTAACTCTAACCCTTACACTAACCCGAACCATAACCCAAAATATCACCCTAACCCTCACCCTCACCCTAAACCTAACCCAAACCCTAACCCTCAAACTAACCCTCACCATAACCCGAACCCTAAGCCTAAACCTCACCCTCACCCTAACCCTCACCCCAACCCTTACTCTCACCCTAACCCTAACCCTCACCCTCACCTCAAACCTCATCCTAACCCTTACCCTAACCCTAACCGTAACCCTAACACTCACACTAACCCTAACCCTCACCCTAACCCTAACCCTCACACTTACCTTATCCTCACCCTAACCCTAACCCTCACACTAACCCAAAACCTACCCCTCAACCTATCCCTCACCCTATCTCTAACCCTAACCCTAAACCTAACTTTCACCCTAAACGTTACCCTAATCTTCACCCTCATCCTAACTCTCACTGTCAGGCTAACCCGCACGCTAACCCTAACTCTCTTCCACAACCTCACCCTCAACATCACCCTACACATCACCCTAACCCTAACCCTAAACCTCACCCTAAAGGTAACCCTCACCCTAACCCTCACCCTCACCTCATCCTCACCATAACCCTTACCTAAATGAAACCCTCACCCTCACCTTCAAATTAACCCTCACCCTCACCCTAGCACTCACAATATCCCTAACCCTAACCCTAAACCTCACCCTAAAGGTAACCCTCACCCTAACCCTCACCCTCACCTCATCCTCACCATAACCCTTACCTAAATGAAACCCTCACCCTCACCTTCAAATTAACCCTCACCCTCACCCTAGCACTCACAATATCCCTAACCCTAACCCTAAACCTCACCTTCACCCTCACCCTCACCAATACTGTAACCCAAACTCTAGCCCTCACCCTAACCCTAACCTCCACCCTAACCCTATCTCTCACCCTCACCCTCACCCTCAGCCTAACCCTAACTCCAGTCCTAACCTTAAACCTCACCCTCACTCTAAACCTAACCCTACCCCTAACCCTAACTCTCACCCGAACCCTAACCTCCACTGTAACCCTCACCCTGACACTAACTCTAATCCTAAATCTAAACCTCACCCTGACCCTAACCCTCAACCTAATCCTTACCCTCACCCTAACACTCACTTTAACCCTAACACTAACCCTCACTTACACTAACCCGAACCGTAACCCAAAATATCACCCTAACCCTCACCCTAACCCTAACCCTCACCCTCACCCTAAAACTAACCCTAACTCTCACTCTCACCCTAGCTCTCACCGTAACCCTAACACTAACCCTAACACTCAACCTCACCCTAAAACTCACCCTAACCATAACCCTCACCCTAACCCTTAGCCTAACCTTAACCCTCACCCTAACACTAACCCTAACAGCAACACTCACCCCAACCCTCACTCTCACCCTAACCCTCACCCTAACCCTTACCTTCACACTAATCTTAACCCTAACTGTAACGCTAATGCTCTTACTAAACCTAACCATCACTCGAACTCTATGCTAACCCTCACTCTAGCCTTCACCCTAACTGTAACACTAACCCTAACGCTAAACCTCACCCTCACCCTCACCCTCACCCTAACCCTTGCCCTCACCCTCGGCCTAATCCTAACCCTAACCCTCACCCTAACCCTCACCCTCACCCAATCCTCACCCTTACAGTAACCCTCACCCTCACTCTAATCCTCACCATCAACCATACCCTTACTGTCACCATAACCCTCACCCTAACCCAAACCCTCAACCTCACCTTCAACCTCACCCTAACCCTAACACTCACCCTACACCTTATTGTCTCCCTAACTCTCACCCTATCACTAACCCTAACCCTAAATCTCACCCTAACCTTCACCCTCAACCTAACACTAACCCAAACCCTAACCCTCAACCTTACTCTCAGTATAACGCAAACGCTAAACCTAAACCTCACCCTCACCCTAACCCTAATCCTTACCCTCAACCTAACACTAACCCTAAACCTAACCCTCACCCTCAAACTCAACCTAACCCTACCCCAATGCTAACACTCACCCTAACCCTAAGCTCCACCCTATACCCTAGTCCTGACTCTAACGCTAACCCTAACCCTAACCCTCACCCTAACCCTCAACGTAACCCTCACCCTCACCCTAACCCTAAACCTAACCCTCACACTAAACCTAACCCTCATCCTAACCCAAACCCTAAACCTAACCTTACCCCTCATCCTCACCTTCACCCTCACCCTCACCCTCAGCCTAAACCTAACCCTAATCCTAACCTTAACCATCACCCTCACCCTCACACTCCCCCTAAACCTAAACCTAATCTTAACCCTCACCCTCACCGTCATCCTCAACCTCACCCTAAAGCTAATCCTAACAATAACCCTAACCCTAACCCTCACCCTAACCCTAATCTTAAGCCTCACACTACCCCACACCCTCACCCTCATCCCCAGCCTAACCCTAAACCAACACAAATCCTAACACTAACCCTTACCCTTACTCTCAACCTAACCCTACCCCTAACGCTAATCCTCACCCTAACCCTAAACTCCACCCTAACCCTAATCCTGACTCTAACCCTAACCCTAACCCCAACCCTCACCCTAACCCTTACCCTCACCCTAACACTCAGCCTAACCCTAACCTTAACCCTCACCCTCACCCTAACCCTCAACCTAACCCTTAACCTCATCTTAACCCTAAACCTAACCCTCATACTAACCCTAACCCTCATCCTAAACCTAACCCTAAACCTAACTGTACCCCTCATCCTCAACCTCACCCTCACCCTCAGACTAACCCTAACCCTAACCCAAATCGCAACCCTAACCTTCACCCTCACCCTCACACTAAAGCTAACCCCAATCTTAAACCTCACCCTCATCCTCAACCTCACCCTAACCCTAATCATAACAAAAACCCTTACCCTAAACCTAACCCTAACGATCACCCTCATAGTCAACCTAACCCTAATCCTAAATATAACCCTCTCCCTCACCCTCACCCTAATCCTAATCCTAACCCTAACCCTCACCCTAACCCTCACCCTCACCCTCAAACTCAACCTAAACATAACCCAAACCCTCAACCGAACCCTCACCCTCACCCTCCACCTAACACTCACCCTCATCCTAATCCTAACCCTAACCCTCACCCTCACCCTCACCCTAACCTTAACCCAAACCCTAATATGCAACTTAACCCTCAACATACCCCTAACTCTAAGCCTGAAAATTTCCCTCACCCTAATGCTCTGCTTAACCATTACCTTCAACCTAACACTTACCCTAACGCTAACACTCAACCACACCCTAACCCTCACCCTAACACTTACCTTCAGCCTAAACCTAACCCTAACCGTCACACTAAACCTGCCCCTCACCCTAACCCTAACCCTAAAACTCACCCTAAAATTCACCCTCACACTCACTCTTACCCTTATCCTCATCCTCACCCTAACCCTCACACTAAATTTAACCAAAACACTAACCCTCAACCTAACCCTCACCATACCACTAACCCTAACCCTGAAACTGTCCCTCACCCTAACGCTCTCCCTAACCCTAACCCTAACCCTAACCCTACCCCTAACCCTACCCCTAACCCTAACTCTCACACTAAACCTAACCCTCACCCTAACCGTAACCCTACCCCTTTCCCTAACCCTCCACCTTAAACCTAACTCTAACCCTCACCCTAACCCTCACGCTAACCCTCACTCTCACCCGCACACTCACCCTAACCCTAACCCTACGGAAAACCCTAACCTTAATGGTCACCCTAACCCCAACCCTAACCCTATCCCTCACCCTCACCCTAACCCTCACCTTAACCCTTAAGTTCATCCTCACCCTAAACGTCACACTTATCCGAAACCTCACCGTAACTCTAACCTTAACTCTCACCCTCACCATCACCTACACGCTAACCCTAACCCTAACCCTCACCTTAACCCTAAAACTCACTCTAACCCTTACTCTCACCCGTAACCTCACACTAACCCTAACCCTAACCCTCACCCTCACCCTAACACTTACCCACAGCCTAACACTAACCCTAACTCTAACACTAACCCTCACACTAACCATAGCCCTCACCCTAACCCTAAACCTGACCCTAACAATAACCCTAACCCTAACCCTCACCCTCACCATAGCCCTCACCCTAACACTCATTCTAACCATAACCCTCAACCTAACCCTTACCCTCATCCTCACCCTAAACCTCAAACTAACCCTAACCCTAATCCTCAATCTAACCCTCACCCTAACCCTAACCCGAACCCTTAACCTAACCCTCACCCTAAGACTAACCCTCACCCTTATCTTAACAATCACCCTCAGCCTAACCCTCACCTTTACCCTTAGCATCACCCTCACCCTAACCCTCACCCTTACCCTAACCCTCACCCTAGCCCTCACCCTAACCCTAACCTTCACCCTCACACTCACACTCACCCTCAGTGTAACACTAACCCTATCACTTTTCCTAACCCTAAACCTCACCCTCACCCACACCGTCACCCTAACCGTAACCCTCACACTGAACCTAACCCTCAACCTAAACCTAACCCTAACCCTAACCCTCACCCTCACGCTAGCCCTCACCCTAACCCTAATTCTTACCCTAAACCTCACCCTAACCCTCATGCTCACACTAACCCTAACCCTAATCCTCAGTCTAACCCTAACGCTAAACCTTACCCTAAACCTCACCCTAACACTAACACTCACCCTTACCGTAACCCTCACCCTCAAACCAACCCTAAACGTTACTATCACCCCAATGCTCATACTGACCCTCAAACTAACCCGAACCCTCATCCTAACACTCACCTTAACTCTAACCCTATCCATCACCATAACTGTAACACTCACACTCACCATCACCATCAACCTAAAGACTATGCCTAAGCCTAACCCTAAACCTATCCCTCAACCTCAACCTAATCCTCACCCTAACCCGTATCCTAACCCTAACCCACCCCCTCACCCTATGGCTAACCATCACCCTAAGCCTAATTCTCAGCCCCACCCTCACCCTCAGCCTAACCCTAAGTCTAAGCCTAATCTTAACCCTAACCCTACACTCACCCTCACACTAACCCTAATCCTAACCCTAACCCTAATCCTAACCCTTAACCACAACCTAACCCTCACCCTAACCCTAACTCTAACCCTAACACTAACCCTAACTCTAACCCTCACCCTAACCTTCACCCTCAGCCTAAACCTAACCCTAACCCTCACCCTCACCCTCACCCTCACCCAAACGGTAAGTGTAACCCTAACCCTAATATTAACACTAATGCTAAACCTAAAACTAACCCTAACCCTAAACTTCAACCTCATCCTCACCCTATCTGCAAATGTAACCCTAACCATAACGCTTACAATAACCCTAACCCTAATCCTAACCATCACCCTCACCCGAATCCTAATCCTAACCCTAACTCTCACCCCAAACATAACCCTCACCCTCACTGAAACCCTAACCCTGATCTTAACCCTCATCGTAACCTTAACACTAACCCTCACCCTAACCTTTCACCTACCCTAACCCAAACCCTAACCCTCAACCTAACCCTCACAATAACCCTAAACCTAATCCTAAACCTCACATTAACGCTAACCCTAAACCTACACCTCACCCTCCCCTTCATCCTAACTCTAACCCTAAACCTCACACTCACCCAATCCCTCATCCTAACCCTAACCCTAAACCTCACCCCAACCTTAACCCTAACCCTCACCCTCACCCAAACCATAACTCTAAACCTAACCCTAAAATTAACACTAATCCTAAACCTAAAACTAACCCTAACCCTAACCCTAACCATCCCCCTCTCCCTCACACTCACTGCAAATGTAACCATAACCATAACACTTACAATAACCCTAACATTAATCCTAAACATCACCCTCACTCTCATCCTAATCCTAACATGAACCCTCACCTTAACCCTAACCCTCACCCTCACTTTAACCCTAAACCTCATCTTAACCATCACCCTAACCCTAAACCTAATCCTCACCCTAATGCTTAACCTCACCCTAATCCTAAAACTAAGCCTAACCTAAACCTCACCCTAACCCTCACGCTCACCCTAACCCTAACCCAAACCCAAAACCTCAACCTAACCCTCACCCTAACCCTCAACCTAACCCTAATCCTACCTCTCACCTAACCATCATGCTAACTCTAAACCTCACCCTTACCAGAACCCTAACCTTAACCCTAACCCTAAACCTCTCCTTAAGGCTAATTCTAACCCTAACCTTAATTCTCACCCTCACCCTCTCCCTCAGCCTAACCCTAAACCTAGACCTAGCCCTAACCCTAAACCCAACCCTAACCCTCACACTAAAGCGCACCCTAACCCTAACCCTAACACTAACCCTAACCCTAAACCACACCCTCACCCTCACCCTAACCCTAACTCTAACCCTAAAACTCAACTTCACCCTAACCCTAACTCTAACCCTAACGCTAACCCTAAATCTCACCCTAAACCTAACCCTAATCCTCACCCTCACCCTCAGCGTAACCCTAACCCTAAAACTCACCCTAAACCTAACCCTCACCATAACACTTACACTCACCCTAACACTAACCCTAACACTAACCCTCACATTAACCCTAACCCTCACCCTAATCCTAACCCTCACCCTCACCCAAACCCTAACCCTAACCCTAACCCTCACCCTAACCCTAAATCTAACCCTAAACCTCACCCTAACACTAACCCTCATCCTCACCCTGAACCTCACACTAACCCTAACCCTAATCCTCAATCTAACCCTTACCCTCACCCTAACTCTAACCCTAACCCTTACCCTAACCCTCACCCTAACCCTAACCCTCACCATTACCATAACCCTCATCCTCAGCTTAACTCTCACCTTTAAACTTACCGACACCCTCAACTTAAATCTCACCACAACCCTAAACTTAACCCGAACCCTAACTATCCCCCTAACCCTAACCCTAACCCTCACCCTCACCCTAACCCTCACCTTCACCCTCACCCTCAGCCTATAACAAAGTCTAACACTAGCCCTAAACTTAACCTTCACATTCACTGTCTCCCTAACCCTAATCCTAATCCTAACCCTTACCCTAACACACAACCTCACCCTAACCCTCACCCAAACCCTAATCCTAACATTAAACCTTACCCTAACCCTCACCCTCACCCTATCTCTAACCCTAAACCTCAAACTCACCCTGACACACACCCTAACCCTAACCCTAAACTTCACCCTAAACCTAACCCTAAACCTTTCCCTCACCCTAGCCCTCACCCTAAACCTAAACCTAACCCTAAACCTCACCCTCACACTAACCCTAACTCAAACCTTAACCCTAAACCTAAACCTCACCCTAACACTAACCCTCACCCTTATTCTCACTCTAACCCTAACCCTAAACCTAACAATAACCCTAAACCTAACCCTAAAACTCACCCTAACCATAACACTCACCCTAAACCTAACCCTCACCCTAACACTTACCCTAAACCTTACCCTAACCCTAACTCTAATACTAACCCTCACAGTAACTCTAACTCTCAACCTAAACCTAAACCTCGCCCTAACACTAACCCTATTCCTAACCCTCACCCTAACCCTAATTCTAACCCTAACACTAATCGTAATCCTCACCGTAAACCTCATACTAACCCTAATCCTCAATCTAACCCTCACCCTCACCCTAACCCTCACCTTAACCCTTACCCTAACCCTCACCCTAAATCTAACCCTCACCCTTAGTGGAATACTCACCCTCAGCCTAACCCTCACCTTTACTCTTACTGTCACGCTCACCCTAATCCTCACCCTAAGCCTAACCCTCATCCTAAAACTCACCCTAAACCTAACCATATCCATCACCCTAACCCTAAACCTCACCCTCAACCTCACCCTCAGCCTAACCCTAACCGTCATCCTAACCCTCCCCCTAACCCTTACGCCAACCCTCACCCTAAACCCAACCCTCATCCAAAACCTCACCCTCAGCCTAACCCTAAGCCTAACGCCAAACCTAACCCTAACACACACAATCACCCTCACACTAATCCAAATACTAACCCTAACCCTCATCCTCACCCTCAACCTCAGTTTAACCCTAAGCCAAACCCTAACACTAACACTAATCCTCACACTCACCCTAACCCTTACCCTAATCCTAATCCTAATCCTAACCCTAACCCTAACCCTCACCCTCAGCCCCACCTTAACCCTAACTCTAGTCCTAAACCTCACACTCAACCTCACCCTAACATTAAGCCTAACCCTAAACCTCACCCTCACCCTAACCCTAAACCTCACCCTCACCCTAGCCCACACCTTAACCCTAATCCTAACCCCTACCCTCATCCTGACCCTCATCATAAACCTAAACCTAATCCTAAACCTCACCCTCACCCTCACCCTCAGCCCTACCCTAATCTGAACCTGTAGGGAGCCGGGGCGAGACTCTGCCCACTCCCTTGCAGCTTTGAGGTAACCACCCCAGACGGTGCTTGGCGGGACGCCTGGGCTGTGCGCGTGCGCGAGCCAGGTAGAGTCCCCAGCCAATCCCATGACACCTGGTGACGGTGAAAGGCAGGCGACCAACAATAGACCGACCCGCGTTCCTATTTCCCTATATAAGCGGCTATGTTTCGGGTGCACGCTCTCTCGCGCACAAGCTCTCCTACAACTAAAAGGCTCTCCAATAAAGCGTGATCTGAGAAGACTCCTGGTGTGGTGGTCGTTTTTTCTCGCTGGTCGAGTAGACGGCCGCTACAGAACCCTAATCCTCACACTCACACTAACCCTAACCCTAATCCTAATCCTATCCCTAAACTTATCCCTCACCCTCACCCTAACCCTCACCCTAACCCTAACCCTAAACCTAACACTAACCCTAACCCTAAACCTCACCCTCAGCCTCACCATAACCATAACTCTAAACCTAAACCTCAAACTCACCCTAACCCCAACCCTAACCCTAACCCTAATCCTTACCCTAACCCTAACCCTAAACCTCACCCTCGCCCTAGCCCAAATCCTAACCCTAATCCTAAACCTAACGCTCATCCTAACCCTCCCCCTATCCCTAACCCTCATCCTCAACCTAACCCTCACCTTAACCCTAACATTAATCCTAACCCTAACCATCATGCTCAGCCTCACCCTAAACCTAAATCTAAACGTAAACCTCACCCTGACCCTAACCCTAACCCTATCCCTAAACCTCATCCTACCCTAAACCTAACCCTCACCCTCACGCTCAAAGTAACCATAACACTAACCCGAACACTTACAAAAATCCTAACACTAACCCTCACCCTGACCCTAACCATAACCCTCACCCTAACCCTAACCCTCACCCTAACACTTAACCTCACCCTAACACTAAACCTAACCTTAAATCTAACCCTCACACTAACCCTCACCATCACCCTAACCCTAAATCTCACCGTAACACTAACCCTAAACCTCAACCTCACCCCAGCCCTCACCCTAACCCTAACCATCATCCTCACCCTAAACCTCACACTAACCCTAACACTAATCCTTAACTTAAACCTCACCCTCACCCTAAACCTAACCTTAAACCTCAACCTAACCCTAACCCTCACCCTTAGAGTAACCTCACCCTCAGCCTAACCCTCAACTTTACCCTTACCATCAACCCAACCCTAACCCTCACCCTAACACTAAACCTCACCCTAACCCTAACACGACCCCTAAACCTCACCCTAACCCTAACCCTAAACCTCACACTCAACCTCATCCTCAACCTAACCCTAAGTCTAAGCCTAACACTTATCCTAACACTCACCCTCACCCTAGCCCTCACCCAAACACTAATCCTAACCCTAACCCTCATCCTAACCCTCACACTAACCCTAACCCTAACCATAACCCTAACCCTAATCCTCACCCCGACCCTCACCCTCAGCCTAACCCTAAGCCGAAGCCTAAGCCTAACTCTAACCCTCACACTCACCCTCACCCTAACCCTAACCCTGACCCTAAAACTCAACCTAACACTCACCCTAACTTTAACCCTAAACCTAACCCTCTACCTAACCCTCCAACTAACACTAAATCTAACCCTAAAACTCACCCTCACCCTAAACCTAATGCTAACCGGCACCCTAAACCTCACCCTAACCCTAACCCTTAACCTCAGCCTCAACCTCACCCTCAACCTCACCCTGAACATAACTATAACCCTAACCCTAACAATAACACTAATCCTAAACCTAAACCTAACACTAACCCTAACCCTAATGCTAACACTCACCATCACCCTAAGACTAATCCTAACCCTAACCGTCACCCTAACCCTAACACTCACCCTGACCATAACCCTAACCCTCAACCTAACCCTAAACCTTACCCTAACACTAACCCTAACCCTCACTCTCACCCTAATCCTCACCCTAAACCTTACCCTAAACCTAATCCTAACACTAAGCCTAACCGTCACCATCACCCTAACACTCACTCTAACCCTAACTCTTACACTAACCCTAAACCTAACCCTCAACCTCAGCCTCATCCTTACCCTAACTCTAACACTAAGCCTAACCCTAAACCTCACACTAACCCTAACCTTAAACCTCACCCTCACCCAAGCCCTCACCCTAACCCTAATCCTAACCCTACCCCTCATCCTAACCTTCACCCAAACACTAAACCTAAGCCTCACCCACACCCTCACCCTAACCCTAATCCGAACCCTAACCCTCAACCTAACCCGAACCCTCACCCTCACCGTAACTCTTACCCTAACCCTCAACTTACCCTAAACATAACACGAAATAAAACTCTCACCCTAAACCTAACCCTAACTCTCACCATAACCCTAACCCTAAACCTCCTGCTCACCCTAGGCCTCACAATAACCCTAATCCTAACCCTAACCCTCATCCTACCCTCCCCCTAAACCTTACCCTAACCCTCACCCTAACCCTAACCCTCACCTTCAGCCTAACCCTAATCCTAACCCTAAACCTAACCCTAACACACAAACTCAACCTCAGCCTAACCCTACTCCTAACCCTAACCCTAACCCTAACTCTCCCCCTAACTCTTACCCTAAGCCTAAACTTAACACTAACCCTAACCCGAACCCTCAACCTAACCCTCACGCTAACACTGTCTATCCCTAAACCTCACCCTCATCTTTAACCTAACTCTAACCCTAACCCAAACCCTAAAGCTCACCCTAACCCTAACCCTAACCCTCACCCTCACCCTCACTGTAACCGTAACCCTAAACCTAACACTAACAATAACCCTAATCCTAATCCTAACCCTAACCCTAATCAAAATCCTCACCCTAACCCAACCCTCACCGTAACACTTACCCTCACCCTAACACTAACGCTAACCCTAACACTAACCCTTACAATAACCCTAACCCTAACCTCAACCGAACCCTAACCCTAACCTTAACCCTCAACCTATTCCTAATGCTCATGCTCAAGGTAACCCTAACACTAACCCTCACCCTAAACCTAAACTTAACCTGAACCATAAAGCTCACCCTAACCCTAACCCTTCCCCTCCCCCTCACCATCAGCATAAACCTAAGCCTAAACCTACCCCTAACCCTAACTTTCACACTCACCCTAAACCTTACCCTAATCCTAATCCTATCCTTAACCCTAACCCTCACCCTCAGCCTCACCTTAACCCTAACTCTAACCCTAAACCTCACCCTCATCCTAAAACTATGCCTAAACATATACCTCACCCTAACCCTTACCCTAATCCTAATCCTCACCCTAACCCTAACCCTCACCCTCATCCACAGTGTAACCTTAAGCCTAAGCCTAACCCTAACCCTCAAGCTCACCCTAACCCTTACCCTAATCCTAATCATAACCGTAACCCTAACCCTCACACTCATCTCACCTTAACCCTACCTCTAACATTAAACCTCATGCTCACCTAACCCTAAACCTAGCCCTCACCCTAAACCTAACCTCACCATCACCCACAACCTCAGCCTAACCTTAACCCTAACCCTAACCCTCACACTCACCCTAACCTTAACCATAATCCAAATCCTAACCCTAAACATAACCCTCACACTCACCCTAACCCTAACCCTAACACTAACCCTAACCCTAACCCTCACCTGCAGCCTCACCCTAACCCTAACTCTAACCCTAAACCTCACGCTCACCCTCACCCAAATCGTTGCCATAACCCTAAACCACACTCTACCCCTAACCCTAAACCTGACCATCAACCTAACCCTTACCTTAACCCTAATCCTAAACCTAACCGTCATACTAAGCCTACCCTTAACCCTAAACCTCACCCTCATCCTCCCACTCAGCCTAACCCTAAGCCTAACCCTAAGCATAACCCTAAACATAACACAAACACACACCCACAGCCTCACCCTAACCTTAATCCTATCCCTAACCCTAACCCTAACCATAACCCTCTCCCTAACTCTCACCCTAACCCTAGCTCTAACAATAAATCTAAACCTAACCCTCAAACTAACCCTCACCCTAACCCTATACCTAACCCTAAACCTGACCCTCAATCTAACCCTATTCCTTACCCTCACCCTCACCATAACTCTAACCCTAACCCTAACAATAACACTAACCCTAATCGGAACCATCACCCTAACCCTAATCCTCACTCCCACATTCACCTTCAGTCTAACCCTATGCATAACCGTAAACCTCACCCTAACCCTACCCCTGAACGTTACAGTAACCCTCACCCTCAGCCTAAGCCTCACCTTTACCCTTACCGTCACCCCAACCCTAACCCTCACCTTACCCTAAACCTGACCCTAACCCTAACTCTACCCCTAAACCTCAACCTCACAATAACCGTAACTCTAACACCAACCTAACCGTAAACCTCACGCTAACCCTAACCCTAAAACTCACAATCAACCTCATGCTCATCCTAAACCTAAGTCTAAGCCTAAAACTTATCCTAAACCTCACCCTCATCCTAGCCCTCACAAACCCTAATCCTAACCATAAACCTCATCCTAAACCTCACCCTAACCCTAACCCTAAACATCATCCTAACCCTAATCCTCACCCCCACCCTCACCCTCAGCCTAACCCTAAGACTAAGCCTAACCCTAACCCTAACCCTCACACTCACCCTCAACCTAACCCTAATCCTAACCCTAACCCTAAATCTCAACCTAAACCTCAACCTAACACTCACCCTAAGCTTAACCCTAACATTAACCCTAAACCTAACCCTCGACCTAACCCTCCAACTAACACTAAATCTAATCCTAAACCCCACCCTCACCCTAACCCTAACTCTAACCCTAACCCTAACACTAAACCTCATCCTAACCCTAACCCTAACACTCACCCTCACCTTAATCATAACCCTCACCCTAACTCTAAATCTCATCCTAACACTTACCCTCACCCTAACGCTAACACTAACCCTAACACTAATCCTCACACTAACACTAACCCTCAACCTAATCCTAAAATTCACCATAATGCTAACCCTAACCCTAACCCTCACCCTCACCCTAGCCCTCACCCTAATCCTAATTCTAACCCTCACCCTCACCCTAACACTAACACTAAACCTCACCCTAACCCTCACCCTAACCCTATATAGAACGGTAAAACTCACCCTCACCCTAACCCTAACACTAACCCTAAACCTAACCCTAAACCCCACCTTAAACCTAACCATAACCCTCACCCTCACCCTCAACCTCACTGTAACCCTAACCCTAGCCCTAACAATAACACTAACCATAACCCTATCCCTAACCCTAAACATAACCCTCCCCCTCAGCCTCACCTTCACCGCAAATTGAACCCTAACCATAACACTAACAATAACCCTAACCCTAACCCTAACCCTTACAGTAATCCTCACCCACACCATCACCCTCAGCCTAAACCTAAGCCTTACCTTAACCCTAACCCTAACCCTCACCGTAACCCTAACCTTAAACCTAACCCGAACCCTAACTCTAAACCTAAACCTAACCTTAACCCTAAACCTAACCCTAATCCTCAGGGTCACCCTCACCATAACCCAAACCCTAACCCTAACCCTCACCATAACCCTAAGCCTAATCCTAACTCTAATCCTAACCCTCCCACTCACCCTCATGCTAACTCTAATCCTAAACCTAACCCTATCCCTAACACTAACTCTCACCCTAACACTCACACTAGCCCTAACCCTAAACCTAATCCTAACCCTAAACCTCATCCTATCCCTCACCATAACCCTAAACCTAACCCTCACCTTAACCCTAACCCTAACCCTCACCCTCATGCTCGGACTAAGCCTAAGCCTCACCCTAACCCTAACACTAAACCTCATTCTAACCCTCACCCTAAACGTAAACCTAACCATCACCCTAAACCTAAGCCTCACCCTGAACCTCACACTCAGTCTAACCCTAAGACAAAGCCTAAGCCTTACCCTAAACCTCACCCTCACCCTATCCAACACCCTAACCGTAATCCTCACCATCACCCTAAACCTAATCCTCAGCCCCACCCTCACCCTCACCCTAACCCCAGGCCTAAGCCTAACCCTAACTGTAACCCTCACACTCACTCACCCTAACCCTAATCCTAACTATAACACTAAACCTCACCCTAAACTTCACCCTAACCCTAACCCTCACCCTTACCCTCACCCTTACCCTCAACGTCCTATCCCCAGCCCTAACCCTCACCCTAGCCCTCACCCTAACCCTAAATCTAACCCTAAACCTCACCCTCATCCTAACCCTAATCCTAAACCTAACCCTAAACCTCACCCTAACCCTAACCTCAACCTCACCCTCACCCTCACCCTTACCTTAATTTTAACACTAACACTAACAATAACACTAATCCTAACCCTAAACCCAACCCTAACCCTAAGCCTAACACTAATCCTAGCACTCACCCTCACCCTAACACTAATTCCAACCGTAACCCCAACCCTGACCCTAGCCCTCATGTCACCATAACACTAACCCTCATCTTAACCCTCACCGTAACCGTCACCCTAACACTAACCAGAACCCTGAACTTCACAATACCCCTCACTCTAACCCTAATCCTAACACTAATCTTCATCCTAACCCCCACCCTAAACTTAACACTAACCTTCACAGTAACCCTAACCCTAATCCTAACAGTCAACCTAACCCTAACTGTCATGCTCACTGTAAGCCTAACCATAAAACTCACCATAACCCTAAACTTAAGGCGAACCCTAACTCTCACCCTAACCCTAACCCTAAACCTCACCCTCACCCTCACTCTACGCCTAACCCTAAGCCTAACCCTAATGCTAACAGTAACCCTCAGCCTCACCCTAACCCCTACCCTAATCCTAATCCTAACCCTTAGCCTAATTCTCACCCTCACACTAACCCTCACCCTAACCCTAAATCTAACACTAACCCTAACACTAACCCTCACCCTCAGACTCACCCTAACCCTAACTCTAACCCTAAACCTCACACTCACCCTAACCCTAACCCTAAACCTAACCCTAAACCTCACCCTAACCGTAACCCTAAACCTCACCCTCACAATAGCCCTCACCTTAACCCTAGTCCTAAAACTAACCCTCATCTTAACCCTCACCATAAGCCCAATCCTCACCCTCACCCTCACCCTAACCCTAAACCTAACCCTAACCTAACCATACCCCTCACCCTCACCATAACCCTTAGCCGAAGCCTCACCCTAACCCTAAACTTAACCCGAACCCTAACGCGATCCCTAACCCTAACCCTCACCCTCAACCTCACCCTCAGCCTAACGCTAAGCCTAACCCTAAAACTAAACCTAACACACACACTCACCCTCACCCTAATTCTAATCCTAAGCCTAACCCTACCTTAACCCTCCCCCTAACTCTCACCTACACCCTCACCCTCACCTTAACTCTAAACCTAACCCTAACAATAATACTAACCCTAACCCGAACCATCACCCTAACCCTAATCCTCACCCCCACTCTCACCCTCAGCCAATCCATAAGCCTAAGCCTAACCCTCACCCTAACCCTTACACTCACCCTCACCCTAAACCTAATCGTAACCCTAAACTTATCCCAAAACCTCATCCTAACCCTCACCCTCATACTAACCCTAACACTAACCCTAACCCTAAAACTCACCCTAACCCTCCTCCTAACCCTAACTCTAAACCTAAACCTCACCCTAACCCTAAACCTAAACCTTACCCTAAACCTCACCTTAACCCTCACCCTCACCCTCATCCTTACCCTCAACATAACTCTAACCCTAACCCTAACAATAACACTAACCCTAACCCTAACCCTTAGTATAACCATAACCCTCACCCTCAGCCTCACCACAACTTAACCCTAACCATAACACTAACAATAGCCGTATACCTAACCCTAAACTTAACCCTAACCCTAATCCTCACCCCACCCTCACCCTCAGCCTAACCCTAAGCTTAACCCTAATCCTAACAGCAACTCTCACCATAACACTAACCCTAACCCTAACCCTAAACCTAAACCTAAACCTAAAAATAAGCCTAATCCTAAACCTAACCCTAATCGTCATCCTCACACTCACCCTAGCCCAATCCCTAAACTTAACCCCCACCCTAACCCTAAGCATAATCCTCACCCTAAATCTAACCCTCACACTCACGCTCACCCTAACCCTAATCCTAAACCTAACCCTATCCCTAACCCTAACCCTCACCCGAAAACTCACCCTAGCCCTAATCCTGACCCTAATCCTAACCCTAAACCTCATCCTAACCCTCACCCTAACCTAACCCTCAACCTCATGCTCGGCTTAAGCCTAAGCCTAAGCCTAAGCCTAACCCTCAACCTAACCCTAACACTAACACTAACCCTTATTCTAACAATAAACCTCACCCTCAACCTAACCTGCACTCTAACCCTATCCCTAAACCTAAACCTCATCCTAACCCAAAACCTAACCCTGACTCTCAACCTCACCCTAACCGTAGCCCTAACCCTAACAGTAACCCTAACCCTAGCCCTAACCCTCAACCTTACTATAACCCTCACCCTAACACTCACCCTCACCCTAACACTTATCCTCACCCTAATACTAACTCTAACCCTAACACAAACCATCACCCTAAACCTAATCCTCACACTCACCCTAACCCTAACCCTCACCCTCAACCTAACCCTCACCCTAAACCTAACCCTCATCCTCACCCTGAACCTCACAATTACCCTAACACTAATCCTCAATCTAGACCTCACCCTCACCCTACCCCTAAACCTAATCCTCATGCTAACCCTAACCCTCACCCTAGCCCTCACCCTAAACCTAACTCTACCGCTAAACCTCACCCTAACCCTAACCCTCATGCTCACGCTCTCCCTCAGTGTAACCCTAGTCCTAACCCTAACCCTAACCCTCACACTAACTCTAACGCTTACCCTCACCCTAAACCTCAACCTAAACCTAACCCTCACGCTCACTGTAACCCTAACACTTCCCCTCACCCTAACCCTAACCTTCACCCTCAACCTCACCCTCAGCTTAATCCTAAGCATAACCCTAACCCTAACCCTAATCCTCACACTCAACCTAACCCTTACCCTAATCCTAATCCTAAACCTAAGCCTAAACCTCACCCGCACCCTAACCCTCACCCTAAAATTAACTCTAACACTAACCCTAACCCTAAACCTCACCCTCAGCCTCACCCTTACCCTAAACCTAACCCTAAACCTCACCCTAAGCCTAACCCTAAATCTCACCCTCATCCTAGCCCTCACTCTAACCCTAATCCTTACCGTAATGCTCATCCTAACCTTCCCCTAACCCTTACCCTCACCCAAACCCTAACACTCACCCTCATCCTCACTCTCAGCCTAAACCTAAGCATAACCCTAACCCTGAACCTAACCCTCACACTCACACTAACCTTTACCCTAATCCTAATACTAACCCTAAAACTAACCCTCACCCTCATCGTAACCCTCAACCTAACCCTAACTCTAACACTAACCCTAAACCTAACCTTCACCCTCAGCCTCAGCTTAACCCTAACTCTAACCCTAAACTTCACCTTCACCCTAACCCTAATATTATATCTCACCCTAAACCTAACACTAAACCTCACCCTCAGACTAGCCCTCACCCTAAACCTATTCCTAAACCTAAGACTCATCCTAACCCTCACCCTCACACCAACCCTAATCCTCAACTTCACCCTAACCCTAAACCTAACACTAAAGCTCAAACTAACCCAAACCCTCATCCTCACCGTAACCCTCACCCTAACTCTAAACCTAAACCTCACCCCGACCCTCACCCTCACCATAACTCTAACCCAAACCCTAACAATAACACTAACCCTAACCCTAACCATCACCCTAACCCTAATCCTCACACTCACCCTCATCCTCAGCTTAACCTTAAGCCTAAGCCTAACCCTCACCCTAACCCTCACACTCACCCTCACCCTAACCCTAGGTTTAGGATTACCTAAACCAAGCCCTATCACTAAACCTCAACCTAAAACTAACCCTCACCCTAACCCTAACCTTAACCCTAAACCTCACACTAACCCTAACCCTAACACTAACCCTCACCCTCAGCCTCACCCTAACCCTAACTATAACCATAAACCTCAACCTCACCCTAACGCTAAACCTCACCCTAAACCTAACCCTAAAACTCACCCTCATCCTAGCCTTCACGCTAACCCTAATACTAACCCTAACGCTCATGCAAGCCCTCCCCATAACCTTAACCCTAGCCCTCACCCTAACCCTAACCCTCCACCACTCCCTCACCCTCAGCCTAACCCTAAGCCTAAACCTAACCCTCACCCTAACCTCACACTCACG
The DNA here is from genome assembly GCF_024711535.1 of Dipodomys merriami. Classification (NCBI taxonomy): domain Eukaryota; kingdom Metazoa; phylum Chordata; class Mammalia; order Rodentia; family Heteromyidae; genus Dipodomys; species Dipodomys merriami. Next base: position 1,475,886 of record NW_027206257.1, read on the forward strand.
CTCACCCTAACCCTATTCCTAAACCTAACCCTACCCCTAAACCTCAAACTAAACCTCAACCTCACCCTAAACCTAACACTAACCGTAACATTGAACCTCACCCTAACTATCTCCCTAACCCTATCTCTAACCCTAAACCTCACCCGCACCCTAACCATAAACCTAAGACTCACCCTAAACATAACCCTAACCCTAACCCTCACCCTCACCCAAAACCTCAAAGTAAATCTAACTCTAAACCTAACAATAACACTAACACTAACCCTAACCCTAAACCTAAACATAACCCTCACCCTCAGCCTCACCCTCACCGCAAACTTAACCCAAACCATAACAGTAACAATAACCCTAACCCTAAAACTCACCCTAATCCTCACCCCACGCTCACCCTCAGCCTAACCCTAAGCCAAACCCTAACCCTAACGCTAACCCTCACTGTAACCCTAAACCTAAACCTAACCCTAAACCTAACCCAAACCCTAACCCAAACCTAACACTAATCCTCAGCCTCACCCTCACCCTAACCCAAAAATTAACCCTAACCCCCACCCTAACCCTAAGCCTAAGCCTAACCCTAACCCTAACCCTCACATTCACCATCACCCTAATCCTAAATCTAACCCTATCCCTAAACCTAACCCTCACCCTAACCCAAACACTAGCCCTCACCCTAACCCTAACTCTAACGCTAACCCTAAACTTAAACCTCATCCTAACACTAAACTTAACCCTCAAACTCACCCTCACCATAACCGTAGCCTTAACCCTAAACGTAACCCTAACCTAGCCCTAACCCTCAACCTTACTATAACCCTCACCCTAAACCTCACCCTTACCCTAACATTTACCCTCACCCTAATACTAAATCTAACCCTAACACAAACCATCACCCTAACCCTAATCCTCACACTCACCCTAACACTAACCCTGAACCTCAACCTAACTCTCACCCTAAACCTAACCCTCATCCTCACCCTGAACCTCAAAATAACCCTAACACTAATCCTTAATCTAGCCCTCACCCTCACCCTACCCCTAAACCTAATCCTCACGCTAACCCTAACCCTCACCCTAACCCTAAATCTACCGCTAAACCTCACCCTAACCCTAACCCTCATGCTCACCCTCTACCTCAGTGTAACCCTAGACCTAACCCTAACCCTAACCTTCACACTAACTCTAACGCTTACCCTCACCCTAACCCTCAACCTAAACCTAACCCTCACGCTCACTGTAACCCTAACCCTTACCCTCAATATAACCCTAACCTTCACCCTCAACCTCACCCTCAGCTTAATCCTAAGCATAACCCTAACCCTAACCCTAACCCTCACACTCAAGCTAACCCTTACCCAAATCCTAATCCTAAACCTAAGCATAAAGCTCACCCTCACCCTAACCTTACCCTAACCCTAACTCTAACACTAACCCTAACCCTAACCCTCACCCTCAGCCTCACCCTAACACTAAACCTAACCCTAAACCTCACCCTAAACTAACCCTAAATCTCACCCTCATCCTAGCCCTCACTCTAACCCTAATCCTTACCGTAATGCTCATCCTAAAATTCCCCTAACACTAACCCTAACCCCTACACTAATCCTCAACCACACCCTCACCCTCAGCCTAACCCTAAGCCTGACCCTAACCCTAAAGCTCACTGTAACTTTAAGCCTAAAACTAACTCTAACCCTAACCCTAACCCTAAACCTAACCCTAATACTCAGCAGCACCCTCACCCTAACCCAAAACCTAAACCTAACCCTCAAGCTAACACTAGTCCTAACCCTAACCTTAATCCTCAACCTAACCCTCACCCTATCCCTAACTCTAACATTAACCCTAATCCTAAGCCTCACACTCAGCCTCACCCTGACCCTCACTCTATCCCTAACCCTAACACTAAACCTCACCCTAAGCCTAAGCCTATCCCACACCCTCACCCTCACCATAACCGTAACTCTAACCCTAACCCTAAAATTAACCCTAACCCTATCCCTAAGCCTCACCCTAACCATAACCCTCACCCTAACCCTAATCTTCACCATAACACTTACCCTCAATCTAACATTAAACCTAACCCTAACACTAAGCCTCACACTAAACCTAACACTCACCCTAATACTAAACCTCACCCTAACCATAACCCAAACCCTCACCCTCACCCTAGCCCTCACCCTAACCCTAATTCTAATGCTCACCCTCACCCTCACCCTAACCCTTATCCTCACACTAAACCTCACACTGACCCTAACCCTAATCCTCAATCAAATATTCACCCTAACTGTAACCCTAACCCATACCCTAACCCTAAACCGAACTTTAACCCTCACCCTCAGCCTAAACCATACCTTTACCCTTAGCATTTTTATCACCCTAAACATCACCTTAACCCTAAACCGCATCCTAACCCTCACCCTACTATAAACCTAACCATCCCCCTAACCCTAACCCTCACCGTCAACCTCACGCTCAGCCTATTCCTAAGCATAAGGCTAAGCCTATCCCTCACCCTCACGCTCACCCTCACTGTAACTCTAACCCTAACCAAAACAATAAAACTAATCCTAAGCCTAAACCATACCCTAACCCTAACCCTACCCTAATACTAAAACTTGACCTCAACCTAAGACTAATCCTAACCCTCACCCTCACCCTAATGCTAACCCTCACTCTTACAGTAACCTTAACCCTCATCCTGACCCTCACCCTAACTCTAAACCCTAAACCTAAACCTCACCCTAACACTAACCCTAACACTTACCCTCTCCCTAACCCTCACCCTAACCCTAATCCTAAACCTAATCCTCATCCTAACCATCACACTAACCCTAACACTAACCCACACCCTAACCATAACCCTAAGACTAACCCACACCCTAACCCTAACCCTAACACTAACTCTCACCCTAAACCTAACCTTCACCCTAAACCTATCCCTCACGCTGACCATCAACCTCAGCGAAACCCTAACCCTAACAGTCACACTCACATTAACCCTTACCCTAATCCTAACCCTAACCCTAAGGCTAACCCTCATCCTGACTCTAAACCTCACCATATCCCTAACACTAAAACTAGCCCTAAACCTAACCCTCACCCTCAGACTCACCCTAACCCTAACAATAACCCAAAACCCCACCCTCACCCTAACCGTAATCCTAACCCTAAACCTAAACCTCACCCTAAATTTAATGATAAACCTCAACCAAACCCTCACACGAACCCTTACCCTAATCCTTATCCTAACCCTAACCCTCGACCTAAACCTCCCCCTAACCCTCACTATAACCCTAAACCTCACCCTCACCTGAACCCTAAACCTAAACCTAATTCTACACCTCACCTTAACCCTAACTTTAACCCTCACCCTCACCATAACTCTAACCCTAACCCTAACAATAACACTAATCCTAAACCTAAACCTAACCCTAACACTAACCCTAACCCTAATCCTAACACCCATCCTCATCCTAACCCTCACCCTAACCATAACCCTAAACCTCACCCTAACACTAACCCTAACTCTCACCATCACCCTAGCCCTCACCCTAACACTAATCCTAATCCTAATCTTCATCCTAAATCTCACCCTAACCCTAACCCTAACCCTCACCCTAACACTAATCCTAAAACTAACCCTCACTCTAACACTAATCCTAACCCACACCCTCCACATCAGCCTAAACCTAAGCCTAACCCAACACTAACACTAACCCTCACCCTCAACTAACCCTCACCTTAACCCTAACTCTAACACTAACACTAACACTAACCCTCACACTCAGCCTCACTCTAAACCTAACTCTAAACCTAAACCTCACCCTCACCCTAACCCTAACCCTAACCTAATCCTAAACCTCACCCTAAACCTAACCCTAAACATCAACTTCACCCTAGCTCTCACCCTAACCCTAATCCTAAACCTAACATTCATCCTAACCCTAGCCGTGACCCTAACCCTAACCCTCACCCTAACCCTAAACCTCACCCTCACCCTCTCCCTTAGCCTAACACTAAGCCTAACCCTAACATTAACCCTAAACCTCACACTCACCCTAAACCTAACCCTAATCTTCATCCTAACCCACAACCTCACCCTAACCCTCACCCTAACCCTAACCCTAAAACTAACCCTAAGCCTAAACCTCACCCTCAGCCTCACCCTAACCCTAACTCTAACCCTAAACCTCACGCTCACCCTCACCCTAACCCTAACCCTAACCCTAAACCTAATCCTAAACCTCACCCTAACCCTAACCCTAAACCTCACCCTCACCCTAGCCCTTACACTAACCCTAATCCTAACTCTAACCCTCATACTAACCCTCCCCCTAAACCTAACCCTAACCCTGAACCTAACCATAGACCTCACCCTCAACCTCACCCTCATCGTAACCCTAAGGCTAACCCTAAAATTTACCATAACACACACACTAACCCTCACCGTAAGCCTAAACTTATCCCTAACCCTAACCCTAAACCTCACCCTAACTCTTACCCTAACCGTAAACCTAACACTATCCCTAAACCTAACGCTCACCCTCAGCCTCATCCTAACCCTAACTCTAACCCTAAACCTCACCCTCACCCTAAACCTAACTCTAAACTTACCTAAACCCTAAACCTCACCCTAAACCTAACACTAACCCTCAACCTCACCGTAACATTAACCCTAAACCTAAGCCTAACAATAACCCTAACCCTAATCCTAAACCTCACCCTAACCACAACCCTCACCCTAAACCAAGCTCTCACCCTAACACTTAACCTCACCCTAACACTAACCCTAACCCTAACAGTAACCCTCACACTAACCCTAACTGTAACCCTAACCCTAAACCTCAACTTAACCCTCACCCTCACCCTAACCGTAACACTAAGCCTAACCCTAACAATAACACTAACCCTAACACGAACCATCACCATCACCTTAATCCTCACCCCCACCCTCTCCCTCAACCTAACCCTAAGACTAAGCCTAACCCTCACCCTAAAACTCACACTCACACTCACCCTAACACTAATCCTAAACCTAAACCTATCCCTAAACCTCAACTTAAACCTCACCCTCACCCTAAACCTTACACTAACCCTAACCCTAAAAATCACCCTAACCCCAACTCTAACACTAACCCTAACAGTAACACTAACACTAAAACTAAACCTAACCCTCACCCTAAGCCTCCCCCTAACACTATATCTAATCCAAACCCTCACCCTCAGCCTAACCCTAACCCTTAACCCCACCCAAAACCTAACCCTAACCCTCACCCTCACCGTAAATCTAACCCTAACCCTAAGAATAACACTAACCCTAACCCTCACCCTAACCCTAACAATCACCCTCACCCTTACCCTCAGCCTAACACTAAGCCTAAGCCTAACCCGGACCCTAACCCTCACACTCATGCAAACACTTAACCTAATCCTAATCCTAACCCTAAGCCTAGCCCTCACCCTCATCCTAACCCTCACCCTAACCCTAACTCTAACACTAAACCTAACCCTAACCCTCACCCTCAGCCTCATCCTAACCCTAACTCTAACCCTAAACCTCACCTTCACCCTAACGCTAAACCTCACCCTAAACCTCACCCTCACCCTAGCCCTCACCCTAACCATAATCCTAAACCTAACCCTCAACCTAATCCTCACCCTCACACTAACCTTAACCCTCACCCTCACTCTAACCCTAAACCTAACACTAAAGCTCAACCTAACCCTAACCCTCACCCTCAACATGACCCTTACACTAACCCTCACCCTAACCCTAAACCTAACCCTCACCCCCACCCTCGCCCTCACCATAACTCTAACTCTAACCCTAACAATAACACTAACCCTAACCATCACACTAACATTAATCCTCAGCCCCACCCTCATCCTCAGCCTAACCCTAAGCCAAAGCCTAAACCTCACACTAAACCTCACACTCACCCTCACCCTAACCCTAACCCGAACCCTAAACCTCACACTAACCCTCACCCTAAACCTAAATCTATCCCTAAACCTCAACCTAAACCTCAACCTCACCATAACCCTAACACTAACCCTAACCCTAAACCTCACACTAACCCTCACCCTAACCCTAAATCTATCCCTAAACCTCACACTCACCCTCACCCTAACCCTAACAGTAAACCTCATGCTAAAACTCACCCTAACCGTAACCCACACATGCACCCTCAATCTCACCATAACTCTAACCCTAACCTTAACAATAACACTAACCCTAACAATAACCATAACCCTCAGCGTCACCCTCACCACTAACTTAACCCTAAGCATAACAATAACAATAACCAAAACCCTAACCATAACCCTAAAACTCAGCCCCACCATCACCCTCAGCCTAACCCTAAACCTCAGCCTAACCCTAATCCTCAGCCTCACCCTCACCCTAATGCAAACCCAAAACCTAACCCTCACCCTAACCCTAAGCCTAACCCTAACCCTAACCCTCACACTCACCCTCAACCTAACCCTAATCCTAACCCTATCCTTAACCCTAACCCTCACAGTCAGCCTCAGCCTAGCCCTCACCCTAACACTAATCCTAACCCTAAACCTCATCCTAACCCTCACCATAACCCTAACCCTAACCCTAACCCTAACCCTAACCCTCATGCTCAGCCAAAGATTAAGCCTAAGCCTAAACCTAAGCCTAACCCAAACACTAACCCTCTCCCTAACCCTAACCCTAACACTAACCCTAACTCTAACCCTAAACCTCACCCTCACCCTTACCTTAACTCTAACCCTAACCCTAAACCTAAAACTCATCCTAACCCTAACCGTGACAACACCCTAACCCTTAACCTAATCCTAATCCTTTCACTAAGCCTAACCATCACCCACACCCTAACCCTCACCCTAACCCTAACTCTAACACTAACCCTAACCCTAAACCTCACACTCAGCCTCACCCTAACCCTAACTCTAACCCTAAACCTCAACCTCAACCTAACACTAACCCTAAACCTAACGCTGAACCTCACCCTAAGCCTAACACTAAAACTCACCCTCCCCATAGCCCTCACACTAACCCTAAACCTCAACCTAACCCACACCCTAACATTAACCCCAACACTAACCCTAACATTAACCCTCGACCTAACGCTCCAACTAAACCTAAATCTAACCCTAAACCTCACCCTCACCCTAACTCTAATACTAAGACTACCCTAAAACTCACCCTAACCCTAATATTAACCCTAACCCTCACCCTCACCCTCACCCTCACAATAACTCTAACCCTAACCCTAACAATAACACTAATCCTAACCCTAAAATTAACCCTAACCCTAACCCTAATCCTAACATTAGCCCTCACCATAACCATAATCTTAAACCTAACCCTCACCCTAACCCTAACCCTAACCCAAACCCTAACCCTAACCCTAAACCTTACCCTAAAACTCCCCCTAAACCTAACTCTAACTCTAAAATTCACCCTCACCCTAACAATAACCCTAAGCCTAACCCTAATCCTCACCCCCACCCTCACCCTCAACCTAACCCTAACCCTAATCCTAAACCTCACCCAAACACTAACCCTAACACTCACCCTCACCCTGGCCCTCACCGGAACCCTAATCCTAACCCTAAACCTCATCCTAAACCTCACCATAAACCTAATCCTAACCCAAACCCTAATCCTAAGACTTACCCTAACCTTCAAACTAACCCTAACCCTCACCTTCACTATAACCCTAACACTAACCCTCACCCTAAACCTAAACTTAACCCGAACCCTAACTTGCACCCTAACCCTACCCCTAACTCTCACCCTAACCCTAACCCTCACCATCAGCCTCACCATAAGCCTAACCCTAAGCCTAACCCTAACCCTAAACCTAACCCTTACACTCACGCTAAACCTTACCCTAATCCTAATACTAACACTAAGCCTTACCCTCACCCTAACCCTCACCGTAACCCTAACTCTAACACTAACCTTAACCCTAACCCTCACCCACAGACTCAACCTAAAGCTAATTCTAAACCTAAACCTCACCCTCACCCAAACCCTAACCCTAAACCTAACCCTAAACCTCACCCTAACCCTAACCCTAAACCTCCCCCTCCCCCTAGTCCTCACCATAAACCTACTCCTAACCCTAACACTCATCCTAAACCTCACCCTAACACTAACCTTAACCCTAACCCTCAACCTAACCCTAACCCTCACCCTCATTGTAATTCTTACCCTAACAAGCACCCTAACCCTAAACTTAACCCAAACCCTAACTCTCACCCTAATCCTAACCCTAACATTCACCCTAACCCTAACTTTCACCCTAATCCTCACCGTCAGCCTAACACTAAGCCTAAACCTAACCCTAACCCTAACCCTCATACTCACCCTAAACCTAACCCTAATCCTAATTCTAACACTAACCCTAATCCACACCCTCACCCTAATCCTCACCTTAAGCCTAACCCTAACATTAATCCTAACCCTAACCCTAACCCTAAACCTCATGCTCACCCTAAACCTCACACTAACCCTAACACTAATCCTCAATCTAACCCTCACCCTCATCCTCACCCTAGCCCTCATCCTAACCCTATTCCTCAAAGTCACCCTAAACCTCAAACTAACCCTAACAGTAATCCTCAATCTAACCCTCACCCTCACCCTAACCCTAACCCTCACCCTGAACCTAACCCTACCCCTAAACCTCAACCTAACCCTAAATCTAAACCTAACCCTAACACGAAACCTCACCCTATCCCTAACCCTAACCATCACACTCAACCTCATGCTCAGCCTAACCCTAAGCCTAACACTAAACCTAACCCTAACACTCAGCCTAACGCTTACCCTAACTCTAACTCTAAAGCTCACACTCACCTGCACCGTCACCGTCACTGTAATTCTAAACCTAACCCTAACACTAACCCTAAACCTCACTCTAACTCTAACACTAACCCTAACCCTAACCCTAACCATCACCCTAACCGTAACTCTAAACCTAACCTTAATCCAAACCCTAAACCTCACCCTAACCGTAGCCCTAACCCTAACCCTAACCCTCCCCGAACCCTATATCTAACCCTAAACCTCACCCTCACCCTAACACTAACACTAACTCTAACCCTAACCCTCACACTAACCCTCATCCTTACCCTATATCTAACCCTAAACCTCAACCTCACCCTCACCCTAACCCTAACCCTCACTCTAAACCCCAACCTAACCCTAACACTAACCCTCACCCCCACTTTCACCTTCACCGTAACTCGAACCCTAACCCTATAAATAACACTAACCCTAACCCTAACCATCACCCCCACCCCCACCCTCAGCGTAACCCTAAACCTAAGCCTAACCCTCAGGCTAACCCTCATACTCATGCTCACCCTAACCCTAATCCTAACCCTAAACCTCAAACTACCCCTCACACTCACCCTCTCCCTAACACTACCCCTAACCCTAAAACTCACCATAACCCTCCCCCTAACCCTAACTCTAACCCTAAACATCACCCTCACCCTAACCCTAACCCTAACTCTAACCCTAAACCTCACCCTCACCCTAACCCTCACCCTCAACCTCAACCTCAATGTAACTCTAACCCTAATCCTAAAAATAACACTAACCCTAACCCTAATCCTAACCCTAACCATAACCCTCACCCTCATCCTCACCTCACAGCAAACTTAACCCTAAACAAAACACAAACAATAACCCTAACCTGAATCCTAACACTAATCCTCACCCCCACACTCACCCTCAGCCTAACCCTAACCCTAACCCTAACCCTGAAGGTAACCTTAACCCTAACCCTAACACTAACCCTAAACCAAACCCTAAACTTAACCCTAATCCTCAGCCTCACCCTCACCCTAACCCAAATCCTAACACTAACCCTCACACTAACCGTAAGCCTAACCCTAACACTACTCCTAACCCTCACACTCACTCTCAAACTAACCCAAATCCTAAACCTAGACCTATTCCTAAACCTCACCCTAGCCCTCACCCTAAACCTAATCCTAACCCTAAACCTCATTGTAAACCTCATCCTATCCCTAACCCTAACACTCACCCTAACCCTAACCTTCACCCTCATGCTCGGCCTAAGCCTCAGCCTAAGCCTAAGTCTAACCCTAACCCTTACCCTATCCCTAACCCTAACACTATCCCTAACTCTAACCCTAACCCTCACCCTCACCCTAAACCTAACTCTAACACTAACACTAAACCTAAACCTCATCCTAACCCTAAGTGTAACCCTCACCCTCACCATAACAGTAACCCTAAACCTAACAATAACACTAACCCTAACGCTAACCCTCACCCTAACCACAACCCTCACCCTAACCCTCACTCTAACCCTAACTCTAACCCTAAACCTCACCCTAACACTAACACTAAACCTCACACTCAACCTAGCCCTCACCCTCACCCTAATCCTAACCCTAATACTCATCCTATCCCTCACACTAACCCTAACCCTAAACCTCACCGTAAACCTAACCGTAACCAACAACCTAACCCTAACCCTCACCCTCAATGTAACTCTAACCCTCATCCTATCCCTCATGCTAACCCTAATCCTAACCCTAAACTTCACCCTAACTGTAACCCTAACACTCACACTCAACATAACCCTTACTGTAATTCTAATCCTAACCCTAATCCAAAACCTCACCCTAAGCCTCACCTTAACCCAAAGGCGAAACCTAAACCTCAACCTCACGCTAACCCTAACCCTAAGCCTCAGCCTAACCCTAACCCTAAACATAACTCTCACCCTAGCCCTCACTCTAACCCTAATCCTAACCTTAAACCTCATCCTAACCCTCCCCATATACCTAACCCAAACCCTCACCTTAACCCTAAACCTCAGCCTCAGCCTAACCCTAAGCATAAACCTAAGATTAAGCATAAACCTAACCCTAAACCTCACACTCACCTGCACACTCACCCTCACCCTAACCCTAAACCTAAACCTAACCCTCAACCTGACCCTAACCCTAACACTAACCCTAGACTTCACCCTCCCCCTAACCCTCCCCCTAACCCTATATCTAACCCTAAACCTCACCCTCACCCTAAACCTAACCCTCACCCTCACCCTCACCCTCACCGTCACTCAAACCCTAACCCTAACAATAACACTAACCCTAACCATAAACATCACGCTAACTCTAATCCTCACCCTCATCCTAACCATAAGCCTAAGCCTAACCCTCACCCTAAGCCTCATACTCATGCTCACCCTAACCCTAATCCTAAACCTAACCCTATACCTGAACCTCAACCGAATCCTCACCCTCACCCTAACCCTAAAACTAACCCAAACCCTAAACCTCAACCTAACCCTCCCCCTAAACCTAACTCTAACCCTAAAACTCATCATCACCCTAAAAATAACCCTAAGTCTAACCCAAATCCTCAGCCCCACCCTGACCCTCATCCTAACCCTAACCCTAACTCTAACCCTAACCCTAACACTAAACCTCACCATATCCCTAACCCTAACCCTCACACTCAACCGCATGCTCAGCCTTACCCTAACACTAACCCTAAACCTAACCCTCACACTCACCCAAACCATTACCCTATTCCTAATCCTAACACTAAGCCTTACCTTCCCCCTCCCCCTACTTCCTCACCATAACACTAACTCTTACACTAACCCTAACCCTAACACTGAGCAAAACCCTAACCCTAACTCTAAACCTAAACGTCAAACTAACCTGCACCTTCACCGTCACTGTAATACTCACCCTAACTCTAACCCTAACCCTAAACCTCACCCAAACCCTAACCCTATCCCTAACCTAATCCTCACCTTAACCCTATATCTAACCCTAAACCTCACCCTCACCCTAACCCTAACACTAACCCTAACCCTAACCCTCAACCTAATCCTAAACCTAACCCTAACCCTCAACCTAACCCTAACCCTCACCCTCACTGTAACCCTAACCCTAACCCTCACCCTAACCCTAAATTTAACTCGAACCCTAACTCTCACCCTAACCCTACACCTAACTCTCACCCTAACACTAACCCTCACCCTCAACCTCACCCTAAGCCTAACGCTAACCCTAAACCTAACCCTCACACTCACCCTAACCCTTACTCTAAACCAAATCCTAACACGAAGCCTTACCCTCAACCTCACCCTAACCCTGACAGTAACAATAACTCTAACACTAACCCTAACCATAAACCTCACCGTCAGACTCAACCTAAACTTACCTCTAACCCTAAACCTCACGCTCACCCTAACCCTAACCCTACACCTAACACTAAACCTCACCCTAACCCTAACCCTAAACCTCACCCTCACCCTAGCCCTCACCCTAATCCTAATCTTAACCCTAAACCTGATCCTAAACCTCACCCTAACACTAACCATAACCCTAATCCTCAAACTAACTCTAACCCACACCCTCACTGTAACCCTTACACTAACCCTCACTCTAACCCTAAACTTAACCGGAACTCTAACTCTCACCCTAAACCTAACCCTAACACTCATCCTAACCCTAACCCTCACACTCACCCTCACCTTCAGCCTAACACTAAGCCTAACCCTAATCCTAACCCTAACCCTCACACTCACCCTAAACCCAAACCTAATCCTAATCCTAACACTAACCCTAAACCTCACCCTCACTCTAACCCTCACGTTAAGACTAATCCTAACATTAATTCTAACCCTAACCCTAACCCTAAACCTTATCCTCACCCTAAACCTCACACTAACCCTAACACTAATCCTCAATCTAACCCTCAACCTCACCCTGAACCTAGCCCTCACCCTAACCCTAACCCTCATCCTCACCCTAAACCTCACACTAACCCTAACACTAATCCTCAATCTAACCCAAACCCTCACCCTCACCCTAACCTTAACCCTCACCCTAAACCTAACCCTCACCCTTACCATAACCCTGACCCTCAGCCTAACTCTCACCCTTACCCTTACCGCCACCCCCACCCTAACCCTCACCCTAACCCTACCCCTCACTCTGACCCTAAAACTACCCCTAAACCTCACCCTCACCCTAACCCTAACTCTAACCCTAACGCTAACACTAAACCGCACCCTATCACTAACCCTCAACCTCATGCTCAGCCTAACCCTAAGTCTAAGCTTATCCCTTACCCTAAACTTCACCCTCATCCTAGCCCTCACCCTCACCCTAATCCTAACCCTAACCCTCATCCTAACCCTCACCATAACCCTAACTATAACCATCACCCTAACCCTAATCCTCACCCTAACCCCCAACCTCACCCTCAGCCTAACCCAAAGCCTAAGCCTAAGCCTAACCCTAACCCTCACACTCACCCTCAACCTAACCCTAATCCTAACCCTAAGCATAAACTTAACCCTATCCCTAAACCTCAGCCTAACCCTAACCCTAACCTTAACCCTAACACTAACCCTAACATTAACGCTGGACCTAACCCTCCAAGTAACATTAAATCTAACACTAAAACTCACCCTCACCCTAACTCTAAGAATAAACCTAAACCTAAAACTCACCCTAAACCTAACCCTAACCCTCACCCTCACCCTCACCCTCACCCTGACCATAACTCTAACCCTAACCCTAACAATAACACTAATCTTATCCCTAAACCTAACCCTAACCCTAACCCTAATCCTAACACTCACCCTAAACATAATCTTAACCCTAAGCCTAACCTTTACCCTCACACTAAACATCACCCAACCTTAACCCTCACCATAACCCTAACCCTAACCCTCACCCTCACCCTCACCCTCAGCCTAACCATAACCCTAATCCTAACCCTAACCCTAACCCTAACCCTCACCCTAACCCTAATCCTCACCCTCACCCTAATCCTCACCCTCACCCTCACCCACAGCGTAACCCTAAGCCTAAGTCTTACCCTAACTCTAACCCTCACACTCACCCTTACCTTACCCAATACCTAATCCTAACTCTAAGTCTAAACCTCACCCTCACCCTAACCCTCACCCTAACCCTAAGTCTAACACTAACCTTAACACTAAATCTCAACTTCAGCCTCAACTTTACCATAACTCTAACCCTATACCTCACCCTCACCCTAACCATAAACCTAAACCTAAACCTCACCCTAAACCTAACCCTAAACCTAACCCTCACCCTAGCCCTCACACTAACCCTAATCCTAACCCTAATACTCATCCTAACCCTCCCATTAACCCTAAACCTTACCCTCACCCTAACCCTAACCCTCACTCTCAGCCTAACCTTAAGCCTAACCCTAAACCTAACCCTATCCCTCAAACTCCCCCTAACCCTAACCCTAATTGTAATCCTAACCCTAACCTTAACCCTCACCCTCACCCTAAACCTCACCCTAACCCGAACTCTAACCCTAATACTAACCCTAAACCTAACCCTCAAACTCAGCCTCACCCTAACCCTAACTCTAACCCTAAACCTCAACCTCACCTTATCCCTAACCCTAACCCTGAAGCTAAACCTCACCCTAAACGTCACCCTCACCCTAGTCCTTACCTTAACCCTAATCCTAACCCTAACCCATCATCCTAACCCTCCCCCTAACCGTAACCCTAACCCTCAACCTAAACTTAACCCTCACCCTCAACCTCACCCTCACCCTAACCCTAAGCCGAACCTTAAACCTAACACTAAAAAACACACTAACCTTTACCTTAACAATAATCCTATCCCTAAACCTAACCCTAACCCAAACCCTCTCTCTAACACTCACTCTAAACCTAACCCTAACACTAACCCTCAACCTAAACCTCACCCTAAACCTAACTCTAACCATAAACCTAACCCTCACCTTAACACTAAATCTAACTCTAAACCTCAACCTAACCCTAACCCGACCCTAACCCTAAACCTAAACCTCACCCTAACCCTAAACATAAACATAACCCTCACCCTAGCCCTCACCCTAACCCTAATCCTAAACCTAACCCTCATCCTAACCCTCCCCATGACCCTAACCCTAAACCTCACCCTAACCCTAACCCTCACACTGACCCTCACTCTCAGCCTAACCCTAAGCATAAACCTAAGCCTAACCATACACTTAACCCTAAACTTCACACTCACCCGCAATCTTACCCTCACGGAAATTCTAACCCTAACCCTAACCCTAACCCTAACCCTCACCCTCACACTATCTTTAACACTAAACCTAACCCTAACCCTAACCCTCCCCCTAACACTATATCTAATCCTAAACCTCATCCTCATTCTCAAACTAACCTAATTCTAAACTCCACCCTAACCCTAAGCCTAAACCTCACCCCCACCCTCAACTTCACCCTAACTCAAACCCTAACGCTAACCCTAACCCTAAACATCACCCTAACCCTAATACTCACCCCCACCCTCACCCTCAGCATAACCCTAAGCCTAAGCCTAACCCTCACCCTAACCCTCATACTCCTGCTCACCGTAACCCTAATCCTAAACCAAACCCTATTGCTAAACCTCAACCTAACCCTCAACCTCACCCTAACCCTAACACTAACTCTAACCTTAAACCTCACCCAAACCCTCCCCCAAAACCTAACTCTAACCCTAAATCTCACCCTCACCCTAACAATAACTCTCACCCTAACCCTAATCCTCACCCCCACCCTCACCGTCATCCTAACCCTTATCCTAGCACTCATCATAACCCTAATTCTAAACCACAAACTCACCCTAGCCCTAACCCTAATGCTCACCCTAAACCTAAAACTAACCCTAACCCGTACCCTAAACCTCAATCGAACCCTCACCCTAACGCTAACCTTAACCCTAAACCTAAACCTAAACCTCACCCTAACCCTAACCCTAAACCTCACCCTTAACCTAGGCCTCACCCTAACCCTAATCCTAACCCTAACCCTCATCCTAACCCTCACCCTAACAATAACACTAACACTAACCCTCAACCTAACCCTAAACCTCACCTTCACTGTAACCCTTAACCTAACCCTCAACCTAACCCTAAACCTAACCCAAAGCCTAACTATCACCCTAACCCTAACCCTCACCCTGATGCTCATCCTAACCCTCACCCTAACCCTAAACCCTCACCCTGACTCTAAACCTATCCCTAAAACTCACCCTCAACCTAACCCTAACTCTAACCCTAAACCTAAAATTAAACCTTACCCTATCTCTAACCCTAACACTCACACTCAAACTCATGTTCAGCCTAACCCTAAGCCTAACACTAACCCTAACCCTAACCCTCACACTCAAAATAAACCTTACACTAATCCTAATCCTAACACTAAGCCTTACCCTCACCCTCACCCTAACCCTCACTATAACTCTAATTCTAACACTAACCCTAACCCTAACACTCAGCCTAACTCTAACCCTAACCATAAGCCTAAACCTCACACTAACCTGCACCCTCACCCTCACTGTAATTCTAACCCTAAAGTTAACCCTAAACCTAAACCTCACCCTAACCTTATCCCTAACCCTAACCCTAACCATCCCCCTAACGCTATATCTAACCCTAAACCTCATCCTCACCCTAACCCTAACACTAACCCTAACCCTAACCCTCACCCTAACCCTCAACCAAACCCAATATCTAACCCTAAACCTCACCCTCACCTTCACCCTAGCCCTAAACCTAACCCTAAACCCCACCCTAATCCTAAGCCTAACCCTCACCCGTACTTTCATCTTCACCCTAACATGAACCTTAAACCTAACAATAACACTAACCATAACCCTATCTATCACCCTAACCCTAATCCTCACACCCACCCTCACCCTCAGCCTATGCCTAAGCCTAAGCCTAACCCTCATACTCACGCTCACCCTAACCCTAATCCTAAACCTAAGCCTATCCCTAAACCTCAACCTAACACACACCCTCCTTTCAACCCAAATACTAACCCTAAACCTCACCCTAACCCAAACTCTAACCCTAAACCTCACCCACACACTAACCCTAACCCTAACTCTAAACCTAAACTTCACCCTAAACCTAACCCTCACCCTCAACCTCACTGTAACTCTAACACTAACCCTAACAATAACACTAACCCTAACCCTAATCCTAACACTAATCATAACCCTCACCCTCAGCCTCACCCTCACTGCAAACTTAATCCTAACCATAACACTAACAATAACCCTAACCCTATCCCTAACTCTAATCCTCACCCGCACACTCACACTCAGCCTAACCCTAAACCTAACCCTAAACCTAACCCTAACCCTCAAGGTTACCCTAATCCTAACCCTAACCCAAAACGAAACCCTAAACCTAACCCTAATCCTCAGCCTCAACCTCACCCTAACCCAAACGTTAACACTAACCCTCACCCTAACCCTATGCCTAACCCGAAACCTAACCCTCACATTCAAACTCACCCTAATCCAAATCCTATACCTAAACCTATCCCTAACCCTCACCCTAACCCTCACACTAGCACTCAACCTAACTCTAATTCTAACCGTCACCCTCACCCTAACCCTAACCCTCATCCTCACCCTAAACCTCACACTAACCATAACTCTAACCCTAATGCTCAATCGAACCTTCACACTCACCCTAAACATAACCCTAAACCTAACCCTAACCCTCACCCTTACCTTAAACTTCACCCTCAGCCTAAACCTCAACTTTACCCTTACCATCATCCTCACCCTAACCCTAAACCTCATTCTAACCCTCACCCTAAACCTCATACTCATGCTCACCCTAACCCTAAACCTAAACCAAAACTATCGCTAAACCTCAACCCAACCCTCACCCTCACCCTAACGCTAACACTAACCCTAACCTTAAACCTCACCCAAACCCTCCCCCAGAACCTAACTCTAACCCTAAATCTCACCCTCACCCTAACAATAACTCTAACCCTAACCCTAATCTTCACCCCCACCCTCACCCTCATCCTAACCCTCACCCTAGCACTAACCATAACCCTAATTCTAAACCTCAAACTCACCCTAACCCTAACCCTCATGCTCACCCTAAACCTAACACTAACTCTAACCCGTACCGTAACCCATAATCGAACCCTCACCCTAACGCTAACATTAACCCTAAACCTAAACCTAAACCTCACCCTAACTCTAACCCTAAACCTCACCCTCACACTAACCCTAACCCTAACTCTAAACCTAAACTTCACCCTAAACCTAACCCTCACCCTCAACCTCACTGTAACTCTAACACTAACCCTAACAATAACACTAACCTTAACCCTAATCCTAACACTAACCATAACCCTCACCCTCAGCCTCAACCTCACTGCAAACTTAATCCTAACCATAACACTAACAATAACCCTAACCCTATCCCTAACTCTAATCCTCACCCGCACACTCACACTCAGCCTAACCCTAAACCTAACCCTAAACCTAACCCTAACCCTCAAGCTTACCCTAATCCTAACCCTAACCCTAACCCTAACCCTAACCCAAAACGAACCCCTAAACCTAACCCTAATCCTCAGCCTCAACCTCACCCTAACCCAAACGCTAACACTAACCCTCACCCTAACCCTAAGCCTAACCTGAACCCTAACCCTCACATTCAAACTCACCCTAATCCAAATCCTAAACCTAAACCTATCCCTAACCCTCACCCTAACCCTTACACTAGCACTCAACCTAACTCTAATTCTAACCGTCACCCTCACCCTAACCCTAACCCTCATCCTCACCCTAAACCTCACACTAACCGTAACTCTAACCCTAATGCTCAATCGAACCCTCACACTAACCCTAAACATAACCCTAAACCTAATCCTAACCCTCACCCTTATCTTAATCCTCACCCTCAGCCTAAACCTCACCTTTACCCTTACCATCATCCTCACCCTAACCCTAAACCTCATCCTAACCCTCACCCTAACCATAAAATTAACCATCACCCTAACGCTAAAACTCACCCTCAACCTCATGCTCAGCCTAAACCTAAGCCTAAGCCTAACCCTTACCCTTACCCTCACCCTCACCCTAGCCCTCACCCTAACCATCACCCTAACCCTAATCCACACCCCCACCCTCACCCTCAGCACAACCCTAACCCTAAGCCTAAGCCTAACCCTAACTCTCACATAGCCTTACCCTAACCCTAATCCTAACCCTAAACCTAAACCTCAACCTAACTCTCAACCTAACCTTAACCCTAATACTAACCCTAACCCTAACCGTTGACCTAACCCTCCCCCTAACCCTAAATATAATCCTAAAACTCACCCTCACCCTAACCCAAATCCTAACCCTAAACCTCAACCTAACCCTAACCCTCACCCTCACTGTAACCCTGACCCATATCCTAAACCTCACCC
Source organism: Dipodomys merriami (assembly GCF_024711535.1). Classification (NCBI taxonomy): domain Eukaryota; kingdom Metazoa; phylum Chordata; class Mammalia; order Rodentia; family Heteromyidae; genus Dipodomys; species Dipodomys merriami. Next base: position 1,495,175 of record NW_027206257.1, read on the forward strand.
TAAACCTAACCCAAAACCTCAACCAATCACTAATCCTAACACTCAACCAGACACTTAGCCCTCACCCGAACCCTAATCATAACCCTAATCCTCATCCTAACCCTCATCGTAACATTACACTAACCCTCACCCTAATCCTAAGCCTAACCCTAAACCTCAACCTAACCCTAACCCTCACCCTCACTATAACCCTAACCCTAACCGTCACTCTGACCCTAAACTTAACCCGATCCATAACTCTCACCCTAACCCTACCCCTAACTCTCACCCTAACCCTAACACTCACCCTCACCCTCACCCTATGCTTAACCCCAAGCCTAAGCCTAACCCTAACCCTAACCCTCACACACAACCTAACACTTAACCTAATCCTAATCCTAACACTAAGCCTTACCATCAACCTCACTCTAACCCTCACAGTAACCCTAACTCCAACACTATCCCTAACCCTAACCCTCACCCTCAGCCTCACCCTAACGCTAACTCTAAGCCTAAGCCTCACACTCACCCTAACCCTAACCCTAAACCTAACCCTAAACCTCACCCTAACCCTAAACCTAAACCTCACCCTCACCCTAGCCCTCACCCTCAATTTAACCCTTAACCTAACACTCAACCTAACCCTAAACTTAACTTGAATCCTACATCTCACCCTAACCCTAACACTCAACCTAACCATAACCCTCACCCTCACCCTCACCTTCAGCCTAACACTAAGCCTAACCCTAAAACTACCCTAAACCTCACACTCACCCTAAACCTACCCTAATCCTAATCCTAACACTAACCCTAAACCTCACCCTCACCCTCACCCTCACCTTAAGCCTAACCCTAACATTTATCCTAACCCTAACCCTAACCCTTAACCTCATCCTCACCCTAAACCTCACACTAACCCTAACACTAATCCTCAATCTAACCCTCACCCTCACCCTAACCCTAACCCTAGCCCTCACCATAAACCTAACCCTCACCTTTACCATAACCCTCACCCTCAGCCTAACTCTCACCTTTACCCTTACAGTCACCCCCATCCTAACACTCACCCTAATCCTAGCCCTCTCCCTGACCCTAACCCTACCCCTAAACCTCACCCTCACCCTAATCCTAACTCTAACCCTTACCCTAACACTAAACCTCACCCTATCCCTAAGCTTAACCCTCACTCTAAACCTCATGCTCAGCCTAAACCTAAGCCTAAGCTTATCCTTTACCCTAAACTTCACCCTCACCCTAGCCCTCACCCTAAACCTAATCCTAACCGTAACCCTAACCCTAAACCTTAACCTCAACCTAACCTTAACCTTAACCCTAACATTAACCCTAACATTAACCCTCGAACTAACCCTTCAACTAACCCTAAATCTAACCGTAACCCTCAACCTCACACTCACCCTCACCCCAACCACAATCTTAACCCTAACCCTCATCCTAACCCTAACCCAAACCATAACCATAACCCTAAATCTTACCCTAACACTAACCCTAAACCTCACCCTCAGCCTAGCCCTCACCCTAACCCTAATCCTAACCCTAACCCTCACCCTAACACTAAACTTAACCGAACCCTAACTCTCACCCTAAAACTAACCTTAACCCTCAACTTAACCCTCACCCTCACCTTCACCCTCACTCTCACCTAACCCTAAGCCTAAGCCAAACCGTATCCCTAACCCTCACACTCACCCTAACACTTACCCTAATCCTAATCATAACACTAAGCCTAACCCTCACCCTCACCCTCACCCTAACCCTCACCCTAACCATAACTCTAACACTAACCCTAAACCCAAATCTCAACCTCAGCCTCACCCTTACCCTAAATCTAAACCTAAACCTCACCCTCACGCTAATCCTAACTCTAACCCTAACCCTAAGATTAAACCTCACTCTAACCTTAACCCTCACCCTCACCCTCACAGTAAACATAACCCTAACCCTAACCCTAACAATAACCCTCACCCTCACTGTAACCGTAATCCTAACCCTAACCCTCAACATAAACCTAACTCTCACCCTCACCTTAACCCTAACCCTCATCCTAACCCTCACCCTCACCCTAAACTTCACCTTAAACCTCCCCATAACCCTAACTCTAACCCTAAACCTCATCCTCACCCTAACCCTAACACTAACTCTAACCCTAAACCTAACCCTAAACCTAACCCTCACCCTCAACCTCACTGTAACTCTAACCCTAACCCTAGCAATAACACTAACCCTAACCCTAATCCTAACCGTAACAATAACTCTCATCCTTAGCCTCACCCTCACTGCAAACTTAACCCTAACCATAACATTAACAACAACCCTAACCCTAACCCTAACCCTAATCCTCACCCCCATCCTCACACTCAGCCTAACTCTAACCCTAAACCTAAACCTAACCCTAACCCTCAAGGTAACCCTAACCCTAACCCTAACACTAACACTAACCCTAACCCTAAACCAAACCCTAAACCAAACCCTAATCCTCAGCCTCAACCTCACCCTAACCCAAACCCTAACACTAACCCTCACCTAACCCTAAGCCTAAGCCTAACCATAACCCTAAACCTCACACTCAACCTCACTCTAATCCAAATCCTGAACCGAAACCTAATCCTAACCCTCACCCTAACCCTCACCCTAGCACTCAACCTAAATCTAATTCTAACCCTCACCCTCACCCTAACCCTAACCCTCATCCTCACCTTAAACTTCACACTAACCGTAACCCTAACCCTAATGCTCAATCGAACCCTCACCCTCACTGTAACCCTAATCCTATCCTTAACCCTCACCAAAACCCTAATTCTCACCCTCACCTTAACCCTAAACCTCATCCTAACCCTCAACCTAACCCTAACCCTAACACTAAACCTAACCCTAACCCAAACCCTAACTCTCACCTTCTCCCGAGCCCTCACCTTAAGCCTAATCCTAACCCTAATCCTCATCCTAACCCTCACCCTAAACCTCACCCTAATCCTAAGCCTAACCCTAACCCTCAACCTGACCCTAACCCTCACCCTCACTGTAACACTAACCCTAACCCTCAGCCTAACCCTAAATTTAACCTGAACCCTAATTCTCACAAAAACCCTACCCGAAACTCTCACAGTAACCCTAACCATCAACCTCACCCTCACCCTAAGCTTAACCCTAAACCTAACCCTAACCCTAAAACTAACCCTCACCCTCACACTAACCCTTACCCTAATCCTAATACTAAAACTAAGCCTTACACTCATCCTCACCCTAACCCTCACCGAAACCCTAACTCTAACACTAACCCTAACCCTAACCCTCACCCACAGCCTCACCCTAACCCTAACACTAACCCTAAACCTCACCCTCACCCTAACCCTCACCCTAAACCTAACCCTAAACCTCACCCTAACCCTAAACCTAAACCTCACCCTCACCCTAGCCCTCACACTAACCCTAATCCTAACTCTAACGCACATCCTAACCCTCACCCTAACACGAAACCTAACCCTCAATCTAACCCTAACCCTCAACCTCACTGTAACCCTTACCGTAACCCTTACCCTAACCCTAAACCTAACCCGAACCCTAACTCTCACCCTAACCCTAACTTTAACACTCACCCTAACCCTAACCCTCACCCTCAACCTCACCTTCAGCCTAAGAGTAAGCCTAAACCTAACACTAACACTAACCCTCACACTCACCCTAACCCTAACCCTAATCCTAATCCAACACTAACTCTAAACCTCACCTTCAGCCTAACCCTCACTTTAAGTCTAACCCTAATATTAATCCTAACCCTAACCCTAAACCTAATCCTCACCCTAAACCTCACACGAATCCTAACACTAATACTCAATCTAACCCTCACCCTCACCCTAATCCTAACCCTAACCCTCACTCTAAAACTAACCCTCACTCTCAGCCTAACCCTCACCTTTATCCGTACAGTCACCCCCACGCTAACCCTCACCCTAACCCTAAACCTCACCCTGACCCTAACCCTCCCCCTAAACCTCCCCCTCAACCTAAGCCTAAGTCTAACCCTAACCCTAAAACTAAACCTCACCCTATCCCTAACCCTAACCCTCACCCTCAACATCATGCTCAGCCTAACCCTAAGCCTAACCCTAACCTAAACCTCACACTCACCCTAACACTTACCCTAATCCTAATTCTAACACTAAGCCTTACCCTCACGCTCACCCTAACCCTCACCATAACTCTAACACTAACGCTAACCCTAACCCTAACCCTCATCCTCACCCTACCCCTAACTCGAACCCTAAATCTCACACTCACCCGCACCATCATTCTCACCGTAATTCTAACCCTAACCCTAACCCTAACCCTAAACCTCACCCTAACCCTAACCCTAACCTTAACCCTAACCCTCACCCTCACAGTAACTCTAACCCTAACCCTAATCCTAAACCTCACCGTAAACATAACCCTAGCCCTAACTCTAACGCTATCCCTAACCCTCCCCCTAGTGCTATATCTAACCCTAAACCTCACCCTCACCCTAACCCTAACACTAACCCTAACCCTAACCTTCCCCCTAACCTTATATCTAACCCTAAAACTCACCCTCACCCTCACACTAACCCTAAACATAAACCTAAAACCCACTCTAACCAAAAACCTAACCCTCACCTGCACCCTCAACTTCACCGTAACTCGAACCCTAATCCTAACAATAACACTAACCCTAACCCTATACATCACCCTAATCCTAATCCTCACCCCCACCCTCACCCAAAACCTAACCCTAAGCCTAAGCGTAACCCTCAGGCTAACCCTCATACTCACACTCACCCTAAACCTAATCCTAACCCTAACCCTATCCCTAAACAGCAACTTAACCCTCACCCTCAACCTAACACTAACACTAATCCAAACTCTAAACCTCACCATAAACCTCCCCCTAACCCTAACTCTAACCCTAATCCTAGCAATAACACTAACCCTAACCCTAATCCTAACCCTAACCATAACCCTCACCCTCAGCCTCACCCTCACTGCATACTTAACCCTAACCATAACACTAACAATAATGCTAACCCTAACCCTAACCCTAATCCTCACACTCGCCCTCACACTCAGCCTAACACTAACCCTAACCCTAACCCTAACCCTAACCCTCAAGGTAAACCTAACCCTAACACTAACATTAAACCTAAACGAAACCCTAAACCTAAACTTAAACCTAAACCTAATCCTCAGCCTCAACCTCACCCTAACCCAAACCCTAACACGAACCCTCACCCTAAACATAAATCTCACCCTAACCCTAACCCTAACCCTCACACTCACCCTCAACCTAACCCAAATCCTAAACCTAAACCTATCCCTAAACCTCAAGCTAACGCTAATCCTAGCCCTTACCCTAAACCTAATCCTAACCCTAAACCTCATCCTGAATCTCACAATAACCCTAACCCTAACCGTCTCCCTAACCCTAACCCTAACCCTCAACCTCATGCTCGGCCTCAGCCTAAGCCTAAGCCTAAGCCTAAGCCTAAACCTCACCCTATCCCTAACCCTAACACTATCCCTAACTCTAACCCTAAACCTCTCACTCACACTAACCCTAACTCTAAACCTAAACCTCACCCTAACCCTAAACCTAACCCTAACCCTCACACTCACTGTAACAGTAACCCTAACTCTAACAATAACAATAACCCTAATCTAACCCTATCCCTCACCCTCACCCTAACATTTACCCTCACCCTAACACAAACCCTAACGCAACACTAATGCTCACACTAACTCTAACCATTTTCCTAACCCTAAATCTCACCCTAACACTAACCCTAACCCTCATCCTAAGCCTAAACCTCACACTAAACCTAACACTAATCCTCAATCTAACCCTCATCCTATCCCTAACCCTAACAATAACACTAACCCTATCCCTAAACCTCACCTTAACCCTAACCCTCACCCTAATCCTAAGCCTAACCATAACCCTCAACCTAACACTAACCCTCACACTTACTGTAACCCTAACCCTAACCCTAAACTTAAACCGAACTCTAACTCTCACCCTAACCCTAACGCTAACCCTCATCCTACCAATAACACTCACCCTCAATTTAACCCTTACCCTAACTCTCACCCTAACCCTAACCCTAACACTCACCCTGACCCTAAACTTCACCCTAACCCTCACCTTCAGCCTAACACTAAGCCTAAACCTAACACTAACTCTAACCCTCACACTCACCATAAACCTTACCCTAATCCTAATCCTAACACTGAGCCTAACCTTCACCCTCACCCTAACCTTCAATGTAACCGTAACTCTAAGGCTAACACTAACCCTAACCATCAGCGTCACCCTAACCCTAACGCTAACCCTAACCCTCACCCTCACCCTCACCCTAACTCTAACCCTAACCTAACCCTAACACTCACCCTCACTGTAAACCTTACCATAACCCTTACCCTAAGCAAAACTTAAATCAAAACCTAAGTCTCACCCTAACCCTAACCCTAGCCCTCAACCTAACCCTAACCCTAACACTCACCCTCATTGTAACCCTTACCATAACCCTCACTCTAACCCTAAAATTAACCCGAACCCTAACTGTCACCCTAATCCTAACCCTCACACTCACCCTCACCTTCAGCCTAACACTAAGCCTAACCCTAAACCTAAACCTAACCCTCACACTCACCCTAAACCTAACCCTAATCCTAATCCTAACACTAACCCTAAACCTCACCCTCACCCTATCCTTCACCTTAAGCCTAACCCTAACATTAATCCTAACCCTAACCCTAACCCTAACCCTCATCCTCACCATAAACCGCACACTAACCGTAACACTAATCCCCAATCTAACCCTCACCCTCATCCTCACCCTAGCCCTCACCCTAACCCTAACCCTCATCCTCACACTAAATCTAACACTAATCCTCAATCTAACCCTCACCGTCACCCTAACCCTAAACCTAACCCTCACCCTCACCCCAACCATCATCTTAACCCTTACCTTCATCCTAACCCTAACCAAAACACTAACCCTAACCCTAAACCTTAACCTAACAGTAACCCTAAACTTCACCCTCCCCCTAGCCCTCATCCTAACCCTAATCCTAACCATAACTCTCACCCTCACCTTAACCCTAAACCTCACCCTTACCCTAACCCTACCGGTAAACCTCACCCTCAACCTAACCCTAACTCTAAAGCTAACCCTAACACTAAACCTCACCATATACCTAACCCTAACCCTCACACTCAACCTCATACTCAGCCTAAACCTAAGCCTAACTCTAACCCTAACCCTAAACCTCACACTCACCCTAACCCTTACCCTAATCCTAATCCTAACACTAAGCCTTACCCTCACCCTCACCCTAACCCTCACCATAACCCTAACTCTAACACTAACCCTAAAGCTAACACTCAGCCTAACCCTAACTCTAACTCTAACCCTAAACCTCACCCTAACTCTAACCCTAACTGAAACCCTAACCCTGACCCTCACCGTAACTCTAACCCTAACTTTAACCCTAACCCTAAACCTCACCCTAACCGTAACCCTAACCCTAACCCTATATCTAATCATAAACCTCATCCTCACCCTAACCCTAACACTAACCCTAACCCTAAACCTCATCCTAACCCTCACCGTAACCCTATATCGAATCCTAACCCTCACCTACACCCTAACGGTAACCCTAACACTAACCATAAACCCCACCCTAACCCTAACCCTAAGCCTCACCCCCACTCTCACCTTCACCGTAACTCGAACTCTAACCCAAACAATAACACTAAACCTAACCCTAACCATCACCCAAACCCTAATCCTCACCCTCACCCTCACCCTCAGCCTAACCCTACGCCTAAGCCTAACCCTCACCCTAACCCTCATACTCAAGCTGACCCTAACCCTAATCCTAACCCTAACCCTATCCTTAAACCTCAACCTAACACACACCCTCACCCTAACCCTAACACTAATCCTAACCCTAAACCTCACCCTAACCATCCTCCTAACACTAACTCTAACCATAAACATCACCCTCACCCTAACCCTAAACCTAACTCTAACCCTAAACCTCACTATAAACCTAACCCTCACGCTCAACCTCAACCTCACTGTAACTCTAACCCTAACCCTAACAATAACACTAACCCTAACCCTAATCCTAACCCTAACCATAACCCTCAACCTCAGCCTCACCCTCACAGCAAACTTAACCCTAACCATAGCACTAACAATAACCCTAAACCTAACCCTAACCCTCATCCTCCCCACCCACCCTCACCCTCAGCCTAACCATAGCACTAACCCTAAACCTAACCCAAACCTTCAAGGTAACCCTAACCCTAACCCAAACCCTAACAATAACCCTAACCCTAAAACAAACCCAAAGGTAACCCTAATCCTCAGCCTCACCCTCACCCTAACACAAACCCTAACACTAACCCTCACCCTAACCCTAAGCCTAACCCTAACCCTAACCCTCACACTCACCCTCACCATAATGCAAATTCTAAACCTAAACCTATCCCTAAGCCTCACCCTAACCCTCACACTAGCCCTCACCCCAAAACTAATCTTAAGCCTAAACCTCAACCTAAACCTCATTATAAAACTAACCCTAACCCTCACCCTAACCATCACCCTAACCCTCAGCCTCATGCTGGTCCTAAGCCTAAGCCTTAGCCTAAGCCTAACCCTAACCCTCACCCTATCCCCAAACATAACACTATCCCTAACTCTAACCCTAAACCTCACCCTCACACTAAACCCAACTCTAACCCTAACCCTAAACCTAAACCTCAACCTAAACCTAACTCTAACCATCACCCTCACAGTAACCCTAACCCTAACCCTAACAATAACCCTAACCCTAACCCTAACCCTCACCATAACCCTCAGCTTAACCCTAACATTTACCCTCACCCTAACACTATCCCTAATGCTAACACTAATGCTCACACTAATCCTAATCTTCACCCTACCCCTAAACCTCACCCTAACACTACCCCTAAGCCTCACCCTCACCATAGCCCTCACCTTAACCCTAATCCTCATCCTCACCCTAAAGCTCACACTAACCCAAATACTAATCCTCAATTTAACCCTCATCTTCATCCTAACCCTAAACCTAACCCTCACTCTAACCCTAACCCTCACCCTTACCTTAACCCTCACCCTCAGCCTAACCCTCACCTTTACCCTTACAGTCACCCACACCCTAACCCTCACCCTAACCCTAACACTCACCCTAACCCTAATTCTAGCCCTAAACCACACCCTCACCCTAAACCTAACTCTCACCCTAACCCTAACACTAAACCTCACCCTAACCTAATCCTAACCCTCACCCTCACCCACACCGTAAACGTAACCCTAACCCTAACACTCACAATAACCCTAACCCTAACCCTAAACGTCACCCTAACCAGAACCCTCACGATAACATTAACAGTCACACTAACACTCTCACCCTAACACTAACCGTAACCCTAACCCTAACCCTCACACTAACCCTAACCCTCACCCTAATCCTAAACATCACCCTAACCCTAACACTAACTCTAACCCTCACCCTCAACCTAGCCCTCACCCTAACCTTAATTCTAACCCTCACCCTCACCCTAACCCTAAACCTCATCCTCACCCTAAACCTCACACTAACCCTAACCCTAACCCTAAAGCTCAATCGAACCCTCACCCTAACCCTAACCCTAATCCTAAACCTAATCCTAAACCTCACCCTAATCTTAAATCTCACCCTGAGCCTAAACCTCACCTTTACCATTACCATCATCCTCACCCTAACCCTAAACCTCATCCTAACTCTCACCCTAACCGTAAACCTAACCATCACTCTAACCCAACCCTCACCCTCACAATAATGCTCAGCCTAAACCTAAGCCTAAGCCTAACCTTACCCTTACCCTCACACTCACCCTAGCCCTCACCCTAACAATAATCCTAACCCTATCCCTCATCCTAACCCTCACCCTAATGCTAACCTTAACCATCACCCTAACCTTAATCCTCACCCCACCCACACCCTCAGCATAATCCTAACCCTAAGCCTAACCCTAACCCAGAGCCTCACACACCCTAACCATAACACTAATCCTAACCCTAAACCTAACCCTAAACCTCAACCTAACCCTCACCCTAATTTTAACCCTAACACTAACCCTAACCCTAACCCTTGACCTAACCCTCCCCCTAACCCTAAATATAATCCTAAAACTCACCCTGACCCTAACCCAAATCCTGAACCTAACCCTCACCCTAACACTAACCCTCACCCTCACTGTGACCCTTACACATATCCTAACCCTCACCCTAACCTTAACCCTAAACCTCACCCAAACACTAATCCTAACCCTCATCCTCACCTGAGCCCTCACCCGAACCCTAATCCTAACAATAATCCTCATACTAACCCTCACCCTAACACTTACACTAAACCTCAACCTAATCCTAAGCCTAACCCTAACCCTCAACCTAACCCTAACCTCACCCTCACTGTAACCCTAAACCTAACCCTCACCCTAACCCTAAACATAACCTGAACTCTAACTCTCATCCTAACCCTACCCCTAACTCTCACCCTAACGGTAACCCTCACACTCACCCTCACCTTCAGCCAAACACTAAGCCTAAACCTAAACCTAACTCTAACCCTCACACTCACCCTAACCCTAACCCTAATACTAATCCGAACACTAATCCTGAACCTCACCCTCACCCTAACCCTCTCCTTAAGCCTAACCCTAATATTAATCATAATCATAAACCTGACCCTAAACCTCATCCTCACACTAAACCTCACACTAACCCTACCACTATTCCTCAATCTAACCGTCACCCTCACCCTCACCCTAGCCCTCACCCTAACCCTAACTCTCATCCTCACTCTAAACCACACACTAACCCTAATACTAATCCTCAATCTAACCTTCACCATCACCCAAACTGTAACCCTAACCCTCACCCTAAACCTAACCCTCACCCTTACCATAAACCTCACCCTCAGCCTAAAACTCAACTTTACCCTAACCTTCACCCCCACCCTAACCCTCACCCTAACCCTAACCCTCACCCCGACCCTAATTATACCCCTAAACCTCACCCTCAACCTAACCTTAATTCTAACCCTAACCCTAACATTAAACCTCACCCTATTCCTAATCCTAACCCTCAACCTCATGACTAGCCTAACCCTAAGCCTAACCCTAACCATAACCCTCAAACTCACCCTAACCCTTACACTAATCCTAATTCTAACACTAAGCCTTAGCCTCACCCTAACCCTCACCATAACCCTAACCCTTACACTAACCCTAAACTTCACCCTAACCCTAACCCTAACCGTAACCCTAACACTCACCCTCACAGTAAGTCTAACTCTAAACCTAACCCTAACCCTAAACCTCAACCTAACTGTAACCCTAACCCTAAGCCTAACCCTAACCCTCCCCCTAATCCTATATCTAACCCTAAACCTCACCCTCACCCTAACCCTAACACTAACACTAACATTAACCCTAACCGTAAACTCCACCCTAACCCAAACCCTAAACCTCACCCACACCCTCACCTTCACAATAACTCGAAACCTAACCCTAACAATAACACTAACCCTAACCCTAAACATTACCCTAACCCTAATCCTCAACCCCACCTTCACCCTCAGCCTAACCCTAAGCCTAAGCCTAAACCTTACCCTAACCCTCATACTACGGTCACCCTAACAATAATCCTAACCATATCCCTAAATCTCAACCTAACCCTCACCCTCACCCTAACCCTAACACTAACCCTAACCTTAAACCTCCCCATAATCCTCCCCCTAACAATAACTCTAACACTAAACCTCACCCTAACCCTAACCCTAAAACTTATCCTCATCCTCAACTTCAACCTCACTGTAATTTTAACCCTAACCCTAACAATAACACTAACCCTAACCCTAATCCTAACCCTAACCATAACCCTCAGCCTCAGCCTCACCCTAACTTCAAACTCAACCCTAACCACAACACTAACAATAACCCTAAAACTAACCATAAAACTAATCCTCACACCCACCCTCACCCACAGCCTAACCCTAACCCTAACCCTAACCCTAACCCTCAAGGTAACCCTAACCCTAACCCTAATATTAAACCTAAACCAAACCCTAAACCTAACCCTAAACCTAACCCTAATCCTCAGCCTCACCCACACCATAACCCAAACACTAAAACTAACCCTTACCCTAACCCTAAGCCTCACCCTAACCCTAACCCTAAACCTCACACTCACCCTCACCTTAACCCAAATCCTAAGCCTAAACCTATCCCTAAATCTCCCCCTAACCCTCAACCTAGCCCTCACCCTAAACCTAATCCTAACCCTAAACCTCATCCTAAACCTCTCCCTAACCCTAACCCTAACCATCACACTAACCCTAACCCTAAACCTCACCCTCATGCTCGGCCTCATCCTAAGCCTAAGCCTAAGCTTAACACTAACCCTGACCCTATCCCTAACCCTATCACTATCCCTAACTCAATCCCTAAACCTCACCCTCACCTTAACCCTAACTCTAACCCTAACCCTAAACCTAAACCTCATCCTAACCCTAAACCTAACCCTAAACCTCACCCTCACCGTAACAGTAACCCTAACACTAACCCTAACAATAACCCTAACCCTACCTCTAACACTCACCCTAAACATAACCCTCACCCTAAACCTCACCTTCACCCTAACATTTACCCTCACCCTAACACAAAGCCTAACGCTAACACTAATGCTAACACTAACTCTAACCATCACCCTAACCCTAAAATTCACCCTAAAACTAACCCTGTACCTCACCCTAGCCCTCACCTTAACCCTAATCATCATCCTCACCCTAAACCTCACACTAACCTTAACACTAATCCTCAATCCAACCCTGACCCTAACCCTGACCCTAACAATAACCCTAACCCAAACCCTAAACCTCACCCTAACCAGAACCCTCAGTATAACATTAACCGTCACCCTAACACTTACCCTCATCCTAATACTAACCCTAAACCTAACACTAACCCTCACACTAACCCTAACACGCACCCTAATCCTAAACCTCATCCTAACCATAACCCGAACTCTAATCCTCACCCTCACCCTAGCCCTCACCCTAATCCTAATTCTAACCCTCATCCTCACCCTAAACTTAACCTTCATCCTCACTCTAAATCTAACGCTAACCCTAACTCGAAACCTAATCTTCAATAGAACCATCACCCTAATGCTAACCCTAACCCTAAACCTAACCCTCACCCTCACCCTTATCTTAACCCTCACCCTCAGGCTAAACCTCACCTTTACCTTTACCATCATCCTCACCCTAACCCTAAACCTCATCTTAACCTTCAACCTAACCATAAAAATAAACATCACCCTAACCCTAAACCAGACCCTCAACCTCATGCTCAGCCTAAAGATAATCCAAAGCCTAACCCTTAATCTGACCCTCACCCTCACCCTAGCCCTCACCCTAAACCTAATCTTAACCATATCCCTCATCCTAAACCACACCCTAACCCTAACCCTAACCATAACCCTAACACTAATACTCACCCCCATCCACACCCTCAGCCTAACCCTAAGCCTAAGCCTAACCCTAACACTAACCCTCACATACACTCACCCTAACCCTAATCCTAACCCTAACCCTCACCCTAACCCTAAACCTCACCCTCACTGTAACACTCACCCTCATCCTAAACCTAACATTAAAACTAAACCTCACCCAAACACTAACCCTCACCCTCACCCTCACCCGAGCCCTCACCCAAACCCTAATCCTAACCCTAATCCTCATCCTAAACCTCCCAATAACCCCAACCCTAACCATCAACCCAACCCTAGTCCTAAGCCTAACACTAAACCTCAGCCTAACACTAACACTCACACTCACCATAATCCTAACCCTAACTTTCACCCTAACCCTAAACTTAAGCCGAACACTAACTCTCACCCTAAACCTACCCCTAACTCTCAGCCTAACCCTAAACCTCACCCTCACCCTCAGCCTAACCCTAAGCCTAAGCCTAACCCTAACCTAACCTTCACACTCACCCTAACCCTTACCCTAATCCTAATCCTAACACTTAGCCTAACCCTTACAGTCACACTAACCCTCACTGTAACCCTAACTCTAACACTAACCGTAACCCTAAGCCTCAGCCTCACCCTAACCCTAACACTAACCCTAAACCTCATCCTAACCCTCACCCTAACCTTAAACCTAAACATCACCCTAACCCTAACCCTCACACTCAACCTCGCGCTCAGCCTAAACCTAAGCCTAAGCCTAACCCTTACCCTTACCCTCACCCTCATCCTAGCCCTCACCCTAACAATAATCCTAACCCTATCCCTCATCGTAACCCTCAACCTAACCCTAACCCTAACCATCACCATAACCCTAATCCTCACCCCCACCCTCACCCTCAGCGTTACCCTAACCCAAAGCCTAACCCTAACCCTAACCCTCACATACCCTAACCCTAAACCTAATCCTAACCCTAACCCTAACACTAAACCTCAACCTAACCCTCACCCTAAACTTAACGCTGACACTAACCCTAACCCTAACTCTTGACCTAAACCTTCCCCTAACCCTAAATTTAATCCTAAAACTCACCCTCACCCTAACCCAAATCCTAACCCTAAACCTCACCCAAACACTAATCCTAACCCTCACCCTAGCCCTCACCCAAACCCTAATCCTAACACTAATCCTCATCCTAACCCTCACCCTAAACCTAACCCTAACCCTCACCCTAATCCTAAGCCTAACCCTAACCCTCAACCTAACAATAACCCTCACCCTCACTGTAACCCTAATCCTAACACTCACCCTAACCCTAAATTTAACCCGAGCACTAACTCTCACCCTACCCCTACCCCTAACTCTCAACCTAACCCTAACCATCACCCTCACCCTTACCCTAAGCCTAACCCTAACCCTAAACCTAACACTAACTCTCACACTCACCCGAACACACGAATCCTAATTTTAACACTAAGCCTAACCCTCACCCTCACACTAAAACTCAATGTAACCCTAACTCTAACACTAACCCTAACCCTAACTCTTGACCTAACCCTCCCCATAACCCTAAATTTAATCCTAAAACTCACCCTCACCCTAAACCAAATCCTAACCCTAAACCTCACCCTAACCCTAACTCTCACCCTCCCTGTGACCCTAACAAATATCCTAACCCACACTCTAACACTAAACCTAAACCTCACCCAAACACTAATCCTAAACCTCACCCTAGCCCTCACCCAAACCCTAATCCTAACACTAATTCTCATCCTAACCCTCACCCTAAACCTAACCGTAACCCTCACCCTAAACCTAAGCCTAACCCTAACCCTTAACCTAAAAAGAACCCTCACCCTCACTGTAACCCTATCCCTAACCCTCACCCTAACCCTAAATTTAACCCGAGCCTTAACTCTCACCCTAACCCTACCCCTAACTCTCACCCTAACCCTAACCCTCACACTCACCCTTACCCTAAGCCTAACCCTAAGCCTAAACCTAACACTAACACTAACCCTCACACTCACCCTAACACCCGAATCCTAATCGTAACACTAAGCCTAACCCTCAGCCTCACACTAAAACTCAATGTTACCCTAACTCTAACACTAACCCTAAACCTAACCCTCACCCTCAGCCTCACCCTAACCCTAATTCTAACCCTAAACCTAACCCTCACACTAATCCTAACCCTAAACCTAACACTAAACCTCACCCTAAGCCTAACCCTAAACCTCACCCTCACCCTAGCCCTCACCCTAACCCTAATCCTAACCCTAAATCTCATCATAAGCCTCACCCTAACAGTAACCCTAACCCTCACCCTCACCCTCACCCTAACCCTAACCCTAGCCCTAACCCTCAACCTAACCATATCCCTCACCCTCAGAGTAACCCTTACCCTAACCCTAAACTTAATCGAACCCTAACTCTCACCATAACCCTAAAACTAACCCTCAACCTAACCCTAAACCTCAACCTCACCTTCAATCTCAGCCTAACCCGAAGCCTAGGCTAACCCTAACCATAACCTTCACACTCAGCCTAACCCTAACACTAACCCAAATCCTCACCCTAAGCCTAATGCTCACCCTCACCCTCACCCTCACCCAAACCCTCAACCTTACCCTAACTCTAACAATAACCCTACACCTAACACTCAAACTCAGCCTCACCCTTACCCTATCTGTAACCCTAATCCTCAACCTCAGCCTAACCTTAACTCTAACCCTAACCCTAACACTGAACCTCACCCTAACCTTAACCCTAACCCTCACCCTCACCGTAATATTAACCCTAACCCTAACCCTTAAAATAACCCTAAACCTACCCTAACCCTCACCCTAACCGTAAGCGTCACCCTAACATTAACCCTCACCTTAACACTTACCCTCACTTTAACACTAAACCTAACCCTAACACTAACCCTCACACTAACCCTAAGACTCACATAATCCTAAACCTCACCCTAACCCTAACCCTAACTCTAACCCTCACCCTCACCCTAGCCCTCACCCTCATCCTCAACCTAACCCTCACACTAACCCTAATCCTAACCCTAATTCTCAATCTAACCCTCACCATAACCCTAACCCTAACCCTCAACCTAAACCTAACCCACACTCTCACCGTAACCCTAACCCTAACCCTCACCATAACCCTAAACTTGACCCGAACACTAACTCTCACCGTAACCCTACTCCTAAATCTCACACTAACACTAACCCTCACCCTCAACCTTACACTAAGCCTAACCCTAACCCTAAACCTAACCTTAACCCTAATACTCACACTCACCCTAACACCCTAATCCTAATCCTAACACTAAGCCTAACCCTCAAACTCACACTAACCCTCACTGTAACACTAACTCTAACACTCACCCTAAACCTAACCCTCACCCTCAGCCACACCCTAAGCCTAATTCTAACCCTAAACCTCACCCTCACCCTAACCCTAAACCTCACCCTAACCCTATCCCTAACCCTCAACCTAACCCTATTCCTCACCCTCACAGTAACGCTTACCCTAACCCTCACCCTAAACCTAAACTTAACTCGAACCCTATCTCTCACCCTAACCCTAAACCTAACCCTCACCCTAACCCTAACCCTCACCCTAACCCTCACCCTCAGCCTAAACCTATCCTTAACCCTAACTCTCCTCCTATACCTCACCCTAATCCTAACCCTCATCCTATCCCTAATCCTCAACCTTACCCTCATCCTCACCCTCACTGTAACTCTAACCCTAACCCTAACAATAACACTAAGCCTAACCCTAAACCTCAAACTAAACCTCACCTTCACCCTAACCCTAACACTAACCCTAACCCTAACCCTAAACCTCACCATAACCCTCCCACTAACCGAAACTCTAACCCTATACCTCTTACTCAGCCTAACCCTAATCCTAACACTAACCCTAAACCTCCGCCTAAACCTAACCCTAACCCTCACTCTTACCCTCACCCTCACCCTAACCCTTAACGGAATCCTAATCCTAACAATAAGCCTAACACTCACCCTCAACCTAACGCTCACTGTAACCCTAACTCTAACACTAACCCTAATGCTAACCCTCACCCTTAGCCTCACCCCAACCCTAACTCTAACCATAAACCTCACCCTCACACTAACCCTAACCCTAAACCTAACCCTAAACCTCACCCTAACCCAACCACTAAACCTGACCCTCACCGGAGCCCTCACCCTAACACTAATCCTAAAACTAAACCTCATCCTAAGCTAATACCTAACACTAACCCTAACCCTCACCCTCACCCTCACCCTAACCCTAAACCTAACCCTAACTCTCAACCTAACCCTAACCCTCACCCTCACTGTAACCGTTACCCTAAACCTCACGCTAACCCTAAATTTAACCGGAAACCTAACTGTCACTCTAACCCTAACCCTAACCCTCACCCTAACCCTCACCCTCACCCTAACCCTCACTCTCAGCTTAACCCTAAGCCTAACCCTATCCCTAACCCTCACTCTCATCCTATCACTCACCCTAACCCTAACACTCATGCTATCCCTAACCCTCACCGTTACCCTCACCCTCACCCTCACCGTAACTCTAACTCTAACCCTAACAATAACACCTAATCTAACCCTAAACCTAAACCTCAACCTAAAACTCACCCTCACCCTAACCCTAACACTAACGCAAACCCTAACCCTCACCATAAGCCTCCCCCTAACCCTAATTCTAACCCTATATCTCACACTCAACCTAACGCTAATCCTAACCCTAACGCTAAACCTCACCCTAAACCTAAACCTAACCCTCATCCTATCCCTAACACTCACCCTAACCTTAACCCTCACCCTCACCATAACACTAACCCTGACCCTAAACCTCACCCTAACCCTAATCCTAACCCTAACCCTCAACCTAACCCTTACTCTCACCCTCACTGTAACCCGAACCCTAAACCTCATGCAAACCATAACATAACCATCACCATAACTCTAACCCTAACCCTAACAATAACAATAACCCTAACCCTAAACCTAACCTTCACCCTCACCCTAACCCAAAACCTAACCCTAACCCTCACCCTAACACTAACCCTAACCCTAAATCTCACCCTAAACCTAACGATAACCCTAACCCTCAACATCACCGTAACCGTAACCTAACGCTAACCCAAACAATATCCTTAATCCTAACCCTCACCCTAATCATAACCCTCACCCTAACACTTACCCTCACCCTAACACTTACCCTAACCCTAACACGAACCCTCACACTAACCCTAACCCTCACCCTAACAGTAAACATAACCATCACCCTAAGCCTAACACTCACCCTCAACCTCACGCTCAGCCTAAACCAAAGCCTAAGCCTAACCCTTACTCTAACCCTCACCCTCACCCTAGCCCTCAGCCTAACCCTAATCCTAACCCGAATCCTCACCCCTGCCCTCACCCTACCCCTAACCCTAACCATCACCCTAACCCTAATCCTCACCCCCAACCTCACCGTCAGCCTAACCATAACCCTAAGCTTAACCCTAACCCTAACCCTCACATAACCTCACCCTCGCCATAATCTTAACCCTAAACCTCAACCTAACCCTCACCCTAACCTTATCCCTAACGCTAACCCAAACACTCGACCTAACCTTCCCCCTAACAATAAATTTAACCCTAATACTCACCCTCACCCTAACCCAAATCCTAACCCTAACCATCACACTTACCCTAAACCTCACCCTCACTGTAACCCTAACACTCATCCTAACCCTCACCCTAAACCTAAACCTAATCCTAAACCTCACCCAAACACTAACCCTAACTCTCATCCTCAGCCTAGCACTCACCCTAAACCTAATCCTAACCCTAATCCTCATCCTAACCCTCACCCTAAGCCTAACACTAACCATGACCCTAATCCTAAGCCTAAGCCTAACCCTCAACATAACCCTAACCCTCATGTTCACAGTACCTCTAACCCTAACCCTCACCCTAAACCTAAACTTAAACCGAACCCTAACACTCACCCTACCCATACCCCTAACTCTCAACCCAAACCTAACCCTTACCCTCACCCTTACCCTCAGCCTAACCCTTACCCTAACCCTCACACTCACAATAACCCTTATCCTAAACCAATTCCTAACACTAAGCCTAATCCTCACACTCACCCGAACCCTCATCATAACCCTAACTCTAACACTAACCCTAACCCTAACCCTAAACCTCAGCCTAACCCTAAACCTAACTCTAAACCTAAACCTCAACCTCACCCTAACCCTAACCGTAATCCTAATGCTAAACCTCACCCTAACCCTAACCCTCAACCTCACCCTCACCCTAGCCCTCACCCTAACCCTAATCCTAACCCTAACCCTCAACCTAACCCTCACCCTAACACTAACCATAACCTTCACCCTCACCCTAACCCTAATGCTAGCCCTAACCTTCAACCTAACCCGAACCCTCACCCTAAATGTAACTGTTAACCTAACCCTCACCCTAACCCTAAACTTAACCGAACCTTAACTCTCACACTTATCCTGACCCTAACCCTCACCCTAAACCTAACCCTCACCCTCACCCTCACCCTCAGCCTAAACCTAAGCCTAAACCTATCCCTAATGCTAACACTCATCGTATTATTCACCCTAACACTAACCCTAATCCTAATCCTAACCTTAACCCTAAATCTCACCCTCACCCTAACCCTCAACTTAAGCCTAAACCTAACATTAATCCTAACCCTAACCTTAACCCTAAACCTCATCCTAAACCCTAAACCTCACACTAACCCTCACACTAATCCTCAACCTAACCCACACCCTAACCTTAACCTTAACACTAACCCTAACATTAACGCACTCCCTAACCCTACAACTAACCCTAAATCTAACCCTAAACCTCCCCCCATCCTAACCCTAATCCTAACCCTAACCCTAATCCTCACGATAAACCTAACCCTCACCCTCACCCTCACTCTCACACTCACCATAACTCTAATCCTAACCCTAACAATAAAACTAATCCTAACCCTAAACCTAACCCTAACCCTAACCCTAATCCTAAAACTGACACTCACCCTAACCATAATCTTAACCCTAATCCTCAACCTAACCCTAACCCTCACCCTCAATGTAACCCTAACCCTCATCATAACCCTAACCCAAACCCTAACCCTAAACCTAAACCTTACCCTAACACTAACCCTAACACTCACCCTCACCCTAGCCCTCACCCTAACCCTAAACCTAACCCTAACCCTCACCCTAACCCTAATGCTCACCCTCACCCTCACTCTCAACCTAACCCTAAGCCTAACCTTAACCCCAACCATCACACTCACCCTAAACTTACCCTAATCCTAATCCTAACCCTAAGCATGAGCCTAACCCTCACCGTCACCCTCACCTTAACCCTAACCCTCACCCTATCCCTAAATCTAACACTAACCCTAACCCTAACCCTCAACCTCAGCCTCACACTTACCATAACTCTAAACCTAAACTTCAACCTAACCCTAACCCTAAACCTAAACGTAAACCTCACCCTAACACTAACTTTAAACCTCACCATCAACTTAGCCCTCACCCTAACCCTTACCCTAACCCTCACCATCACCCTCCCCCTAACCCTAACTCTAACAATATACATCACACTCAACCTAACGCTAATCCTAAGCCTAACCCTAACCTTCAACCTAACCCTAACACTCACTGTAACCCTAAACTTAACCCGAACCCTAACTCTCACCCTAACTCAACCCCTAACTCTCACCCTAACCCTAACCCTCACACTCGCCCTAAACCTTACCCTAAACCTAATCCTAAAACTAAGGCTAACCCTTACCCTCACCCTAACCCTCAAGGTAACCCTAACTCTAACACTGAACCTAACACTAACTCTCACCCTCAACCTCACACTAACCTTAACTCTAATCTCAAACCTCACCCTCACCTTAACCCTAACCCTAAACCTAACCCTGAACCGCACACTAACCTTAAACCTAAACCTCACCCTCACCCTAGCCCTCACCCTCACCCTAATCCTAACCCTAACCCTCATCCTAAGCCTCACCCTAAAACTAACCCTAACCCTCGCCCTCACCCTCACCCTAACCCTAACCCTAACGTTAACCTAAGCCTATCCGTCAACCTAACCCTTACCCTAACCCTCACCCTCATCATAACTGTAAACCTAACACTAACCCTAACCCTAACCCTAACCATAAACCCTCACCCTAACATTAACCCTCACCCTAACACTTACCCTCAGTCTAACACTAACCCAAACCCTAATACTAACCCTCACACTAACCCTAACCTTCACCCTGATCCTAAACCTCACGCATATCCTAAACCTAACTCTAAACCTTACCCTCAACCTAGCCCTCATCCTAACCCTAATTCTAACCCTCACCCTCACCCTAACCCTAACACTCATCCTCACTCTAAACCTCACAGTAACCCTAACCTTAACCCTAATCCTCAATCTAACCCTCACCCTAACCATAACCCTAACCCAAAACCTAACCCTAACCCTCACCCTTATCTTAACCCTCACCCTCAGCCTAAACCTCAACTTAACCTTTACCAAGATCCTCAACCTAACCCTCACCCTAACCCTAAACTTCATCCTAACCCTCACCCTAACCGTAATGCTAACCATCACCCTAACCATAACCCTCACACTCAACCTCTCGCTCAGCCTAAACCTAAGCCTAAGACTAGCCCTAACCCTAACTCTCACACTCACCCTAACCCTTACCTGAATCCTAACCCTAACCCCAACCCTCAACCTCACACTAACACTCACCGTAACCCTACCTCTAACACTAAGCCTAACCCTAACACTCACCCTCAGCCTCACCCAAACACTAACTCTAACCCTAAACCTCACCCTCACCCTAACCCTAAGCCTAAACCTAACCCTAAACCTCAGCCTAAACCAAACCATAAACCTCACCCTCACCCTATCCCTCACCCTAACCCTAATCCTTAAACTAACCCTCATCCTAACCCTCACCCTAACACTAACCCTAACCCTCACACTCACCCTCACCCTAACCCTAAACCTTACCCTAACCCTCAACCTAACCCTAACCCTCACTCTCACTGAAACTGTTACCCTAACCCTCACCCTAACCCTAAACTAAACCCGAACCCTAACTGTCACCCTGAACCGAACTCTAACCCTCACCCTCACCCTAACCCTCAACCTCACCTTCACTCTCAGCCTAACCCTAAGCCTAACCCTAACCCTCACATACCCTCACCCTCACCCTAACTCTAACCCTAAACCTCAACCTAACCCTCACCCTAACCTTATCCCTAACGCTAACCCTAACCCTCGACCTAACCTTCCCCCTAATAATAAATCTAACCCTAAAACTCACCCTCACCCTAACCCAAATCCTAACCCTAACCATCACACTTACCCTAACCCTTACCCTCACTGTAACCCTAACCCTCATCCTAACCCTCACCCGAACACTAACCCTAACCCTAAACCTCACCCAAACACTAACCCTAACCCTCACCCTCACCCTAGCCCTCACCCTAAACCTAATCCTAACCCTAATCCTCATCCTAACCATCACCCAAAGCCTAACACTTACCATCACCCTAAGCCTAACCCTCAACCAAACCCTAACCCTCAACCTAACCCTAACACTCACCATAACCCTAACCCTCACCCTAACCCTAAACATAACCCGAACCCTAACACTCACTCTAATCCTACCCCTAACTCTCACCCTAACCCTATCCCTCACCCTCACCCTCACCCTCAGCCTAAACATAAGGCTAACCCTATCCCTAACCCTAACCCTCACTGTAACACTAACCTGTACCCTAATCCTAATCCTAACACTAAGCCTAAACCTCACCCTCACCCGAACCATCACTGTAACCCTAACTCTAACACTAACCCTAACCCTAACCCTCACCCTCAGCCTCACCGTAACCTTAACTCTAACCCTAAACATTGACCCTCACCCTAACCCTAACACTAAACCTAATCCCAAACCTCACCCTAAACCTAAACCTAAAACTCACCCTCACCCTAGCCCTGACCCTAACCCTAATACTAACCCTAACCCTCATCCTAACCCTCACCCTAACACTAACCCTCACCCTCACCCTCACCTTCACCCTAACCCTAACCCTAACCCTAACCATCAACCTAACCCTAACCCTAACTCTCACCCTAACCCTAAACCTAACCCTCACCGTAACCCTCACCCTCACCCTCACATTCAGTCTAAAACTAAGCCTAAACCTAACCCTAACACTAACCCTCACACTCACCCTGAACATAACGCTAATCCTAATCCTAACACTAACACTAAAGCTCACCCTCACCCTAACCCTCACCTTAAGCCTAACCCTAACATTAATCCTAACCCTAACCCTAACCCTAAAACTCATCCTCACCCTAAACCTCACACTAACCCTAACACTAATCCTTAATCTAACCCTCACCCTTAGCCTAACCCTAACCCTAACCCTCATCGTAAACCTAACCCTCACCCTTACCATAGCCCTCACCCTCAGCCTAACCCTCACCTTTACCCTTATCGTCACCCCCACCCTAACCCTTACCCGAACCCTAACCCTCACCCTGACCCTATCCCTACCCCTAAACCTAACCCTAACTCTAACCCTAATCCTAACACTAAACCTCACCTTATCCCTAACCCTAACCCTCACCCTTAACCTTATGCTCAGCCTAACCCTAAGCTTAAACTTAACCCTTACCTTTACCCTAACCCTCACCCTCACCCTAGCCATCACCCTAACCCTAAGCCTAACCATAACCTCATCTTAACCATAACCCTAACCCAAAGACTAACCATCACCCTAACCCTAATCCTCACCCCTACTCTCAACCTTAGCTTAACCCTAAGCCTAAGCCTAACCCTAACACTATCCTTCACACTCACCCTCACCCTAACCCTCATTCTAACTCTAACCCTAACCCTAAACCTCAACCTAACCCTCATCCTAACCTTAACCCGAACACTAATCCTAATATTAACGCTCGACCTTACCCTCCAACCTAAAATCTAACCCTAAATCTAACCCTAAACCTCACCCTCACCCTCAACCTAATCCTAACCCTAACCCTAAACCTCATGCTAACACTAACCCTAACCCTCACACCCACCCTCACCATAACTCTAAACCTAACCCTAACAATAACACTAATCCTAACCCTAAACCTAACAATAACCCTAACCATAATCCTAAAACTCACCCACACACTAACCATAATGTTAACCCTAACCCTCAACCTAACCCTAACCCTCACCCTCACCGTAACCCTAAGCCTCATCCTAACTGTAACCGAAAACCAAAACCTAACCCAAAACCTTACCCTAACAATAACCCTAACCCTCACCATCACCCTAGCCCTCACCATCACCCTAATCCTAACCCTGATCCTCACCCTAACCCTATACTTAACCGAACCTTAACTCTCACTCTTAACCTAACCCTAAGCCTCACACTAACCCTAACCCTCACCCTCACCCTCACTCTAAGCCTAACCCTAAGACTAACCCTAACCCTAAACCTCACACTCACACGAACCCTTACACTAATCCTAATCCTAACACTAAGCCTAACACTCACCCTCAACCGAACCCTCACTGTAACCCTAACTCTAAAACTAACCCTAACCATAACCCTCAACCTCAGACTCACCTTAACCCTAACTCTAACCCTAAACCTCACCCTCAGCCAAACCCTAACCCTAAACATAAACCGAAACCTCACCCTAACCCAAACCTAACACTCACCCTCACCCTCACCCTCACTCTCACCATAACTCTAACCCTAACTATAACACTAATACTAAACCTACCCCTCAAGCTCAGCTTCAAATTTACTCTAACTATAAACCTAACCCTTACACTAAACTTCATCCTAACCCTAACCCTAACCTTCACCCTCACAGTAACCTTAACCCTAGCCCTAACAATAACCCTAACCCTAACCATAACTATAACCCTCACCCTAACATTAATCCTCACCCTAACAATTACCCTCACCCTAACACTAACCCTAACCCTAACACTAAATCTCACACTAACCCTAACCCTAACTCTAACCCTCACCCTCACCCTAGCCCTCATCCTAACCCTAATTCTAACCCTCACCCTCACCGTAACTCTAACCCTCATCCTCAGCCTAAACCTCACACTAACCATAACCCTAACCCTAATCCTCAATCTAACCCTCAACCTATCCCTAAACATAAACCTAACCCTACTTCTCACCCTTATCTTAACCCTCAACCTCAGCATAAACCTCACCTTTACCCTTACCATCATCCTCACCCTAAAGCTCACCCTAACCCTAAACCTCATCCTAACCCTCAATCTAACCTTAAACCTAACCATCACCCTAACCTAGCCCTCACCCTGAACCTCAAGTTCAGCCTCACCCTAAACCTAAGCCTAAACCTTACTCTAACCCTCACCCTCACCCTAGCACTCACCCTAACCCTAATCCTAACCCTATCCCTCATCCTAACCCTCACCCTAACCCTAACCGTAACCATCACCCTAACCCTAATCCTAACCCCCACCCTCTCCCTCAGCATAACCCTAACCCTAAGCCTAACCATAACCCTATCCCTCACATACCCTAACCCTCACCCTAATCCTAACCCTTACAATAACCCTAACCCTTAATATCAACCTAACCCTCACCCTAACCTTAACCCTAACACTAATCCTAACCCTAACCCTGGACCTTAACCTCCACCTAACCCTAAATCTAACCCTAAAACTCACCATGACCCTAACCCAAATCCTAACCCTAACCCTGACCCTAACCCTAAACCTCACCCTCACTGTAACCCTAACCCTCAACCTAAAGCTCACCCTAACCCTAACCCTAAATCTCACCCAAACAATAACCCTAACCCTCACCCTCACCCTAGCCTTCACCCTAACCCTAATCCTAACCCTAATCCTCATCCTAACCGTAACCTTAACCCTAACCCTACCCTTGCCCTAATCCTAAGCCAAACCCTAACCCTCAAAATAACCCTAACCCTCACCATAACCCTAAACTTAACCCGAAACCTAACTCTCACACTAACTCTACCCCTAACTCTCACCCTAACCCTAACCCTCACACTCACCCTAACCCATACACTAAACCTAATCCTAACACTAAGGCTAACCCTTACCCTCACCCTAACCTTCAAGGTCACCCTAACACTAACACTGAACCTAACACTAACCCTCACCCTCAGCCTCACCCTAACCTTAACTCGAACCTTAAAACTCACCCTCACCCTAACCCTAAACGTAAACCTCACCGTCACCCTACCCCTCACCCTAATCCTAATCCTAAACCTAACACTCATCCTAAGCCTCACCCTAAAACTAACCCTAACCCTCACCCTCACCCTCACCCTAACCCTAACCCTAACTCTCAACCTAACACTATCCCTCACCCTCACTGTAAGCCTTACCCTAACCCGCACCCTAACCGTAAAATTAACTGAACCTTAACTGTCACCCTAACCCTAACCCTAACCCTCACCCTAACCCTAAACCTCAACCTCAACCTCACTCTCAGCCTAACCATAAGCCTAAGCCTAACACTAAACCTAACGCTCACACTCACCCTAAAACTTACCCTAATCCTAATCCTAACCCTAAGCCTAACCCTCACCCTCACCCTCACCCAAACCCTCAACCTAACCCTAACTCTAAAACTAACCCTACACCTAACCCTCAACCTCAGCCTCACCCTTACCCTAACTATAACCCTAAACCTCACCCTTACACTTAACCTAACTCTAACAATAACACTAACACTAAACCTAACCCTAACCCTTACCCAACCCTCACCCTCATCATAACCGTAACCGTAACCCTAACCCTAACAATAACCCTAAACCTAACCCTAACTCTCACCATAAACATAACCCTCACTCTAACATGAACCCAAACCCTAACACCTACCCTCACTCTAACACTAACCCTAACCCTAATACTAACCGTCACACTAACCCTAACCTTCACCCTAATCCTACACCTCACCCTAACCCTAACCCTAACTCTAACCCTCACCCTCACCCTAGGCCTCAACTTAACCCTAATTCTAACCCTCACCCTCACCCTAACCCTAACCCTCATCCTCACTCTAAACCTCACACTAACCCTAACCCTAACCCTAATCCTCAATCTAACCCTCACCCTAACCATAACCCTAACCCTAAACCTAACCCAAACCCCCACCCTTATCGTAACCCTCACCCTCTGCCTAAACCTCAACTTAACCCTTACCAACATCCTCAACCTAACCCTCACCCTAACCCTAAACCTCCTCCTAACCCTCACCCTAACCATAATCCTAACCATCACCCTAACCCTAACCCTCACGCTCAACCTCTCGCTCAGCAAAACCCTAAGCCTAAGCCTAGCCCTAGCACTAACTCTCACACTCACCCTAACCCTTATCTGAATCCTAACCCTAACCCCAACCCTCCCACTCCCTAATCCTAAACCTCACCCTAACCCTAACCCTAACTCTATCACTAAGCCTAACCCTAAACCTCATCTTCAGCCTCACCCAAACCCTAACTCTAACCCTAAACCTCACCCTCACCCTAACCCTAAGCCTAAACCTAACCCTAAACCTCAGCCTAACCCAAACCATAAACCTCACCCTCACCCTAGCCCTCACCCTAACCCTAATCCTTAAACTAACCCTCATCCTAACACTAACCCTAACCCTCACCCTCATCTCACCCTAACCCTAAAACTTACCCTAACCCTCAACCTAACTCTATCCCTCACCCTCACTGTAACTGTTACCCTAACGCTCACCCTAACCCTAAACTTAACCCGAACCCTAACTCTCACCCTGAACCTAACTCTAACCCTCACCCTAACCCTAACCCTCAAACTCACCCTCACTCTCAGCCTAACCCTAAGCCTAAGCCTAAGCCTAACCCTAACCCTCACACTCACCCTAAGCCTTACACTTATCCTAATCCCAATCCTAAGCCTAACCCTCACCATCACCCTCACCCTCACCCTAAACCTCACCCTGACCCTAACTCTAACACTAACACTAAACCCAAATCTCAACCTCAGCCTCAACCTTACCCTAACTCTAAACCTAAACCTCACTCTCACGCTAACCCTAACTCTAACCCTAACCCTAACACTAAACCTCACCCTAAACCTAACCCGAACCCTCACCCTAACCATAATCCTCACCCTAACATTAACCCTTACCCTAACACTTAACCTCACGCTAACACTAACTCTAAACATAAGACTAACCCTCACAATAACCCTAAACCTCACCCTAATCCTAAACCTCACCCTAACCCTAACTGTAACCCTCACCCTCACTCTAGCCCTCACCCTAACCCTAATTCTAACACTCACCCTCACCTTAACCCTTACCCTAATCCTCACCCTAAACCTCACACTAACCATAAACCTAACCCTAATCCTCAATCTAAACCGCACACTAACCCTAAACCTAATGCAAAAGCTAACCCTAACCCTAACCCTCACCCTTATCTTATTCCTCACCCTCAGCCTAAACCTCACATTTACTCTTATTATCATCCTCATTCTAACCCTAAACCTCATCCCAACCCTCAACCTAAACTTAAACCTAACCATCACCATAAACCTAACACTCACCCTCAACCTCATGCTCAGCCTAACCCGAAACCTAAGCCTATACCTTACTATAAACCTCACCCACACACTAGCCCTGACACTAAAACAAATCCTAACCTTATCCCTCATCCTAACCATCACCCTAACCCTAACCCTAACCATCACCCTAACCCTAATACTCACCCCCCAACCTCACCCTCAGGATAACCCAAACCCTAAGCCTAAGCCTAACCCTAACCCTCACATACACTCACCCTAACCCTGATCCTAACCCTAACCCTAAACCTAAACCTCAACCTAACCTTCACCATAACCTTAACACTAACAATGACCGTAACCTTAACCCTCGACCTAACCCTCCCCCTAACCCTAAATCTAACCCTAAAACTTACCCTTACACTAACCCAAATCATAACCCTAATCCTCACCCTAACACTAACCCTACCCCCTCACTGTAACACTCACCCTCACGATAGCCCTCACCCTAACCCTAATCCTAACCCTAATCCTAATCCAACCCTCACCCTAACCCTAACACTAAACCTCACCCTAATCCTAATCCTAACCCTAACCCTCAAACTAACCCTAACAATCACCATAACCCTAACCCTCACCCTAACCCTAAACATAACCCGAACCCTAACACTCACCCTAATCCTACCACAAACTCTCAACCTAACCCTATCCCTCACCCTCACCCTCAGCCTAACCATAAGGCTAACCCTAACCCTGACCCTCACACTTACCCTAACCTGTACCCTAATCCTAATCCCAACACTAAGCCTAAACCTCAAACTCACCCGAACCCTCACTGTAACCCTCTCTAACACTAACCCTAACCCTAACCCTCACCCTCAGCTTCACCCTAACCTTAACACTAACCCTAAACCTGACCCTCACCCTAACCCTAACCCTAAACCGCACCCTAAACCTAACCCTAAACATCACCCTCACCCTAGGCCTCACCCTAAACCTAATCCTAAACCTAACACTCATCCTAACCCTCATCCTAACACTAACCCTCACCCTCACCCTCACCTTCACCCTAACCCTAAACCTAACCCTCAACCTAACCCTAACCCTAACTCTGACCCTAACCCTAACCCTAACCCTCACCCTCACCGTAACCCTCACCCTCACCCTCACATTCAGCCTAACATTAAGGCTAACCCTAACCCTAACACTAACCCTCACACTCACCCTAACCTAACCCTAATCCTAATCCTAACACTAACACTAAAGCTCACCCTCACCCTAACCCTCACCTTAAGCCTAATCCTAAAATTAATCCTAACCCTAACCCTAACCCTAAACCTCAACCTCACCCTAAACCTCACACTAACCCAAACACTAGTCCTCAATCTAACCCTCACCCTCACCCTTACCCTACCCCTCACCCTAAACCTAACCTTCATCCTCATCCTAAACATCACACTAACCCTAACACTAATCCTCAATCTAACCCTCACACTCACCCTAACCCTAAAGCTCACCCTAAACCTAACCCTCACCCTTACCATAACCCTCACCCTCATCCTAACCCTCACGTTTACCCTTACCGTCACCCCCACCCTAACCCTCACCCGAACCCTAACCCTCACGCAGACCCTAACCCTACCCCTAACCCTCACTCTCGTCCTAACCCTAACTCTAACCCTAACCCTAACACTAAATCTCACCCTATACTTAACCCTAAACCTCACCCTCACCCGCATGCTCAGCCTAACCCTAAGCCTAACACTTACCCTAACCCTCACCATCACCCTAGCCCTCACCCTAACCCTAAGCCTATCCCTAACCCTCATCCTAACCCTCACCTTAACCGGAACCCTAAACATCACCCTAACCATAATCCTCACCCACTCCCTCACCCTCAGCCTAACCCTCACACTCAACTCACCCTAAGCCTAATCCTAACCCTAACCCTAACACTAAACCTCAACCTAACCCTCACCCTAACCTTAACCCTAACACTAAACTTAATATTAACGCTCGACCTAACCCACCAACTAAGCCTAAATCTAACGCTAAATTTCACCCTCACCCTAACCCTAAACCTAAACCTCACCCTAACCCTAACCCTAACCCTAAACCTAACCATAAATCTAACCCTAATCCTAACATTCACCCTCTCCCTAAACATAATTTAACCCTAACCCTCAATCTAACTCTAACCCTCAACCTCACCGTAACAATAACCCTCAACCTAACCCTAAACGAAACCCTAACCCTAACCCTAAACCTTACCCAAACACTGACAATAACCCTCATCATCAACCTAGCCCTCACCCTCACCCTAACCCTAACCCTCAACCTCACCGTCACTCTCAGCCGAACCCTAAGCCTAAGCCTAAGCCTAACCCTAACCCTCACACTCACCCGAACCTTTACACTAATCCTAATCCTAACCCTAAGATTAACCCTCACCCTCACACTCATCCTCACCCTAACCATCACCCTAACCCTAACTCTAACACTAACCCTAAACCTTACCCTCCAACTCTGCCTCAATCTCACCCTAACCCTAACCCTAAGCCTCACACTCACAGTAACTGTTACCCTAACAATAACCCTAACAATAACCCTAACAATAACCCTAACCAATACACTAACCCTCACTCTAAACATAACCCTAACACTAACATTAACCTTGACCCTAACACCCTCACCCTAACTCTAACCCTTACCCTAACACTAAATTTCACACTAACCCTAACCCTCACCCTAATCCTAAAGCTCACCCTAACCCTAACCCTAACTCTAACCCTCACCCTCTCCCTACCCTCATCCTCACCCTATACATCACACTAACCCTAACTCTAACCCTAATCTTCAATCTAACCCTCATCCTAACCCTAACCCTAACCATAAACCTAACCCTAACCCTCACCCTTATCTTAACTCTCAACCTCAGCCTTAACCTCACCTTACTCTTACCATCATCCTCACCCTAAAACTCACCCTAACCCTAAACCTCATCCTAACCCTCACCCTAACCTTAAACCTAACCATCACCATAACCCTAAACCTCACTCTCAACCTCATGCTCAGCCTAACCCTAAGCCTAAGCCTAACCCTTACTCTAACCCTCACCCTCAACCAAGTCCTCAGCCTAATCCTAATCCTAACCCTATCCCTCATCCTAAACCTCACACTAACCCTAAACCTAAACCTCAACCTCACCATAGCCCTCCCCCTAACCCTAATCCTAACCCTAACCCTCATCCTAACCCTCACCCTAACACTGACCGTAAACCTCACCCTCACCCTCACACTAACCCTAAGCCTAACCCTAACCCTCAACCTAACCCTAACCCTTACCCTCACTGTAACCTTTACCCTAACCCTCACCGTAACCCTAAACTTAACCTGAATCCTAACTCTCACACTTATCCTGATCCTAACCCTCACCATAACCCTAACCCTCACCCTCAACCTCAACCTCAGCCTAATCCTAAGCCTAACCCTATCCCTAAACCTAATCCTCAAACTATCTTTCACCCTAACCCTAATCCGAATCCGAATCCTAACCCTAACCCTAAACCTCACCCTCACACTAACCCTCAACTTAAGCCTAACACTAACATTAATCCTAAACCTAACCCTAACCCTAAACCTCATCCTAAACCCTAAATCTCACACTAACCCTCACACTAATCCTCAACCCAAACCTCACCCTAACCTTAACCCTAACACTAACCCTAACATTAACGCTGGACCTAATCCTACAACTAACCCGAAATCCAACCCTTAACCTCCCCGTCATCCTAACCCTAATCCTAAACTTAATCCTAAACCTCACCCTAACCCTAACCCTCACCCTCACACTCACCCTCACCATCACCATAACTCTAACCCTAACAGTAACCATAACAGTAATCCTAACAATAAACCTAACCCTAATCCTAAAACTCACCCTCACCCTAACCATAATCGTAACACTAACCCTCAACCTAACACTAACCCTCACCCTCACAGTAACCCTAACCCTCATCCTAACCGTAACTCAAACCCTAACCCTAACACTAAACCTTACCCTAACATAAACCCTAAACCTCACCCTCACCCTAGCCCTCACCCTAACCCTAAACCTAACCCTAACCCTCACCCTAACCCTAAATATAATCGAATCCTAAGTCTCACCCTAACCCTAAACCTAACTTTCACCCTAACCCTAACCCTTAAACTCACCTTCACTCTCAGCCTAAACCTAAGCCTAAGCCTAACCCTAACCCTAACCATCTCACTTACCCTATCCCTTACCCTAATCCTAATCGTAACCTAAGCCTAAGCCTAACCCTCACCATTACCCTCACCCTAATCCTAACCCTCACCCTAACCCTAACTCTAACACTAACCCTAACGCTAACCCTCATCCTCAGCCTCACCCTTACCCTAACTCTAAACCTAAACCTCACCCTCACCCTATCCCTAAAACTAAACCTCACCCTAACCCTAAGCCTAAACCTGACCCTCAACTTAGCACTCAACCTAGCCCTAATCCTAACCCTAACCCTCTTCCTGAACCTCCCCATAACCCCAACCCTAACCTCACCCTCACCCTAAACTTAACCCTAAACCTAACACTAACCCTAACCCTAACATTCAAGCTAACCCTCACCCTTACAATAACTCTAACTCTATACCTCACCCTCACCCTAAACGTAACTCTAACCCTAACCCAAAACCTAAACCTAACCCTAACAATAACCTAACCCTAATCCTAACCCTCACCCTAACCACAACCCTCACCGTAACCCATACCCTAAACCAAACACTAACCCTCAGAGTAACCCTAACCCTAACCTCACCCTAACCCTAACTCTAACCCTAACCCTAACACTAAAAACCTCAACCTAACCCTAACCCTAACCCTCACCCTCACCCTCACCCTCACCATAACCGTAACCCTAACAATAACCCTAACCTTAACCCTAATCCTAACCCTCACCCTCATCCTAACTCTAAACATAACTCTAACCTTCACCCAAACCCTAGCCCTCACCCTTACGTAACCCTAACCCTCATCCTAACCCTCACCCTAAACCTAACCCTAACCCTAAACCTAAAACTCACACTAACACTAACCCTAACCCTCACCCTAAACCTAGCCCTCAACCTAACCCTAATCCTAACCCTAAACCTCACCCTAACACTAACCTTTACTCTCAAACTCACCATAGGCCTCACCCTAAACCTAACCCTCATCCTCACCCTAAACCTCACACTAAACCTCACACTAATCCTCAATATAACCCTCACACTCACCCTAAAGCTAACACTAACCCTCACCCTAACCCTAACCCTCACCCTTACCATAACACTCACCCTCAGCCTAAACCTCATCTTTACCCTTACCCTCACCCCCATGCTAACCCGCACACTAACCCTAACCCTCATCCTAAACCTAACTGTACGCCTAAACCTCACCCTCACCCTAACCCTAACTCTAACCCTAAGCCTAACACTAAACCTCACCCTACCACTAACCCTAACCCTCACCCTCACCTGAACCGGAACCCTAACCATATACCTAACAATCACCCTAACCCTCACCCTAACCCTCACACTAACCATAACCCTCGCCCTAACTCTAACCCTCACCCTAACACTAAACCTCATCCTAACACTAACCCTAACCCTAACATTAACCCTCACACTCAGCCTAACCCTCACCCTAATCCTCAACCACAACCTAACCCTAACTCTAATGCTAACCCTCACCCTCACCCTAGACCTCACCCTAACCCTAATTCTAACCCTCAACCTCAAACTAACCCTAACCTTCATCCTCACCCTAAACCACACCCTAACCCTAAACCCAACCCTAACCCTCACCCTTAACTTAACCCTCACCCTCAGCCTAAACCTCACCTTCACCCTTACCATCATCCTCACCCTAAAACTCATCCTAACCCTCACCCTAAACGTAAACCTAACCGTCACCCTAAGCCTAACCCTCCCCCTCCCCCAGCCCTCACCCTAACCTAATCCTAATTCGAACCCTCATCCTGACCCTCAGAATAACCCTATTCCAAACCATCACCCTAAACCTAATCCTCACCCCACCCTAACCCTCAGCCTAACCCTAAGCCTAAGCCTAGCCTAACCCTAACCCTCACACTCATACTCACCCTCACCTTAATCCTTACCCTAACCCTAACCCTAAACCTAAACCTCAACCTAACCCTCACCCTAACCTTAATCCTAAAACTAAACCTAACCCTCACCCTCGACCCAACCCTCCAACTAACCCTAAATCGAACCCTAAACCTCACACTCACCCTAATCTTAACCCTAATCCTAAACCTAACCCTAACCCTAACCCTAACACTCACCCTCACCCTCACCATAACTCTAATGCTAACCCTAACAATAACACTAATCCTAACCCTAAACCTAACCCTAACTATAAACCTAACCCTAATCCCAACACTCCCCTTCACCCTAACCCTAATCCTAAACCTAACCCTCATCATAACCCTAACCCTCACCCTCACTGTAACCCTAACCCTCAAGCTAACGCTCACACTAACCCTAACCATAAACCTAAACTTTAATCTAACACTAACCCTAACCATCACCATTACCTTAGCCCTCACACTAACCCTAATGTTAAACCTAATCCTCATCCTTACCCACACCCTAACCCTATAATTAACCCTCACCCTAACCCTAACCCTAACCATAACCCTCAACCTAACCCTCACGCTCACCGTAATGCTAACCCTAACACTGACCCTAACCCTAAACTTAACCGAACCCTAACTCTCACCCTAACCCTAACCCTAACTCACCCTAACCCTAACCCTCACCCTAAACCTCACCCTTAGCCTAACTCTAAGCCTAACCCTAACCCTAACCCTAATGCTCACACTCAACCTAACCCTTACCTTAAACCTAATCCTAACCCTAAACTTAACCCTCAACCTCAGCCTTACCCTAACCCTAAACCTAACCCTAAACTTCACCCTCACCCTAACCCTCAAACGAACCCTAACCCTCAACCTAAACCTAACCCTCACCCTCACCAAAACCCTCAACCTAAACCTAAACTTAAACCGAACCCTAACTCTCACCCTAACCCTAAACCTAACCCTCATCCTAACCCTAAACCTAAACTTCACCCACACCCTAGCTCTCACCCTAACCCTAAACCTAACCCTAACACTCATCCTAACCCTCCCCCTAACCCTTACTCTAACCCTCACAGTAACCCTAACCCTCACCCTCAAACTCACCCTCAGCCTATCCCTATTCCTAACCCAAAACCTAACCCTAACAAACGCATGCACCCTCATCCTTACCCTAATCCTAACCCTTTCCCTAACCCAAAACCTCCAAGTAACTCTCACCCTAACGCTAACCCTAAACCTAACCCTAACCCTAACCCTCAACCTAACCCTCACCCTAAACCTAACTCTGACCCTAAACCTCACTCTCACCCTAAACTTAACTCTAACCCTTACCTAAACCCTAAACCTCAACCTAACCCTAACCCTAACCCTCACCCTCACCCTCACCGTAACCTTAACCCTAAACCTAACCCTAACAATAACCATAACCCCAATCCTAAACTTCAACCTAAACATAACCCTAACCCTAAGACAAACCGTAAACATAACACTAATCCTCAACCCCACCTCACCCTCAGCCTAACCCTAAACCTAACCCTAACCCTCAGGGTAACCCTAACCCTAACCCTAAAGCTAACACTAACCCTAAAGCCAAACCTAACCCTAAAACTAACCTTAATCCTCAGCCTCACCCTGACCCTAACCCAAACCCTAACCATAACCATCACCCTAACTCTAAGGCTAAACATAACCCTAACCCTAAGCTTCACCCTAACCCAAACCCTAACCTTAACCCTCATCCTAACTCTAAGCCTAACCCTAACCCTAATCCTAATTCTCACACTCACCCTCACCCTAACCCTAATCCTAAACCAAGCCCTATCCCTTACCCTAACCCTCACCCTAATCCTCAGCCTAGCTCTCACCCTTACACTTATCCTAATCCTAAACCTCATCCTAACCCTCACCCTAACCCTATCCCTAACCCTAACCCTCACCCTAACACTCAAGTTCATGCTCAGCCTAAGACTAAGCGAAAGCCTAAGCCTAAACCTAACCCTAACCCTCAGCCTAACCCTCACTTTAACACTAACCCTAAACCTAAACCTCATCCTAACCCTAACCCTAACCCTCACCCTCACCGTAACCTTAACCCTTTCCCTAACCCTAACAATAAACCTAACCCTAACCTAACCCTCACCCTAACAATAACCCTCACCCTAACCCTACCCCTCACTCTAACACTTACCCTCACCCTAACACTAACGCTAACCCTCTCACTAAACCTCACACTAACCCTAAAAATCACCCTAAACCTAAACCTCACCCTAACACTAACCTTAACCCTCAAACTCACCATAGCCCTCACCCTAACACTAACCCTCATCCTCACCCTAAACCTCACACTAACCCTAACACTAATCCTCAATATTACCTTCACCCTCACCCTAAAGCTAACATTATCCCTCACCCTAACCCAAACCCTCACCCTTACCATAACCCTCACCCTCAGCCTAACCCTCATCTTTACCCTTACCTTCACCCCCATGATAACCCGCACATTAACCTTAACCCTCATCCTAAACCTAACTGTACCCCTATACCTCACCCACACCCTAACACTAACTCTAACCCTAACCCTGACACTAAACTTCACCTTAACCCTAACCCTAACTCTCATCCTCACCTGAACCGGAACCCTAATCCTAAACCTAACAATAACCCTAAACAGAACCCTGACCCTCAACCTAACCATAATCCTCACCCTAACTCTAAACCTCACCCTAACACTAAACCTCATCCTAATACTAACCCTAACCCTAACACTAACCCTCACACTAAACCTAACCTTCAGCCTAATTGTAAACCTCACCCTAACCATAACCCTAATCCTAACCCTCACATTCACCCTAGACCTCACCCTAACCCTAATTCTAACCCTCACCCTCACACTAACCCTAACCCTCATACTCAATTTAAACCTCACACTAACTCTAACCCTAATCCTCAATCTAAACCTCACCCTAACCCTAAACCTAAGCCTAACCCTCACCTTTAACTTAACCCTCACCCTCAGCCTAAACCTCACTTTTACCCTTACCATCAATCTCACCCTAAACCTCACCCTAACCCTAAACCTCATCCTATCTTCACCCTAAACCTAACCATTACCCTCACCCTAGACCTCACCCTAACCCTAATTTTAATTCTAACCCTCATCCTAACCCTCACCATAACCCTAATCCTAACCATCACCGTAAACCTAATCCTCGCCCCCACCCTCACCCTCAGCCTAAACTTAAGCCTAAGCCTAACCCTAACCCTAACCCTCACACTCACCGTGATGGTTAGGATTAGGGTTATGGATTAGGATTAGGATTAGGGTGAGGGTGAGCCTCACCCTAATCCTAACCTTAACCCTAACCACAACCCTAAACCTCAACCTAACATTCACCCTATCCTTAACCCTAAAATTAACCTTAACCCAGGCCTCGAACTAACCCTCCAACTA
The DNA here is from genome assembly GCF_024711535.1 of Dipodomys merriami. NCBI lineage: Eukaryota > Metazoa > Chordata > Mammalia > Rodentia > Heteromyidae > Dipodomys > Dipodomys merriami. The sequence goes on from NW_027206257.1 coordinate 1,533,977, forward strand.
ACACTAAATCTAACCCTAAACCTCAAGCTCTCCCTAACTCTAATTCTACCCTATCCCTAAACCTCACCCTAACCCTAACCCTCACCCCCACCCTCACCCTCACCCTCACCATAACTCTAACCCTGACCCTAAGAATAACACTAATCCTAACCTTAAACCTAAACCTCACCCTAAATCTAACCCTAATCCTATCACTCACCCTCATGCTAACCCTAATACCAACCCTAACCCTCACCCTAACCCTAATCCTCACCCTCAACATAACCCTAATCCTGAACCTAACCCTCACCCTAACAATAAACCAAACCCTAAACCTTAATCTAACACTAACCCTAACCATCAACCTCACCCTAGCCCTCACCCTAAGCCTAATCCTAACCCTAATCCTCATCTTTATCCTCACCCTAAAACTAAACTTAACTCTCACCCATTCCTTAACCTTAACCCTAATTCTCAACCTAACCCTAAACCTCAATCTAACCTTCACCCTAACCAGAACCCTAACCCTAACCCTAGCCCTCACCCTTACCCTAATCCTAACCCTAAAACTCAATCTAACTTTCACACTTACCCGAACCCTAACCTGATCCCTAACCCTCACCCTCACCCTCACCCTAACATTAACTCTAACACAAACCCTAAAACTAAACTTCATTCTAACCCTAACCCTAACCCTAACCATAACCATAACCCTAACTCTAACCCTAACCATAACAATAACCCTAACTCTCACACTCACCCTAAACATAACCCTCACCCTAACCCTAACCCTCACCCTATCCCTTAATCTCATGCTCACCCAACCCTCACACTAAGCCTAAACTTCAACCTAACCCTAACTCTAAGCCTCACCATCACCCTCAACTTCACCCTCACCCTAACCCTCACCCTCACCTCGCCTTCACCCTAACCCAAAACCTGACCCTTACCCTCACCCTAACTCTAACCCTCACACAACCTTAAACTTAACCCTCACCCTCACCCTAAGCCTCACCCTAACCCTCATCATCACAATAACCCTAAACCTAACCCTAACCCTTATCCTCACACTAACCCTCACCCTCACCCTAACCCTAATTCTAAGTCTCACCCTCACCCTAACCTTCACTTTCACCCTAACCCTCACCCAAACCCTAACCCTCACACTCTCCCTAAACCTCACCCTCACCCTAAAGCTAACACTAAAGCTAAACCTCACCCTAACACTCACACTAAACCTAACCCTCACTCTCACCATAACCCTAACACTAAACCTTACCCTAAACCTTACCCTAACCCTTACCTTCACCATAACCCTAACCTTAATCCTCACACTAACCCTAACACAAACCCACACACTAAAATTCAACCTAACCCTCACCCTAACCCTAACCCTAAACCTCAAGAACACTCTCACCTTCAGCCTAACCCTAACCCTAACCCTAATCCTAACCCTGAACCTCAATCTCACCCTGAATCTAACCGTAACCCTAAGCTTCACCCTCACCCTAAACCTAACCCTGAACCTAACCCTCAATCTAACACATACACTCACCCTCACCCTAACCCTCACCCTCACCCTCACCCTAAATCTCCCCCTCCCCCTAACATCACCCTAAACCTTACCCTGACCCTAACCCTAACCCTAAACCTCATCTTCACCCTAACCCTAACACTAAACGTATCCCTAACACTATCCCTAACCCTAAGCCTAACCCTAACTTTAAAACTAACACTCACTCTCACCATCACTCTAACCATAACCCTGACCGTATCCCTAACCCTCACCCTAACCCTAACCCACACCCTAACCCTCACCCTAAAACATACGCTCCCCCTAATCCTAACCCTAACCCTAACCATAAACCTAACACTAACCCTAACCCTAAACCTTACCCTAATCCTCAGCCTCACCCTCACACTAACCCAAACCCTAACCCTAAACCCCACCCTAACTCTAAGCCTAACCCTAACCCTAAACCTCACCCTCACCCTCACCCTACCCCTAATCCTAAACCTAATTCTATCCCTAACCTTAGCCCTCACCCTAACCTTAAACCTAGCCCTCACCCTAACCCTAATCCTAACCCTAAACCACAATCTAACCTTCACCCTAACCCGAACCCTAACCCTCACCCTCATGCTCGGCCTAAGCCTAAGACTAAGCTTAAGCCTAACCCTAACCCTCACCCTAACCCTAACACTAACACTAACCCTAACTCTAACCCTAAATTTCACCCTCACCCTAAACATAACTCTAACCATAACCCTAAAACTAAACTTCATCCCAACCCTAACCCTAAGCCTAACCCTAACCATAACCCTAACTCTAACCCTAAACCTAACAATAACCCTAACCCTAACCCTCACACTCACCCTAACCATAACCCTCACCCGAACCCTAACCCTCACCCTAACACTTACCCTCACCCTAACATAAACCCTAACGCTAACACTAACGCTCACACTAACCCAAAGCATCACCCTAAACGTAAACCTCACTGTAACACTTACCCTAACCCTCATCTTCACCCTAAACCTCACACTAACCCTAACACTAATCCTCAAACTAGCCCTCACCCTCACCCTAAACCTAACACTAACCCTCACCCTAACCCTAACCCTCACCCTTACTGTAACCCTCACCCTCAGCCTAACCCTCAAATTTACCCTTACCTACAACCCCAACCTAACACACCTAACCCTAACCCTCAACCTAATCCTAACTCTACCCCTAAACCTCACCCTCACCTTAAACCTAACTCTAACCTTAACCCTAACACTAAACTTCACCCTAACCCTAACCCTAACTCTCAACCTCACACTCACCGTAACTCTAACCCTAACCCTAACCCTAACAATAACCCTAACCCAAACCCTCACCCTAACCATAACCCTCACCCTAATCCTAACCCTCACCCGAACAATTACCCTCACCCTAACACTAATCCTCACACTAACCCTAAACCTAACCCTAACCCTAACCCTCACACGAACCCTCACCAAAACACTAACCCTAACCCTAACTCTCACCTTCACCTTAACCCTCAACCTATCCCTTAACCTCATGCTCATCCAACCCTCACAATAAGCCTAAACCTCAACCTAACCCTAAACCTAACCCTCACCATCACCCTCAACTTCACCCTCACCCTAACCCTCACCCTCACCCTCACCCTCACCCTAATCCAAAACCTAACCCTAACCCTCACCCTAACCCTAACCCTCACACAACCTTAAACTTAACCCTCACCCTCACCATAAGTCTAACCCTCACCCTAACCCTAATCCTCACACTTACCCTAACCCTAACCCTAACCCTTATCCTCACACTAAGCTGAACCCTAACTCTAAGTCTCACCCTCACCCTAACCTTCACCTTCACCCTAACCCTCACCCAAACCCTAACCCTAACCCTCACACTCACCCTAACCCTCACCCTCACCCTAAAGCTAACACTAAACCTAAACCTCACCCTAACACTCACACTAAACATAACCCACACTCTCACCATTACCGTAACACTAAACCTTACCCTAAATCTAACCGTAACCCTAACCTTCACCATAACCCTAACCCTAATCCTCACACTAACCCTAACACTAACCCACACACTAAAACTCACCCTAATCCTCACCCTCACCCGAACCCTAACCCTCACCCACAACCTCACCTTCAGCCTAACCGTAACCCTAACGCAAACCCTAATCCTAACCCTGAACCTCACCCTCACCCTGAACCTAACCCTACACTTCACCCTCACCCTCACCCTCACCCTAAACCTAACCGTAAACCTATCACTAACCCTCACCCTAAACCTAACCCTCAACCTAACCCTCAATCAAACACATACACTCACCCTCACCTTAATCCTCACCCTAACCTTCACCCTAAACCTCACCCCCACCCTCACCCTAAACCTCACCCTAAACCTTACCCTCACCCTAACCCTAACCCTAACCCTAACCCTAACCCTCACCGTCACCCTAACCCTAGACCTAACCATATCCCTAATCCTAACCTTAATACTAACACTCACTCTCACTGTCACTATAACCATAAACCTAACCATATCCCTAACCCTCACCCTAACCCTAACCCTCACCCTAACCCTCACCCTAAAACATACCCTCACCCTAATCCTAACCCTAACCTTCAACCTAACCCTAAACCTCTCCCTAAACCTCATCCTCACCATAAAACTCATCCTAACCTTTACACTCACCCTAAACCTAACCCTAAACGTACACCTCACCCAATCCCTCACCCTAACCCTCAACCTCAACCTAACCCTAACCCTCACCTTAACCATCACCCTCACACTAACCGTCATCCTAAACATAACCCTAACCTTAACCCCAAACCTCTCCCTAACCCCCACCATAACCCTAAACCTAACCCTAACCCTCACCGTAACCCTTACCCTCACCTTCACCCTACTCCTCACACTAACCCTAACCCTCCCCCTAACACTAACCTTAACCCTCATCCTCACTCTAACCCTAAACCAAACCCTAACCCTTACCCTCACACTAACCCTCACCCTAACACTAACCCTAACCTTAAGTCTCACCCTCACCCCAACCCTCACCCTACCCCTTACCCTCATGCTCACCCTACCCTCACACTAACCCTAAACCTCAACCTAATGGCAACCCTTAACCTCAACCTCACCCTAACCGTAACCCTAATCCTAAACCTAAACCTAATCTTCACCCTCTCCCTTATCCTAAACCTAACCCACACCCTCAACCTCACCCTCACCCTAACCCTCACCCTCACGCTCACCCTAAACCTAACCCTAACCCTCACACTAAGCCTGACCCTAATCCTAATGCTTACCCTAATGCTCAACCTTACCCTAACCCTCACCCTAACCCTTACCCTCACCCTAAACCTAAACCTAAGCCTAACCCTCACACTAAACCTAACCCTCACCCTCACCCTAACCCTAACCCTAACAATAATCCTAATGCTAACCCTAAACCTAACCCTCACCCTCACCCTAACCCTAACGCTAACCCTAACCCTAACAAAAACCCTATTCCTAAGCCTAATCCTAACACTCATCCTCACCCTCACCTTAACCCTAAATCTAACCCTAAGCCTAACTCTAACAATAACCCTAACCCTAACCCTAACCCTAATCCTAACCCCAACCCTCAGTCTAATCCTCAGCCTAAACCTAAACCTAATCCTAAACCTCGCCCGATCCCTACAGATCACCCCAACCCTAACCCTAACCCTCACCCTCACCCTAGTCTAACCTTAACCCTAACGCTAATTCTAACCATGAACCTTACCCTCAACCTGAACCTAACTTTAAAACTAACACTCACCCTCACCATCAACCTAACCCTAACCTTAACCGTATCCCAAAACCTCACCCTAACTTTAACCCTCACCCTAACACATACCCTCACCCTAATCCTAACCCTAACCCTCAAACTAACCCTCACCTTAAACCTAACCCTCTCCTTAAACCTCAGTCTCAACCTAAACCTCACCCTAAAGCTTACCCTCACACTAACCATCACCCTAACTCTAACACTAATACTCACACTAAAACTAACCCTAACACTAACCATCACCCTAATGTTAACCCTTACCCTAAACCTCACCCTCACCCTAACCCTCACCGTCACCCTAAGATTCACCCTTTCCCTAAATATCACCCTTACACTAACCCTCACCCTAACACTTACCCTAACCCTGACCCTTAGCCTCACCCTCACACTAAGCCTAACCCCAAACCTAACCCTAATCCTAAACCTAACCCTCTCCCTCAACCTCACGCTAAACCTAATGCTAACCCTAACCCTAACCCTCACCCTAACCCTCACCCTCAACATAACACTAACCCTAAAACTCACCCTCAACATAACCCTAACCCTAACGCTCACGCTAATGCTAACCTTAACCCTCACCCTCACCCTAACTCTCACCGTCACCCTAACCCTCACCCAAAACCTAACCCTCACAATCACCCTAACCCTCACCCTCACCTTAACACTCACACTTTCCCTAATTATCACCCTAACACTAACACTCACCCTATCCCTAACCCTAACCCTGACCTGAAGCCTCAGCCTAACCATCACCTTAACACTAACCCTAACCCTGACCCTTAACCTCACCCTCACCATCACCCTCACACTAAGCCTAACCCCAAACCTAACCCTAATGCTAAACCTAACCCTCTCCCTCACCCTCACGCTAACCCTAATGCTAACCCTAACCCTAAACCTCACCCTAACCCTCACCCTCAACATAATCCTAACCCTAAAACTCACTCTCAGCATAACACTAACCCTAACACTCACTATAATGCTAACCCTAACCCTCACCCTCAACCTAACCCTCACCCAAACCCTAACCCTCACAATCACCCTAACGTTCAACCTCAACTTAACCCTCACCCTTTCCCTAAATATCACCCTAACACTAACTCTCACCCTAACCCTAAAATTAATCCTGAACTGAAGCCTCAGCCTAACCATCACACTAGCCCTAAGCATAACCGTAAACCTAACTCTAATCCTAAACTTAACTCCATCCTTCACCCTCATGCTTACCCTAATGCTTTCCCTAACCCTAACACTCACCCTCACCCTAACCCTAAACCTAACCCTAACCCTAACAATAACCCTAACCCTAACATTAAACCTATCCCTAACGCTCACGCTCAGCCTAACCCTAACAATCACCCTCACCCTAACCCTAAAACTAAACCTAACCTTCACCCTAACACTCACCCTAACACTCACACTAAACCTAACCCACACTCTAACATTAACCCTCACACTAAAACTTACCCTAACCCTAACCCTAATCCTTACCCTCAGCCTAACCCTAAACCTAATCCTCACAATAATCCTAATCCTAACCATAACCCTAATCCTAACCCTCTCCCTAACCCTAACCTAACCCTAACACTCACCCTAATGCTAACACTCACCTGAACCCTCACCCTCACCCTAACCCTCACCGTCACATTAACCCTAACCCTAACCTTACCCCTAACCCTCACCCTCACCCTAACAATCACCCTAACACATACCCTCACCATAATCCTAAACCTAACCCTCATCCTAACCCAAACCCTCTGCCTAAACCTCATCCTCTCCCTGAAACTCATCCTAACTTTTATCCTCACCCTAAACCTAACCCTAAACGTATCCCTCAACAGAACCATCACGCTAAACCTAACCCTCAACCTAACCCTAACCCTAACGCTAAACCTCACCCTCAACCTAGCCCTGACCCTAACCTGAATCCTAACCCTAAACCTCACCCTAACCCTCACCCTCAACCTCACCCTAACTTTCACCCTCACACTACCCCTCACCCTCACCCTAACCCTCATGCTAAACATAACCCTAACCGTAACCGCAAGCATCACCCTAACCCCCACCATAACTCTAAACCTAACGCTTACCCTCACCCTAACCCTAACCCTAACCCTAACCCTAAACCAAAACCTAACCCTTACCCTCAGACTAACCCTCACCCTAACACTAACCCTAACCTTAAGTCTCACCCTCACCCTAACCCTCACCCTAACCCTTACCCTCACGCTCACCCAAACCTCACCCTAACCCTAAACCTCAACCTAACCGTTAACCTAACCCTCAACCGCATCCTAACCCTAACCCTAATCCTAACCCTAAACCTCATCTTCACCCTCTCCCTTAACCTAAACCTAACCCTCACCCTCAACCTCACCCTCATCCTAACCCTCACCCTCACCCTAACACTAAATCTAACCCTAACCCTCACCCTAAACTTAACTCTCAACCTAAACTTAACCCTAACCCCCACCCTCACCCTCACCCTAACCCTAAACCTAACCCTAACCGTCACCCTAACCCTAACCCTAAACCTAATGCTAACCCTATAGCTCAACCTTACCCGAACCCTCACCCTAACCTTTACCCTCACCCTAAACTTAACTCTAAACCTAACCCTCACACTCACCCTAACACTAACCCTAACAATAATCCTAATGCTAACCCTAAAACTAACCCTCACCCTCACCCCAACGCTAAACCTAACCACAACAAAAACCATATTCCTAAGCCTAATCCTCACACTCATATTCACCCTCACCCTAACACTAACTCTAAAACTAAGCCTAACCCTAACAATAACCCTAACCCTAAACCTCACCCTAACCCTAATCCTAACCCCACCCCTCAGCCTAATCATCATCCTAAACCTAAACCAAATCCTAAACCTTGCCCTAACCCTAAAGATCACCCTAACCCTAACCCTCACCCTCACCCTCACCCTAGCCTAACCCTAACCCTAAACCTAATTCTAACTATGAACCTCACCATCACCCTAAACCTAACCCTAACCCTAACACACACCCTCACCCTCATCCTTACCCTAACCCTAACCCTATCCCTAACCCTCATCCTAACTTTAATCCTCACCCGAGCCCTCACCCTTACACATACCCTCACCCTAACCCTAACCCTAACCCTCACCCTAACCCTCACCTTAAACCTAACCCTCTCCTTGAACCTCACTCTCAACTTAAACCTCATCCTAAACCTTACCCTCACCCTAACCATAACCCTAACCTTTACCCTAATCCTCACACTAACACTAACCCTCACCCAAACCCTAACCCTCACACTCACCCTAACACTCACCCTCCTCCTAACCCTCACCCTTTCCCTAAATATAACCCTTACACTAATCCTCACCTAACCCTAACCCTAAAGCTGACCCTAAGCCTCACCCTCACCATCAACCTCACCCTAAGCCTAACCCCAAACCTAATCCTAATCCTAAACCTAACCCTCTCCCTCACCCTCATGCAAACCCTAATGCTAACCAAACACTAACCATCACCCTAACCCTCATCCTCAACATAACCCTAACCCTAAACCTCACCCTCAACATAACCCTAACCCTAACCCTCACCCTAATACTAACCCTAACCCTCACCCTAACCCTCACCGTCACCCTAACCCTCACCCAAACCCTAACCCTCACCATCACCCTAAACCTCACCCTCACATTAACCCCCACCCTTTCCCTAATATCACCCTAACACTAACCCTCACCCTTACCCTAACCCTAATCCTGACCTGAAGCCTCACCCTTATCATCCTCCTAACCCTAACCCTTACTGTAAACCTAACCCTAATCCTAAACTTAACTCCCTACTTCACACTCATGCTTACCTGAAAGCTATCCCTAACCCTAACCCTCACCCTCACCCTAACCCTATACCTAACCCTAACCCTCACCCTCACCCTAACTCTAACAGTAAACCTAACCTTTACCCTAAGACTCACCCTAACACTCACACTAAACCTAACCCACACTCTCACCCTAACCCTCACACTAAACCTTACCTTAACCCTATCTCTAACCCTTACCCTCACCCTAAACCTAAACCTAAACCTAATCCTCATACTAACCCTAACCCTAACCATAACCCTTATCCTAACCCGAATCCGAACCCGAACCCTCACCCTAACACTCACCATCACCCTAACCCTAACGCACACACTAATCCTCACACTCACCCTAACTGTCAGCACCAACATAATCCACACCCTCACCATAAGAAACACTCTAACCCTAACCCTCACCCTAAGCCTCACCCTCACCATGACCCTCGCCCTAAGCCTAAGCGTAAACCTATCCATAATTCTAAACCTAAACCTCTCCCTTACCCTCATGCTAACCCTAACGCTTACCTTAACCCTAAACCTCACCATAACCCTCACTCTCACGCTAACCTTAACCCTAATCCTCACACTAACCCTAACCCTTAACCTAAACCTAACACTAACTCTCACCCTCACCCTAACCCTAACCCTCAGCCTTACCCTCACCCTCAGCCTAACCCTAACCCTAACACTAATCCTAACACTGAACCTCACCTTCAACCTCATCTTAACCCTAAAACTAACCCTCACCCTCATCGTCACCCCAACCATAACCCTAAGCCTATCCCTAACCCTCATCCTAACCCTAAACCTAACCCTCACTCTAACACATACCCTCACCTTAAACCTAATGCTATCCCTCACCCTAACCCTCACTCTCTCCCTAAACCTCACCCTCACTCTAAACCTCACCCGAACCTTTACCCTCACCCTAACCCTAACCCTAAACCTACCCCTCACCCTAACCCTAATCCTCACCCTCACCCTAGCCCTCATCATATCCCTAACCCTATCCCTAACCCTATTCCTAACCCTCACCCTAACCTTCACCTCACCCTATCCCTAAACCTCATCCTAACCATAAACTTAACCCTAAACCCAACCCTCATGCTAACCCCCACCGTAAATCTAAACCTAACCCTAAACCTGACCCTAACAATCAACCTAACCCTCAGCCTCACCCTAACCCTTAAACTCACAGTCACCCTATCCCTCACACTAACCCTAACCGTCACACTAACCCTAACCCTAATCCTCACCCTAACCCTAACCCTAAACCTAACTCTCACCATCACCTTAACCCTCACCCTATCCCTTAAACTCACACTCACCCAACCCTCACCCTAACCCTAAACCTAACGCTGGCCCTAAACCTCACCCTAACGAAAACCCTAAAGCTCAACCTCAAACTAGCCCTCACACGAACCCTAATCCTAACACTAACAATCAAACTAACCCTAACCTTCACCCTCACCATAACCCTTACCCTAATCCTCAACCTAACCCTAAACTTAAACCGAACCCTAACTCTAAACCCGACCCTAACACTAGCCCTCACCCTAACACTAACCCTCACCCTTACCGTAACCCTCACCCTCAGCCTAACACTGACCTTTAACCTTACAGACACCCTCACCCTAACCCTAACCCTAACCCTAACCCTAAACCTCACCCTAAAGCTAACACTAAAACTCAACCTCAAACTAGCCCACACCCTAACCCTAATCCTAACCCTAACCCTCATCCTAACCCTCACCCTAACACTAACCCTAAACTTCGCCCTCATCCTAACCCTAATACTAACACTAACCCTCAACCTAACCCTAACCCTCACCCTCATAGTAACCCTTACCCTAACCCTAAACCTAACCCTAAACTTAACCCTAATCCTAACCCTCTCCCTAACCCTAAAACTCACCCTTACCGTAACCCTTACCCTCAGCCTAACCCTCAACTTTAACCTTACCGACACCCTCACCCTAACTCTAACCCTAACCCTAATATTCAACCTCACCCTAACACTTAACCTCACGCTCACCCTCAACCTCACTATAACTCTAACCCTAACCCAAACAATAACACTTACCCTGACCCTAACCCAAACCATAACCATAACCCTCACCCTCAGCCTCAACCTCAGCCTAACTGTAAGCATAAGCCTAACCCTAATCCTAACCCTCTCCATAATTCTAACCTAACCCTAAACCTAATTCTAACCCTCACCCTCACCCTAAACCTGACCCTCAAGCTCATCCTAAACTCACATTAACCCAAACACCAATCCTCAATCTAACCCTCATCCTATCCTTAACCCTAACCCTTACACTAACCCTAAACCTAATCCTAACCCTCACCCTTATCTTAACCCGCAACCTCAGCATAAACCTCACATTTATCCTTACCATTATCCTCACTCTAACCTCATCCTAACCCTAAAACTCATCCTAACCCTCACTCTAACCATAAACCTAACCATCACGCTAACCCTAACACTCACCCTCAACCTCACCCTCAGCCTAAACCTAAGCCTAAGCCTAAGCCTTACCCTAACCCTCACCCTCACCCGAGCCCTCAGCCTAAGCCTAAGCCTAAGCCGAACCCTAACCCTAAACCTCACACTCACCCTCACCCTCACCCTAACCCTAACACTAACCATAACCCTAACCCTAAACCTCAAACTAACCCTCAACCTCACCTTAACACTAACACTAACCTTAACCCTAACCCTCGACCTAACACTCCCCCTAAACCTAAATCTAACCCTAAACCTCACCCTAACCCTAACCCTAATCCTAACCCTAACCCTAAACCTCACCCTATCCCTCACACTAAGCCTCACCCTCACCCTCACCCTCTCTCTCAATGTTACTCTAACAATAACACTAACAATAACACCAATCCTAACCCTAAACCTAAACCTAACCCTAACCCTAACCTTAATCCTAACACTCACCCTCACCCTAACCCTAATACTAACCCTAAACCTTACTCTAACCCTAACCCTCACATCACCGTAACCCTAATTCTCATCCTAACCCTCACCCTAACCATAACAAAAAACCTAAACCTCATCCTAACACTAAGCCGAACCCTCACCCTCACCCTAGCCCTCACCCTAACCCTAATACTAATCCTAATCCTCATCCTAACCCTCACCCTAAGCCTAACCCTAAACCTCACCCTAAACCTAATGTTTACCCTAACACTCACCCTAAACCTCAACTTAACCCAAACCCTAAGTCTCACCCTAACCCTGAACCTAACCCTCAACCTAACCCTAACCCTCACCCTCATGCTCACCCTCAGTCTAAACCTAGCCTAACCCTAATACTAAACCTAACCCTCACACTCACCCTAAACCTTACCCTAAACCTAATCCTAACCCTAAGCCTAACCCTCACCCTCACCCTAACCCTCACCCTAACCCAAAATCTAACACTAACCCTAACACTAACCCTAACCCTCAGCCTCACCCTAACCCTAATTCTAACCCTAAACCTCACCCTCACACTAACCGTAATCAGAAACCTAACCCTCAACCTATCCCTAACCCTAAGACTCACCATAACCCTTACCCTAACCCTCCCCTTAACCCTAAACTTATCCCAAACCCTAACATTCACCCTAACCCTAACCCTCACCCTCAACCTCACCCTCAGCCTAACCCTGAGCCGAACCCTAAACCTAACCCTAACACACAAACTCACCCTCACCCTAAACCTAATCCTAAACCTAACCTTAACCCTAACCCTAACCCTCCCCCTAACTCTCACCATAACCCTAACGCTAACACTAACCCTAACCCTCAACCTAAACGTCACCCTAACCCTAACTCTAACCCTAAATTTCCCGCTCACCCTAAACCTAACTCTAACCCTAACCCAAACCCTAAACCTCAACCTAAACCTAAACCTAACGGTAACCCTTACCCTAACCCTAAACCTAAACCTAAACCTCATCCTAACCTTAACCCTAACTCTCAACCTCACCCTCACCATACCATTACCCTAACCCTAACCCTAACAATAACCCACACCCTAAACCTAACCCTCACCTTAACACTTACCCTCACACTAACACTAACCCTAAATCAAACACTAACTCTAACCATCACCCTAAAGCTCACCCTCACTCTAACCCTATTCCTTACCTCACTCTCACCCTAGCCCTCACCCTACCACTAACCCTCATTCTCACCCTAACCCTCACCCTCACCCTCACCCTCAGACTAACCCTAACCCTAATCCTAATCCTAAACCTATCCCTAACCCTCACCCCCAACCTAACACTCACCCTTACCCTAACCCTAAAACTAACACTAACCCTAACCCTAAACCTCATACTCAGCCTCACCCTAAACCTAACGCTAAACCTAAACCTCACAGTCACCGTCACCATAACCCTAACCCTAACAATAAACCTCACCCTAACCCTAACCCTAAACCTCACCCTCACCCGAGACCTTACCCTAACCCTAATCCTAACCCTAACCCTCATACTAACCCTCCCCCTAACCCTAACCCTATCCCTCTTCCTAACCCTCAACCTCACCCTCACCCTCAGCCTAAACCTAAGCCTAACCCTACACCTAACCCTAACACACACACTCACCCTCAACCTAATCCTAATCCTATCCCTAACCCTAACCTCAACCCTCCCCCTAAATCTCACCATAACCATAACCCTCACCCTCACCCTAAGCCTAACTATAAACCTAAACCTCACCCAAACACTAACTATAACCCTAACCTAAACCTAACTCTAACCCTAACCCTCACCCTCACCGTAACCATAACCCTAAACCTAACCATAACAATAATCCTAACCCTAATCCTAACCCTCACACTTACCATAACACTCACCCTAACCCATATCCTAAACCTAACACTTACCCTCATCCTAACACTAACCCTAACCCTAAAACTAACCCTCACACTAACCCTAACCCTAACCCTAACCCTAAACCTCAACCTAACCCTCACCCTCAACCTAACCCTAACACTAACCCTAATCCTAACACTTACCCTAACCCTCCCCCTAACTATATATCTAAACCTCACCCTCACCCTAAAAATAAGCCTCACTTTTACCCTTACCACAATCCTCACACTAACCTCACCCTATCCCTAAACCTCATTCTAACCCTCACCCTAACCGCAAAACTAACCCTCACCCTAACCCTCACACTCACCCTCAACCTAAACCTAATCCTAAAGGTAACCATATCCCTCAACCTCAACCTAAAGTTCACCCTCACACTAACCCAAACACTAAACTTATCCCTAAAACTCACCCTAACCCTCGCCCTAACCCTAACTCTAACTCTAAACCAAACCCTCACCCTAACCCTAACCCTAACCCTAAACCTCACAGTAACCCTAAACCTCAACCTCACCCTCAACCTCACCGTAACTCTAACCCTAACTGTAACAATAACACTATCCCTAATCGTAACAATAAGGATAATGCTCACCCTCAGCCTCACCCTTACTGCAAACTTAACCCTAAACATAACCCTATCGATAACCCTAACCCTAAGCCTAACCCTAACCCTAACCCTAAACCTAACCCTAACCCTCACCATAACCCGAACCCGAATCCTAACCCTAACACAAACGCTAAACCTAAACCTAACCCTAATCCTCAGCCTCACCCTCACCCTAACCCAAACCCTAAACCTAACCCTCACCCTAACTCTAAGCCTAACCCTAACCCAAAAACTACACTCACCCTCACCCTAACCCTAATCCTAAACCTAACCCTATCCCTAACCCTAGCCCTGACCCTAAACCTCATCCTAGCCCTCACCCTTACCCTAATCCTAACCCTAAACCTCAATCTAATCTTCGCCCTAGCACTAACACTAACACTCACCCTAACCCGAAGCCTAACCCTAAAACTAACCCAAACTCTCACCCTAAATCTCACCCTCGTCCTAAACCTAACTGTAAACCTAACCCTAAACCTAAACGTCATTCTAAACCTAACCCTAACCCTCACCCTCAGTGTAACTGTAACCTAACCCTAACCCTAACCCTAACAATAACCCTAACCCTAACCCTAACCTTAACCCTCACCCTTACCCTAAACTTAACCGAACCCTAACTCTCACCCTAACCCTAACCTAACACTCACCCTTACCCTAACACTCACCCTCACCCTCACCCTCAGCCTAAACCTAAGCCTAACCTTAAGCCCAACCCTAACCCTCACACTCACCCTAACACTTACCCTTATCCTAATCCAACCCCTAAGCCTAACCCTCACCCTCAACCTAACCCTCACCCTAACCCTAACTCTAACACTTACCCTAACCATAACCCTCAACCTCAGTCTCAACCTAACCCTAAATCTAACCCTAAACCTCAACCTCACACTAACCCTAAGCCTAAACCTCAACCTAACCCTAATCCTAAACCTCACCCTCAGCCTAGCCCTCACCCTAACCCTAATCCCATCCCTAACTCTCATCCTATCCCTCACCCTAATACTAAACCTAACCCTCACCCTCACCCTAACCCTAATCCTAACCCTAACCCTCAAATTAACCCTAACTCTCACCCTCACCGTAACCCTTACCCTAACCCTCACCCTAACCCTAAACGTAACCCGAACCCTAACTCTCATCCTAACCCTAACCCTAACCCTCACACTAACCCTCACCCTTACACTAAACATCACCCTTAGCCTAACCCTCACGTTTACCCTTACCATCACCCCCACCCTAACACTCACCCTAACCCTACACACTCAACCTCACCCTCACCCTAACCCTAACTCTAACACTAACCCTAACCCGAACGTTAATACTTAACCTCAAGCTCAACCTCAGCTTAAACTTAAGGCTAACCATAACCCTCACACTCACCCTAACCCTAACCCTAATCCTAATCCTAACCCTAACCCTAACCATCACCCTCTCCCTCAGCCTCAATCTAAATCTAATTCTAACCCTAAACCTCACCCTTACTCGAAGGCTAACCCCAACCCTAACCCTAATCCTCCCTCTAACTTTCACCCTAACCCTAACCCTAACATTAAACCTAAACCTCAACCTCAACCTAACCCTGACCCTAAACCAAACTCTAACCCTAAACCTCACACTCACCGTAACCCTTACTCTAACCCTAACCCAAAGTCTAAACCTTACCCTAACGCTTAACCTAAACCTCAACCTCAAACTAGCCCTCACCCTAACCCTTATCCTAACCCTAACCCTCATCCTAATCCTCACCCTAACACTAACCCTAACCTTCACCCTCACGCTAACCCTAATCCTAACACTAACCCTCAACCTAACCCTAACCCTCACCCTCACCATAACCCTTACCTAACCATCGACCTAACCCTAAACTTAACCCGAACCCTAAAGCTCACCCCAACCCTAACCATAACCCTCACTCTAACCCTAACCCTCACCCTTACCGTAACCCTCACCCTCAGCCTAACCCTCACCTTTAACCTTACCGACACCCTCACCATAAACCTAACCCTAAACCTCAACCTAACACTAACCCTCACCCTCACCCTCAAAATCACCATAATTCTACCCCTAAACCTAACAATAACACTTACCCTAAGCCTAACCCTAACCGTAACCATAACCATAACACTCACCCTCACCCTCACCCTCAGCTTAAACCTAAGCCGAACCCTAACCCTAACCCTCACCATAATCCTACGCTAACCCTAACCCTAATCCTAAATCTAACCCTAAACCTAACCCTAATCCTCAGCCTCACCCTCACCTAAACCAAACCCTAACCCTAAACCTCAGCCTTACCCTAAGCCTAACCTTAAACCTAACCCTCACACTCACCCTCACCCTAACCCTAATCCTATGCCTAACCCTATCCCTAACCCTAACCCTCACCCTAACACTCAACCTAACATTTACCCTCACCCTAACCCTAACCCTCATCCTAACCATAACCATCACCCTTAACCTAACCCTCACCCTACTACTTAACGTCACCCTAAAACTAACCCTAACCCTAAAACTAACCCTCACACTAACCCTAACCCTCACCCTCATCCTAGCCCTCACCCTAACCCTAATTCTAACCCTCAACCTCAACCTAAACCTGATCCTCATCCTCACCCTAAACCTCACACTAACTTGAACACTAATCTTATATCTAACTCTCATCCTATCCCTAAACCTACACCTTACATTAACCCTAAAACTTACCCAAACACTCACCCTTATCTTAACCCTCAACCTCAGCCTAAACCTCACCTTTACGTTTACCATCATCCTCACCCTTACCCTCACCCTAACCCTAAACCTCATCCTAACCCTCACCATAACCGTAAACTTAACCATCAACTTAACCCTAATCCTCACCCTCAACCACACGCTCAGGATAACCCTAAGACTAAGCTTAGCCCTTACCCTAACTCTCACCCTCACCCTAGATCTCACCCTAACCCTAATCCTAATCCTAACCCTCATCCTAACCCTCACCCTAGCACCAACCCTAACCTAATCTTCACACCCACCCTCACCCTCAGCGTAACCTTAAGCCTAAGCCTAAGCCTTACCCTAACCCGAGCCCTCACCCGAGCCCTCACCCTTAACGCAATCCTAAACATCACCCTAACCCTAATCCTCACCCCAACCCTCACCCTCAGCCTAACCCTAAGACTAAGCCTAGCCCTAAACCTAAACCTCAACCTAATCCTCATCCTAACCTTAACCCAAACACTAACCCTAACCCTAACCCTCACCTTAACCCTAAAACTAACCGTAAACCTCACCCTCACCCTAACCCTAAGCCTAACATTAACCCTAACCCTCACACTCACTCTCACCCTAACCATAATCCTAAACCTAACCCTATCCCTAACACTAACCCTCACCCTAACGCTCACTCTCACTCTCATCGTAACTCTAAACCTCACCCTAACCATAACTCTAACCCTAACCCTAACCATAATCATAACCCTCACCCTCAGACTCACCCTCACAGCCAACTTAACCCTAACTATAACACTAACAATAACCCTAACACTAACCCTAACCCTAACCCTAATCCTCATACCCACCCTGAACCTCAGCTTAACCCTAAGCCTAACCCTAACCCTAACCCTAACCCTCAACATGACCCTAACCCTAACCCTAATATAAAAACCTAACCCTAACCCTAATCCTAAACCTAAACCTAATCCTCAACCCCACCCACATCCTAACCCAAACCCTAACCCTAACCCTCACCCTAACACTAACTCTAATCCTAAACCTCACCCTCACCCTAACCCTAACCCTAAACCTAACCCTAAACCACACCCTAACCCTAACCCTCACCCTCAACCTCAACCTCACTGTAACTCTAAACCTAACCCTAACACTAACCCTAACCCTAACCCTAACCCAAAACCTAACCCTAATCCTCAGCCTCACCCTCAAACTAACACAAACCCTAACCCTAACCCTCACCCTAACTCTAAGCCTAACCCTAACCCTAAACCTCCCACTCACCCTCACCCTAACCCTAAACCTAAACCTAACCCTATCCCTAACCCTTACCCTAATCCTAACCCTAAACCACAATCTAACCTTCACCCTAACCCAAACCCTAACCCTCACCCTCATGCTCGGCCTAAGCCTAAGCCTAAGCCTAAGCCTAACCCTAACCCTAACCCTCACCCTAGTCCTAACACTAACACTAACCCTAACTCTAACCCTAAATCTCACCCTCACCCTAACCTTAACTCTAACCCTAACACTAAAACTAAACCTCATCCTAACACTAACCTTAACCCTAACCCTAACCCTAACCCTAAACCTAACAATAACCCTAACCCTAACCGTTACCCTCAACCTCACCATAACCCTCACCCTAACACTAACCCTCACACTAAAACTTACCCTCAACCTAACAAACCCAAAAGCTTACACTAACGCTCACACTAACATCTAAGCATCACCCTAACGGTAAACCTCACCCTAACAATAACCCTAACCCTCATCTTCACCCTAAACCTCGCACTAACCCTAACCCTAATACTCAATCTAACCCTCACCCTCACCCTAACCCTAACACTAACACTCACCCTAACCCTAAACCTCACCCTTACTGTAACCCTCATCCTCAGCCTAACCCTCAAATTTACCTTTACCTTAAATCCCACCCTAACCCTCACCCTAACCCTAACTCTATCCCTAAACCTCACCCTCACCTTAACCCTAACTCTAACCCTAACCCTAATACTAAACTTCACCCTAACACTAACCATAACTCTCACCCTCACACTCAACGAAACCATAACCCTAACCCTAACCCTAACAATAACACTAACCCTAAACCTCACCCTAACCATAAACAAAACCCTAAACCTAATCCTCACCCCAACACTTACCCTCACCCTAACACTAACCCTAACCCAAACACTAACACTCACACTAACACTAAACCTCACCCTAATCCTAAACCTCACCATCACCCTAACCATAACACTCACATTCACCCTAGCCCTCACACTAACCCTATTTCTAAACCTGACCCTCATCCTAACCCTAACCCTCATCCTCACCCTAAACCTCACACTAACCCTAACCCTAATACTCAATCTAACCCTCACCCTGACCCTAACACTAACCCTTACCCTAACCCTAAACCTAACACTAACCCTCAGCCTAACCCTCAACCTCAGCCTAAACCTCACCTTTACCATTACCATCCTCACCCTAACCCTCACCCTAAATCTAATCCTCACCCTCACTGTAACCATAACCCTCAACTTAACCCTCACCCTAACCCTAACTCTAACCCTAATCCTTAATCTAACACTAACCCTAAACCTCACCCTCAACCTAGCCCTCACCCTATCCCTAATCCTCATTCTTACCCTCACCCTAAACCTAACCTTAACCCTTACCCTAACCCTAATCCTAACCCTAAACCTCAACCTAACCCTAACACTCAAGCTCACCATAAACCTAACCCTAACCCTCACCCTAACTCTAAACTTAATCAAACCCTAACTCTCAACGTAAACCTAACCCTAACCCTCATTCTCAACCTCACCCTCAGCCTAACCCTACACCTAAGCCTAACCCTAAACTTCACACTCACCCTAACCCTTATGCTAATCCTAATCCTAACCTTAAGTCTAACCCTCACTCTCAACCTAATCCTCACCCTAATCCTAAATCTAACATTAAACCTAACCCTAACCTTCAATCTCAGCCTCACCCTAACCCTAACTCTAACCGAAAACCTCAACCTCACCCTAACCCTAACCCTAACCCTAACACTAAACCTCACCCTAACGCTAACCCTAAACCTCAACCTCAAACTAGGCCTCAACCTAACCCTAATCTTAACCCTAACCCTCATCCTAACCCTCACCCTATCACTAACCCGAACCTTTACTCTCACCCTAACCCTAATCCTAACACTAACCCTCACCCTAACCCTAACCCTCATCCTCACCGTAACCCTTACCCTAACCCTCAACATAACCCTAAACTTAACCTGAAACCTAACTCTCACCCCAACCCTTACTGTAACCCTCACCCTCAGCCTAACCCTTACCTTTAACCTTTCCGACCCCCTCACTCTAAACCTAACTCTAACCCTAACCCTAACCCTAAACCTCACCCTCACCCTCACCTCACGATCAACCTCATCATAACTCTAACCCTAACCCTAACAATAACACTTACACTAACCCTAACCCTCACCCTAACCCTAACCATAACCCTCACCCTCAGCGTCAAACTCATCCTAAACGTAAGCCTAAACCTAACCCTTACCCTAACCATCACCATAATCCTAACCCTAACCCTAAATCTAACCCTAACCCTAACCCTAAACCTAACCCTAAACCCAGCCCTAATCCTCAGCCTCACCCTCACCCTGACCCAAACCTTAAACCTAACTCTCACCCTAACCCTAAGCCTATCCCTAACCCTAACCCTCACACTCACCCTCAACCTAACCATAATCCTAAACCTAACCCTATCCCTAACACTAACCCTCACCCTAACACTCACCATAACATTTACCCTCACCCTCACCCTAACCCTCACACTAACTATAACCCTCACCCTAACCCTAACCCTCACCCTACCACTTACCGTCACCCTAACACTAACCCTAAAACTAACCCTCACACTAACCCTAACCCTCACCCTCACCGTAGCCCTCACCCTAACCCTAATTCTAACCCTCAACCTCACCCTAAACCTGACCCTCATCTTCACACTAAACCTCACACTAACCCTAACACTAATCCTCAATCTAACCCTCATCCTATACCAAACCCTAACCCTTACACTAACCCTAAACCTAACCCTAACCCTCACCCTTATCTTAACCCTCACCCTCAGCATAAACCTCACCTTTACCCTTACCATCATCCTCACCCTAACCTCACCCTAACTCTAAACTTCATCCCAACCCTCACCCTAACCGTAAACCTAACCATCACGCAAACCCTAACCATCACCCTCAACCTCACCCTCACCCTAACCCTAAGCCTAAGCTAAGTCTTACCCTAACCCTCACCCTCACCCGAGCCCTCAGCCTTACCTTAATCCTAATCATCACCCTAACCCTAATCCTCACCCCCACACTCACCCTCAGCCTAACCCTAACCCAAACCTTAAACCTCCCCTTAACCCTAACCCTAATCCTAAACTTCACCCTAACCCTAAACCTAAACCTAACCCTCACCCTAACCCTAACGCTAACCGTCACCCTTAGGTTAACCCTCACGTTTACCCTTACCGTCACCCCCACCCTAAACCTCACCCTAACCCTAACACTCATCATAACACTCACCCTAACCCTAACTCTACCCCTAAACCTCAACCTCACCCTAACCCTAACTCTAACACTAATCCTAACACTAAACCACATCCTAACGCTAACCCTAACCCCCAAACTAACCCTAACACTCACCCTCACCCACACCTTCAGCCTAAACCTAAGGCTATCTCTAACCCTCACACTCCCACTCTCCCTAACCCTAATCCTAATCCTAACCCTAACCCTAACACACAACCTCACCCTAACCCTCACCCTAACCCTAACTCTAACACTAACACTAAGCCAAACCCTCACACAAACACTCACCCTAACCCTATCTCTAACCCTAAACCTCTAACTCACACTGACCCTAACTCTAACCCTAAACCTCACCCTAACCCTTACCATAAACCTCAACTTCTCCTTAGCCCTCACCCTAACCCTAATCCTAAACCTAACCTTTATCCTAACCCTCACAGTAACCCTAACCCTAACCCTCACCTGAACCCTAACCCTCCCCCTCAACCTAACCCTCAGCCTAAACCTAAGCCTAACCCTAAACCTAACACTAACCCACCCACTCACCCTCAACCTAACCCTAATCCTAACCATAACTCTAACACTTAACCTCACCCTAACCCTAAAACTAAAACTAACCCTAACCCTAACCCTCATCCTTAACCCTCACCTGAACCTTAACTCTAACCCTACACCTAACACTCACCCTAACCCTAACTCTAACCCTAACCTTAACCCTAAAACACCCCTAAATCTAACCCTCATCATCACCCTCACCGTAACCCTAACCCTAAACCTCACAAAAACCCTAAAACTAACCCTAAACGTCACCCTAACCATAACCCCCAACCTAACACTAACCCTCACGCTAACACTTACCCTCACACTAACACTAACCCTAACTCTAACACTAACCCTGACAGTAACCCTAGCTCTCACCCTAACCCTAAAACTAACCCTCACCCTAACCCTAACCCTAAGCCTCACCCTAGTCCCCACCCCAAACTTAATTCTAAACGTAACCCACACCATAACCCTAACCCTCATCCTCACACTAAACCTCACACTAATCCTAACCCTAATCCTCAATATATCCCTCACCCTCACCCTAACACTCACCCTAAACCTAACCCTCATCCAAATACTCACCCTAACCCTAACCCTATCCATCTCCCTAACCCTAAACCTCACCCACACCCTCACCCTAGCCCTCACCCTAAACCGATTCCTAACCCTAAACATCATCATAACCCTCACCCGAACCCTAATCCTAAACATCACCCAAAACCTATTCCTAACCCCCAAGATCACCCTCAGCCTAACCCTAAGCCTAAGCCTATCCCTAGCCATAACCCTCACCCTCAGCCTCACCCTCACTGCAAACTTAACCCAAAACATAACACTAAAAATAACCCTAATTTAAACCCTAACCCTAACCCTAATCCTCACCCCACCCTTACCCTCAGACAAACCATAACCCTAACCCTAACCCTCTCAATGAAAGCCTAACCCTAACACTAAACCTAACCCAAAACCTCATCATAACCTTAAACCTAATCCTAAACCTCATCCTCACCCTCACCCTAACCCAAATTCTAAACTTAACCCTCACCCTAAACCTAAGCCTAACCCTAACCCTAACCCTAACCCTCACCCTCACCCTCACCCTAAACCTAATCCTAACCCTAACCCTATCCCTAACCCTAACCCTCACCCTAACCCTCACCCTAGCCCTAATCCTAACCCTAATGCTAACCCTAAACCTCACCCTAACCCTCACCCTAACCCTAACCCTAACCCTAACCCTAACCCTAACCTTAACCCTTAACTTCATTCTCGGACTAAGCCTAAGCCTAAGCCTAATCCTAACCCTAAACCTCACTGTAACCCTAATTGTAACACTAAGGCTAACTCTAACCCTAAACCTCACTCTCACCTTAACCCTAACTCTAACCCTAACCCTAAACCTAAACCTCATCCTAAACCAAAACATAACCTTTACTCTCACCCTCACTATAACTGTAACTCTAACCCTAACCCTAAAAATAACCCCAACCATCACCCGAACCATAACCCTCACCCTAACCCAAACCCTCACCCTAACAAATACCCTCAACCTAACACTGACAGTAACCCTAACACTAACCCGAATCCTAACCCTACGCCTCAACCTAACCTTCACCCTCACACTAACCCTAACACTAACCCTAAACTTAACCCTCACCCTAACCCTCCCCATAAAACTATATCTAACCCTAAATCTCACCCTCACCTTAACCCTAACCCTAACCCTAACCCTAAACCCCACCACAACCCTAAAGCAAACCCTCAGCAATACTCTCACCCTCACCATAAATCTAAACATAACACTAACAATAACACTAACCATAACCCTAAACATAACCCTAAACCTAAGCCCAACACTAATCCTAACACTCATCCTCACACTAACCCTAATCCTAACCCTAAACCTCACCCTAACACTAACCCTCACCCTCACCCAAACCCTAACACTAAACCTAACCCTAACCCTAAGCCTAATCTAGATCCTAACCCTCACCCTAACCATAACATTAACCCACACCCGCAACCTTACCCTCACCCTCACCGTAACTCTAACCCTAACCCTAACAATAACACTAACCCAAACCCAAACACTCACCCTAACCCTAATCCTCACCCCCACCCTCACCCTAAGCCTAAGCCTAAGAATCACACTAACCCTCATACTCACCCTCACCCTAACCCTAATCCTAAACCTAAACCTATCCCTAAACCTCAACCTAACCCTCAACCTCCCCCTAACCCTAACACTAAGCCTAACCCTAACCCTCACCCTAACCATCCCCCTCACCCTAACTCTCACCCTAAACCTCACCCTCACCCTAACCCTAACCCTTACCCTAAAACTCACTCTAAACCTCACCCTAACCAAAAGCCTCACCCTCACCCTCAACCTCACCGTAACTCTAACCCTAAAACTAACATTAATACTAACCCTAACCCTAACACTAAACCTGACCCTAACCATTAACCTCACCCTCAGCCTCACCCTCACCGCAAACTTATCCCTAATCATAACACGAACAATAAACCAAACCCTACCCTAACCCTAAACCTAACCCTCACCCGCACCCTCACCCTCACCCTCAGCCTAACCCTAGGCCTAAGCCTAAGCCTAACCCTAACCCTCACCATAATCCTAACCTTAACCCTAAACCTAACCCTAACCCTAACCCTAAACCTCAGCCTCACCTACACCCTTACCCAAACCATAACCCTAACCATCAGCCTAACCCTAAGCCTAAACCTAACCCTAACCCTAACCCTAACAATTACCCTCACCCTAACACTAACCCTAACTCTCACACTAACCCTCACAGTAACCCAAACTCTCACCCTAACCCTAAACCTCACCCTAACCCTAACTCTCATCCTCACTCTAAACCTCACACTAACCCTAACTCTAATCCTCAATCTATCCCTCACCCTCTCCCTAACTCTCACCCTAAACCTAACCCTCATCCAAACACTCACCCTAAACCTAACCCTATCCATCACCCTAACCCTAAAACTCACCCTCACACTCACCCTCAGCCTAAACCTAAGCCTAAGCCAAAGCCTAACCCTAACACTCACCCTCACCCTAGCCCTCACCCTAACCTAATCCTAACCCTAACCCTCATCATAACCCTCACCCTAACCCTAATCCTAACCATCATCCAAAACCTATTCCTAACCTCCAAGATCACCCTCAGTATAACCATAAGCCTAAGCCTAACCCTAGCCATAACCCTCACCCTCAGCCTCACCCTCACTGCAAACTTAACCCAAAACATAACACTAAAAATAACCCTAATTTAAACCCTAAACCTAACCCTAATCCTCACCCCACCCTCCCATTCAGCCTAAACCTAAGCCTAAACCTAGGCCTAACCCTAACATTCACTGTTACAGTAACCCTAACCCTAAACCTAAACCTAACCCTAAACCTAACCCTAGTCCTCAGCCTCACACTCACCCTAACCCAAACCCCAACCCCAACCCTTACCCTAACCCTAACCCTCACTGTCACCCTCACAGTAACCATAACCCTAAACCAAACCCTAACAATAGCCTTAACCCTAATATTAACCCTCATCCTAACAATAATCCTCACCCTAACCCAAACCCTCACCCTAACACTTAACCTGACCCTAACACTAACCCTAACCCTAACATTAACCGTCACACTAACCCTAACCCTATCCCTAAACCTACACCTCAACCTAACCCTCAACCTCACCCTAACCCTAACACTAACCCTATCCCTAAGCCTCACCTTAAACCTCTCACTAACCCTATATCTAACCCTCAACCTTACACTCACCATAACCCTAACCCTAACCCTAAACCCCACCCTAATCCTAACCCTAACCCTCACCCGCACCCTCACCCTCACTGTAACTCTAACCCCAACCCTAACAATAACACTAACCCTAACTCAAAACATCACCCTAATGCTCACCGCCACCCTCACCCTCAGCCTAACCCTAAACCTAACCCTAACACTGTCCCTAATCCTCACCCCCACCCTCACCCTCAGCCTAACCCTAACACTAAACCTCACACTAACCCAAATGCTAACATTCTCCCTCACCCTATCCCTCACTCTAAAGCTAATCCTCAATCTAACCCTCAATCACACCCTTCCCCTAACCCTAACCCTCACGCTAACTCTAATTCTACCCCTAAACCTCACCCTCACCATAACCCTAACTCTAACCCTAAACCTAAAACTAAACCTCACCCTCACCCTAAACCTAACCCTCACCCTAAACCTAACCCTCACCCTCACCCTCACCCTCAGCCTAAACCTAAGGCTAACACTGACCCTAACCCTAACCCACACACTTAGCCTAACCCTAACCCTAATCCTTATCCTAACCCTAAACCTAACCCTCACCCTCACCCTAACCCGAACCCTAACCCTAAACCTAACCCTCAACCTCAGCCTCACACTAACCCCAATTTTAACACTAAACTTCACCCACATCCTAACCTAACACTAACCATAACCCTAACCCTCCCCCTAACTCTCAACCTAACCCTAACACTAAGAATAACCCTAACCCTAAACCTCAACCTAACCCTCACCCTAACCCTAACTCTATCCCTAAACCTCACCCTCACCCTAACCCTCACTCTAACCCAAACCCAAACCCTAATCCTCACCCTGACCCTAACCTAAACTTCACCCTCACCCTCACAGTAACCGTAACCCTAAACCTAACACTAAACCTATCCCTAACCCTCACCCTAACCCTCTCCCTAATCCTATATTTAAACTTAAAACTCATCCTCACCCTAACCCTTACCCTAACCTTAAACCCCACTCTAACCCTAAACCTAACCCTCACCCTCAGCCTTACCCGAATCCTAATTCTAACACTAAACCGCACCCACATCTTAACGCTAATGCTAACCTAACCCTAACCCTAAACCTAAACCTCCCCCTAACTCTCAACCTAAAGCTAACACTAACACTAACCCTAACCCTAAACCTCAACCTAACCCTCAACCTCACCCTAACCCTAACACTAACCCTATCCCTAACCCTCACCTTAACCCTCTACCTAACCCTATATCTAAACCGAAACCTCACCCTCACCCTAACCCTAACCCTAAACCCCACCCAAACCCTAACCCTAAACCAGACCCTCACCCTCAAAATCACTGTAACTATAACCTTGACCCTAACAATAACACTAACCCTAACCCGAACCATCACCCTAAACCTAATGCTCACCTCCACACTCACACTCAGCCTAACCCTAAACCTAACCCTAAAACTAACCCTGATCCTCACCCCCACCCTCACCCTCAGGCTAACCCTAAGCCTAAGGCTAACCCACACCCTCACCCTCACCCTATCCCTAGTACTAAACCTAACCCTATCCCTAAATCTCAAACTAACCCCCACCCTCACCCTCACCCTAACACTAACCCTAACCCTAAACCTCACCTTAACTCTGCCCATAACCCTAACTCTAACCCTAAACCTCATCCTCACCCTAATCCTAAAACTAACCCTAACCCTAACCCAAACCCAAACCCTCAACCTAACGCTAGCCCTAACCCTAAACCTAACCCTAAGCCTAACCATAAACTTAACAGTAATGCTCAGCCTCACCCTCACCCTAACCCAAACCCTTAACCTAACCCTCACACTCAATCTCAGCCTAACCCTAAGCCTAAGGCTCACCCTATTCGTAACCCTCATCGTAACCCTCACTCTGATCCTAAGCCTAACCCTCAATCTAACCCTAACCCTAACCCTAACACTAACACTAATCCTCAGCTTCACCCTCACACTAACCCAAAACCTAACCCTAAACCTCACCATAACCCTAAGCCTAATGGTAACCCTAACCCTAACCCTCTCCCTCACCCTCACCCTCACCCTACCCCTAATCCTAACCTAACCCTATCCCTAAACCTAACCCTCACCCTAAACCTCAGCCTAGCCCTCACCCTAACCCTAATCCTAACCCTAAACCTCATCCTAACCATCACCCTAACCCTAACACTACCCCTCACCCTAACCCTAACCCTAACCCTCACCCTCATGCTCGGCCTAAGCCTAAGCCTAAGCCTAAGCCTAAGCCTAACCCTAAACCTCAGCCTCACCCTAACCCTAACATTAACCCTAATTCTAGCTGTAAACCTCATTCTCAACCTAACCCTAACTCTCACCCTAACCCTAAAGCTAAACCTCATCCTAACCCTAACCTAACCCTAAGCATCACCCTAACTGTAACCATAAGCCTACCCCTAAACATAACAATAACCCTAAACCTAACCCTAAACCTCTACCTATCCATAACCCTCACCCTAACCGTAAACCTCACTCTAACACTTACCCTCACCCTAACACGAACCCTAACCCTAACACTAACCCTCACACTACATCTAACCATCACCCTAACCCTAAATCCCACCCTAACCCTGACACTAACCCTCACCCTCACCCTAGACCTCACCCTAACCCTAACCCTCATCCTCACCCTAAACCTCACACTAACCATAACACTAATCCTCAATCTAACCTTCACCCACATCCTTCCCATAACCCTAACCCTCACCATATCCCTAACCCTCACCGGACCGTAAACATTACCCTCAGCCTAACCATCAAGTTTGCCCTTACTGTCACCCCAACCCTAACCCTTACCCTAACCCTAAAACTCACCTAACCCTCACCCTAACCCTAACTCTACCCCTAAACCTCACCCTCAACCTAACCTTAACTCTAAATCTAAACCTAACATTAAACCTCATTCTAACGCTAACCCTAACCCTCACACTAACCCACACTATAAACGTAAACCTAACCCTAACCCTAACAATAACCCTAACCCTAACCCTCACCCTAACCATAACACTCACCCTAACACTTACTCTCAACCTAACCCTAACCCTAACCCTAACACTAACCCTTACACTAACCCTAACCCTCACCCTAATCCTAAACCTCACCCTAACCCTAACTCTAACCCTAAACCTCACCCTCACCCTAGCCCTCACCCTAAGCCTAATTCTAACCCTCACCCTCAACCTAACCCTATCCCAATTCCTCTCCCTAAATCTCACATTAATCCTAACCCTAATCACTTAATTAACCATCACCCTAACCCTAACCCTAACCCTAAACCTAAACCTATCCGTAACCCTCAACCTTATTTTAACCCTCACCCTCAGCCTAAACCTCCCCTTTACCCTTACCATCATCCTCACCCTCACCCTAAACATCATCCTAACAGTCACCCTAACTGTAAACCTAACCATGACCCTAAACCTAACCCTCACCCTCACCCTAGCCCTCACCCTAACTCTAATCCTAACCCTAACCCTCATCCTAACCCTCACCTTAACCCTAACCCTAATCATCACCCTAACCCTCACCTTAACCCTAACCCTAATCATCACCCTAACCCTAACACTCAACCCCATCCTCACCCTCAGTCTCAACCTAAACCTAACCCTAACCCTAACCCTGATATTCACCCTCACACTAAACCTAATCCCAACCCTAACCCTAACCCTAACCCATAACCCCAACCTAACCCTCACCCTAACCTTAACCCTAACACTAACCCTAACTATAAACCACGAACTAACACTCTCCCAACCCAAATCTAACCCTAAACCTCACCCTCACCGTAACCCTAATACTACCCCTAACCCTAAACCTCACCCTAAACCTAACCCTAACCCTCACCCTCAGCCTCACCCTCAGCTTCAACTTAACGCTAACACAAACCCTAAAAATAACACTTATCCTAACCCTAAACCTAACAGTAACCCTAACCCTAACCCTCATCCTAAAACTCACCATCACCCTCAGCCTAACCCTAAGCCTAAGGCTATCCCTAACCCTCACACTTACCCTCACCCTAACCCTAACCATAACCCTAAATCATAACCTCAACCCAAGCCTCACCCTAACCCTAACCCTCACCCTCACCCTCACCGTAACTGTAACCCTAAACCTAACCCTAACAAAAACCCTAAAACTAATCCTAACCCTCAACCTAACCATAGCCTTCACCCTAACCCAAACCCACACCCTAACACTTAACCTCACCCTAACACTAACCCTAACCCTTACACTAACCCTCACACTAACCCTAACCCTAAACCTCAACATAAACCTCACCCTCACCTTAACCCTAACACTAACCCTTACACTAACCCTCCCACTAATCTTCCCCCTAACACTATATCTAACCCTAAACCTCACCCCCACACTCACCCTAACCCAAACCCTAACCCTTACCCTAACCATAACCCTCACCCTCACCCTAAACTCCAACATAACACTTACCCTCACCCTAACACTAACCCTAAACCTAACACTCACCCTCACACTAACCCTAACCCTCACCCTAATCCTAAACCTCAACCCTAACCCTAAAACTAAGCCTAACCCTCACCATCATCCTAGCCCTCACCCTAACCCTAATTCTAACCCTCATCCTCACCCTAAACCTCACACTAAACCTAATCCTAACCCTAATCCTCAATTTAAACCTCACCCTCACCCTAACCCTAACCCTTACCCTAACCCTAAACCTAACACTAACACACACTTATTTTAACCCTAACCCTCAGCCTAAATCTCACCTTTACCATTACCATCATCCTCACCATTATACTACCCCTAACCCTAAACCTCACCCTAACCCTCACCCTAACCGTAAACCTAAACATCACCCTAACCCTAACCCTCACCCTCAACCTCACGCTCAGCCTAACCCTTAGCCAAGCCTAACCCTTACCCTAACCCTCACCCTCACCCTAGTCCTCACGCTAAACCTAATCCTAACACTAAACTTCATGGTAAACCTTAACATAACCCTAACCCTAACCATCATCCCAACCATAATCCTCACCCCCACACTCACCCTCACCCTAACCCTAATCCTAACCCTAACTCTAACCCTAATCCTAACCCTTAACCTCAACCTAACCCTCACCCTAAACTTAACCCTAACACTAATCCTAACCCTAACCAGGGAAAAACCCTCTCTCTAACCCTAAATCTAATCCTATACCTCACTCTCACCCTAACACTAATCCTAACCCTATCACTAAACCTCACCCTAAACCTAACGCTAACCCTCACCCTCACCCTCACCCTCACTGTAACTCTAACCCTGACCCTAACAATAAAACTAATCCTAACCCTAAACCTAACCATAACCCTCACCCTCACACTAATCCTCAACCTAACCCTCACGCTAACCCTAACGCTAACCCTACCCCTCACCCTCAGGCTCGACCTAACCATAACTCTAACCCCCAAATCTCAAACTCACCCTAACCCTAAACCTAAACCTAACCCTAAACCTCACCATAAACCTAACCCTAAAACTCACCCTCACTCTAGCCCTCACCCTAACCCTAATCCTAACCCTAACCCTCATCCTAAACCTCCCCATAACCCTAACCCTAAACCTCACCCTAACGCTAAGCCTAACCCTAACCCTAACCCTAACCTTCACACTCACCCTCACCGTAACCTAAACACTAACCCTAACACTAACCCTCACCCAAACCATAACCCTCACCCTTACCCCAACCCTCAACTTAACACTTACCCTCACCCTAACCCTAACCCTAACCCTCACCCTTACCCTAGCACTCACCCTAACCCTTACCCTCATCCTCACCCTAAACCTCACCCTAACCCTAAACCTCACCTTTACAATAACTCTCACCCTCAGCCTAACATTCATGTTTAACCTTACGGTCACCCCCACCCTAAACCTCACCCTAAACCTAACCCTCACCCTAACCCTCACCCTATCCCTAACCGATAAACTTCACCCTCACCCTAACCCTAATTCTAACACTAACCCTAACAATAAACCTCACCCTAAACCTAAACCTAACCCTCAACCTAAACCTAACCCTAACCCTCACCCTCATATTCAGCCTAAACCTAAGGCTAACCCTAACACTAACCCTAAAGCTAATCATAATCCTAATCCTACCCTAACTCTTATCCTCACCCTCACCCTAACCCTCACCCTAACCCTAACCCTAACACTAACCCTAAAATTAACCCTCACCCTCAGCTTCACCCTAACCCTAATTTATCCCTAAACCTCACCCTCACCCTAACCCTAATGCTAACCCTAAGCCTCACTCTAACACTAACCCTCCAGCTAACTCTCACCTTAACCCTAAGACTAACACTAAACCTAACACTAACACTAAACCTCACCCTAACACTAACCCTAACCCTCACCCTCACCATAACCCTCATCCTCACACTCACCCTCAGCCTAACATTTCGCCTAACCCTAATACCAACCCTAAACCTAACACTAACCTAACCCTCACCCTAACACTCACCCCAACCCTAACCCTAAACCTCACCCTCACCCTAGCCCACACCCAAACCCTAAGCCTAAGTTTAACCCTCACCCTAACCCTCACACTAACCCTAACCCCAACACTCACCCGAACCATAACCCTCACCCTCACCCTAACTCTAATCCTAATCCTAACCCTAACCCTATCACTCACACTCACCCTCAACCCTAATCCTAATCCTAACCCTAACACTAACCCTCACCCCCACACTAAACCTCACCTTAACCCTAACCCTAACAGTAACCTAACCCTAACACTAACCCTAACCCTCACCCTAACCTTATCTCTAACCCTAAACCCCACCTTCACCATAACACAAACCCTAACCCTAATCCTAAACCTCACCCTAAACATATACCTTACCCTAACACTTACGCTAACCCTAACACTAACACTAACCCTCACACTAACGCTAACCATCACCCTAAACCTAAACCTCAACCTAACCCTAACCCTAACCCTCAACTTGACCCTATCCCTCACCCTAACCCTAACCTTCATCCTCACCCTAAACCTCACAGTAACCCTAATACTAATCCTCAATCTAACCCTCACACTCACCCTAAACCTTACCCTCATCGTCACCCTTACCATAACCCTCACCCTCAGCCTAACCCTCACCTTTACTCTTACTGTCACCCTCATTCTAACCCTCATCCTAATCCTAACCCTCATCCTAACCCTCACCCTTACTGTAACACTAACCATCACCCTAACCGTAACCCTCACCCTCACGTTCAGCCACAGCCTAACCCTAAGCCTAAACCTAAACCTAAACATAAATTTCCCACTCACCCTAGCCCTCACCCTAACCCAAATCCTAACCCTAACCCTCATGATAACACTCAACCTAACCATACCCCGAACCATCATTCTAAACCTAAGCCTCATCCCCAAACTCACCCTCAGCCTAACACTAAACCTAAGGATAATCCTAACCCTAACCCTTACACTCACCCTCACACTAACCCTAATACTAAGCCTAACCCTAACCCTAAACCTAAACCTCAACCTAACCCTCACCCTAACCCTTAACCTAAACCTCACCTTAGTCCTCACAATAACCCTCAATCCAAAACTAACCCACACCCTCACCATAACCCAAAAGCTCACCCTGAACCAAACCCTAACCCTTAACCTCACCTTCACCCTAACCCTACCCCTAACCATAAACCTTACCCTAACCCTGACACTTACCCTCACCCTCACCCCAGCCCTCACCTTAACCCTAATTGTATCCCTAACCCTCATCCTAAACCTCACCCTAAACCTAACCCTAAACCTCACCCAAACCCTAAACCTCACCATCACCCTAAAGCAAACCCTAGTCCTAAACCTCACCCTAACCCTAAGCCTAACCCTAACACTAACCCTAACCCTCACACTCACCCTCAACTTAAACCTAACCCTAAGCCTAAACCTAACCCTCACCCTTACCCTCACCTTCACCCTCAATGAACTCTAACCTTAACTCTAACAATAACACTAATCCTAACCCTAAAACTAACCTTAACCCTAATCCTATCCATAAATCTCACCCTCAGCCTCCCCCTCACTGCAATGTCACCATAATCATAACAATAACAATAATCCTAACCTTAACCCTAATCCTAAACCTCACCCTCACCCTAACACTAATCCTAACCCTAACCCTCACCCTAACCCTAACCCTAACCCTCACTGTAACCCTAACCCTCATCCTAACCCTGACCCTAACCCTCACACAAACGCTAAACCTCACACTAACACTAACCCTAACCCTCACCCTCACCCTAGCCCTCACCCTAACCATAATTCTAACCCTAATCCTCATCCTAACTATTACTGTAACCCTAACCCTAACCCTCACCCTAACCCTAATCCTAACCCTAACCCTCTCCCTAACTCTAACCCTCACCCTCACCATAACCCTAAACATAACCCTCACCCTGACCCTAAACTTAACCCTAAACCTAACTCTCACCCAAACGCTAACCCTAACCCGAACCCTAACCCTAACCCTCACCCTCATCCTCACCCTCACCAAAACCCTAATCCTAAACCTAACCCTATACTAACCCTAACCCTCACCCTAACCCTCACTCTAATCCTAACCCTAACCCTAAACCTAACAGTAACCATCACACTATCCCTCACCTTAACACTAACTCTAACCCTAAACATCAGTCTCACCCTAACCCTCACCCTCACCTTCATGCTCAGCGTTTCACTAAGCCTAACACTAACCCTAACCCTAAACCTCAAACTCACCCTCACCCTAACCGTAAACCTAATCCTAAACCCTAAACCTAACCTTCACCCTAACCCTAACCCTCACCCTAACCCTTACCCTAACACTCACCCTAAACCTAAAACTCACGCTCACCCGCACCCTCACCCTAACCCTAACCTAAAACATCACCCTCACCCTAGCCCTCACCCTAAGCCTAACCCTAACCTGAACCCTAACCTGAACCCTAAACCTACCCCTACCTCTAACCCTAAACCTCACCCTAACCCTAACACTTACCCTCACACTCACCCTAGCCCTCACCTTAACCCTAATTGTATCCCTAACCCTCATCCTAACCCTCACCCACACCCTAACCCTAACCCTCCTAACCGTAAAACTAATTCTAACCCTCAACCTAACCCTAAACCTGACCCTCACCGTAATTCTAACCCTAACCCTCACCCTATCCATAAACTTAATCCGATACCTAAACCTCACCGTAACCCTCACCCTAACCCTTACCCTAACCCTAGCCCTCATCCAAATCCTAATCCTCACCCTAACCCTCATCCTAAACCTAACCCTCATGCTAACCCTCACCCTAACCCTAAACCTAACCCTCGCCTATCCTTAACCCTCACATTCAACATTACCCTTAGCCTAACCCTAAGCCCAACCCTAAACCTAACCCTAACCCACACACTCATCCTCACTCTCACCGTAATCCTAACCCTAACCCTAATCCTAACCATCACCCTCAACCTAGCTTTCACCCTAATCCTAATCCTAGCCCTAACCCACACTCTAACCTTAACCCTAACCATAAACCTCACCCTAAACTTAACTCTAAGCCTCAGCCTCACTGTAAGGGTAACCCTAACCCTAACCCTAAAAAGAACTCTAACCCTAACCCTAACCCTCACCCTAATACTTACCCTCACCCTTACACTAACCCTAACCATAACACTAACCTTCACACTAATCTTAAACCTCAACCTAAACCTAAACCTCACCCTAACCCTAACCCTAAACCTAACGCTCACCCTAGCCCTCACCCTAACCCTAATTCTAACCTAACCCTCACCCTAAACCTAACCCTCATCCTCACCCTAAACCTCACACTAACCCTAACCCTAAATCTCAATGTAACCCTCACCCTCACCCTACCATAACCGTAACCCTTACCCTAAACCTCACGCTAACAATAACACTTACCCTTATCTTAACCCTCACCCTCAGCCTAACCCTGACCTTTACGCTTACCATCACCCTCACTTTAACCCTAAGCCTCACCCGAACCCTCACCCTAACCTTAAACCTAACCATCACCCAAACACTAACCCACACCTTCAACCTCACCTTCAGACTAACTCTAAGCCTAAGCCTAAACCTAAACCTAATCCTCAACCTCACCCTAGCCCTCACCCTAACCCTAATCCTAACCCTAACCCTCATCCTAACCCTCAACCTAACCCTAACCCTAACCATCACCCAAACCCTAATCCTCAGGCCCAACCTCACACTTAGCCTAAACCTAAGCCTAAGCCTAACACTAACAGGGACCCTCACCCTCACCCTCACCCTCACCGTCACCCTAACCCTAACTGCAACCCTAACCGTAAACCTCAACTTAAACCTCACCCTAACCCTAACACTAACCCTCACCCTAAACCTCCCCCTAACCCTAACAGGAACCCTCACACTCACCCTCACCCTAACGCTAATCCTAACCCTAACCCTAAACCTCACCCTAACCCTCAACCTCACTGTAACCCGAACCTTAAATCTCACCCAAACCCTAAACTTAACCCTCATCCTATCCCTCACCCTAACCATTACACTAACCCTTACCCTAACCCTCACCATAACCCTCAACCTAACCCTAACTCTAACCCTAAATCTCACGCTCACCCTCACCCTAACCCTAACCATAACCCTAAAACTCACTCTATCCCTAAACCTCCCCCTCGCCCTCCCCCTCTCTGTAACTGTAACACTAACCCTAACAATAACACTAAAACTTACCCTAACTCTATCCCTAACCCTCACCCTCACTGTAACCCTAACACTAACCAAAACCCTCACCATCACCCTAACCCTAACACTCACCCTAAACCTTACCCTAACCCTAACTCTAACCCTATACCTCACCCTCACCCTAACCCTAATTCTAACCCTAACACTAAAACTCACCCTAACCCTAACCTTAACCCTCACTCTAATCCTAAACCTCACCCTCACCATAACCCTAACCCTAACACTCACCGTAACTCTAATATTAACCCTAACCATAAGCCTCACCCTAATGCTAAACCTAACCCTCAGCCTCACCCTAGCCCTCACCCTAGCCCTAATCCTAAACCTAAACCAAAACATAACCTTAACCCTCACCCCAACCCTAAAACCCTAACAATCACCCTAACCCTCACCCTCACCTTAACCCTAACCCTAACCCTAAATCTCACACTAAACCTAACCCTAACCCTAACCCTCACCCTCACTCTAACCCTCACCCTAATTCTAACTGTAACCCTAACACTTACCCTAAACCTTACCCTCAAACTCAGCCTCACCCTAACCCTAACTCTAACCCTAAACCTCAACCTCACCTTATCCCTAACCCTAACCCTAAAGCTAAACCTCACCCTAAACCTCACCCTCACCCTAGTCCTTACCTTAACCCTAATCCTAACACTAACACTCATTCTAACCCTCCCACTAACCGTAACTCTCACCCTAAAACTCACCCTTACCCTCAGCCTAAGCCTAACCCTAAACCTAACCCAAACCCTCTCCCTAACACTCACTCTAAACCTAACCCTAACACTAACCCTAAAGCTAACCCTCAACCTAACCTTCACCCTAAACCTAACTCTAACCCTAAACCTCACCCTCACCCTAACACTAACTCTAACTCTAAACCTCTACCTAACCCTAACCCTAACCCTAAGCCTAAACCTAAACCTCACCCTAACCCTAACCATAAACTTAACCCTCACCCTAGCCCTCACCCTAAACCTAATACTAACCTTAACCCTCATCCTAACCCACCCCATAACCCTAACCCTAAACCTCACACTCACCCTCACTCTCAGCCTAACCCTAAGCATAAACCTAAGCCTAACCATAAACTTAACCCTAAACCTCACACTCACCCGCACCCTCACCCTCACCGAAATTCTAACCCTAACCCGATACTTCACCCTAAGCCTAACAACCCTAAACCTGACCCTAACCCTCACCCTCACCCTAACAATAACCCTAACCCTAACCCTAACCCTCACCCTAACCCGCCGCCTAACCCTATATCTAACCCTAAACCTCACCCTCATTCGAAAACTAACCCTAATCCTAAACTCCACCCTAACCCTAAGCCTAAACCTCACCCCCAACCTCACCTTCACCGGAACTCAAACGCTAACCCTGACAATAACACTAAACCTAACCCTAACCATCACCCTAACCCTAATCCTCACCCGCACCCTCACCCTCACCCTAACCCTAAGCCTAAGCCTAACCCTCACCCTAACCCTCATACTCATGCTCACCCTAACCCTAATCCTAAACCTAACCTTATCCCTAAACCTCAACCTAACCCTCACCCTCACCCTAACCCTAACACTATCCCTAACCTTAAACCTCACACAAACCCTCCCCCAAACCTAACTCTAACCCTAAAACTCACCCTCACCCTAACAATAACTCTAAGCCTAACCCTAATCCTCATCCCCACCCTCACCCTCATCCTAACCCTCACCCTAGCACTCACCATAAGCCTAATTCTAAACCTCAACCTCACCCTAACCCTAACCCTCATGCTCACCCAAAACCTAACACTAACCCTAACACGAACCCTAGTCCTCAATCCAACCCTCACCCTAACGCTAACCTTAACCCTAAACCTAAACCTAAACCCCACAATAAACCTAACCCTAAACCTCACCCTCACCCTAGCCCTCACCATAACCTTATCCTAACCCTAACCGTCATCCTAACCCTCACCCTAACAATAACCCTAACCCTGACCCTCAACCTAACCCTAACCCTCAACTTCACTGTAAAACTTAACCTAACCCTCACCCTAACCCTAAACTTAACTGGAACCCTAACTCTCACCCTAAGCCTAACCCTCACCCTGACCCTCACCCTAACCCTCACCTTAACCCTAACCCTCACCCTGACCCGAAACCCATCCCTAAACCTCACCCTCAACCTAACCTTAACTCTAACCCTAACCCTAAAATTAAACCTCACCCTATCCCTAACCCTAACGCTCACACTCAACCTCATGCTCAGCCTAAACATAAGCCTGACACTATCCCTACCCCTAACCCTCACACTCACAATAAGCCTTACCCTAATCCTAATCCTAACACTAAGCCTTACCCTCACCCTCACCCTAACCCTCACCATAACCCTAATTCTAACACTAACCCTAACCCTAACACTCAGCCTAACCTTAAACCTAACTCTAACCCTAAAACTCACACTAATCTGCACCCTCACCCTCACTGTAATTCTAACCCTAACTTTAACCCTAACCCTAAACCTCACCCTAACCACAATCCTAACCATAACCCTAACCCTAACCTTCCCCTTAACCCTATATCTAACCCTAAAACTCATCCTCACCCTAACCCTAACACTAACCCTAACCCTAACCCTCACCCTAACCCTCACCATAACCCTACATCTAACAGTAAACCTCACCCTCACCTTCACCCTAACACTAAACCTAAACCTAAACCCCAACCTAACCCTAAACCTAACCCTCACCCGTACTTTCATCTTCACCGAAACTCGAACCCTAACCCTAACAATAACACTAACCCTAACCCTAACCATCACCCTAACCCTAATCCTCACCCCCATTCTCACCCTCAGCCTAACCCTAAGCCTAAGCCTAACCCTCACCCTAACCTTCATACTCACGCTCACCCTAACCCTAATCCTACCCCTAAGCCTATCCCTAAACCTCAACCTAACACACACCCTCACCTTAACACTAACACTAACCCTAAACCTCACACTAACCCTCCCCCTAACCCTAACTCTAACCCTAAACCTCACCCTCAACCTCACCCTAACGCTAAACTTCGTCCTAAACTTAACCCTCACCCTCAACCTCATTGTAACTCTAAACATACCCTAACAATAACACTAACCCTAACCCTAATCCTAACCCTAACCATAACCCTCAGCCTCAGCCTCAACCTAACCCTAACCCAAACCCTAACACTAACCCTCACTCTAGCCCTAAGCCTAACCCTAACCCTAACACTAACCCTCACACTCAACCTCACCCTAATCCAAATCGTAAACCTAAACCTATCCCTAACCCTCACCCTAGCACTCAACCTAACACTAATTCTAACTCTCACCCTCACCCTAAACCTAACCCTCATCCTCACCCTAAACCTCACACTAACCGTAACCCTAACCCTAATGCTCAATAGAACCCTCACTCTAACCCTAACCCTAACCCTAAACCTAATCCTAACCCTCACCCTTATCTTAATCCTCACCCTCAGGCCAAACCTCACCTTTACCCTTACCATCATACTCACACTAACCCTCAACCTCATCCTAACCCTCACCCTAACCGTAAACCTAACCATCACCCTAACCCTAACCCTCACCCTCAACCTCACACTCAGCCTAAACCTAAGCCTAAGCCTAACCCTTACCCTTAACCTCACCCTCACCCTAGCCCTCACCCTAACCATCACCCTAACTCTAATACTCACCCCCAGCCTCACCTTCAGCATAACCCTAACCCTAAGCCTAACCCTAACCCTAAACCTCACATAGCCTAACCCTAACCCTAATTCTAACCCTAACCCTTAACTTAAACCTCAAACTAACCCTCAACCTAACTTTAACCCTAACACTAACCCTAACCTTAACCGTTGACCTAAACCTCCCCCTAACCCTAAATATAATCCTAAAACTCACCCTAACCCAAATACTATCCCTAAACCTCACCCTAACCCTAACCCTAACCCTCACTGTAACCCTAGCCCATATCCTAAACCTCACCCTAAACCTAACCCTAAACCT
Organism: Dipodomys merriami; assembly: GCF_024711535.1. NCBI lineage: Eukaryota > Metazoa > Chordata > Mammalia > Rodentia > Heteromyidae > Dipodomys > Dipodomys merriami. The sequence continues at coordinate 1,575,118 of NW_027206257.1, forward strand.
CACCCAAACACAAATCCTAACACTCACCCACACCCTACCCTCACCCGAACCCTAATCATAACCCTAACCCTCATCCTCACCCTACACCTCACGCCCACCCTAACCCTAACCCTCACCCTGACCCTAACCCTACCCCTAAACCTAACCCTCACCCGAACCCTAACTCTAACCCTAACCCTAACACTAAACCTCACCCTATCCCTAAACCTCACCTCACCCTCAAGCTCATGCTCACCCTAACCCTAAGCCTAAGCTTATCCCTTACTCTAAACTTCACCCTCACCCTAGCCCTCACCCTAACTCTAATCCTAACACTAAACCTCATCCTAACCATCACCTTAACCCTAATCATATCCATCACCCTAACACTAATCCTCATCCCCACTCTCACCCTCAGCCTAACCCTAAGCCTAATCCTAACCCTAAGCATCACACTCACCCTCACCCTAACCCTAATCGTCAGCTTAACCCTAACCCTAAACCTAAACCTAAACCTAAACCTAAAATTAACCTTAACCTTAACCCTAACACTAACGCTAATATTAACCCTCGAACCAACAATTCAACTAACCCTAAATCTAACCCAAACCCTCAACCTCACCCTCACCCTCACCCTCACCATAACTCTAAACCTAACCCTAACAATAACACTAATCCTATCCCTAAACCTAACCCTAATCCTAAACCTAATCCTAACACTCACCCTCACCCCAACCATAATTTTAACCTAACCCTCATCCTAACCCTAACCCAAACCCTAACCCTAAACCTAAACCTTACCCTAACACTAACCCTAAAACTCATCCTCACCCTAGCCCTCACCCTAACCCTAATCCTAACCCTAACCCTCACCATAACCCTAAACTTAACCAGACCCTAACACTCACCCTAAACCTAAACCCAACTCTCACCTTAACCTTAACCCTCACCCTCAGCCTCACTCAGCCTAACCCTAAGCCTAAGCCTAAACGTAACCCTAACCTTCACACTGACCCTTACCCTTACACTAATCCTAATCCTAACCCTAAGCCTAACTCTCACCCTCACCCTAACCCTCACCCTAACTCTAACACTAAACCTAAACCAAAACCTCAACCTCAGCCTCACCTTTACCCTAACTCTAAACCTAAACCTCACGCTCACCTTAACCCTAACACAAAACCTTTTCCTAAGACAAAACCTCACCCTAACCCTAAGGCTAACCCTCATCCTCACAGTAAAAATAACCCTAAACCTAACCCTAACAATAACCCTCACCCTCACTGTAACCCGAATCCTAACCCTAACCCTCAACATAAACCTAAGTCTCACCCACATCTTAAACATAACCCTCATCCTAACCCTCACCCTAACCCTAAACCTAACCCTATACCTCACACTAACCCTAACCCTACCTCTCACCTTCACCCTAGCCCTCACCCGAACCCTAATCCTAACCCTAAACCTCATCCTCACCCTCACCATAATATTTACACTAACCCTCACCCTGATCCTAAGCCTAATCCTAACCCTCAACCTAACCCTAACCCTAACCCTCACCCTCAATGTAACCCTAAACCTAACCGTCACTCTGACCCTAAACTTAACCCGAACCCTAACTCTCACCCTAACCCTACCCCTAACTCTCACCCTAACCCTAACACTCACCGTCACCCTCACCCTAAGCCTAACCATAACCCTAACCCTAACCCTCACACTCACCCTAACCCTTAACCTATTCCTAATCCTCACACTAAGCCTTACCCTCAACCTCACCCTAACCCTCACCGTAAACCTAACTCTAAGACTAAACCTAACCCTAACCCTCATCCTCAGCTTCACCCTAACGCTAACTCTAACCCTAAACCTCAACCTCACCCTAACCCTAACCCTAACCCTAACCCTAAACATCACCCTAAACCTACCCCTAAACCTCACCCTCACCCTAGCCCTCACCCTAACCCTAATCCTAACGCTAACCCTCATCCTAACCCTCACCCTAACAATAAACCTACCCCTCACCCTCACCCTCACCCTAACCCTAAAACTAAACCTAACCCTAACCCTCAACCTAACCCTAACCCTCACCCTCAATTTAACCTTACCCTAACACTCACCCTAACCCTAAACTTAACCTGAACCCTAACTCTCACGCTAACCCTAACGCTAACAGTCACCCTAACCATAACCCTCACCCTCACCTCACCTTCAGCCAAACACTAAGCCTAACACTAAACCTAACCCTAAACCTCACACTCACCCTAACCCTAACCCTAATCCTAATCCTAACACTAACCCTAAACCTCACCCTCACCCTCACCCTAAACTTAAACCTAACCCTAATATTAATCCTAACCCTAACCCGAACCCTAAACCTCATCCTCACCCTAAACCTCACACTAACCCTAACACTAATCCTGAATCTAACCCTCACCCTAACCCTCACCCTAGCCCTCACCCTAACCTAACCCTCATCCTCACCCTGAAACTCACACTAACCCTAACACAAATCCTAAATTTAAACCTCACTCTCACTCTAACCCTAACCCTCACCCTAAACCTAACCCTCACCCTTACCATAAACCTCACCCTCAGCCTAACTCTCACCTTTACCATTACCATCACCTCCACCCTAACCCTCACCCTAACCTTACCCCTCACCCTGTCCCTAACCCTACCCCTAAATCTCACAGTCAACCTAACCCTAACTCTAACCCTAACCCTAACACTAAACCTCACCCTATACCTAACCCTAACACTCACCCTCAACCTCATGCTCAGCCTAATCCTAAGCCAAAGCTTAACACTTACCCTAAACTTCACCCTCACCCTAGCCCTCACCCTCACCCTAATCCTACCCCTAACCCTCATCCTAACCCTCACCCTAACCCTAACCATAACCATCACCCTAACCCTGATCCTCAGCCTCACCCTCACCCTCAGCCTAATCTTAAGCCTAAGCCTAACCCTAACCATAACCCTCACACTCACCCTCACACTAACCCTAATCCTTACCCTAACCCTAAACCTCAACCTCAACCTAACCTTAAACTTAACCCTAACACTAACGCTAACATTAACCCTCGAACTAACCCTTCAACTAATCCTAAATCTAACCCTAACCCTACCCTCAAACTCACCCTCAACCTCACCATAACTCTAACCCTAACCCTAACAATAACATTAATCCTATCCCTAAACTTAACCCTAACCCTAACCCTAATCCTATCACTCACCCTCACCCCAACCATAATCTTAACCCTAACCCTCATCCTAACCCTAACTCAAACCCTAACCCTAACCCTAAACCTTACACTAACACTAACCCTAATCCTCATCCTCACCCTAGCCCTCACCCTAACCCTAATCCTAACCCTAAACTTCAACCTAACCCTAAAATTAACCGAACCCTAACTCTCACCCTAAACCTATCCCTAACCCTCACCTCAACCCTAACCCTCACCCTCACCCTCACTCTCAGCCTAACCCTAAGCCTAAGCCTAAGTGTAACCCTAACCCTCACACTCACCCTAACCCTTACCCTAATCCTAACCCTAAGCCTAACCCTCACCCTCACCTTCACCCTCACCCTCGCCCTAACCCTCACCCTAACCCTAACTCTAACACTAACCCTAAACCCAAACCTTTACCTCAGCCTCACCCTTACCCTAAAGGTAAAACTGAACCACACCCTCACCCTAACCCTCTTACCCTAACTCTAACACTAAACCTCACCCTAACTCTAAACCTAACCCTCACCCTCACAGTAACCATAACCCTATTGCTAACCCTAACAATAGCCCTCACCCTCACTGTAACCCTAATCCTAACACTAACCCTCAAAAAAACCCTAACTCTCACCCACACCTTAACCCTAACCCTCATCCTAAACCTCACCCTAACCCTAACCCTAAGCCTAAACCTCATGCTAACCCTAACCCTAACTCTCACCCTAATCCTAAGCCTAACCCTAACCCTCAACCTAACCCTAACCCTCACCCTCACTGTAACACTAACCCTAGCCCTCACTCTAACCCTAAACTTAACCCGAACCCTAACTCTCACAAAAACCCTACCCCAAACTCTCACCCTAACCCTAACCATCACCCTCACCCTCACCCTAAGCCTTACCCTAAACCTGACACTAACCCTAAACCTAACCCTCACACTCACCCTAACCCTAACCCTAATCCTAATCCTAACACTAAGCCTTACCCTAACCCTCAACTTAAGCCTAAACCTAATATTAATCCTAACCCTAAACCTAACCCTAAACCTCATTATCACTCCAAACCTCACACTAACCCTAACACTAATCCTCAATCTAACCCTCACCCTCACCCTAATCCTAACCCTAACCCTCACCCTAAACCTAACCCTCACCCTTATCATAACCCTCACCCTCAGCCCAAACCTCACCTTTACCATTACCGTCACCCCCACGCTAACACTCACCCTAACCCTAAACTTCACCCTGACCCTAACCCTACCCCTATACCTCACCCTCAACCTAACCCTAATTTTAACCCTAACCCTAACACTAAATCTCACCCTATGCCTAACAATAACCCTCACTCTCAACCTCATGCTCAGCCTAACCCTAAGGCTAACCCTAAACCTAACCCTCACACTCACCCTAACCCTTACCATAATCCTAATTCTAACACTAAGCGTCACCCTCACCCTCACCCTAACCCTCACCATAACCCTAACTCTAACACTAAACCCAACCCTAATCCTCACCCTCACCGTAACCGTAACCCTAAACCTAACCCTAACAATAATCCTAAGTCTAATCCTAAACCTCACCCAAACCACAACCCTCACCGTAACCCATACACAAACCAAAACACTAAGCCTCACACTAACCCTAACCCTAACCTAACCCTAACCCTAACTCTAACCCTAACCCTAACACTAAAAACTTCAACGTACCCATAACCCTAATCCTCACCAGCAACCTCACCATAACCTTAACCCTAACAATAACCCTAACCCTAACCCTTATCCTAACCCTGAAACTCACCCAAACCCTAAACCTAATCCTAACCCTCACACTCACCCTAAACCCCACCATTACTGTAACCCTAACCCTTATCCTAACACAAACCCTAACAACAACCCTCACGGTAACGCACACCATAACCCAAACATTAACCCTCACACTAACCCTAAACCTAACCTCACCCTAACCCTAAATCTAACCCTAACCCTAACACTAAAAACCTGAACCTCACCTTAACCCTAACCCTCACTCTCACCCTCACCGTAACCTTAACCCTAAAAATAACCTTAACCCTAACCCTAATCCTAACACTCAACCTGACCCTAACCCTAAACCTAACCCTAACCCTCACCCTAACCCTAACCCTCACCATTACCGTAAACCTTCCCCTCATCCTAACCCTCACTCTAACTCTAACCCTAACCCTAAACCTCACCCTAACACTAATCCTAACCCTCACCCCAACCCTAACCCTAACCCTAACCCTCAATCTAACTCTACACCTCACACTCAACCTAAACCTAACCCTAACCCTCATCGTAAACCTAAACTTAACCTGAACCCTAACTCTCACCCTAACCCTAACCCTCACCCTTACCCTCAGTGTAAGCCTAAGCCTAACCCTAACCCTAACTCTTTCACTCACAGTCACCCTAACCCTTACCCTAATCCTAATCCTAACCCTAACTCTAACCCTCACCCTCAGCCTCACCTTAATCCTAACTCTAACCCTAAACCTCAATGTCATCCTAACCCTACCCCTAACCATAAACCTCACCCTAACCTAACCCTAAACCTCACCCTCAGCCTAGCAATCAACCTAACCCTAATCCTAACACTAGCCCTCATCCTAACCCCCCCATAACCTTAACCCTAACACTCACCCTATCCCTAAACCTCACCCTCACCCTTAGACTAACCCTAAGCCTAACCGTAAGCCTAACACTAAACCTCACACTCATCCGCACCGTCACCCTCACCATAAATCTAACCCTAACCCTAACCATAACCATAAACCTCACCCTTACCCTAACCCTAACCCTAACCTGAACCCTAACCCTCATCCTTACCCTAACCCTAACACTAAACCTAACCCTAACCCTCACCCTAAAACTCCCCCTAACCCTAACCCAAACCATCACCCTAACCCTAATCCTAGCCCCCACCATCACCCACAGTCGAAACATTAGCCTAAGCCTAACCCTCAGCCTAACCCTCACCCTAAACCTCACCCTAACCCTAATAGTAAACCTAACCCTAACCCTAAACCTCAACCTAACCCTCACCTCACCCTAACCCTAACACTAATCCTCATTCTATCCCTAACCCTAACCATAAACCTAACCTCCCCCTAACCTTCCGCGTAACTCTAACTCTAAACCTAAATATCACCGTCACCCTAACCCTAACCGAAACCCTAATCCTAAACCTCACCCTAACCCTAACATCACCCTCACCCTCAACCTCACCGTAACTCTAACCCTAAACCTAACAATAACACTAATCCTAACCCTAACCGTAACTCTAACCATAACACTCACCCTCAGCCTCACCGTCACTGCAAACTTAACCCGAACCATAACACTAACAATAACCCTAAACCTAAGCCTAACCTAACCCTAACTCTAATCTTAACCACCACACTCACCCTCAGCCTAACCCTAAGCATAACCTTAACCCTAATCCTAACCCTAATCCTCAGCCTCAGCCTCACCCTAACCCAAACCCTACCCCTAATCCTCACCCTAATTCTAAGCCTAACCCTAACCCTAACCCTAACCCTCACACTCACCCTTAAACTAACACTAATCCTAAACCTAACCCTATCCCTAACCCTAACCCTCACCCTAACCCTCACCCTAGCGCTCACCCTATCCCTAACCCTAACCCTCAGCCTCAACCTAGCCCTCAACCTAAACCTAACCCTCACCCTCACCGTAACCCTTACCCTAACCCTCATCCTAACCCTACACTTAACCTGTACCCTAACTCGCACACTAACCATAACCTTAGCGGTCACCCTAACCATAACCCTCAACCTTACCGTAACCCTCACCCTCAGCCTAACCCTCACGTTTACCCTTACCTTCACCCCTACCCTAACCCTCACCATACCCTCACACCATAACCCTCACCCTCAAACTAACTCTACCCTAAACCTCAGCCTCACCTTAACCATAACTCTAACCATAACCCTAACACTAAAACTCACCCTGACCCTAACCCTACCCCTCAAACTAAACATAACCCTCACCCTCACGCAAACCTTCAGCCTAAACCTAAGGCTAACCCTAACCCTAACTATAACCCTCACACTCACCCTAACCCTAACCCTAATCCTAATCCTAACCATAACCCTAACCCTCACCCTCACGCTCAGCCTCACTCTAACCCTAATTCTAACCCTAATCCTCACACTCACCCTAACCCTAATACTGAATCTCACCCTCACCGTAACCGAAACCCTAAACCTAACTCTAACATTAAGCCTAACCCTAACCCTAACTCTTCACCTAACTCTCACCCAAACCCTAACCCTAATATTAACCCTAACCCTAAACTTCATCCTAACCCTAAACCTAAACCTCACCCTCACCCTCACGGAAACCAAAAGCCTAAACCTAACCCTAACAATAACCCTAACACTAATCCTAACCCTCACCTTAATCCAAACACTCACCCTAACCCAAACTCTAACCCTAAAACTTACCCTCACCCTAACACTAACCCTAACCCTAACACTAACCCACAGAGTAAATCTAACCAAAACCATAACCCTAAACCTCAAACTAACCCTCAGCCTCACCCTAACTCTAACACTAACCCTATCACTAACCCTCATCCTAACCCTCCCCATAACCCTATTTCTAACCCTAAACCTCACCCTAACACTAACCCTAACCCTAACCCTAAACCCCACCCTAAAACTAACCCTAACCCTCACCAGCACCTTCCCTCTCACAGTAATTCTAAGCCTAACAGTAATAATAACACTAACCCTAACCCAAACAATCACCCTAACCCTAATCCTCACCTCCACCCTCACCCTCAGCCTAACCCTAAACCTATGCCTAACCCCCACCCTAACTGTCACACTCACCCTCACCATACCCCTAATACTAAATCTAACCCTATCCCTAAACCTCAACCTAACCATCCCCATAACACTAACTCTAACCCTAAACCTCACCTTCACCCTAACCCTAACCCTAAACCTCAGCCTAAACCTCACCCTAACCCTAACCCTCACCCCAACCCTCAATCTCACCGTAAATCTAACCCTAACCCTAAAAATAACACTAACCCTAACCCTAACCATAACCATAACCCTCAACTTCAAGCACACCCTCAGTGCAAACTTAACCCTAAACATAACACTAACAATAACCCTAATCCTAAACCATCCCTAATCCTCAACCCCACCCTCACCCTCAGCCTAATCCTAAGAATAAGCCTAACCCTAACCCTAACCCTAACCCTAACTCTAACCCTAACCCTAACTCTAACCCTAACCCTAAACCTAACCCTAATCCTCAGCCTCACCCTCACCCTAACCCAAACCCTAACCCTAACCCTCACTCTAACAATAAACCTAACCCTAACCATGACTCTCACACTGACCCGCAACTGAACCCTAATTCTAAGCCTAACCCTATCCCTAAACCTAACCCTCACCCTAATCCTCACCCTAACACTAATCCTAAACCTACACCTCATCCTAACCCTCACCCTAACCCTAACCCTAACCCTCACCCTAACCCTAACCCTAACCCTCACCCTCATGCTTGGCCTAAACCTAAGCCTAAGCCTAACTCTAACCCAAACCCTCACCCTAACCCTAACCCTAACAATAACACTAACCCTAACTCTATCCCTAAACCTCACTCTCACACTAACCCTAACTCTAACACTTACTCTAAACCTAAACTTCATCCTAATCCTAAACCTAACCCTCACCCTCACCCTCACCCTCACCCTAACGGTAACCCTAAGCCTAACCCTAACAATAACCCTAACCCTAAACCTACCCCTCAACCTAACCATAACCCTCAACCTAATCCTAACCCTCACCCTCACCATATCCCTTACTCTAATCCTCACCCTAACCCTAATCCGAAACCTAACCCTCAACCTAACACAAAACCTGACCCTCACCCTAAACCTTACCATAACCCTCAACTTAACCCTAAACTTAACCTGAACCCTAACTCTCACACTTACCCTAACCCTCACCCTCAACCTAACCATAACCCTAAACCTCACCGTGACCCTAGCCCTCACCCAACCCTAGCCCTAGCCCTAACCCTTTTCCTAACCCTCCCCCTAACCCTACCCTAACCCTCACCCTAACGCTAACCCTCACCCTCAACCTCACCCTCAGCCTAACACTAAGCCTAACCCTAAACCTAACAATAAAACACACATTAACCCTCACCCTAACCCTAATCCTAACAATAACCCTCACACTCACTCTAACCCTAACCCTAACCCTAACCCTTACCCTCAACCTCAGCCTAACCCTAAGCCTATCCCTAACCCTAAACCTAACCTTCACACTCACCCTAACCCTAACCCTAATCCTACTCGTAACCCTAACTCTAACCATCACCCTCAACCTAACCCTCATTTAAGCCTAACCCTAACATTAATCCTAAACCTAACCCTCACCCTCAGACTCACCGTAAACCTAACTGTAACACTAAACCTCAACCTTACCCTAACCCTAACCATAACCCTACCACTAAACCTCATCCTAGCCCTAAATCTAACCCTCACCCCCACCATAACTGAAACCCTAACCCTAATGCTAACAATAATCCTAACCCTAACCCTAACCCTCACCCTAACCCTAACACTCACCCTAACCCTAACTCTCACCCTAACATTTACCATCACCCTAACACTAACCCTAACCCTAACACTAACCCTAACAGTTATCCTAACCCTAAACCTCACCCTAACACTAACCCTAAACCTCACCTTCTCCCTAGCCCTCACCCTAACCCTAACCCTCATCCTCACCCTAAACTTCACAATAACCCTAACACTAATCCTCAATCTAAACCTCACCCTCACCTGAAACTTCACCCTAACCCTCACCCTTACTGTAACCCTCACTGTCAGCCTAACCCTCACCTTTATCCTTACTGTCAACGATACCCTAACCTTCACTCTTAGGCTAACCCTCACCCTAACCCTAACTCTACCCCTAAACCTCATCCTCACACTAACCCTAACTCTAACCCTAATCCTAACACTAACATTCACCATAACACTAACTCTAACAATCACCCTAACCCTAATCCTCACCCCACCCTAAACCTCAGCCAAACCCTAAGCCTAACCCTAACCCTAACCCTAAACCTCACACTCACCCTCACCCTAACCCTAATCCTAAACCTAAACCTAACCTTAACCCTAAACCTCAACCTAACCCTCACCCCAACCTTAACCCTAACACTAACCCTAACCCTAACCCTCGAACCAACACTCCAACTGAACCTAAATCTAAACATAAACCTCACCCTCACACTAACCCTAACCCTCACCATAACTCTAACCCTAACCCTAACAATAACACTAATCCTAACCCTAAACCTAACCCTAACCTAACCCTAACCCTAATGCTAACACTCAACCTCACCCTAACCCTAATCCTAACCCTAAACCTCACCCTAACCCTAACCCTCACCCTCACCGTAACCCTAACCCTCATCCTAACCCTCACCCTAACCCCAACCCTAACCCTAAACCTTACCCTAAAACAAACCCTAATCCACACGCTCACCCTAGCCCTCACCCTAACCCTAATCGCAACCCTAATCCTCACCCTAACCCTCACTTGAACCCTAACACTAACCCTCATTCTTACCCTAAACCTAACCCTAAACCTAACCCTAAAACTGGTGCTCACCCTAACCCTAACCCTCACCTTCACCCTAAACTTAACCGAACCCTAACTCTCACCCTAACCCTAACCATCACACTCACCCTCACCCTCATCATAACCGTAATACTCACTCTAACCATAACACTCACACTGATCCCCAAACTAACAATAACCCTATCCCTAAACACCACCCTAACCCTACCCCTAACCCTCACCCTCACCCTCAGCCTCAGCTTAACCCTAAGCCTAAACCTAACCCTAACCCTAACCCTCAAACTCACCCTAACCCTTACTCTAATCCTAGTCCTAACCCTAAACTAATCCTCACCCTCACCCTAAACTTCACCCTAACCCTAACCCTCACCCTAACCCTAATCCTAAACTTCATCCTAACCCTTACCCTAACACCAAGCCTAACCCTCACCCTCACTATCACCCTAACCCTAATCCTAACCCTAACCCTCATCCTAACCCTCCCCCTAACCCTTACCCTAAACCTTACCCTAACCGTAACCCTCACCTTCAACCTCATCCTTAGCCTAACCCTTAACCTAAACCTAAACCTAACCTAACACACTCACTCACCCTCACCTTAACCCTTACCATAATCCTAATCCTAACCCTAACCCTAAGCCTCACACTCTGCCTCAGCTTAACCCTAACTCTAACCCTATACCTCACACTCACCCTAACCCTAACCCTAAACCTAACCCTAAACCTCACACTAACCCTAACCCTAAACCTCAACCTCTTCCTAGCCCTCACTCTAACAATAATCCTAACCCTAACCCTCATCCTAACCCTCCCCATAACCCTAAACCTAACCTTCACCCTAACCCTAACCCTCACCCTCACACTCATCCTCAACCTAACCCTAAGCCTAACTCTAAACCTAACTATAACCCTCACACTCACCCTTACCCTAACCCTATTCGTAATCCTAACCCTAACCCTAACCCTAAACCTCACCCTTAACCGCAGTGTAAACCTAAGCCTATCCCTAACCATAAACCTACCCCTCAAACTCACCCAAACCCTAACCCTAATCCTACTCCTAACCCTAACTCTAACCCTCACCCTCAAACTAACACTCATCTTAAGCCTAACCCTTACATTAATCCTAAACCTAACTCTCACCCTCAGCCTCATCCTAACCCTAACTCTAACACTAAGCCTCACCCTGACCCCAACCCTAACCCTAACCTTATAACTAAACCTCATCCTAGTCCTAAACCTAAGCCTCACCCTCACCCTCACCATAACCGTAACACTAACCCTAATGCTAAAAACAATCCTAATCCTCACTCTAACCATAACACTCACCTTAACCCTAACCCTCACCCTAACACTTACCTTCAACCTAACACTAACTCTAACCCTAACACTGACCCTCACACTAACCCTAACCATCACCCTAACCCTAAATCTCACCCTAACACTACATTAAACCTCACCCTCTTCCTAGCCCTCACCCTAAGCCTAACCCTCATCCGCACCCTAAACCTCACACTAACCCTAACACTAATCCTCAATCTAACCGTCACCCTCACCCTAAAGCTAATACTAACCCTCACCCTAACCCTAATCCTAAACCTTACCGTAACCATCACCCTCAGCCTAACCCTCAACTTTACCCTTACCTTCACCCCTAAGCTAACCCGCAACCTAACCCTAACTGTACACCAAAACCTCATCCTCACCGTAACCGTAAATCTAACCCTAACCCTAACAATAAACCTCACCCTAACCCTCACCCTAACCTTAAACCTCACCTTCACACTCACCCTAGCCCTTACTCTAACTCTAATCCTAACCCTAAACCTCATCCTATACCTCCTGCTAACCCTAACCGTCAACCTCAACGTCACCCTCAGCTTCACTGTAAGCCTAAACCTAAACCTAAACCTAACACACAAATTCACCCTCACTCTAACCCAAATCCTATCCCTAACACTAACCCTAACCCTCCCCCTAACTCTCACTCTAACCCTAAACCTAAAACTAACCCTTACCCTAACTCTCAACATAAAACTCACCCTAACCCTAACTCTAAACCTAAACCTCAACCTCACCCTAACCCTAACTCTAACACTAACACAAACCCTAAACGTCACCCTAACGCTAAGCCTAACCCTAACCAACACCCTCAACCTCAGGCTAATCCTAAGCCTAAACCTAACCCTCACACACACCCTAACCCTCACCCTAAAACTCACCCTAACCCTAACCCGCACCCTCAACCGCAGCCTAACCCTAAGCCTATCCCTAATCCTAACCCTAACCCTCACACTCACCCTAAAACAAAACCTAATCCTACTCCTAACCCTAACCCTAACTCTCACCCTCAACCTAACCCTCACCTTAAGCCTAACCCTAACATTAATCCTAACCCTAAACCTCACCCTCAGCCTCACCCTAATCCTAACTCTAACACTAAACCTCACCCTAACCCTAGCCCTAACCCTAACCCTCACCCTCACCCTCACCATAACATTAACCCTAACCCTAACGATAACAATAATCCTAACCCTAACCCTAAGCCTCACCCTAACCATAAGCCTCGAACTAACCCTAACCCTCACCCTAACAATTACCCTCACCCTAACACTAACCCTAAATCTAACACTAAACCTCACACTAACCCTAAACATCACCCCAATCATAAACCTCACCCTAACATTAACACTAAACCTCACCCTCTCTCTAGACCGTGCCCTAACCCTAACCCTCATCCTCACACTAAAATTCACACTAACCCTAACCCTAAACCTCAACCTAACCCTGAAACTAACCTGTAACCCTAACCCTCATCCTCACCCTAAAATTCACACTTACCCTAATCCTAACCCTAGACCTAACCCTCCAACTAAACCTAAATCTAACCATGAAACTCACCCTCACCCTAACACTAACCCTAACCCTAAACCTAACCCTAACTCTAACCCTAATCCCCACCCTCACCATCAATCTCAACATAACTCTAACCCTAACCCAAACAATAACAGTAATCCTAACCCTAAATCTACCCCTAACCCTAACCCTAACCCTAATGCTAACACTCAACCTCACCCAAACCCTAATCCAAGCCCTAAACCTCACCCTAACCTTAACCCTCACCCTCACCGTAACCGTAACGCTCATCCTAACCCTCACCCTAACCCTAAACCTAACCCTAAACGTTACAGTATCACTAACCCTAATCCTCACCTTCACCCTAGCCCTCACCCTAACCCTAATCGTAAAGCTAATCATCATCCTAACCCTAACCCTAACTCTAAGCCTAACCCTAACCCTAACCCCAACCCTCAATTTAACCCTAACACTAATCCTAACACTAACACTAACCCTAAAACTAACTCTAAACCTAACCCTAATCCTCAGAATCACCCTCACCCTAACTCAAACCCTAACCCTCATCCTAACTCTAAGCCTAAACCTAACCCTAATCCTCAGCCTCACCCTCACCCTAACCCAAACCCTAACCCTCATGCTAACTCTAATCCTAACCCTAACCCTAATCCTAACCCTCACACTCACCCTCACCCTAACTCTAATCCTAAACCTCACCCTATCCCTAACCCTAACCCTCACTCTAACCCTCCGCCTAGCCCTCCCCCTTACACTTATCCTAACCGTAAACCTCATCCTAACATTCAACCTAACCCTAAACCTAACCCTAACCCTCACCCAAACACGAAGCTTAACACTCACCATCATGCTCGGCCTAAGCCTAAGCCTAAGCCTAAGCCGAACCTTAATCCCAATCGTTACCCTAACCCTAACTGTAACCCTAAACCTCACCCTCACCCTAAACCTCACCCTAACACTAACCCTAACCCTCACCCGCACCCGCACCATAACCATAACCTTAAACGGAACCCGAACAATAACCCTAACCCTAATCCTAAGGCTCACCCTAACCATAACCGTCACCTTGACCCAAACCCTCACCCTAAGACTTACGCTCACCATAACACTAACCCTAACACTGACACTAACCTCACACTAACACTAACCCTAAATCTAACCCTAAACCTCACCCTAACCCTAACCTTCACACTCACCCTAAACATCACCAGAACCATAAACCTCAGCCTAACACTAACCCCAACCCTCACCCTCAACCTAGACTTCACCCTAACCCTAACCCTCATCCTCACCCTAAACCTCACATTAACCCTAACACCAATCCTCAATCTAATCCTCAACCTCACCCTAAAGCTAACACTAACCCTTAACCTAACCCTAACCCTCACCCTTAACGTAACCCTCACCTTCAGCCTAACCCGCGCCTTTACCCTTACCGTCACCCACACGCTAATGCGCACCCTAAACCTAACCCTTACCCTAACCCTAAATGTACCCCTAAACTTCAACCTCAACATAACTCTAACTCTAAAACTAACCCTAATACTAAACCTGACCCAAACCCTAACCCTAACCCTCACTCTCACCATAACCGTAACCCTAACCCTAAAGGTAACAATAACCCTAACCCTAACCCTAACCCTCACACGAACCATAACCCGTACCCTAACCCTAAACCTCACCCTAACACATACCCTCACCCTAACACTAACGCTAACCATAACACTAACCCTAACAATAACCCTAAACCTCACCCTAATCCTAGACCTCACCCTAACCCTAAACCTAACCCTAATCCTCACCCTGAGCCTAGCCCTCACCCTAACCCTAATTCTAACCAGCACCCTCATCCTAACCCTAACCTTCATCCTCACCCTAAACCTCACTCTAATCCTAATCCTAATCCTAATCCTAAATCTAACGCTCACCCTAACCCTAACCCTAACCCTTACCATAACCCCAAACTTTAACCTAACACTCACCCTTACCTTAACACTCAACCTCAACCTAAACATCAACTTTACCCTTATCATCATCACCCTAACCCTCACCCTAACCCTAAACCTCATCCCAACACTCACCCTAACCGTAAACCTAACCATCACCGTAACCCTAAACTTCACGCTAAACCTCACGCTCAGCCTAAGCCTAAGCCTAAGACTAACCCTTACCCTTACCCTCACCCTAACCCTAGACCTCACCCTAACCCTAATCGTAATCCTAACCCTCATCTTGACACTCATCCTAGCCCTAGCCCTAACCACCACCCTAAACCAAATCTTCACCCCCACCCTCACACTCAGCCTAACCCGAAGCCTAAGCTTAACCCTAACCATAACCCTCACACTCACACTCACCCTCATCCTAATCCTAACCCTAACCATAACCATAACGCTAAACCTCAACCTAACCCTCTCCCTAACCTTAACCCTAAAACTAACCCTAACCCTAACCCTCGACCTAACCCTCCAAAGAACCCTAAATCTAACCTTAAATCTCACACTCACCCTAACCCTAATCCTAAGACTAACCCTAAACTTCACCCTATCCCTATCCACATGCTCTCCCTAAACCTAACACTAACCCAAACCAGAAACCTAATCCTCAATCGAACCCTCACCCAAATGCTAACCTTAACCCTAAACCTAAACCTCACAATAACCCTAACCCAACACCTGACCCTCACCCTAGGAATCACCCTAACCCTAATCCTAACCCTAACCCTCATCCTAACCCTCACACTAACAATAACCCTAACCCTAACCCTCAACCTAACCCTAATCCTCACCTTCACTGTAAACATTAACCTAACCCTCACCCTAACCCTAAACTTAACCCGAACCCTAACTCTCAAACTAAGCCTAACCCTCACCCTGACACTCAACCTAACCCTCACCTTAACCCTAACCCCCACCCTGACCCGAAACCTATCCCTAAACCTCACCCTCAACCTAACCCTAACTCTAACCCTAACCCTAAAATTAAACCTCACCCTATCCCTAACCCTAACGCTCACACTCAACCTCATGCTCAGCCTACCCCTAAGCCTAACACTATCCCTACCCCTAACCCTCACACTCACAATAAGCCTTACCCTAATCCTAATCCTAACACTAAGCCTTACCCTCACCCTCACCCTAACCCTCACCATAACCCTAATTCTAACACTAACCCTAACCCTAACACTCAGCCTAACCCTAAACCTAACTCTAACCCTAAACCTCACACTAACCTGCACCCTCACCCTCACTGTAATTCTAACCCTAACCTTAACCCTAAACCTAAACCTCACCCTAAACGCAATCCTAACCCTAACCCTAACCCTAACCTTCCCCTTAACCCTATATCTAACCCTAAACCTCATCCTCACCCTAACCCTAACACTAACCCTAACCCTAACCCTCACCCTAACCTGATATCTAACCCTGAACCTCACCCTCACCTTCACCCTAACCCTAAACCTAACCCTAAACCCCACCCTAACCCTAACCATAACCCTCACCCGTACTTTCATCTTCACCGAAAATCGAACCCTAACCCTAACAATAACACTAACCCTAACAATCACCCTAACCCTAATCCTCACCCCCATTCTCACCCTCAGCCTAACCCTAAGCCTAAGCCTAACCCTCAACCTAACCCTAATACTCATGCTCACCCTAAACCTAATCCTAACCCTAAGCCTATCCCTAAACCTCAACCAAACACACACCCTCACCTTAACACTAACTCTAACCCTAAACCTCACACTAACCCTCCCCCTAACCCTAACTCTAACCCTAAACTTCACCCTAACTTAACCCTCACCCTCAACCTCATTGTAAATCTAACCCTAAAACCCTAACAATAACACTAACCCTAACCCTAATCCTAACCCTAACCATAACCCTCAGCCTCAGCCTCAACCTAACCCTAACCCAAACCCTAACACTAACCCTCACCCTAACCCTAAGCCTAACCCTAACCCTAACCCTAAACCTCACACTCAACCTCAAACTAATCTAAATCGTAAACCTAAACCTATCCCTAACCCTCACCCTAGCACTCAACCTAACGCTAATTCTAACCCTCACCCGTACCCTAACCCTAAACCTCATCCTCACCCTAAACCTCACACTAACCGTAACCCTGACCCTAATGCTTAATTGAACCCTCACTCTAACCCTAACACTAACACTAAACCTAATCCTAACCCTCACCCTTATCTTAATCCTCACCCTCAGCCTCAACGTGAGGTTTACCCTTACCAATATACTCACCCTAAACCTCAACGTCATCCTAACCCTCAACCTAACCGTAAACCTAACCATCACCCTTACTCTAACCCTCACCCTCAACCTCATGCTCAGCCTAAACCTAAGCCTAAGCCTAACCCTTACCCTAACCCTCACCCTTACCCTAGCCCTTACCCTAACCATCACCCTAACCCTAATCCTCACCCCCAGCCTCACCCTCAGCATAACCCTAACCCTAACCCTATCACTAACCCTCACATAGCCCAACCCTAACACTAATGCTAACCCTAACCCTAAACCTAAACCTCAACCTAACCCTCAACCTAACCTTATCCCTAACACTAACCCTAACACTAACCGTTGACCTAACCCTCCCCCTAACCCTAAATATAATCCTAAAACTCACCCTCACCCTAACCCAAATACTAACCCTAAACCTCACCCTAACCCTAACCCTCACCCTCACTGTAACCCTAAGCCTTATCCTAAACCTCACCCTAAACCTAACCCTAAACCGCAACCAAACACTAATCCTAACACTCACCCACACCCTAGCCCTCACCCGAACCCTAATCATAACCCTAATCCTCACCCTAACCCTCACCCTAACACTTACACTAACCCTCACCCTAATACTAAGCCTAACCCTAATCTTCAACCTAACCCTAACCCTCAACCTCACTGTAACCCTAACCCTAACCGTCACTTGGGCCCTAAACTTAACCCAAACCCTAACTCCCACCGTAACCCTACCCCTAAATCTCACCCTCACCCTAACACTCACCCTCAGCCTCACCCTAAACTTAACCCTAAGCCTAACCCTAACCCTAACCCTAACCCTCACACTCATCCTAACAGTTCCCTAATCTTAATCCTAACACTAAGCCTTATCCTCAACCTCACCCTAACCCTCACCGTAACCCTAACTCTAACACTAACCCTAACCCTAACCCTCACCCTCAGCCTCACCCTAACGCTAACTCTAACCCTATACCTCACCCTCACTCTAACCCTAACCCTCACCCGCACCCTCCCCCTCACAGTAACTCTAAGCCTAACCATAACAATAACACTAAACATAACCCAAACCATCAACCTAACCCTAATCCTCACCCCCACCCTCACCCTCAGCCTAACCCTAAGCCTATGCCTAACCCCCACCATAACTGTCACACTCACCCTCAGCATACCCCTAATACTAAATCTAACCCTATCCCTAACCCTCAACCTAACCCTCACCCTCCCCGTAACCCTAACAATAACCATAACCCTAACCCTCACCCTCAACCTCATGCTCAGCCTAACACTAAGCCTAAGCCTAACCCTCATCCTAAACCTCACCCTAACCCTAACCCTAACCATCACCCTAAACCTAATCCTCACCCCCACCCTCACCCTCAGCCTAAACCTTAGCCTAAGCCTAACCCTAACAAAAACCCTCACAGTCACCCTCACCCTCACCCTAATCCTAACCCTACCCTAACCATATCCCTAAACCTCATCCTAACCCTCACCCTATCCTTAAACCTAACACTAACACTAACCCTATCCCTAACGCTCGACCTCACCCTCCAACTAACCCTAAATCTAATCCTAAACCTCACACTTACACTAATCCTAATCCTATCCCTAACCCTAAACCTCACCCTAAACCTCACCCCAACCCTCACCCTCACCCTCAACCTCACCCTCACCGTAACTCTAACCCTAACCCTAACAATAACACTAATCCTAGCCCTAAATCTAACACTAAGCCTAATCCTCACCATCACGGTAACCCTGACCATCAAACTAACCCTCACAATAACCATAACACTAACTCTAAACCTTAATTTAACACTAAACCTAACCCTCACCCTCACCCTCACCCAAGCCCTCAATCTAACCCTAATCCTAACCCTAATCCTCATCCTTAATCTCAACCTAACCCTAACCTTAACCCTCACCCTAACCCTAAACCTAACCCTAACTCTCAACCGAACTCTAACCCTAAACCTAACCCTCACCCTAACTCTAAACATAACCGAACCCTAATTCTCACCCTAACCCTAAATCTAACCTCATCCTAACTCTCACCCTAACACTAAACCTAAACCTCACCCTCACCCTCACCCTTATCCGAACCCTAACCCTCAACCTAACCCTAAACCTTACCCTCACCCTAACCCTTACTCTAACCCTCAACCTAACCCTAAACTTAACCTGAACCCTAACTCTCACACTTACCCTAACCCTAACCTCAACCTAACCATAACCCTAAACCTAACCCTCACCCTCAACCTCACCCTCAGCCTAACACTAAGCCTAACCCTAAACCTAACAATAACACACTCACTAACCCTCACCCTAACCCTAATCCTAGAAATAACCCTCACACTCACCCTAAACCTAACCCTAACCCTAACCCTTACCCTCAACCTCAGCCTAACCCTAAGCCTATCCCTAACCCTAACCCTAACCTTCACACTCACCCTAAACCTAACCCTAATCCTACTCCTAACCCTAACTCTAACCATCAACCTCAACCTAACCCTCACTTAAGCCTAACCCTAACATTAATCCTAAACCTAACCCTCACCTTCAAACTACCCTAACCCTAACTCTAACACTAAACCTCAACCTGACCCTAACCCTAACCATAACCCTATCCCCAAACCTCATCCTATACCTAAATCTAACCCTCACCCACACCATAACGGAAACCCTAACCCTAATGCTAACAATAAACCTAACCCTAACCCTAACCCTCACCCTAACCATAACCCTCACCCTAACCCTAACACTCACCCTAAAACTTGCCCTAACCCTAACCCTAACCCTAACCCTAACCCTCACCTCACCCTCAGCATAACTCTAACCCTAACCCTAACAATAACACTAATCCTAAGCCTAAACCTAACCGTAACCCTAACACTAACCCTAATGCTAACACTCAACCTCACCCTAAACCTAATCCTAACCGTAAACCTCACCCTAACCCTAACCCTCACCCTCACCGTAACCCTAACCCTCATCCTTACCCTCACCCTAACCCTCATCCTTACCCTCACCCTAACCCTAACCCTAACCCTAAACCTTACCCTAAAACAAACACTAATCCTCACGCTCACCCTAGCCCTCACCCTAAACCTAATTGTAACCCTAATCCTCACACTAACCCTCACACGAACCCTAACACTAAATCTCATCCTTACCCTAACCCTAAACCTCAACCTAACACTAACACTGACGCTCACCCTAACCCTAACCCTCACCCTACCCCTAAACTTAAGGAAACCTAACTATCACTCTAACCCTAACCATCACACTCACCCTCACCCTCACGATAAGAGTAATACTCACCCTAACCCTAACAATCATACTAATCCCCAACCTATTAACCCTATCCCTAAACCCCACCCAAACCTATCCCTAACCCTCACCCTCACCCTCAGCCTCAGCCTAAACCTAAGCCTAAACCTAACCCTAACCCTAACCCTCAAACTCACCCTAATCCTTACTCTAATCCTAATCCTAACCCTAAC
Source organism: Dipodomys merriami (assembly GCF_024711535.1). Taxonomy (NCBI): domain Eukaryota; kingdom Metazoa; phylum Chordata; class Mammalia; order Rodentia; family Heteromyidae; genus Dipodomys; species Dipodomys merriami. The sequence goes on from NW_027206257.1 coordinate 1,596,619, forward strand.
CCTAATCCTCACACTCACCCTAACCTTCACCCTAACCCTACCTCTCACCCTAACCCAATCCTAAACCTCATCCTAACCCTCACCCTAACACTAAGCCTAACCCTCACCCTCACTATCACCCTAACCCTAAACCTAACACTAACCCTCATCCTAAGCCTCCCTCTAACCCTTACCCTAAACCATACCCTAACCCTAACCCTCAACTTCAACCTCATCCTTAGCCTAACCCTTAACCTAAACCTAAACCTAACCTAACACAATCACTCACCCTCACCTTAACCCTAATCCTAATCCTAACCCTCACTCTCACCCTCAGTGCAACCCTAAGCCTAACACTAACCAGAACATTAACCCTCACACTCACCCTAACCCTTACCATAATCCTAATCCTAACCCTAACCCTAAGCCTCACACTCAGCCTCAGGTTAACCCTAACTCTAATCCTATACCTCACACTCACCAGAACCCTAACCCTAAACCTTACCCTAAAGCTCACACTGACCCTAACAGTAAACCTCAACCTCTAACACTAATCCTAACCCTAACCCTCATCCTAACCCTCCCCATAAACCTAACCCTAACCCTCACCCTAAACCTAACCCTCATCCTCAGCCTAACCCTAAGCCTAACTCTAAACTTAACCCTAAACCTCACACTCACCCTAACCCTAACCCTATTCCTAATCCTAAGCCAAACCCTAAACTTCACCCTTACCCTAAACCTAACCCTCACACTCACCCAAACACTAACTGTAATCCTACTCCTAACCCTAACTCTAACCCTCACCCTCAACCTAACCCTCACCTTAAGCCTAACCCTAACATTAATCCTGAGTCACCTGAGGGTGACTCAGCCTCATCCTAACCCTAACTCTAACACTAAACCTCATCCTGACCCTAACCCTAACCCTAACCTTATAACTAAACCTCATACTAGTCCTAAACCTAAGCCTCACCCTCACCCTCACCATAACCGTAAACCTAACCCTAATGTTAAAAACAATCCTAACCCTCACCCTAACCATAACACTCACCTTAACCCTCACCCTCACCCTAACACTTACGTTCACCCTAACACTAACTCTAACCCTAACACTAACTCTCACACTAACCCTAACCATCACCCTAACAATAAACCTCACCCTAAAACTAACCCTAAACCTCAGTCTCTTCCTAGCCCTCACCCTAAGCCTAACCCTCATCCTCACCCTAAACCTCACACTAACCCTAACACTAATCCTCAATCTAACTCTCACCCTCACCCTAAAGCTAACACTAACCCTCACCCTAACCCTAACCCTAACCCTTACCGTAACCATCACCCTCAGCTTAACCCTCAACTTTACCCTTACCGTCACCCCCAAGCTAACCTGCACCCTAATCCTAACTGTACCCCTAAACCTCATCCTCACCGTAACCGTAACTCTAACCCTAACCCTAACCCTAAACCTCCCCCTAACCCTAACCCTAACCTTAAACCTCACCATCACACTCACCCTAGCCCTTACTCTAACTCTAATCCTACCCCTAACCCTCATCCAAAAACCTCCGGCTAACCCTAACCGTCAACCTCAAACTCACCCTCAGCCTAACCGTAAGCCTAACCCTAAACGTAAACCTAAAACACACTCACCCTCACTCTAACCCAAATCCTATCCCTAACACTAACCCTAACCCTAACCCTCCCCCTGACTCCCACTCTAACCCTAAACCTAAAACTAACACTTACCCTAAACCTGAACCTAAACCTCACCCTAACCCTAACACTAAACCTAAACCTCAACCTCACCCTAACCCTAACCCAAACCCTAAACATCACCCTAACACTAATCCTAACCCTAACTCACACCCTCACCCTCAGGCTAATCCTAATCCTAAGCCTAACCCTAACCCTCACACACACCCTAAACCTAACCCTAAACCTCACCCTAACCCTTACCCTCACCCTCAACCTCAGCCTAAACCTAAGCCTATCCCTAATCCTAACCCTAACCCTCACAATCACCCTAACACAAACCCTAATCCTACTACTAACCCTAACCCTAACCCTCACCCTCAACCTAACCCTCACCTTAACCCTAACCTTAACATTAATCCTAACCCTAACCATCATTCTCAGCCTCACCCTAAACCTAACTCTAACACTAAACCTCACCCTAACCCTAACCCTAAACCTCATCCTAGCCCTAACCCTAACCGTCACCCTCACCCTCACCATAACCTTAACCCTAACACTAACGCTAACAATAACCCTAACCCTAACCCTTAGCCTCACCCTAACCATAACCCTAACCCTAACCCTAACCCTCACCCTAACACTTAACCTCACCCTAACACTAATCCTAACCCTAACACTAAACCTCACACTATCCCTAAGCATCACCCTACACATAAACCTCACCCTAACCCTAACCCTCATCATCACCCTAAAATTCACACTAACCCTAACCCTAAACCTCCATCTAACCCTGAAACTAACCTTAACCCTAACAGTTACCCTAATCCTAACCCTAGACCTAACCCTCCAACTAAACCTAAATCTAACCATAAACCGCACCCTCACCCTAACACTGACCCTAACCCTAAACCTAACCCTAATTCTAACCCTAATCCTCACCCTCACCATCACTCTCAACATAACTCTAACCCTAACCCAAACAATAACAGTAATCCTAACTCTAAATCTAACCCTAACCCTAACCCTAACCCTAATGCTAACACTCAACCTCACCCAAACCCTAATCCAAACCCTAAACCTCAACCTAACCCTAATCCTCACCCTCACCGTAAACCTAACGCTCATCCTAACCCTCACCCGAACCCTAACCCTAACCCTAAACGTTACCCTATCACTAACCCTAATCCTCACCTTCACCCTAGCCCTCACCCTAACCTTAAACGTAAACCTAATCCTCATCCTAACCCTCACCCTAACTCTAAGCCTAAACCTAAACCTAACCCCAAACCTCACTGTAACCCTAACCCTAACCCTAACACTAACACTAACCCTAAACCTAACCCAAAACCTAACCCTAATCCTCAGACTCACCGTCACCCTAACCCAAACCCTAACCCTCATCCTAACTCTAATACTAACCCTAACCCTAATCCTAACCCTCACACTCACCATCACACTAACTCTAATCCTAAACCTCACCCTATCCCTAACCCTAACCCTCACTCTAACCCTCAGCCTAGCCCTCACCCTTACACTTATCCTAACCCTAAACCTCATACTAACATTCACCCTAATCCTAAACTAACCCTAACCCTCACCCAAACACGAACCCTAACACTCACCCTCATGCTCGGCCTAAGCCTAAGCCTAACCTTAATCCCAATCCTCACCCTAACCCTAACTGTAACCCTAAACCTCACCCTCACCCTAACACTAACCCTAACACTCATCCGCACCCGCACCATAACCATAACCTTAAACTGAACCCTAACAATAACCCTAACCCTAATCCTAAAGCTCACAATAACCACAACCGTCACCCTGACCCAAAACCTCAAGTTAAGACTTACGCTCACTGTATCACTAAACCTAATGCTAACAATAACCTCACACTAAAACTAACCCTAAATCTAACCCTAATCCTCAACCTCACCCTAACTAACCCTAACCCTAACCATAACCCTAAACCTCACCCTAACCCTAACCCTCACACTCACCCTAAACATCACCCGAACCATAAACCTCAGCCTAACACTAACCCCAACCCTCACCCTCACCCTAGCCTTCACCCTAACCCTAACCCTCATCCTCACCCTAAACCTCACACTAACTCTAACACTAATCCTCAATCTAATCCTCAACCTGACGCTAAAGCTAACACTAAGCCTCACCCTAACCCTATCCTCAACCTTACCATAACCCTCACCCTCAGCCTAACCCTCGCCTTTACCCTTACTGTCACCCCCACGCTAATGCGCACCCTAAACCTAACCCTTACCCTAACCCTAACTCTACCCCTAAACTTCAACCTCAACATAACCCTAACTCTATCACTAACCCTAATACTAAACCTGACCCAAACCCTAACCCTAACCCTCACCCTCACCATAACCGTAATCCTAACCCTAAAGGTAACAATAACCGTAAACCTAACCCTAACCCTCACACGAACAATAACCCACACCCTAACCCAAACCCTCACCCTAACACATACCCTCACCCTAACACTAACTCTAACCCTAACACTAACAGTCACACTAACCCTAAACCTCACCCTAATCCTAAAGCTCACCCTAACCCTAAACCTAACCCTAATCCTCACGCTGACCCTATCCGTCACCCTAACCCTAATTCTAACCATCACCCTCACCCTAACCCTAAAGTTCATCCTCACCCTAAATCTCACACTAACCCTAATCCTAATCCTAAATCTAACCCTCACCCTAACCCTAACCCTAACCCTTACCCTAACCCCAAACTTTAACCTAACCCTCAACCTTACCTTAACCCTCAACCTCAACCTAAACATCACCTTTACCCTTATCACCATCACCCTAACCCTCACCCTATCCCTAAACTTCATTCCAACCCTCACCCAACCGTAAACCTATCAGTCACCCTAACCCTAAACCTGACCCTCAACCTCACGCTCAGCCTAACCCTAAGCCTAAGCCTAACCCTTAACCTGACCCTCACCCTAACCCTAGACCTCAACCTAACCCTAATCGTAATCCTAACCCTCATCTTGACACTCATCCTAGCCCTAAACCTAACAATCACCCTAAACCTAATCTTCACCCCCACCCTCACACTCAGCCTAACCCTAGTCTAAGCCTAACCCTAACCCTAACCCTCACACTCACCCTCACCCTCACCCTAATCCTAACCCTAACCCTAACAATAACACAAAACCTCAACCTAAACCTCTCCCTAACCTTAACCCTAAAACTAACCCAAACCCTAACCCTCGACCTAAACCTCCAAATAACCCTAAATCTAACCCTAAATCTCACCCTCACCCAAACCCTAATCCAAACCCTATCCCTAAACCTCACCCTATCACTATCCCTAACCCTCACCCTCACCCTCACCCTCATCACAACTCTAAGCCTAACCCTAACAATAACACTAATCCTAACCCTAAACCTAACCCAAACCCTAACCCTAATCCTAACACTCACTCTCATGCTAAGCCTAATTCTAACCCTCACCCTCACCCTAACCCTAATCCTAACCCTAATCCTCATCCTTACCCTCACCCTAACCCTAACCTTAACCCTCACCGTATCCCTAAAACTCATGCTCACCATAACTCTAACCATAATCCTCACCCTATCCCTAAACATAATCAAACCCTACCTCTCACCCTAACCATAACCCTAACCCTCATCCTTACCCTAACCCTCACCCTTAACCTCACCCTAATCCTAACCCTGACCCTAAACCTCGCCCTAAACCTAACCCTCACCCTCACCCTCACACTCACCATAACTCTAACCCTAACCCTAACAATAACACTAATCCTAAACGGAAACCTAACCCTAACCCTAATCCTAACACTCAGCCTCACACTAACCCTAATCCTAAACCAAACCCTCACCCTAACCCGAATCATCACCCTCACCATAACACTAACCCTCAACCTAACTCTCACCCTAACCCTAAACCTTAATCTAACACTAACCCTAACCCTCAACCTCACCCTAGCCCTCACCCTAACCCTAATCCTAACCCTAAACCTCATCCTTACCCTCACCCTAACCCTAAGCTTAACCCTCACCCTAGCCCTAACCCTAACCCTAAAGCTCAACGTAACCCTAAACCTCAAGCTCACCTTAAACCTAACCCTAAGCCTCACCCTAACCATAAACATAACTGAACCATAACTCTCACCCTAACCCTAACGCTAACCCTAAAACTTAATCTAACACTAACCCTAACCCTCATCCTCACCCTCAGCCTAACCCTAAGCCAAAACCTAACCCTAGCCCTAACGCTCACACTCACCCTAGCCCTTACCTTAAAACTAACCCTTACTCTAAGCCTAACCCTCACCCTCAACCTAACCCTCACCCTAGCCCTAAATCTAACACTAACCCCAACCCTAACCCTCGACCTCAGCCTCATCCTACCCCTAACTCTAACCCTAAACTTCACCATCACCCTAACACTAACCCTACCCCTAACCCTAAACCTCACCCTCACCCTAGCGCTCACCCTCAACCTACAACTAACTATAACCCTCACCCTCACCCTAACCCTAATCCGATCCCTCACCCTCAACCTAACCCTAACACTCACCCTCACCATAACCCTTACCCTAACCCTCAACCTAACCCTAAACTTAACCCAAACACTAACTCTCACCTTTACCATAATCCTAATGATCAAGGTAAAACTCACCCTAAACCTCATCCTCACTCTAGCCTGACCCAACCCTAATCCTAACCCTATCCCTTTTCCTTACCCTCCCCCTAACCCTTACCCTAACCCTCATCCTAACACTAACCCTCAGCCTCAACCTCACCCTCAGACTAACCCTAAGCCTAACACTAAACCTAACCCTAACACACAAACTCACCCTCAGCCTAAACCTCACCCTAACCCTAACCCTCATCTTAACCCTCCACATAACCCTAAACCTAACCCTAACACTAACCCACACCCTCACCCTCAATCTAATCCTAAGCTTAACCCTAATTCTAACCCTCACACTCACCGTAACCATAAACCTAAATCTCACCCTAACCCTAACCCTCACCCTCAACCTCAGACTAACCCTAAGCCTATCCCTAACCCTATGCCTAACCCTCACACTCACCCTCACCCTAACCCTAATCCTACTCCTAACCCTAATCCTAACCCTCAGCCTCAACCTAACCCTCACCTTAAGCCTAAGCTTAACATTAATCCTAACCCTAACCCTCACCCTCAGCCTCACCCTAACACTAACTCTAACACTAAAACCTCACCCTGACCCTCAACCTAAACCTCACGCTCACCCTAGCCCTCTCTCTAACCTTAATCCTAACACTAAACCTCATGCTAACCCTCCCCCAAACCCTTACCCTAACCCTCACCCAAACCCTAATCCTCACCCTCACCCTCACCCTCAACCTAACCTGAAGCCTAACCCTAAACCTAACACTAACATACACACTCAACCTCACCTTAACCCTAATCCTAACCCTAACCCTCACCCTCACCCTCAGTGTAACCCTAAGCCTAACCCTAACCCTAACCCGAAACCCTCACACTCACCCTAACCCTTACTCTAATCCTTATCCTAAAACTAACCCTAACCCTCACCCTCAGCCTCACCTTAACCCTAACTCTAATTCTAAACCTCAGCCTCACCCTAACCCTAACTCTAACCCTAAACCTAAACCTCAGCCTAAACTTAACCTTAAACCTCACCCTCACCCTAGCCCGCACCCTAACCCTAATCCTAATCCTAACCCCCATCCTAAGCCTCCCCCTAACCTTAACCCTAACCCTCACCCTAAACTTAACCCTCACCCTTACCCTCACTCTAACACTGACACTTACACTAACCTAAAACCTAACACTAACTGGAACCCTAACACTCACCCTCAGCTTCACCCTAACCCTAACTCTAACCGTAATCCTCACCCTCACCCTAACCCTAACCCTTATCCTAACCCTAACCCTCACCCTAACCCTAACCCTCACCCTCACTGTAACCCTAAACCTCATCCTAACCCTCAACCTAATCCTATCCCTAACCCTAAGCCTTAACCTAACACTAACCCTAGTTCTCACCCTCACCCTATCCCTCACCCTGACACTAATCATAACCCTAATCCTCATCCTAACCCTCATCCTAACCCTAAAACTAACCTTAATCCTTAACGTAACCCAGAACCTCAACCTAACCCTAACCCTAATGTTCACCATATCCCTAACCCTAACCCTCACCGTAACCCTGAACTTAACTGAACCCTAACTCTTTTTTTTATTTAATTTTAATTTATTTGAGAACATACTGTACAGAGGGGTTACAATTACATTGGCAGGATAATGCATACATTTCTTACCAAGCATTGCAGCCTCCTCCTTTGTTTACCCTTCACCTCCCTTCCCAGCCTCCCCCCTCCCCCCCACCCAATCATACCCCCCTCCCCCCCACACCGACATTGTAAAGCTTGCGTTGACATGACATTTGTAATTCTCCTTGTTGCAACAGGTCCACCTGAATCCTTAAACGACTTGTTGTCCCCATCTCCTCCACATGTTATACTGACATCAAATAAAGTGAAAGCGGGGGTTACACTGTGGGGGAGGGACATACAAAGCAACAAAGAAATAATCTTATAAATGCGTTAGAAACACATGCATGAAAGAAACGAAAACATTAAAATACATAACTAAGGATTCATTTTCCTAACATCACATTATCTGACCTTTTCTGCTTGACTATACCTATATCTATACTATACCTATACCTATACTAGATATTGCAAATAAGGGAAACCATGGGACCTATGTTTCTTTGGGCCTGGCTTACTTCACTTAATATAATTTTTTCCAAGCCTTTCCATTTCCTAACAAATGGGGAAATGTCATTCTTTCTGATGGAGGCATAGAATTCCATTGTGTATATATACCACATTTTCTTGATCCATTTATCTATTGAGGGGCATCTGGGTTGGTTCCATATCTTAGCTATGGTAAATAATGCTGCAATAAACATAGTTGTGCTGGTAGCTTTAGAGTGGTCTTGTTTGTATACATTTGGGTAAATGCCCAAAAGTGGGATTGCTGGATCATAGGGGAGATCTATGTGAAGTCTTTTGAGGAACCTCCATACTGCTTTCCAAAGTGGTTGAACAAGTTTACATTCCCACCAACAATGTAGTAAGTTTCCTTTCTGTCCACATCCCCTGCAGCATCTGTTATTGTTAGAGTTCTTGATTTTTGCTGTTCTAACTGGAGTGAGGTGATATCTCAATGTTGTTTTGATTTGCATTTCTTTTATGGCTAGGGATGTTGAACATTTCTTCATGTGTCTATTGGCCATCCTTCTTTCTTCTTCAGAGAAGCTTCTCTTTAAGTCTTTCACCCACTTATTTATTGGGCAGTTGTTTCTTTGAGGATTTGTTGTTGGGTGGCTTAATTTTTTGTGTTCCAAGTATATTTTAGATATGAGACCCTTGTCCGTTGTATGGCTAGTAAAGATCTTCTCCCAATCGGTGGGCTTTCTATTGATCTTGCTAGCTATGTCATTTGCCCTGCAGAAGCTCTGCAACCTTATGCAATCCCATTTGTCCAACCTTTCTTTGAATTGTTGTGTTTCTGGGTCTCTATTCAGAAAATTTCGGCCTGAGCCAAGGAGACCTAGGGTTTCTCCTATTCCATCCTGTAATGTTTTCAGAGTGTCTGCTTTGAGTTCAAGGTCTTTGATCCATTTGGAGTTGATTCTGGTGCAGGGTGATATATAAGGATCTAGCTTTAGTTTTCTACATGTAGTTAACCAATTTTACCAGCACCATTTACTGAAGAGGCTGTCTTTCTTCCATTCTATTGTTTTAGCTTCCTTATCGAAGATTAGATGGCTATAGGTCTGTAGGTTCATTTCTGGGTTTTCTGAACCCTAACTCTTACCCTAATCCAAACCCTCAACCTAACCCTAACCCTAACGCTCACCATAACCATAACCCTAATCCTAACACTCACCCTAACCCTCACCCTAACACTAAACCAAACCGTCGACCTCACTCTCACACTAACACTAATCCAAACCCTAACCTTCACCCTCAACCTCACCCTTAGCCTAACTCTAACCTAAACCTAAACCTAACACACACACTCAACCTCACCCTAACCCAAATCCTAACCCTAACCCTCACCATCACCCTAACTCTAACCCCAAACCTCACCTTCATCATAATCCTCATTCTAACCCTAACCCAAACCCCAAACCTCACCCTAACCCTAACCCTATGCCTCACCCTCACCGAAACCAAAACCCTAAACCTAACCCTAACAATAACCCTAACCCTAATCCTAACGCTCACCCTAACCATAAAACTCACCCTAACCCAAAACCTCACATTAAAACTTACCCTCAACCTAACACTAACCCTAACCCTAACACTAACCCTCACATTAACCCTAACCATAACCCTAACCCTAAACCTCAAACTAACCCTCACCCTCACCCTAACTCTAACACTAACCCTATCCCCAACCCTAACCCTAACCCTCCCCCTAACCCTATATCTAACCCTAAACCTCACCCTCACACTAACACTAACCCTAACCCTAAACCACACCCTAACCCTAACCCTAACCCTCACCCGCACCCACAACCTCAACCTAACCCTAAGCCTAATCCTAGCCCTCACCATAACTGTCACACTCACCCTCACCCTAAATCTAATACTAAACCTAACACTATCCCTAAACCTCAACCTAACCCTCACCCTAACCCTAAACCTAACCATCACCCTAACCCTAACCCTCACCCTCAACGTCACGCTCAGCCTAACCCTAAGCCTAAGTTTAACCCTTACCCTAAACCTCACCCACACCCTAGCCCTCACCCTAACCCTAATCCTAATCCTAATCCTCATCCTAACACTCACCCTAGCCCCAACCCTAACCACCAACCTAAACCTAATCTTCACCCCCACCCTCACCCTCAGCCTAAATATAAGCCTAATTCTAAGACTAACCCTAACCCTCACCTTCACACTCACACTCACCCTACTCCTAAAACTAACCCTGACCATAACCCTAAACCTCAACCTAACCCTCACCCTAAACTTAACCCTAAAACTAACCCTAACCCTAATCCTCGACCTAAACCTCCAACTAACCCTAAATCTAACCTAAACCACACCCTCACCCTAACCCTAATCCTAACACTAACCCTAAACCTCACCCTAAACCTAACCCTAACCCTCACCCCCATCCTCACCCTCAGAGTTACTCTAACCCTAACCCTAACAATAACACTAACCCTAACCCAAACCATCACCCTAACCCTAATCTTCACACCCACCCTAACCCAAACTCTAACCCTAAACCCCACCCTCATTCTAAACCTCACCCTAACCCTAACACTAACCCTCACCCTCACCCGTACCATAACCATAAACTTAAACGCAACCCTAACAATAACCCTAACCCTAATCCTAACCCTCAGACTAACATAACTCTCACCCTGACCCAAACCCTCACCCTAAGACTTACCCTGACTGTAACACTAACCCTAATGCTAACACTAACCCTCACACTAACATTAACCCTAAATCTAACCCTAAACCTCAACCTCACCCTAACCCTAACCCTAACCCTAAACCTCACCCTAAACCTAACCCTCACCCTCACCCTCACCATAACCATAACACTATCCCAAACCCTAACAATAAACATAAACCTAACCCTAACACTGAGCCTAACCATAACCCTCACCCTAACCCTAATGCTCACCCAAACACTTACCCTCAACCTAACACTAATCCTAACCGTAACACTAACCCGCACACTAACCCTAAAAATCACCGTAAACCTAAACCTCAGCCTAACACTAACCCCAACCCTCACCCTCACCCTAGCCTTTACCCTAATTCTAACCCTCATCCTCACACTAAACCTCACACTAACACTTACACTAATCCTCAATCTAACCCTCAACCTCACCCTAAAGCTAACACTAACCCTCACCCTAACCCTAACCCTCACCCTTACCGTAACCCTCACCCTCAGCCTAACCCTCAACTTTACCCTTACTGTCACACCCACGCTAACCAGCACCTAACATTAACCCTCACCCTAACCCTAACTGTACCCCTAAACCTCACCCTCACCATAACCCTAACTCTAATCCTAACACTAACACTAAACCTCACCCTAACCGTAACCCTAACCCTCACCATCACCATAACCGTAACCGTAACCCTAAACCTAACAATAACCCTAACCCTAAACCTAACCCTCACACTAACCATAACCCGCAACTTAACGCTAACCGTAACCCTAACACTAACCCTCACATTAACTCTAAATCTAACCCTAATCTGAAACCTCACCCTAACCCTAAACCTAACCCTAATTCTCACCCTCACCCTAGCCCTCACCCTAACCTTAATTCTAACCATCACCCTGACCCTAACCCTAACCTTCATCCTCACCCTAAAGCTCACACTAACGCTAACCCTAATCCTCAATCTAACCCTCAATCTAACCCTAACCTTAACCCTTACCCTAACCCTAAACTTAACCCTAACACTCATTCTTATCTTAACCCTCACCCCCAGCCTAAACCTCATCTTTACCCTTACCATCATCCTCACCCTAACCCTCACCCTTCCCCTAAACCTCATCCTAACCCTCACCCTAACCATAAATCTAACCATCACCCTAACCCTAACCCTCACCCTCAACCTCATGCTCATCCTAACCCTTAGCCTAAGCTGAAAACTTACCCTAACCCTCACCCTCACCTTAGCCCTCATCCTAACCCTAATCCTAATCCTAACCCTCATCTTAACCGTCAACCTAGCCGTAATGCTAACCATCACCCTAAACCTAAACTTCACACCCACCCTCACACTCAGCCTAACCCTAAGCCTAAGGCTAACCCTAACCTTAACCCTAACACTCACCCTCACCCTCATCCTAATCCTAACCCTAACACTAACCATAACCCTAAACCTCAACCTAACCCTCACCCTAACCTTCACCCTAAAACTAAACCTAACCCTATCCCTCGACCTATCCCTGCAACTAAAATTAAATCTAACCCTAAACCTCACCCTCAAACTAACCCTAATCTTAACCTTAATCATAAACTTCACCATAACCCTAACCCTAACCCTCACTCTCACCCTCACCCTAAACATAACTCTAACCCTAACCCTAACAAGTACACTAATCCTAAACCGAAACCTAAACCTAACCCTAACCCTAACTGTAATCCTAACACTCAACCTCATGCTAACCCTTATCCTAACCCTAACCCTCACCCTAATCCTAATCCTCACCATCACTGTAACCCTAACCCTCAACCTAACCCTCACCAAAACCCTAACCCTAAACCTAAAACTTAATCTAACACTAATCCTAAACCTCAAGCTCACCCTAGCCTTCACCCTAACCCTAATCCTAACCCTAATCCTCATCCTTACCCTCATCCTCAGCCTAACCTTAACCCTCACCCTAGCATTAACCCTAAGCCTAATCCTCAACGTAACCCTAAACCTCATGCTCACCGTAACCCTAACCCTAACCCTCACCCTAACCCTAAACATAACCGACCCCTAACTCTCACCCTAACCCTAACACTAACACTACCCCTAACCCCAAACCTCACCCTAACCCTAACCCTAACCCTAAAACTCACCCTCACCCTAGCCCTCACCCTAACCCTAATCCGAACCCTCACCCTCATCCTAACCCTAACCCTTACCCTTAACGTAACCCTTACCTTAACCCTCAACCTAACCCTAAACTTAACCCAAACACTGACTCTCACCCTTGCCATAATCCTAACCCTCAAGCTAACCCTAACCCTAAACCTCATTCTCACCCTAGTCTCACCCAAACCTAATCCTAACCCTATCCCTTTTCCTAACCCTCCCCCTAACCCTTATCCTAACTCTCACCCTAACATTAACCCTCAGCCTCACCCTCACCCGCAGTCTAACCCTAAGCCTAACCATAAACCTACCATAACACACACACTCACCCTCACCCTAAAACTCACCCTAACACTAACCCTCATCCTAAACCTCCCCCTAACCCTAACCATAACCCTAACACTAAACCACACCCTCACCCTAAGCATAATCCTAAGCCTAAGCCTAACCCTAACCCTCACACTCATCCTAACCCTAACCCTAAACCTCACCCTAACCCTAACCCTCAACCTCAACCTCAGCCTAACCTTAAGCCTTTCCCTAACCCTAGCCCTAATCCTCACCATCACCCTAACCCTAATCCTACTCCTAACCCTAATCCTAACCCTCAACCTAAACCTCACCTTAAGCCTAAACCTAATATTAATCCAAACCCTAGCCCTCACCCTCAGCATCACCCTAACCCTAACCCAAACACTAAACTTCACCCTGACCCTAAACGTAAACCTCCCCCTCACCCTAGCCCTCAGCCTAACCCTAATCCTCACACTAAACCACATCCTAACCCTCCCCCTAACCCTTACCCTAACCCTCACCCTAAAACTAACACTTACCCTCAACCTCACCCTCAGCCTAACCCTAAGCCAAACCCTAAACCTAACTCTAACACACACTCACCCTCACCTTAACCCTAATCCTAACCCTAACCTCACCCTCACCCTCACCCTCAGTGTAACCTTAAGCCTAACCCTAACACTCACACTCACCCTAAACCTTACCCTAATCCTAATCCTAAACCTAACCCTAACACTCACACTCATCCTCAGCTTAACCCTAACTCTAACCTTAAACCTCACCATCACCCTAAACCTAATCCTAACCCTAAACCTCACCGTTACCCTCACCCTCACCCTCACCTTAACCCTCACCCTAGGCTTAACCCTAAGCCGAATCCAGAACTTAACCCTAAACCTCATGCTCACTGTAACCCTAACCTTATCCCTCACCCTAACCCTAAATATCACTGAACCCTAACTCTCACCCTAACCCTAACCCTAACCCTCACCCTAACCCTAAACATAACCGAACCCTAACTCTCACCCTAACCCTAACCCTAACACTCACACTAACCCGAACCCTCACTCTCACCCTAACCTTAATCCTAACCCTAACACTAAACCTCACCCTAACCCTAATCCTCACCCTCACCCTCACACTCAACCTCACCATATCTCTAACCCTTATCCTAACAATAACACTAATCCTAACACGAAACCTAACCCTAACCCTAACCCTAACCCTAATCCTAACACTCATCCTCAGGCTAACCCTAATCCTAAACCTAACCCTCACCCTAACCCTAATCATCATCCTGACGGTAAACCTAACCCTCAAACTTACCCTCACCCTAACCCTCAACCTCACTCTAGCCCTCAGCCTAACCCTAATCCTAACCCTAATCCTCATCCTTACCCTCATCCTAACCCCGAACCTTAACCCTCACCCTAGCCCTAACCCTAAGCCTAATCCTCAACATAATCCTAAACCTCAAGCTCACCTTAACCATAATCCTAACCCTCACCATAACCCTAAACATACACAAACCCTAACACTCACCCTAACCCTAACCCTAAACCTTAATCTAACACTTACCCTAACCCTCACCATCACCCTCAGCCTAACCCTAAGCCAAACCCTAACCCTAGTCCTAATGCTCACACTCACCCTAACCCTTACCCTAAACCTAATTCTAACCCTAAGCCTTACACTCACCATCAACCTAACCCTCACATTAACCCTAAATCTAACACTAACCCTAACCCAAACCCTCAAGCTCAGCTTCATCCTACCCCTAACTCTAACCGTAAAGCTCACCCTCACCCTAACACTAAGCCAACCCCTAACTCTTACCCTAACCCTCACCCTAACACTAACCCTCAGCCTCACCCTCATTCTCAGCCTAACCCTAAGCCTAAGCCTAACCCTAACTCTAAACCTAAACCTCACCATCACCCTAACCCTAACCCAAACACTAACCCTAAACCTCACCCTAACCCTAAACCTAAACCTCAACCTAACCCTAGCCCTAAAACTCACCCTCACCCTAGCCCTCACCCTAACCCTAATCCTAGTCCTAAAATTCACCCTAACCCTCCTCCTAACCCTAACCCTAACCCTCACGGTAACCCTAACCCTCATCCTCACACTCACCCTAACCCTGAACCTTACCTTAACCCTAAACCTAACACTAACTGTCACCCTTACACTCAGCCTCCGCTTCACCCTAACCCTAACATTAACCCTAAAACTCATCCTCATCCTAACCCTTACCCTAAAACTAAGCCTAACCCTCACTCTAACCATAACCCTCAGCCTCACCTTAACCCTAACCCTCATGCTAACCCTCACCCTAACCCTAACTATAACCCCAAAACTTACCCTAACACTAACCCTAGTTCTCACCCTCACTCTAGCCCTCACCCTAACACTAATCGTAAACCTAATCCTCATCCTAACACTCACCCTAACCCTAAAATTAACCCTCATCCTTATCCTAACTCAAACCCTCAACAAAACCCTAAACCTAACGCTCACCATAACCCTAACCCTATTCCTAACATTCATCCTAACCCTCACCCTAACACTAAACCAAACCCTCACCCTCACTCTCACACTAACCCTAATCCTAACCCTAACCCTCACACTCAACCTCACCCTTTGCCTAACCCTTAGCCTAAACCTAAACCTAACCCTAACACACACACTCACCGTCACCCAAACCCTAATCCTAACCCTAACCCTCACCCTCACCCTAACTCTAAACGTAAACCTCACGTTCATCCTAACCATAACTCTAACCCTAACCCAAACCCTAAACCTCATCCTAACTCTAACCCTAAACCTCACCCTCACCGTAACCAAAACCCTAAACCTAACCCTAACAATAACCCTAACCCTAATCCTAACACTCACCCTAACCATAACACTCACCCTAACCCAAACCCTCAGCCTAACACTTGCCCTCACCCTAAAACTAACCCTAACCATAACACTAACCCTCACACTAACCCTAACCATAACCCTAACCCTAAACCTCAACCTAACCCTCACCCTCACCCTAAATCTAACACTAATCCTATCCCTAACCCTTACCCTAACCCTCCCCCTAACCCTATATCTGACCCTAAACCTCACCCTCACACTAACCCTAACCCTAACCCTAAACCCCACCGTAACCTTAACCCTAACCCTCACCCGCACCCTCACACTCACCTTAACTCTAACCCTAACCCTAACAATAACACTAACCCTAACCCAAACCATCACCCTAACCCTAATCCTCACCCCCTCCCTCACACTCACCCTAACACTAAGCCTAAGCCTAGCCCTCACCCTAACCGTCACACTCACCCTCAAACTCACCCTAATACTAAATCTTACCCAATCCCTAAACCTCAACCTAACCCTCAACCTCCCCGTAACCCTAACACTAAAAATAACGCTAAACCTCTCCCTAACCCTCAACCTAACACTAACTCTAACCCTAAACCTCACCCTCACCCTAACCCTAACCCTAAACCTCACGCTAAACCTAACCCTAACCCTAACCCTCACCCTCACCCTCAATCTCACCATAACTCTAAACCTAACCCTAAAAATAACACTAACCCTAACCCTAAACCTAACCCTAACCCTTACCCTCATGCTTGGCCTAAGCCTAAGCCTAAGCGTAACTCTAACCCAAACCCTCAGCCTAATACTAACCCTAACACTAACCCTAACTTTAACTGTAAACCTCACTCTCACCCTAACCCTAACTCTAACCCTTACCCTAATCCTAAACCTCATACTAACACTAAACCTAACCCTCACCCTCACCCTCACCGTAACCGTAACCCTAACCCTAACCCTAACAATAACCAAACACTAACCCTAACCCTCAACCTAACCATAACCCTCACCCTAAAACTAACCCTCACCCTAAAACTTACCCTCACCCTAACACTAACCCTAACCCTAACACTAACCCTTACATTAACCCTAATCATCACCCTAACACTAAACCTCACCCTAAACCTAAACCTAAACCTCACCCTCACCCTAGCCCTCACAATAACCCTAACTCTCATCCTCACCCTAAACCTCACACTAACCCTAAAACTAATCCTCAATCTAACCCTCACCCACACCCTTCCCCTAACCCTAACCCACACCCTAACCCTCAACCTCACCCCAATGTAAACCTCACCCTCAGCCTAACCCTCACGTTTACACTTACCATCACCCCCACACTAAACCTTACCCTAACCCTAACCCTCACCCTAACCATCAACCTAACCCTAATGACACCCTAAAACCGCAGCCTCACCCTGACCCTAACCCTAATCCTCATCCTCACCCTAAACCTTACACTAATCCTAACCTTAAACCTAAATTTAACCCTCATCCTAAACCTAATCCTAACCCTTACCCTAACCCTTAACCTAACCGACACCCTAACACTCACCCTAACCCTATCTCTTACACTAACCTTAAACCTAACCCTCAACCTCAGCCTCACCCTTACCCTAACTCTAACCCTAAACCTCATCCTCACCCTAAGTCTAACCCTAAGCCTAACCCTAAACCTCACCCTAACCCTAACCCTAAACCTCAACCTCACCCTAGCCCTCACACTAATCCTAATCCTAAACCTCATCCTATCCCTCACCCTAACACTAACCCTAACCCTCACCCTCACCCTCACCCTAACCCTAACCCTCAACCTAACCCTAACCCTCACCCTAACAGTAACCTTTACCCTAACAGTCACCCTGACCCTAAACTTAACCCGAACCCTATCTCTCACTGTAAACCTAACCCTCACCCTAACCCTCACCCTAGCCCTCACCCTAACACTAATCCTAAACAAAAACCTCATCTCAACCCTCACACTAACCCTAACCCTAACCCTCACCCTATCCCGAACCCTAACCCTCCCCCTGATGCTCAGCCTAGGCCTTAGCCTGAGCCTAACCCTAACCTTAACCTTAACACTAACCCTAACTCTAACCCTAAATCTCACCCTCACCCTCACCCTAACCCTAACCCTATCAATAACCCTAACCCTAACCCTTACCCTCACCCTAACCCTAACCCTCACCCTAAACATAACCCTCACACTAACCCCAACCCTCACCCTAACAATTACCCTCTCCCTAAATCTAACATTAAACATAACACTAACCCTCACACTAACCCTAAACATCACCCTAACGCTAAACCTCACCCTAACACTAAACCTAACCCTCACCCTCATCCTAGCTCTCACTCTAGCCCTAACCCTCATCCTCACCCTAAACCTTACACTAACCCTAACACTAATCCTCAATCTAACCCTCACCCTCACCCTAAACCTAACACTAAACCTCACCGTAACTCTAAACCTCACCCTTACCATAACCCTCACCCTCAGCCTAACCCTCACCTTTACCCGAAACGTCACCCCCACCCTAACCCGCATCCTAAACATAACCCTCACCCTATCTCTCACCATAACCCTAACTCTACCCCTAAAGCTCAACCTCACCCTAACCCTAACCCTAACTCTAACCATAACCCTAACACTAACCCTCACCCTAACCCTAACACTAACCCCCACCCTCACCCTCACTGTAACCGTAAAACTTTCCCTATACCTAACAATAACCCTAACCCTAACGCTAACTCACACCCTAATCATAACACTCACCCTACCCCTCACCCTCACCCTAACACTTACAATCACACTACCAATATCCCTAACCCTAACACTAACCCTCACACTAAACATAACACCCTAATCCTAAACCTCACCTTAACCCTAACCATGAACCTAGCAATCACCCTCACCCTTAGCCCTCACCCTAACCCTAATTCTAACCGTCACACTCACCCTAACCCTAACCCTCATCCTGACCCTAAACCTCACACTAACCTTAACCCTAATTCTCAATCTAACCCTCACCCGAACCCTAACCCTAACAGGTACCCTAAACCTAAACCTAAACCTGACACTCACCCTTACCTTCACCCTCTCCCTCAGCCTAAACTTCAACTTTATCCTTACCATCATCCTCACCCTAACCCTCACTCTAACCCTAAACCTCATCCTAACCCTCACCGTAACCGTAAACCTAACCATCACACTGAACCTAAACCTCACCCTCAACCACACGCTCAGCCTAACCCTAAGCCTAAGCCTAACCCTTAACCTAACCTTCACCATCACCCTAGCCCTCACCCTAACCCTAATCCTAAACCTAACCCTCATCCTAACCCTCACTCTAACCCTAAACCTAACCATCTCGCTAACCCTAATCCACACCCCCATCCTCACCCTCAGCCTAACCCTTAGCCTAAGCCTAACCCTAACCTCACACTCACCCTAAACCTAATCTTAACCCTAACCCTAAGCATAACCCTAAACCTCATCCTAACCCTCACCCTAACCTTAACCCTAACACTATCCCTAACCCTCACCCTCGACCTAACCCTCCAAGTAACTCTAAATATAACCATAAACCTCACCCTCAACTTAAACCTAATCCTTACCCTAACCCTAAACATTACCTTATCCCTAAACCTAACCCTCACCCTCATGCTCAGCCTAAGCCTCAGCCTAAGCCTAACACTAACCCTAACCCTAATGCTCACCCTAATCCTAACCCTAACACTAACCCTAAGTCTAACACTAAATCTCACCCTCACCCTAACCCTAACCCTAAATCTCACACTAAACCTAAACCTAAATCTCACCCTCACCATAGCCCTCACCCTAATCCTAATCCTAACCCGGATCCTATCCCTTACCCTAACACTAACCCTAACCCTCACCCTCACCCTCACCCTAACCCTAATCCTAACCCTAACCCTCAACCTAACCCTAACACTCACCATCACCGTAACACTTACCCTAAAAGTCACCCTGACCCTAAACTTAAACCGAACCCTAACTCTCACCCTAACCCTTACCCTAACCCTAACCCTCACACTCACCCACACCCAAACACTAATCCTAAACCTATCCACATCCCTAAACCTAAGCCTCACAATAACCCTCACCCTAGCCCTCACTCTAACCCTAATCCTAACCCTAAACCTCATCCTAACACTCACCCTAACCCTAACCTTAACCCTCACCCTATTCCGAACCCTAACCCTCATCCTGATGCTCGGCCTAAGCATAAGCCTAAGCCTAATCCTAACCCTAACTCTTACCCTAACCCTAACCCTTACACTAACCTTAACTCTAACCCTAAATCTCACCCTCATCCTAACCCGAACCCTATCAATAACCCTAATCCTAACTCTAACCCTCACCCTCACCCTAAAAATAACCGTCACCCTAACCGTAACCCTCACCCTAACACTAACCGTCACCCTAAAACTAACCCTCACACTAACCCTAAACATAACCCTAACCCTAAAACTCACCCTAACACTAACCCTAACCCTCAGCCTCACCCTAGCTCTCACCCTAACCCTAACCCTCAGCCTCACACTAAACCTCACACTAACCCTAACACTAATCCTCAATCTAACCCTAACCCTCACCCTAACCCTAATCCTAACCCTAACCCTAAACCTCAACCTAACTCTCACCCTAACCTTAACCCTAACACTAACCCTACACCTGACCCTCACCCTCACCCTAACAATAACCCTAACCCTAAACCTCACGCTAATCCTAACCCTAAACCTCATCCTCACCCTAGGCCTCACCCTAACCCTAATTCTAACCCAATACTTCTTCCTTACCCTCACCCTAACACTAACCCTAAACCTCTCCCTAACCCTAACCCTAATCCTAACCCTAACCCTCAAAATAACCCTAACCCTCACCCTCACTGTAATCCTTAATTTAAACCTCACCCTAACCCTAAACTTAACGCAAACCCTAACTCGCACCCTAACCCTAAACCTAACCCTCAACTAAACCCTAATAGTCAACCTTACCGTAACCCTCACCTCAACCTAACCCTCACGTTTACCCTTGCCATCACCCCTACCCTAACCATCACGTAACCCTAATACTCACCCTAAACCTCAGTCTAAAACTAACACTACCCCTAAACCTCACCCTCACCCTAACAATAACTCTAACCGTATCCTTAACACTAAACCTAACCCTAACCTTTACCTTCAAACTAACCCTAACGCTCACCCTCACCCAAACCCTCAGCCTAAAACTAAGGCTAACCCTAACCCTAACCGTAACCCTCACACTCAACCTAACCATAATCCTAAACCTAACAATAACCCTAACCATAACCCTAACCCGCACCCTAACCATAACTCTCACCCTAAACTTAACCCTCACCCAAACACTAAATCTCACCCTAAATCTAACCCTAAACCTCACACTAACCCTCACACTAACACTAAACCTCACCCTAATCCTAAACCTCACCCTAACCCTAACCCTAATCCTAACCCTCACCCTCACCCTAGACCTCACCCTAAACCTAACACTAACCCTCACACTCACACTAACCCTAACCCTCATCCTCACCCTAAACCTTACACTAACTCTAACACTAATCCTCAATCTAAACCTCACCCTAACCCTAAACCTAATCCTATCCCTCACCCTTAACTTAACCCTCACCCTCAGCCTAAACCTCACCTTTACCCTTACCATCATCCTCACCCTAAATCTCACCCTAACCCTAAACCTCATCCTAACCCTCACCCTAAACATAAACCTAAACATCACCCTAAACTTAACACTCACCCTCACCCTATACCTCACCCTAACCCTAATCCTAATTCTAACCCTCATCCTAACACTCACCCTAACACTAACCCTAACCATCACCCTAAACCTAATCCTCACCCCCACCCTCACCTCAGCTTAAACCTAAGCCTAAGCCAAACCCTAACCCTAACCCTCCCACTCACCCTCATCCTCACCCTAATCCTAACCCTAACCCTAACCACAACCCTAAACCTCAACCTAAACTTCACCCCATCCTTAACCCTAAAACTAACCCTAACCCTAACCCTCGACCTAACCCTCCAACTAACCCTAAATCTAACCCTAAACCTCAAGCTTACCCTAACCCTCATACTAACCCTATCCCTAAACCTCACCCTAACCCTAACCCTCACCCTCACCCTCACCTTCACCCTCAACATAACTCTAACCCTAACCCTAACAATAACACTAATCCTAACCCTAAACATAACCCTCACCCTAACCCTAACCCTAATACTGACACTCACCCTCATGCTAACACTAATCCTAACCCTAACCCTCACCCTAACCCTAATCCTCACCCTCACCTTAACCTTAAACCTCAACCTAACCCAAACCTAACACTAAACCAAACCCTAAACCTTAATCTAACATTAACCCTAACCCTCACCCTCACCCTAGCCCTTACCCTAAGCCTAATCCTATCCTTAACCCTCACCCTAAACCTAAACTTAACCCTCAGCCATATCCTAACCCTAACCCTAACTCTCAACCTAACACTAAACCTCAAGCTCATCGTAACCCTGACCCTAGCCCTCACCCTAACCCTAAACATAACCGAACCCTAACTCTCACCCTAACCCTAACCCTCAAATTAACCCTAACCCTCACACTCAACCTCACCCTCAGCCTTACCCTAAGCCTAACCCTAACCCTAAACCTAACGAACACACTCACCCAAACCCTTACCCTAAACCTCATCCTAACACTAAGCCTAACCCTCAACCTCAACCTAAACCTAAATCTAACACTAATTCTAAACCTAACCCTCAACCTCAGCCTCACCCTAACCCTAACTCTAAACCTAAAACTCAGCTTGAACCTAACATTAACCCTAACCCTAAACCTCACCCTAAACCTAACCCTAAACCTCACCCTCACCCTAGCCCTCAACCTAACCCTAATCCTAACTCTAACCCTCAAACTAACCCACAGCCTAACACAAAACTTAACCTCACCCTCACCCTCACCCTAACCCTAATCTGAATCCTAACCCTCAACCTAACCCTCACCCTCACAGAAAACCTTACCCTAGCACTCAACCTAACCCTAAACTTAATCCGAACCCTAATTCTCACCGTAACCCTAACCCTAAACCTCACCCTAAACCTAAACCTAAACCTCACCCTCACCCTAGCCCTCACCCAACCCTAATCCTAACCCTAACCCTCTTCCTCCCCCTCCCCCTAACCCTTACCCTAAGCCTCAACCTAACCCTAAAACTTACCATCAACCTCACCCTCAGCCTAGCCCTAAGCCTAACCCTAAACCTAACACTCACACTCACCCTAACCCTAACCCTAAAACTATCCCTTAAACTAACCTTCAACCTCAAACTCAGCCTAACCCTATGCCTATCCCTAACCCTAACCCTAACCCTCACACTCACCCTAACACTAACCCTAATTCTACTCCTAAACCTAACTCTAACCCTCACCCTCAACCTAATCGTCACCATGAGCCTAACCCTAACATTAATCCTAACCCTAACTCTCACCCTCAGCCACACCCTAACCCTAACTCTAACCCTAAAACTCACCCTGACCTAACCCTAACGCTAACCCTATAACTAAACCTCATCCTTGCCCTAATCTTAACCTCACCCTCACTCTTACCATTACCTTAACCATAACCCTAACACTAACAATAACCCTAACCCTAACCCTAACCCTCACCTTAACCCTCAACATAACGCTTACCCTCACCCTAACACTAACACTAACCCTAACACTAAACCTCACATTAACCCTAAACATTACCCTAACCATAAACCTAACCCTAACACTAACCCTAAAACTCACCCTTTCCCTAGACGTCGCCCTAACCCTAACCCTCATCCTCACCCTAAACTTCACACTAACCCTAAAACTAATCCTCAATCTAACCCTCACCCTCACCCTATCCCTAACCCTAACACTCACCCTAACCTTAAACCTCACCCTTCCCGTAACCCTCACCCTCAGCCTAACACTCAACTTTACCCTTACCGTCACCCTCACCCTAACCCTCACTCTAACCCTAACCCTCCCCCTACCCCTAACTCTACAGCTAAACCTCAACCTCACCTTAACCCTAACTCTAACCCTGAGCCTAAAACTAACCCTCATCTGAACCCTAAGTGTAACCATCACCCTAACTCTAATCCTCACCCCCACCGTCACCATCAGCCTAACCCTAAGCCTAAGCCTAAGCCTAACCCTAAACCTCACACTTAGACTCACCCTAACCTAATCCTAACCCCAACACTAACCCTAACCCTAAGCCTCAACCTAAACCTCAACCTAATCCTAACACTCACCCTGACCCTCACCCTCACCATAACTCTAACCCTAACCCTAACAGTAACAGTAATCCTAACGCTAAACCTAAACCTAGCCCTAACCTAACCCTAATGCTAACACTCACCTCAACCTAAACCTAACCCTAACCCTAACCTTAACCCTAACCCTAACTCTCACCGTAACACTATCCCTCATCCTAATCCTTACCCTAATACTAACCCTAACCCTAAACCTTACTCTAACACTAACCCTAATCCTCACCCTAAGCCTAAGCCTAACCCTAACCCTAACACTCACACTCACCCTCACCCTCACCCTAATCTTAAACCTAACCCTAACCGTAACCCTAAACTTCAACCTAACACTCAGCCTAACCTTAATCCTAAAACTAAACCTAACCCTCACCCTCGACCTAACCCTCCAACTAACCCTAAATCTAACCCTAAAACTCACCCTCACCCTAACCCTAATCCTAAACCCTAACCCTAGACCTCAACCTAACCCTAACCCTAACCTTCACCCTCACTGTCACCCTCACAATAACTCTAACACTAACCCTAACTATAACACTAATCCTAACCCTAACCCTAACCCTAATGCTAATACTCACACTCAAGCTAACCCTAATCCTAACCCTAACCCTCAGCCTAACCCTAATCCTCACACTCATTCTAACCCTAACCCTCAACCTAATCCTCACCCTAAACCTAACCCTAACCCTTTAATCTAACACTAACCCTAACCCTCAAACTCACCCTAGCCCTCACCCTAACCCTAATCCTAACCCTAGTCCTCATCCTTACCCTCACCCTGACCCTAACCTTAACCCTCACCCTAACCCTAATTCTAACCCTAACTCTCAACCTAACCGTAACCCTCACACTCACCCTAAACCTAAACCTCACCCCCACCCTCACCCTCAGTCTAATCTTAAGCCTAACCCTAACCCTAAACATATCGCTCACACTCACCCTAACCCTTACCCTAAACATAATCCTAACCCTAAGCCTAACCCTTACACTCAACCTAACCCTCAACCTAACCCTAAATCTAACACTAACACTAACACTAACCCTCAAACTTAGCCTCACCCTAACCCTAACTCTATCCCTAAACCTCACCCTCACCCTAACCCTAACACTAACCCTAACCCTAAACCTCACCCTAACCCTAACCCTAAACCTCACCCTCACCCTAGCACTCACCAAAACCTTAATCCTAAGCTTAACCCTCATCCTAACCCTCACCCTAACACTAAACCTAACCCTCACCGTCACCTTCACCCAAACCCTAATCCGAACCCTAAACCTCAACCTAACCCTAACCCTCACCCTCACCATAACCGTTACCCTAACCCTCAACCTAACCCTAAACTTAAACCGAACCCTAATTCTCACCCTTACCCTAACCCTAACCCTCACTCCAAACCTAACCCTAAACCTCACCCTCACCCTAGCCCTCACCAAACACTAATCCTTACCCTAACCCACTTCCTAACCCTCCCCCTAACCCTTACCCTAACCCTCACCCTCACCCTAACCCTAAGCCTCAAACTCACCCTCAGCCTAACCCTAAACCTAAACCTAACACACACACTCACCCTCAACCTAACGCTAATCCTAACCCTAACACTCATCCTAAACCTCCCCATAACCCTAACCCTCAACCTAAGCCTAATCCTCACCCTCACCCTCAGCCTAATCGTAAACCTAACCCTGAAAGACCCCCGACGACGTGGGTTGCCCTTCGATCTGAAGAGACCCTTCCCCAAGGAACAACGAGACCACTTGTGCGGATGCAAACAGCAAGAGGTTTATTCGGGCATGCCTCGGCTCCCAGGTGCACTCAACCTCGAGATCCACAAGGTTTGGGTCGAGTGTCTGGGAACCGGTTACACGGGTACCCGGGGCGACAGAGTCTATCGGGAGACTTGCGCGCCAAGTGTCTGAAAAGCACCCTATTTTATGGGCAGCAGAAGCGAGGTTACAGAAGCGAGATGCCTGGTTACAGGGTATTGATTGGTTAATTTCAAATTACGCTCAGGGTGAGGATTGGTTAGGTTAAGTTGGCCAGATGGGGTAGGCGGGGTCGGGGGAAAGTTGACTTGTCGGTACTTGTCTTGACAGGCCTGTGCTGGTCGTTATGCACAGAAACTGTTCATTCCCTAGTTTTGACAAGTGATTTACTACATCCTGCCTTACCCTGCTATTAGGGCTAAGTTTTACAGGAAGGGACGGGTGGGTCGGCTATTTTCCAGGAATGTCTGGTTTTAAGGCATGTATTAGGGTCATGCTGGGGTCTGCAGGCGGTGACTCAGAAGCCCAAGGTTTCGTTTAGCGGCTCGCCCGTATCCTGCCCCAATCTCTTAGGTATGCAGGGGAAGGGGCAGCAGTTTTTCTTAAAGTACCTAATGGGTGAGCATGCACTGAGGTCTGGGGTCTTTCAACCCTAACCCTAACCCACACACTAACCCTAACCCTAACCCTATACCTCACGCTAACACTAACACTAACCCTCAACCTCAGCCTAACCCTAAGCCTATCCTTAACCCTAACCCTAACCCTCACACTCACCCTAATCCTAACACTAATCCTACTCCTAACCCTAACCCTAACTCTCACACTCAAACTTACCCTCACCAGAATCCTAACACTAACATTAATCCTAAGCCTAAACCTCACCCTCAGCCTCACCCTAACCTTAACTCTAACACTAAACCTTATCCTAACACTAACCCTAAATCTGACCCTAAACCTCACACTCAACCTAACCCTAACCCTAACCCTAACCCTCACCTGCACCCTCACCCTCACAGTAACTCTAACCCTAACACTAACAATAACACTAATCCGAAACAGAACCATCACCCTAACCCTAACCCTCACCCTCATGCTCGGCCTAAGCCTAAGCCTAAGACTAAGACAAATCCTAACCCTCACCCTAACCCTAACCCTATCACAAACCCTAACTCTAACCCTAAACCTCACTGTCAACCTAACCCTAATTTTATCCCTAACCCTAAACCTAAACCTCATCCTAACCCTAACCGTAACCCTCACCCTCACCCTCACCATAACCGTAACCCTATACCTAACAATAACCTTAACCATAACCCTAACCCTCACCCTCACCATAAGCAATCACCCTAAACCTAAACTTCACCCTAACACTTACCCTAACCTAACAATAACTCTAACCCTAACACTAACCCTCACACTAACCCTAACCATCACACTAACCCTAAAACTCACGTTAACCCTATCCCGAACCCTTACCCAACCCTAGCCCTCACCCTAACCATAATACTAACCCTAGTACTCACCCTTACCCTCACCCTAAACCTAACCTTAACCCTCACCCTAACCCTAACTCTAAACCTAAATCTCAACCTAACCGTAACCCCAACACTCAGCCTAAACCTAAACCTCACCCCCACCCCCACCCTCCGTCTAACATTAAGCCTAACCCTAACCCTAACCATATCGCTCACACTCACCCTAATTCTTACCCTAAACATAATCCTAACCCTAAGCCTAACCCTCACACTCAACCTAACCCTCACCCTAACCCTAAATCTAACACTAACACTAATACTAACCCTCAAACTCAGCCTCACCCTAACCCTAACTCTATCCCTAAACCTCACCCTCACCCTAACCCTAACACTAACCCTAACCCTAAACCTCACCCTAACCCTAACCCTAAACCTCGCCCTAACCCTAGCACTCACCAAAACCTTAATCCTAAGCCTAACCCTCATCCTAACCCTCACCCTAACACTAAACCTAACCCTCACCCTCACCTTCACCCTAACCCTAATCCGAACCCTAACCCTCAACCTAACGCTAACCCTCACCCTCACCATAACCCTTACCCTAACCCTCAACCTAAACCTAAACTTAACACGAACCTAATTCTCACCCTTACCCTAAACCTAACCCTCACTCCAAACCTAACCATAAACCTCACCCTCACCCTAGCCCTCACCAAACACTAATCCTTACCCTAACACTTTTACTAACCCTCCTCCTAACCCTTACCCAAACTCTCACCCTAACCCTAACCCTAATCCTCAAACTCACCCTCAGAATAACCCTAAGCCTAACCCTAAACCTAACCCTAACAAACACAATCACCCTCATCCTACCCCTAATTCTAACCCTAAACCTCATCCTAACCCTCCCCATAACCCTAACCCTCATCCTAACCCTAACCCACACCCTCAACCTCAGCCTAATCCTAAGCCTAACCCTAACCCTAACCCTCACACTCACCCTAACCCTTACCCTATACCTCATGCCAACACTAACCCTAACCCTCAACCTCAGCCTAACACTAAGCCTATCCCTAACCCTAACCGTAACCCTCACACTCACCCTAATCCTAAACCTAATCCTACTCCTAAACCTAACCCTAATCCTCACCCTCAAACTATCCCTAACCATAAGCCTAACCCTAACATTAATCCTAACCCTAACCCTCACCCTGAGCCTCACCCTAACCCTAACTCTAACACTAAACCTTTTCCTAACACTAACCCTAAATCTAACCCTAAACCTCACCCTCAACCTAACCCTAACCCTAACCCTAACCGTAAACCCCACCCTAACCCTAACCCTCACCTGCACCCTCACTCTCACCGTAACTCTAACCCTAACACTAACAATAACACTAATCCGAAACAGAACCATCACCCTAACCCTAACCCTCACCCTCATGCTAGGCCTAAGCCTAAGCCTAAAACTAAGACTAACCCTGCCCCTCACCTTAACCCTAACCCTATCACAAACCCTAACTCTGACCCTAAACCTCACTGTCACCCTAACCCTAATTCTATTCCTAACCCTAAACTTAAACCTCAACCTAACCCTAACCGTAACCTGCACCCTCACCAACACCGTAACCGTAACCCTAACCCTAACCCTAACAACAACCTTAACCATAACCCTAACCCTCATCCTAACCATAACACTCACCCTAAAGCTAACCCTCACCCTAACACTTACCCTAACCCTAACAATAACCCTAAACCTAACACTAACCCTCCCAATGACCCTAACCATCACCCTAACCCTAAAACTCACACTAACCCTATCCCTAACCCTCACCCAACCCTAGCCCTCACGCTAACCCTAACCCTCATCCTCACCCTAACCCTCACCCTCACCCTCAGCCTAAACTTAAACCTAAAACTAACACTAACCCTAACCCTAACCCTCACCCTCAGCCTCACCCTAACCCTAAATCTAACCCTAAACCTCACCCTCACCCTAACCCTAAACCTAACCATAAACCTCACCCTAACTCTAACCCTAAACCTCACCCTCATCCTAGCCCTGGCCCTATCCCTAATCCTAACCCAAACCCTAAACTTAATCCTTCCCCTAACCCTAACCCTAACCCTAACCATCACCCTCAACCTCAGCCTAAACCTAAGCCTAACCCCAGACCTAACCCTAACAAACACACTGACCCTCAACCTCACCCTAATCCTAATCCTATACCTAACCCAAACACTAACACTTACCCGCCCCCTAACTCTCACCCTAAACCTAACCCTAAGCATCACCCTAACACTAAATCTAAACCTAAACCTCAAGTTCACCCTAACCCTAACTCTAACCCTAACCCAAACCCTAAACCTCAAACTAACCCAAAACCTAACCCTCACCCTCAGCCTCACCTTAACCCTAAATCTAACCCTAAACCTCACCCTCACCCTAACCCTAACCCTAAACATAAATCTCACTCTAACTCGAACCCTAAACCTCACCCTCACCCTAGACCTTTCCCTAACCCTAATCCTAACCCTAAACCTAATCTTAATCCTCACCCTAACCCTAACCCTAACCCTAACCCTAACCATCACCCTCACCCTCAGCCTAAACCTAAGCCTAACCCCAGACCTAACCCTAACAAACACACTGACCTTCACCCTAAACTTAAACCTAATCCTATCCCTAACCCTAACACTAACCCTTACCCTCCCCATAACACTCACCCTAAACCTAGCCCTAAGCGTCACCCTAACCCTCAACCTCACCCTCACCCTAACCCTAAATCTAACCCTAACCCAAACCCTAAACCTCAACATAATCCTAAACCTAACCCTCAACCTCACCCTCACCATAACCGTAACCTAAACCTAAACCTAACAATAAACCTAACCCTAACCCTAACCATCACCCTAACCCATAACCTCACCCTAACACTTACCCACACCCTAACACTAACCCTAACACTAACACTATCCCTCACACTGACCCTAACCCTAACACTAACCTTAAACCTCAAACTAACCCTCACCCTCAACCTAAACCTAACACTACCCCTATCCCTAACCCTCTCCCTATCCTTCCCCCTAACCCTATATCTAAACCTCACCCTCACCCTAACCCTAACCCTAAAACTAACACTAACACTCCCCCTAAACCTAACCCTAAACCTAACCCTAATCCCCAGCCTCAACCTCACCCTAAACCAAACCCTAACCCTAAACCTCATCCTAACTCTAAGCCTAACCCTAAACCTAATCCTAACCCTCACACTGACCTTAACCCTAACCCTAAACCTAAACCTAAACCTATCCCTAACCCTAAACCTCACCCTAATCCTCAGCCTAGCCCTGACCCTTAAACTTATCCTAAACCTAAACCTCAACCTAACTCTCAACCTAACTCTAACCCTTACCCGGACCTGAACCCGAACCTTCACCCTCATGCTCGGCCTAAGCCTAAGCCTAAACCTAAGCCTAACACTAACCCTAACCCTCACCCTAACCCTAATCTTCACCTTCACTGTAACCCTAACCCTCAACCTAATACTCACCCTAACCCTAACCCTAACCATAAACCTTAATCTAACACTAACCCTGACCCTCAACCTCACCCTAGCCCTCACGCTAACCCTAATCATAACCCTAATCCTCATCCTTACCCTCACCCTAACCCTAACCTTAACCCTCACCCTAACCCTAACTCTAACCCTAACTCTCAACCTAACCCTAACCCTCACGCTCACCGTAACCCTAACCCTAACCCTCAACCTAACCCTAACCCTCACACTCACCCTAAACCTAACGCTCACCGCCACCCTCACCCTCAATCTTACCCTAAGCCTAAACCGAACCCTAACCATATCGCTCACACTCACCCTAACCCTTACCCTAAACCTAATCCTAACCCTAAGCCTAACCCTCACACTCAACCTAACCCTCACCCTAACCCTAAATCTAACACTAACACTAAAACTAACCCTCAAACTCAGCCTCACCCTAACCCTAAGTCTAACCCTAAACATCACCCTCACCCTAAATCTAAAACTAACCCTAACCCTAAACCTCACCCTAACCCTAACCCTAACCCTAAACCTCACCCTCAGCCTAGTCCTCACCCTCACACTAATCCTAACCGTAAACCTCATCCTAACCCTCACCCTAACACTAAACCTAAGCCTCACCATCACCCTCACTCAACCCCTAATCTGAACCCTAACCCTCAACCGAACGCTAACCCTCACCTTCACCATAACCCTTACCCTAACGCTCAACCTAACCCTAAACTTAAACCGAACCCTAACTATCATCTATAACCTAACCCTAACCCTCACCCCAAACCTAAACCTAAACCTCACCCTCACCCTAGCCCTCACCGAACCCTAATCATAACCCTAACCCTCTTCCTAAAGGTCCCCCTAACTCTTACCCTAACCCTCACCTCACCCTAACCCTAACCCTCAAACTCACCCTCAGACTAACCCTAAGCCTAACCGTAAACCTAACGCTAACACACACACTCACCCTCACCCTAACCCTAATCCTACACCTATCCCTCATCCTAAACCTCCCCATAACCCTAACCCTCAACCTAAGCCTAACCCTCACCCTCACTCTCAGCCTAATCCTAAGCCTAACCCTAACCCTAACCCTCACACTCACCCTAACCCTAACTCTAACCCTAAACCTCACCCTCACCCTAACCCTACACCTAAGCCGAACCTTAAACTTCACCCTCACACTCACCCTAGCCCTTACCCTAACCCTAACCCTTACCCTAACACTCCCCCTAAACCTAACCCTCACCCTCATTCTCACCCTCAGCCTAAAGCTCACACTAACCCTAAACCTAAACCTAACACACACACTCCCCCTCACTCTAACCCTAATCCTATCCCTAAACATAACCCTAAAACTAACCCTCCCCCTAAGTCTCACCCCAACCCTAACCCTAAAACTAACCCTTACCATAACCCTCAACCTAAACCTCACCCTAACCCTAACTATAACCCCAAAGCTCAAACTCACCCTAACCCTAACTCTAACCCTAAACAAAAACCTAAACCTCACCCTAACACTAACCCTAAACCTAACCCACTCCTTCACCCTCAGCCTAATCCTAAGCCTAACCCTAAACCTAACCCTCACACTCACCCAATCCCTAACCCTAAACCTCACCCTAAACCTAACCCTCACCCTCAACCTCAGCCTAACCCTAAGCCTATCCCTAACCCTAACCCTCACATTCACCCTTACACTAACCCTAATCCTACTCCTAACCCTAACCCTAACCCTCAAACTCACCCTAACACTAACACTCACCCTCAACCTCACCCTCACCATAACTCTAACCTTAACCCTAACAATAACAGTAATCCTAACCCTAACCCTAACCCTAACCCTAATGCTAACACTCAACCTCACCCTAACCCGAATCCTAACCCTCATGCTAATCCTAACCCTAACCATCACCCTCACTGTAACCCTAACCTTCATCCTAACCTTCACCCTCACCCTAACCCTAAACCTAAACCTTACCCTAACACTAACCCTAAACCCTTCACCCTAGCCCTATCCCTAACCCTAATTTTAACCTAATAATCATCCTAACCCTCACCCTAACTCTAAGCCTAACCCTAACGATAATCCTAAGCCCAACCCGCACTGTAACACTAACACTAACCCTAACACTAACACTAAACCTAAACCTAACCCTAAACCTAACCCTAATCCTCAGCCTCACCCTCACGCTAACACAAACCCTAACCCTAACCCTCCTCCTAACTCTAAGCCTAACTCTAACCCTAATCCTAACCTTCACACTCACCCTCACCCTAAACCTAATCCTAAACTTAAGCCTTTCCGTAACCCTAACACTCACCCTAACCCTCAGTCTAGCCCTCACCCATACACTTATCCTAACCCTAACCCTCACCCTAACCATAAACCTCTCCCTAACACTAACCCTCACCCTAACGCTTACCCTCAACCCAACACAGACCCTAACACTCACACTAACCCTAAACATCACCCTAACCCTAAACCTCACCCTAACACTAAACCTAATCCTCACCCTCACCCTAGCCTTTACCCTAACCCTAATTCTCATCCTCACCATAAACCTCACACTAACCCTAACACTAATCCTCAATCTAACCCTCAACTTCACCCTAACACTAACACTAACCCTGATCCTAACCCTTACTCTCACCCTTATCGTAACTCTCAACGTCAGTCTAAACCTCAAATTTACCCTTGCCGTCACCTCCACGATAACCCTCACTCTAACCCTAACCCTCACCATAAACCTAACTCTACCCTGAAACCTCACCCTCAGCGTAACCATAACTCTAACCCTAACCCTAACACTAACCCTCACCCTAACGCTAACCGTAACCATCACCCTAACCCTAATCCTCACCCCCACCCTCACCCTCAGCCTAACCCTAAGCCTAAGCCTAAGCCTAACCCTAAACCTTACCCTCACCCTCACCCTAACCCTAATCCTAACCCTAACCCTAAACCTAACACTAAGCCTCAACCTAACCCTCAAACTAACCTTAACCCTAACACTTACCCTAACCCTAAATCTCGAACTAACCCTCCAAATAAGCTAAATCTAACCATAAAACTCACCCTCATCCTAATCCTAAACCTAACCCTAACACTAAACCTCACCCAACACTAACACTCACCCTCATCCTCACCCTCACCATAACTCTAATCCTAACCCTAACAATGACAGTAATCCTAACCATAACCCTAACCCTAACTGTAAAGCTAACACTTAACCTCACCCTAACCCTAATCCTAACCCTAACCCTCACCCTAACCCTAACCATCACCCTCACTCTAACATTAACCCTCATCCTAACCCTCACCCTAACCCTAAACCTAACCCTAAACCTTACCCTAACACTAACCCTAATCCTCACCTTCACCCTAGCCCTCACCCTAAACCTAATCGTAAACCTAATCCTCATCCTAAGTCTCACCCTAACTCTAAGCCTAACCCTAACCCTAACCCTAACCCCAACCATCACTGTAATGCTAAAACTAAACCTAACACTAACACTAACCCTAAACGTAACAATAATCCTCAGCCTCACCCTCACCCTAACCCAAACCCTAACCCTAACCCTCATCCTAACTCTAAGGCTAATGTTATCCCGAATCCTAACCCTCACACTCAACCTCACCATAAACCTAATCCTAAACCTCACCCTATCCCTAACCCTAACCCTCACCCTAACCCTCAGCCTAGCCCTAACCCTTACACTTATCCTAACCCTAACCCTCACCCTAACGATAACCCTCACCCTAACCCTAACCCTCACCCTAACACTTACCCTCACCCTAACACTAAACCTAACACTAACCCTCACACTAACGCTAAACATCACCCTAACCCTAAAACTCACCCTAACACTAACTCTAACCCTCAACCTCACAGTAGGCTTCAGAATAACCCTAACCCTCATCCTCACCATAAACCTCACACTAACCCTAACACTAATCCTCAATCTAACCCTCAACCTCACCCTACCGCTAACACTAACCCTCACCCTAACCCTAACCCTCACCCTAACCGTAACCCTCACCCTCAGCCTCACACTCACCTAACCCTTACCGTCACCCCCAGACTATACCGCACCCTAACCCTAACCCTCACCCTAATTAAAACTGTACCCCTAAACCTCACACTCACCCTAACCTTTACTCTAACCCTAACCCTAACACTAAACCTCATTGTAACCCTAATTCTAACCCTCACCATCACCGTAACCGTAACCCTAATCCTAAAACTAACAATAACACTAAACCTATCCCAAAACCTAACCCTGAACATAACACTCACCCTAACTCTACCCCTCACCCTAACACTTACCCTGACCCTAACACTAACCATCACACTAACCCTAAACCTCACCCTAATCCTAAACCTCACCCTAACCCTAATTCTTACCCTCACCCTCACCCTAACCCTAATGCTCATCCTCATCCTAAACCTCACACTAACCCTAACCCTAATCCTCAATCTAACCCACAACCTCACCCTAACGCTAACACTAAACGTCACCCTAACCCTAACCCTCACCCTTACCGTAAACCTCACCCTCAGCCTAACCCTCAGCTTTACCATTACCGTCACCCCCACGCTAACCCGCACCCTAAACCTAAAACTCACCCTAAACAAAACTGTACCCCTAAACCTCACCCTTAACCTAACCCTTACTCTAACCCTAACCCTAATACTAAACTTCACTGTAACCCTAACCCTAACCCTCACCCTCACTGTAACCTTAACCCTAACCCAAAACCTAACAATAACCCTAAACCTAACCCTAACCCTCACCCTAAATATAACCCGCACCCTAAACCTAACCCTCACGCTAACACTTACCCTCACCCTAACACTAACCCTAAACCTAACATTAACCCTCACACTAACCCTAAACCTCACCCTAATCCTAAACCTCACCCTAACCCTATCCCTAACCCTAATCCTCACCCTCATCTTAGCCCTCACCCTAACCCTAAATCTAACCCTCAACCTCAACCTAATCCTAACCCTCATCCTCACCTTAAACCTCACACTAACCCTAACTTTAATCCTCAATCTAACCCTCACCCTAATCCTAACCCTTACCCTAAACCTAACCCTAACACTCACCCTTATCTTAAACATCACCGTCAGCCTAAACCTCAACATTACCCTTACCATCACCCTCACTCTAACCCTCACCCTAATCCTAAACCTCATCCTAACCCTCACGCAAACCGTAAACCTAACCATCACCCTAACCCTAACCATCACCCTTAACGGAGCCCTCACCCTAACCCTAATCCTAATCCTAACCCTCAAACTAACCTCACCCTAACCCTAACCCTAACCATCACCCTAACCCTAATCTTCACCCCACCCTCACCGTCAGCCTTAACCTAATCCTAAGCCTCACCCTAACCCTAAACCTCACACTCACCTTCACCCTAACCCTAATCCAAACCCTAAACCTAACCCTAAACCTCATCCTAATCCTCAACCTAACCTTAACCCTAACACTTAACTTAACCCTAACCCTCTACCTAACCTTCTAACTAAACCTAAATCTAACCATTAACCTCTCCCTCACCCTAACCCTAATCCTAACCCTAACCCTAAACCTCACCCTCACCCTAGCCCTCACCCTAAACCTAATCCTAACCCTACCCCTCATCCTAACCCTCAACCTAATCCTAAACCTCACCCTAAATCTAAGCCTAACCCTAATCCTCATCCTCACACTAGCCCTCACCCTAACCCTAATTCTAACCCTCAACCTCACCCTAACCCTAACCCTCATCCTCACCCTAAACCTCACACTAACCCTCACCCTAATAATCAATCTAACCCTCATCCTCACCCTAAACCTCACACTAACCCTCACCCTAATAATCAATCTAACCCTCACCCTCACTCTAACTCTAACCCTAACACTTACACTAACCCTATTGCTAACCCTCACCCTTATCTTAAACCTCACCCTCAGCCTAAACCTCCCCTTTACCCTTACCATCATCCTCCCTAACACTCATCCTAACCCTAAACTTCATAATAATCCTCACCCTAACCGTTAACCTAACCATCACCCTAACCCTAACCCTCACCCTCAACCTCATGCTCAGCCTTACCCTAAACCTAAGCCTAACCCTTACACTTACCCATACCCTCACCCTAGCCCTCACCCTAACCCTAATCCTAAACCTAACACTCATCCTAACACTCACCATAACCCCAACCCTAACCATCACCCTAAACCTAATATTCACCCCCACCGTCACCCACAGCCTAACCCTAAGCCTAAGCTTAACACTCACCCTCACACTGAACTCACCCTCAGCCTAACCCTAAGCCTACCCCTAAACCTAAACCTAACACACACATTCCCCCTTACTATAACCCTAATCATATCCCTAACCCTAACCCTAACCCTAACACTTCCCCTAACTCTCACCCTAAACCTAACCCTAAAATTAACCCTTACCATAACCCTCAACCTAAACCTCACCCTAACCCTAACTCTAACCTTAAACCTCACCCTCACCCTAAACCTAACTCTAACCCTAACCCAAACCCTAAACCTCACCCTAACACTAACCCTAACCCTAATCCACACCCTCACCCTCAGCCTAATCCTAAGCCTAACAATAACCCTAACACTTACACTAACCCTGACACTAAACCTAAACCTCACCCTAACACTAAGCCTCACCCTCAACCTCAGCTTAACCCTAAGCCTGCCCCTAATCCTAACCTTAACCCTCACACTCAAACTAACCCTCACCTTAAACCTGACCCTAACATTAATCCTAAACCTAACCCTGACCCTTAGCCTCACCCTAACCCTAACACTAAAGCTCACCCTGACCCTAACCCTAACACTAGCCCTATCCCTAAACCTCATCCTAGACCTAAACCTAACACTCAACCTTACCATCACCATAACCTTAACCCTAACCCTAACACAAACAATAACCCTAAACCTAACCCTAACCTTCACCCTAAACATAACCCTCACCATAACCCTAACCCTAACCCTAACACTAACACTAACACTAACACTAAACCTCAACCTCTCCATAGACCTCGCCCTAACCCTAATCCTCAACCTCACCCTAAATTTCACACTAACCCTAACACTAATCCTCAATCTAACCCTTACCCTCACCCTAACCCTAACCCTAACCCTCAACATAACGCTAACACTCACCCTTATTGTAACCCTCAACCTCAGCCTAACCCTCACCTTTACACTTACCGTCACCCCCACCCTTACCCTCACTCTAACCCTAACGCTCACCCTAACCCTAACTCTACCCTGAAACCTCACGCTCACCCTAACCCTAACTCTAACCCTAACCCTAACACTAACACTCACCCTAACCCTAACCCTAACCATCACCCTAACCCTAATCCTCACCTCCACCCTCACCCTCAGCCCAACCCTAAGCCTAAGCCTAACCCTATACCTAAACCTCACACTCACACTCACCCTAAACCTAATCCTATTTCTAACCCTAACCCTAACCCTAACCCTAACCTAAACCTAACACACACACTCACCCTCAGCCTAACCCTAATCCTAACCTTAACCCTAACAATAACCCTAAACCTAACTATAAACCCCACAGTAACCCTAAACCTAACCCTCACCTGTACCATCTCCTTCACCGTAAATCTAAACCTAGCCCTAACAGTAACACTAATCCAAACCAGAACCATCACCCCAACCCTAACCCTCACCCTCATGCTTGGTCTATGCCTAAGCCTAAGCCTAACCCTAACCCTCACCCTAACCCTAATGCTATCACAAACCTTAACTCTAACCCTAAAACTCACTGTCACCCTAACCCTAATTCTAACCATAAACCTAAACCGAAACCTCATCGTAACCCTAACTGTAACCCTCACCCTCACCCTCACCG
Organism: Dipodomys merriami; assembly: GCF_024711535.1. Taxonomy (NCBI): domain Eukaryota; kingdom Metazoa; phylum Chordata; class Mammalia; order Rodentia; family Heteromyidae; genus Dipodomys; species Dipodomys merriami. The sequence continues at coordinate 1,636,201 of NW_027206257.1, forward strand.
AAACCGTAACCCTAACCCTATCCCTAACAATAACCTTAACCATAACCCTAACCCTCACCCTAACCATAACCCTCAACCTAACCCTAACCCTCACCCTAACACTTAGCCTAACCCTAACAATAATCCTAACCCTAACACTAACCCTCACACTAACCCTAACCATCACCCTAACCCTAAACCTCACGCTAACCCATTCACTAACCCTCACCCAACCCTAGCCCTCACCCTAACCCTAACCCTCATCCTCACCCTATCCCTCACCCCCAGCCTCACCCTCAGCCTAACTCTAACCCTAACCCTAAACCTCACCCTAACCCTAACCCTCACCCTAACCCTAACCCTAAACCTAACACTAATCCTAAACCTATCCCTCACCCTCAGCCTCAACCTAACCCTAACTCTAACCCTAAGCCTCACCCTCACCCTAATCCTAACCCTAACCATAAACCTCACCCTAACTCTAACCCTAAACCTCACCCTCACCAGGGCCCTTGCCCTAACACTAATCCTAAACCTATCCCTCCCCCTAACACTAACCCTAACCCTAACCCTAACCATCAGCCTCACCCTCAGCCTAAATCTAAGCCTAACCTAAGACCTAACACTAACAAACAAACTCACCCTCAACCTAACGCTAACCCTAACACTAACCTTTACTCTCCCCCTAACTCTAACCCTAACCCTAACCCTAACCATCACCCTAACTCTAACTCTAACCCTAAACCTCACCCTCACCCTAACCCTAACTCTACACCTAAGCCAAACCCTAAACCTCAACCTAACCATAACCCTCACCATCACCCTTACCCTCACCTTAACCGTAACCCTAAACCTAAACCTAACAATAACCAAAACCCTAACCCTAACCTTCACCCTAACCATAACCGTCACCCTAACCCATAACCTTACCTTAACACTTACCCTCACCCTAACACTAAATCTAACACTAACAGTAACCCTCACACTGACCCTAACTCAAACCAAACCCTCAAAATCAACCGAACCCTCACCCTCAACCTAAACCTAACACTACCCCTAACCCTAATCCTCACCTTAACCCTCCCACTATCCCTATATCAAAACCTCAACCTTACTCTCACCCTAACCTAACCCTAAAACTAACCCTAACACTAACCCTAAACCTAACCCTAAACCTAACCCTAAGCCTCAGCCTCAACCTCACCCTAACCCAAACCGTAAGCCTCATCCTAACTCTAAGCCTAACCCTAACCCTAATCCTAATCTTCACACTCACCCTAACCCTAACCCTAATCCTAAACCTAACCCTATCCATAACCCTAACCGTCACCCTAAGCCTCAGCTTAGCCCTCACCCTTAAACTTATCCTAACCCTAAACCTCAACCTAACTCTAAACATGACCCTAAACCTAACCCTAAACATCACCGGAACCCTCGCCCTCACACTCATGCTCAGCCTAAGGCTAAGCCTAACCCTAACCCTAACCCTCACCCTAACCATATATCTAACCCTAACCCTAAACCTAAACCTCATCCTAACCCAAATTGTAACACACACCCTCACCCCCACCGTAACCGTAAGCCTAACCCTAAACCTAACAACAACCTTAACCATAACTCTAAACCTCACCGTAACCATAACACTCACCCTAAAGCTAACCCTCACCCTAACACTTACCCTAACCCTAACAATAACCCTAAACCTAACACTAACCCTCACACTAAACCTAACCATCACCCTAACCGTAAACCTCACACTAACCCTATACCTAAGCCTCAACCAACCCTAGCCCTCACCCTAACCCTAACCCTCATCCTCACCATAACCCTCACCCTCACCCTCAGCCTAACTCTAACCCTAACCCTCACCCTAACCCTAAACCTAAACCTAACACTAACCCTAATCCTAACCCTCACCCTCAGCCTCACCCTAACCCTATTTCTAAACCTAAACCTCAACCTCAGCCTAACTCTAACCCTAACCATAAACCTCACCCTAACTCTAACCCTAAACCTCACCCTCAGACTAGCCATGGCGTTATCCCTAATCCTAACCCTAACCCTAATCTTAATCCTCCCCCAAACCCTAACCCTAAACCTAACCCTAACCATCACCCTAACCATCAGCCTAAACCTAAGGCTAACCCCAGACCTAATCCTAACAAACACACTGACCCTCACCGTAAACCTAACCCTAATCCTATCCCAAAACCTAACACTAAACCTTACCCTCCCCCTAACTCTCACGCTAACCCTAACCCTAAGCGTCACCCTAAACGTAATTCTAAAGTTAAACATCACCCTCACCCTAACCCTAACTCTAACCCTAACCCAAACGCTAAACCTCAAACTAACCCTAAAACTAACCTTCACCCTCAGCCTCACCCTAAACCTAAATCTAACCCTAAACCTCACCCTCACCCTAAGCCTAACCCTAACCATAAACCTGACCATAAATCTAACCCTAAGCCTCACCCTCACCCTAGCGCTTGCCCTAACCCTAATCCTAACCCTAACCCTAATCCTAACCCTCCCCCTAACCCTAACCCTAACCCTAACCATCACTCTCACCCTCAGCCTAAACCTAAGCCTAACTCTAGACCTAACCCTAACAAACACACTGACCCTCACCCTAAACCTCAACCTAATCCTATACCTAACCCTAATACTAAAACTTACCCTCGACTAACTCTCACCCTAACCCTAACCCTAAGCGTCAACCTAACCCTAAACCTCACCCTCACCCTAACCCTAAATCTAACCCTAACCCAAACCCTAAACCTCAACATAACCCTAACCCTAACCCTCACCCTCACCCTCACCGTAAATGTAACCCTAAACCTAAACCTAACAATTACCCTAACCCTAACCCTAACACTCACCCTAACCCAAAACCTCACCCTAATACTTACCCTCACCCTAACACTAACCATAAAACTAACACTATCCCTCACACTGACCCTAACCCTAACCCTAAACTTAAACCTCAACCTAACCCTCACTCTCAACCTAAACCTAACACTACCCCTAACACTAACCCTCACCCTATCCCTCCCCATAATCCTATATCTAAACCTCATCCTCACCCTAACAATAAACCTAACAATAACACTAACACTACGCCTAAACCTAACCCTAAGCCTAACCCTAACCCTAACCCTCAATCTCAGCCTAATCCTAAGCCTATCCCTAACCCTAACCCTAACCATCACACTCACCCTAATCCTAACCCTAATCCTACTCCTAACCCTAATCCTAACCCTCACCCTCAAACTAACCCTCACCATAACCCTAACCCTAATATTAATCCTAACCCTAACCCGCACCCTCCGCTTCACCCTAACCCAAACTCTAACACTAAAACTTATCCTAACACTAACCCTAAATCTAACCCTAAACCTCACCCTCAACCTAACCCTAACCCTAACCCTAACAGTAAACCCCACCCTTACCCTAACCCTAACCCTCACCTGCACCCTCACCCTCACCGTAACTCTAAACCTAACACTAACAATAACACTAATCCTAAACAGAACCATCGCCCTAACCCTAACCCTCACCCTCATGCTCAGCCTAAGCCTAAGCCTAAGCCTAAGCCTAAGCCTAAGCCTAACCCTCACCCTAAACCTAACCCTATCACAAACCCTAACTCTAACCCTAAACCTCACTTTCACTCTAACCCTAATTCAATACTTAACCCTAAACCTAAACTTTATCCTAACCCTAACCGTAACCCTTACCCTAACCCTCACCTTAACTGTAACCCTAACCATAACAATAACCTTAACCATAATCCTAACCCTCACCCTAACCATAACCCTCACCCTAAACCTAAACCTCACCCTAATACTTACCCTAAACCTAACAATAAACCTAACCCTAACACTAACCCTCACACTAACCCTAACCATCACCGTAACCCTAAACCTCACGCTAACCCCATCCCTAACCCTCACCCAACCCTAGCCCTCACCCTAACCCTCACCCTAAAACTCACCCTAACCCTCATCCTAAACCTAACATTACCCCTAACCCTAACCCTCACCCTCAGCCTCACGCTAACCCTAACTCTAACCGTTAAACTCACCCTCACCCTAATCCTAACCCTAATCATAAACCTCACCCTAACTCTAACCCTAAGCCTCACCCTCACCCTAGCGCTTGCCGAAACCCTAATCCTAACCCTAACCCTAATCCTAACCCTCACCCTAACCTTAACCCTAACCCTAACCCTAACCATCACCCTCACCCTCAGTCTAAAACTAAGCCTAAATCTAGAGCTAACCCTAACACACACACTGACCCTCACCATAACCCTAAACCTAATCCTATCCCTAACCCAAAAACTAACACTTACCCTCCAAAACTCTGATCCTAACCTAACCCTAAGCGTCACCCTAACCCTAAACCTCACCCTCACCCTAACCCTAAATCTAACCCTAACCCAAACCCTAAACTTCAACCTAACCCTAACCCTAACCCTCACCCTCACCCTCACTGTAACCGTAAACCTAAACCTAAACCTAACAATAACCCTAACCCTAACCCTAACCCTCACCCTAACCATAACCGTCACCCCAACCCATAACCTCACCCTAACAATTACCCTCACCCTAACATTAACCCTAACATTAACACTATCCCTCACACTGACCCTAAACCTAACCCTAATCTTAAACCTCAACCTAACCCTTACCCTCAACCTAAACCTAACACTACCCCTAACCCTAACCCTCACCCTATCCCTCCCCTTAACCCTATATCTAAACCTAACCCTCACCCTAACCTTAACCCTAACCCTAACACTAACAATACCCCTAAACCTAACCCTAAACCTAACCCTAATCCTCAGCCTCAACCTCACCCTAACCCAAACCCAAACCCTAAACCTCATCCTAACTCTAAGCCTAACCCTAACCCTAATCCTAACCCTCACACTCACCCTAACCGTACTCCTAACCCTAAACCTTACCCTAAACCTCAACCTAACCCTCACCTTAAGCCTAACCCTAAAATTAATCCTAACCCTATCCCTCACCCTCAGCCTCACCCTAACCCTAACCCTAACCCTAACCGTAAACCCCAGCCTAACCCTAACCCTAACCCTCACCTGCACCCTCATCCTCACCGTAACTCTAACCCTAACACTCATAATAACACTAATCCTAACGAGAACCATCACCCTAACCCTAACCCTCACCCTCATGCTCTGCCAAAGCCTAAGCCTAACCCTAACGCTAACCCTCACCCTATCACAAACCCTAACTCTAACCCTAAACCTCACTGTCACCCTAACCCTAATTCTATCCCTAACCCTAAACCTAAACCTCATCCTAACCCTAAATGTAACACTCACCCTCACCCTCACCATAAACCTAAACCTAACACTAACAATAACCTTAACCATAACCCTAATCCTCACCCTAAACATAACCCTCACACTAACCCTTACCCTCACCCTAACACTTACCCTAACCCTAACAATAACCCTAACCCTAACACTAACCCTCACACTAACAATAACCATCACCCTAACCTTAAAGCTCACGCTAACCCATTCCCTAATGCTCACACAACCCTAGCCCTCACCCTAACCCTAACCCTCATCCTCACCCTAACCCTCACCCTCACGCTCACCCTCAGCCTAACCCTAAAGCTAAACCTAACCGTAACCCTCACCCTAATCCTCACCCTAATCCTAACCCTAAAGCTAACCCTAACCCTAACCCTAACCCTCACCCTTAGCTTCAGCCTAATCCTATCTCTAACCCTAAACCTCACCCTCACCCTAACCCTAACCCTAACCAAAAACCTCACCCTAACTCTAACCCTAAACCTCACCCTCACCCTAGCCCTTGCCCTAACCCTAATCCTAACCCTAACCCTAATCTTAACCCTCCCCCTATCCTTAACCCTAACCCTAAACCTAACCATCACCTTCACCCTCAGCCTAAACCTAAGCCTAAACCTAGACCTAAACCTAACAAACACACTGACCATCACCTTAACCCTAAACCTAATCCTATCCCTAACCCTAACACTAACACTTACCCTCCCCCTAACTCTAACCCTAACCCTAACCCGAGGCGTCACCCTAACCCTAACTCTAACCCTAATCCTCACCCTCACCCTAACCCTAACCCTAACCCAAACTCTAAACCTCAACCTAACCCTAACCCAAACCCTCATCCTCACCCTCACCGTAACCATAACCCTAAACCTAAACCTAACAATAACCCTAACCTTAACCCTAACCCTCACCCTAACCATAACAGTCACCATAACCCATAACCTCACCCTAACACTTACCCTCACCTTAACATTAACCCTAACACTAACACTAACCCTCAAACTGACCCTAACCCTAACCCTAACCCTAAACGTCAACCTAACCCTCACCCTCAACCTAAATCTAACACTACCCCTAACCCTAACCCTCACCCTAACCCTACCCCTGACCCTATATCTAAACCTCACCCTAACCCTAACCCTAACCCTCACCCTAACACTAACACTACCCCTAAACCTAACCCTAAACCTAAGGCTAATCCTCAGCCTCAACCTCATCCTAACCCAAACCCTAACCCTAAACCTCATTCTAACTCTAAGCCTAACCCTAACCCTAATCCTAACCCTCACACTCACCTTAACCCTTATCCTAAACCTAACACTATCCCTAACCCTAACCCTCAACCTAACCCTCAGCCTAGCCCTGACCCTTAAACTTATCCTAACCCTAAACCTCAACCTACCCCGAACCCGAACCCGAACCCGAACCCATACCCGAACCCTCATGCTCGGCCTAAGCCCAACCCTAAGCCTAACCCTGAACCCGAACCCATACCCGAACCCTCATGCTCGGCCTAAGCCCAACCCTAAGCCTAACCCTAAACCTAACCCTAACACACACACTCACCCTCACCCTAACCCTAATCCTAACCCTACCCTCATCCTAACCCTCCCCATAATCCCAACCCTCACCCTAACCCTAACCCTAACCCTAACACTCAACCTAACCCTAGCTTTCACCTTAACCCTAATTTAACCCTCACCGTCGCCCTAACCCTAACCCACATCCTCACCCTACACCTCACACTAACCCTAACCCTAATCCTCAATCTAACAACCAGCCTGACCCTAACCCTCACCCTTACCTTAACCCTAAACCAAACACTAACCCTCACCCTAACCCTCAACCTCAGCCTAAACCTCACCTTTACCCTTACCATCATCCTCACCCCAACCCTCACCCTAACCCTAACCCTCACCCTCACCGTAACCCTAACCCTCAACCTAACCCTCACCCTAATCCTAACTCTAACCCTCAACCTTAATCTAACACTAACCCTAAACCTCACCCTCAACCTAACCCTCACCCTATCCTCAATCTTCATTCTTAACCTCACCCTAACCCTAACCTTAACCCTTACCCTAAACCTAATCCTAACCTTAAGCCTCCACCTTACCCTAAAACTCAAGCTCACCATAAATATAACCCTAACCCTCACCCTAAAACTAAATTTAACCGAACCCTAACTCTCACCGTAAACCTAACCCTAACCCTCACTCTCAACCTCACCCTAAGCCTAACCGTAAGCGTAACCCTAACCCTAACGCTCACACTCACCCTAACCCTTATGCTAATCCTAATCCTAACCTTAAGCCTAACCCTCACCCTCAACATAACCTTCACACTAACCCTAACTCTAACACTAACCCTAAAATTAACCCTCAATTTCAGCCTCACCCTAACCATAACTCTAATAGTAAACCTCACCCTCACCCTAACCCTAACACTAACCCTAACCCTAAATGGCAACCTAACGCTAAACCTCACAGTAACTCTAAGCCTAACATTAACAATAACACTAATTCTAAACAGAACCATCACCCTAACCCTAAAAGTCACCCTCATGCTCGGCCTAAGCCTAAACAGCCTAAGCCTAACCCTAACACTCACCCTAACCCTAACCATAACCCTCACCCTCACCCTCAACTTAACCGTAACCCTAACCCTAACAATAACCTTAACCATAACCCTAAACCTCACCCTAACCATAACCCTCACCCTAAAACTAACCCTCACCCTAACACTTACCCTAACCCTAACAATAACCCTAACCCTAACACTAACCATCACCCTCACCGTCAGCCTAAACGTAAACCTAACTCTAGACATAACCCTAACAAACACACTGACCCTCACCCTAAGCCTAAACCTAATCCTATCCCTAACCCTAACACTAACACTGACGCTCCCCTAACCCTCATCCTAACCCTAACCCACACCCTCATCCTCAGCCTAATCCTCAGCCTAACCCTAAACCTAACACTAACACTCACCCTAACCCTAACGATATACCTCACACTAACCCTAACCCTAACCCTCAACCTCAGCCTAACCCTAAGCCTATCCCTAAACCTAACCTTCACATTCACCCTAACCCTAACCCTAATCCTACTCCTAACCCTAACCCTAACCCTCACCCTCATGCTCAGCCTAAGCCTAAGCCTAAGCGTAAGACAAACCCCAACCCTCACCCTAACCCTAACCCTATCACAAACCCTAACTCTAACCCTAAACCTCACTGTCACCCTAACCCTAATTCTATCCCTAACCCTAAACCTAAACCTCATCCTAACCCTAAATGTAAACCTCACCCTCTCCTTCACCTTAAACGTAACCCTAACCCTAACAATAACCCTCACCCTAACACTAAACTTAACCTGAACCCTAAATCTCAAACTAACCCTACACCTAAAACTTACCCTATCCCTAACCCTCACCCTCACCCTCAACCTCACCCTCATGCTAACCCTTACCTTAATCCTAATCCTAACACTAAGCCTAACCCTCACTCTCACCCTAACCCTCACCGTAAACCTAACTCTAACACTAACCCTAACCCTCACCCTCAGCCTCAACCTAACCCTAACTCTAACCCTAAACCTCAACCTCACCGTATCCGTAACCCTAAACCTAAACCTAATCCTCACCCTAACCCTAACACTAAACCTTACCCTAACCCTAACCCTAACCCTCACGCTCAACGTCACCATAACCGTAACCGTAACCATAACCATAAAAATAAACCTAACCCTAAACCTCACCCTAACAATAACCCTCCCCCTAACACTAACCCTAACCCTAACACTAACACTCACACTAACCCTAACCCTAATACTCAATTTAAGCCTCAGCCTAACGCTAACCCTTACCCTAGCCCTAAACCTAACCCTAACCCTCACACTTATCTTAACCCTCACCCTCAGCCTAAACCACAACTTTACCCTTACTATCATCCTCATCCTGATCCGAAACATCATCCTAACCCTCACCTTAACCTTAAACCTAACCATCACCCTAAATCTAACCCTCACCCTCAATCTCACCCTCAGCCTAACACTCAGCCTAAGCCTAAACCTTACCCTAACCCTCACCCTAGCCCTCCCTCTAACCCTAATCCTAAACCTAACCATCATCCTAACCCTCACACTAACCCTAACCCTAACCATCACCCTAACCCTAATCCTCATCCACACCCTCATCCTCAGCATAACCCTAAGCCTAAGCCTAACCCTAACCCTAAACCTCACGCTCACCATCACCCTAACCTTAATCCTAAACCTAACCCTAAACCTCAAGCTAAACCTCACCCTAACCTTATCCGTAACAATAATCCTAACCCTAACCCTCAACCTAAACCTCCCCCTAACCCTAAATGTAACCCTAAACTCATCCTAACCCTAACCCAAATCCTAACCCTAACCCTCACCCTAACCCTAAACCTCACCCTCACAGTAACCCAAACCCTCATCCTAAACCAAACTCTATCCCTAAACTTCACCCTGAACCTAGCCCCCACCCTAAACATAATCCTAACCCTAACCCTAATCCTCATCCTAACCCTCACCCTAACCCTAACCCTCACCCTAATCCTAAGCCTAAACCTAACCCTCAACCTAACCCTAATCATCATGCTCACCGTAATCCTAACCCTAACACTTACCCTAACCCTAAACTTAAACTGAACCCTAACTTTCACCCTAAGCCCACCCCTAACCCTCACCCTAACACTAACCCACACCCTCACCCTCACCATCAGCCTAAACCTAAGGCTAACCCTAACCCTATTCCTAAACCTCACACTCACGCTAACCCTAACCCTAACCCTAATCCTAACCCTAACCCTGATCCTAATCCTCACCCTAACACTAACTCTAACCCTCACCCTCACCCTCACCCTAACCCTAATCGTAACCCTAACCCTCAACCTAACCCTAACCCTCACCCTCAACATAACCCTCAGCCTAAACCTCAACCTAACACTAAACTTAAACCGAACACTAACTCTCACCCTATCCCTAACCCTAACCCTCACCCTAACCCTAAACCTAACCCTCACCCTCACCCACACCGTAACCTTAACCCTAAACATAACCCTAACAATAACCCTAAACCTAATCCTTAACCTCAATGTAACCATAACACTCACCCTAACCCAAATCCTGAACCTAACACTTACCATCACATTAACACTAACCCTAACCCAAACACGAAACCTCACACTAAACCTAACCCTAACCTCACCCTAACCCTAACCGTAACCCTAACCCTCAACCAAACAGTAACCCTTACGCTCAACGTAACCCTAACCCTAACCATAACCCTCACCCTTACCCTAACCCTCATCCTAACACTTACCCTCACCCTAACACTAACCCTAATCCTAATCTTAACCCTAACCCTAACCCTCACCCTCACCCTCACCATAACCGTAACCCTAACCCTAACACTAACAATAACGCTAAACTTAACCCTAACCCTCACCCTAACCATAATCCTCACCCTAAACCTAAGCTCACCCTAGCAATTACCCTCACCCTAACACTAACCCTAACCCTAACACTAACACTCACACTAAACCTAAACATCACCAAACCTTAAATCTCACCCTAACACTAACCCTAATCCTCAGCCTCACCTTAGCCCTCAACCTAACCCTAACCCTCATCCTCACCCTAAACCTCACACTAACCCGAACACTTATCCTCAATCTAACCCTCACCATGACTCTAACCCTAACCCTAACCATAACCCTCACCCTAACCTTCACCCTCACCCTTACCATCACCCTCAACCTCAACCTCACCTAACGCTCTCCTTTACCCTTACCGTCAACCACAACCTAACCCTCACCCTAACCCTAACACTCACCCTAACACTAACTCTACCCCTAAACCTCACCATCACCCTAACCCTAACTCTAACCCTAACCCTAACATTAAAACACACCCTATCCCTAACCCCATCCCTTATCCTCAACCCAAAGCTAAGCATAACCCTAAGCCTAAGCCTAACACTTACCCTACCGACACCCTCACCCTAACCCTCACCCTAACCCTAATCCTAACCCTAACCCTCATCCTAACCCTCACCCAAACCCTAACCCTAACAATCAGCCTAACTCTAATCCTCACCCCCACCCTCACCCTCAGCCTAAAACTAAGCCTAAGCCTAAGCCAAACACTTACCTTACCCACACCCTCACCCTAGCCCTCACCCTAACCCTAATCCTAACGCTAAACGTCATCCTAACCCTCACCCTAACCCTAGCCCTAACCATCACCCTAACTCTAATCCTCACCCCCACCCTCACCCTCAGCCTAACCCTAAGCCTAAGCCTAAGCCTAACCCTAACCCTAACACTCATGCTCAGCCTAACCCTAATCTTAACCCTAAATCTAAAATTAACCCTAAAACTCAACCTAAGCCTCACCCTAACCTTAACCCTAAAACTAAACCTAACCCTCTACCTAACGCTCCAACTAACACGAAACCTAACCCTAAATCTCACACTCACCCTAACCCTAATCCAAACCCTAAACTTAAACCTCACCCTAACCCTAAACCTAACCCTCACCCTCACCCCCACCCTCACCCTCACCTTAACTCTAACCCTAACCCTAACACTAACACTAATCCTAACACTAAACCTAACCCTAACCCTAACCCTAATGCTAAAACTCACCCTCACCATAACCCTAATCCTAACCCTAACCCTCACCCTAACCCTAACCTTCACCCTCACCGTAAACTTAACCCTTATACTAACCCTCACTGTAAACCTAAACTTAACCTTAAACCTTACCCTAACACTAACCCTAATCCTCACCCTCACCCTAGCCCTCATCCTAACCCTAATTGTAACCCTAATCCTAATCCTAACCCTCACCCTAACTCTAATCCTAACCCTCACCCTAACCCTAACCTTAACCCTCAACCTAACCCTAAATATAACCCTCACTGTAACCCTAACCATAACCCTAAACATAACTTGAACCCTAACTCTCAAGCTAACCCTAACCCTAACCCTCAACCTAAAGCTAACCCTCACACTCACCCTCTCCCTCAGCCTAACCCTAAGCCTAAGCCTAAACCTAACCCTCACACTCACCCTAACCATTACCCTAATCCTAATTATAACCCTAAGCCTAACCCTCACCCTCACCTTAATCCTCAACCTAACTCTTACTTTAACACTAACCCTAAACCTAACCCTCAACCTCAGCCTCACATTTACCCTAACTCTAACCCTAAACCTCACACTCACCCTACCCCTAACCATAACCCTAACCCTAAACTTCAAAAATCCCTAATCCTAAACCTCAACCTCAGCCTACCCTCACACTAACCCTAATCCGAAACCTCATCTTAACCCTCATCCTAACACTAACCCTATACCTCACCCTCACCCTAACCCTAATCCTAACCCTAACCCCCAACCTAACCCTAATCCTCAACCTCACCGTAACCCTTATCCTAACCCTCACCCTAAACATAAACTTAACCCAAATCCTAACTCTCGCCCTAACCCTAACCCTAACCCTCACCCTAACTCTCAACCTCACCCTAGCCCTCACTCTAACCCTAATCCTAACCCTAACCCTCATCCTAACCCTACCCCTAACCCTTAGCCTAAACCTCACCCTAACCGTAACCCTCACCCTGAACCTCACCGTCACCCTAACCCTAAGCCTAAACCTAAAACTAACCCAAACACACACAGTCACGCTCACCCTAACCCTAATCCTAACCCTTACCCTCACCCTCACCCTCAACCTCAGAGTAACCATAAACCTAATCCTACCCTAACCCTAACACTCACACTCACCCTAACCCTTACCCTAATCCTAATCCTCACCCTAACCCTCACCCTCACCCTCATACTTACCTTAACCCTAACCCTATCCCTAAACCTCACCCTCACCCTACCCCTCATGCTAATCCTAATTCTAACCCTAACAGTCATCCTAACCCTCCCCATAATCCTAACCCTAACGCTCACCCTAACCTTAACCCTCACATTCACCCTAACCCTCAGGCTAACCCTAAGCCTAACCCTAATCCTAACACTAACCCTAGACCTCACACTCACCCTAACCCTTACACTAATCCTAATCCTAACCTTAACTCTAACCCTCACCCTCACCCTAACCCTCACCCTAACCCTAACCCTAAAGCTAACACTAACCCTAACCCTAACCCTCACACTCAGCCTCACCCTAACCCTAATTCTAACCCTAAACCTCAACTTTACCATAACCCCAAACCTAACCCTAACCCTAAACCTCACCCTAACCCTAACCCTAAGCCTAACTCTAACCCTAAACCTCACTCTCACCCTAACACTAACCCTAACCCTAAAACTCACCCTAACCCTAACCTTCAACCTCACTCTCAACCTCACCGTAACGCTAGCCCTAACACTAACAATAACACTAACCCTAACCCTAACCCTAAACCTCACCCTCACCCTCAGCCTCACCCTCACTGCAAACTTAACCCTAACCATAACACTAACAATAAGCCTAATCCTAAGACTAACCCTAACCGAACCCTGACCCTCACGGTAACCCTAACCCTAACCCTAACCCAAACCCTAACCAAAACCCTCACCCTAACTCTAAGCCTAACCCTAACCCTAACCCTAAGCCTCACACTCACCCTCACCCTAACCGTAATCCTAAACCTAACCCAATCCCTAACCCTAACCCTCAGCCTAGCCCTCACCCTAACCCTAACCTTAACCCTAAACCTCATCCTAAACCTGACACTAACCATAACCCTAACCCGAACCCTAACCCGGACGCTAACCCTCACCCTCATGCTCGGCCTAAGCCTAAGCCTAAGCCTAAACCTAACCCTAACCCTCACCCTAACAATAACCCTAAAATAAACCTCACTCTAACCCTAAATCTCACCCTCACCCTAACCCTAAATCTAAACCTAACCCTAACCCTAACAATAACCCTAACCCTCACCCTAACCATAATCCTCACCCTAACCCTAAACCTCACCCTAACACTTACCCTCACCCTACCCCTAACCTTAAATCTAACACTAACCCTCACAATAACCCTAACCCTAAACTCACCCTAACGCTAACCCTAACCCTAACCCTCAACATAACCCTAACCCTCACGCTCAAAATAACCTTAAACCTTACCTTGATCCTCACCCTAACCATAACCCTCACCCTAACCCTATCACTCACCCTAACACTTACCCTCACCCTAACACTAACCCTAATCCTAATCCTAACCCTAAACCTCACCCTCACCTTAACGGGAACCCTAACCATAACACTAACAACAACCCTAACCCTAAACCTAACAAAAACCCTAAACCCAACCCTAAACCTCACCCTAATCATTACCCTCACCCTAAACCTAACCCTCACCCTAACACTTACTCTCACCTTAACACTAACCTTAACCCGAACACTAAGCCTCACACTAAATCCAACAATCACCCTAACCCTAAACCTCACGCTAACACTAACCATAAACCTCAACCTAACCCTAGCCCTAAACCTAATACTCATCCTCACGGTAAACCTCACACTAAAGCTAACACTAATCCTCAATCTAACCCTCACCCTAACCCTAACCCTAACCCTAACCCTCACCCTAACCCTAACTCTCACCCTTACCATGACCCTCACCCTCAGCCTAACCCTCACCTTACCCTTACAGTCACCCACAACCCAACCCTCACCCTAACCCTAACCTCACCCTAACACTAACTCTACCCCTAAACCTCACCCTAATGCTAACTCTAACCCTAACCCTAACACTAAACCTCACACTAACCCTAACCCTAACCCCCACCCTCAACCTAAGCCTAAGCCAAACCTTTACCCTAACCCTCAGCCTCACCCTAGCCCTCACCCTAACACAAATCCTAACTCTAACCCTAACCCTAACCCTCACCCTCACCTTAAACCTTACCCTAACCCTCACACTAACACTAAATCTAATCTTAACCCTAAATCTCAACCTAACCCTAACCCTCAACCTCACCGTAACCCTTACCTTAACCCACACTCTAACCCTAAACTTAACTTGAATCCTTCTCTCACCCTAACCCTACCCTAACTCTCACCCTAACCCTAACATTAAACCTCCCCCTCACCCTAAAACTCACCCTTGCCCTAACCCTAACCGTAACCCTAAAACTCACCCTAACCCTAACATTCACCCTCACCCTCAACCTCAACGTAACTCTAGCCCTAACCCTAACAATAACACTAATCCTAACCCTAACCCTAACCCTCACCGTTTCCCTCAGCCTCACCCTCACTGCAAACTTAACCCTAACCATAGCACTAACAATAAACCTAACCCTAAGCCTAATCCTAACCCTAGCTCTAATTCTCTCCCCCACAGACACCCTCAGCCTAACCCTAAGCCTAACCTTAACCCTTACCCTAACCCTCACCGTAACCATAAACCTAACACTAAACCTAACCCTAAATCTAACCATAAAGCTAAACCTAATCCTCAGCCTCACCTGCACCCTAACCCAAAATCTAACCCTAACCCTCACCCTAACTCTAAGCCTAATCATAACCCTAACCCTATGCCTCAAAATCACCCTCACCCTAACCCTAATCCTAAACCTAACCCTTTCCCTAACCTTAACCCTCACCCTAACCCTCACCCTAGCCCTCACCCTAACCCTAACCCTAACCCTAAACCTCATCCTAAACCTGACACAAACCATACGCCTAACCCTAACCCTAACCCGCACCCTAACCCTCACCCTCATGCTCGGCCTAAGCCTAAGCCTAAGCCTAACCCTAACCCTAAACCTCACCCTAACCCTAACACTCACCCTAACTCTAACACTTAATATCACCCTCACCCTAACCCTAACTCTAACCCTAAACCTACCCCTAACAATAACCCTAACTCTCACCCTAACCATAAACCTCAGCCTAAACCTAAACCTCACACTAACACTTACCCTCACCCTACCAGTAACCCTGACCCTAACAATAACCCTCACACTAACCCTAAACCTAAACTCACCCTAACCTTAACCCTAACACTAACCCTCAACTTAACCATAATCCTAACGCTCAATGTAACCCTAACCCTAACCCTGACCCTCACCCTAATCATAAACGTCACCCTAACCCTAACCCTCACCCTAACACTTACCCTTACCCTAACACTAACCCTAATACTAATCCTAACACTATCCCTAACACTCACCCTCACAGTAACCGTAACCCTAACCATAATCCTAACAAAAACCCTAATCCTAACCCTCACCCTAACCATTACCTTCACCCTAAACCTAACCCTCACCCTAACACTTACCCTCACCTTAACACTAACCGTAACCTGAACACTAAGCCTCACACTAACACTAACCATCACCCTAACCCTAGACCTCACCCTAACACTAACCCTAAACCTCAACCTAACCCTAGCACTAACCCTAACCCCAACACTAATCCTCACGGTAAAACTCAAACTAACCCTAACACTAATCCTCAATCTAACCCTCACACTCACCCTAACACTAACATTAAAGCCCACACTAACCCTAACCCGAAACCTCACCTGCACCCTCACCTTCATCATAACCCTAACCCTAACCCTAAAAATAACACTAACACTAACCCTAACCATCAACCTAACCCCTATCCTCACCCCAACCCTCACCCTCAGCCTAACCCTAAGTCTAAGCCTAACCCTCACCCTAACCCTCGCACTAACCCTAACACTAAACCTAACCCTAAACCTAAACCCTCACCCTCACCCTCACCCTAACCTTAACACTACCCCAAAACTTAAACCTCACCCTAACACTCCCCCTAACACTAACTCAAACCTAAACCTCATCCATACCCTAACCCTTACCCTTACCCTCACCCTAAACCTAACCCTAACCCTAAACCTCAACTTAACCCTAACCCTCACCCTCATCCTCAACCTAAACATAACTCTAACGCTAACCCTAACAACATTAAAACCTAACCCTAAACCTAACCATAACTCTCACCCTCAGCCTCAACCTCACGGCAAACTTAACCCTAACCATAGCACTAACGATAACCCTAAAACTAACCCTAACCCTAATCCTCACCCCCACCCTCACCTTCAGCCTAACCCTAAGCCTAACCCTATCCCTAACACTAAGCCTCACCGTAAACCTGACCCTATCCGTAACCCTAACCCTAAACCTAACCCTACCACTAACCCTAAAACTCACCCTAACAATCACCCTAGCCCTCAACCTAACCCTAACCCTAACCCTCACCCTCACCTTAGCCCTCACCCTAAACTTAATTCTAATGCTCACCCTCACCCTAATCCTAACCCTCATCCTCACCCTAAACCTCAAACTAACCCTAAACCGAATCCTCAATCTAAACCTCACCCTAAGCCTAACCCTAAAACTTAACCTAACCCTAAACTTTACCCTAACCCTCACCCTTCTCTTAAACCTCAAATTCAGCCTCAACCTCACCATTACTCTTACCATCATAATTACCCTAAACCTCACCCTAACCCTACATCTCATCCTTACAATCACCCTAATACCTACACAACACCCTAACACTAACCCTCACTCTCAACCTCATGCTCAGCCTAACCCTAAGCCTAAGCCTTACCCTAAACCTCAACCTAAGTGTAACCCTCACCCTCACCATAACCCTAACCCTCGTCCTAACCCTCACCCGAACCCTAATCCTAACCGTAAACCTTACCCTAAAACTAACCCTAACCCTCACCATCCCCCTAGCCCCCACCCTAAACCTAATCCTAACCCTAATCCTCACCCTAAACCTAAACTTAACTGAACCATAACTCTCACCCTAACCCTAACCCTAACCCTCACCCTAACCCTATCCCTAACCCTCACACTCACCCTAACCCTAACCCTAATCCTAACCCTAACCCTAACACTAACCCTAACCCTAACCCTAAACCTAACCCTCCACTCACCTTAAACCTAACCCTAAGACTAACCCTAACCCTAAACCTCACCCTCACCCTAAACCTCACCCTAATACTAATCCTAAACCTCAGCCTCACACTAACCCTAACCCTAAACCTCACCCTCATCCTCACCCTAACACTAAATCTAACCCTAAACCTCACACTCACCTTAACCCTAAATCTAACCCTACCTCGAAACCTCACCCTAACTCTAACCCTAAACCTCTCAATAGCCCTCACCCTAACCCTAACCATAAATCTAAACCTAACCCTAACCCTCACACTCAACCGCACCCTCACCCTCACAGTAACTCTAACCCTAACTCAAAACCTAAGCCTACAACTCACTCTAACCCTAACGCTAGTACTAACCCTAACCCTCACCCTCACCTTAACTCTAACCCTAAACCTAAACCCCACCCTAACCCTAACTCTCACCAGCACCCTCACCCTCACTGTAACTCTAACCCTTACCCTAACAATAACACTAACCCTAACCCTAAACATCACCCTAACCCTAATCCTCAACCCCACCCTGACCCTCAGCCTAACCCTAAGACTAAGCCTAACTCTCCACCTAACCCACACACTCACGCTCACCCAAAGCCTAAACCTAAATGTAGCCCTATCCCTAAACCTCAACCTAAACCTCACCATCACCCTAACTTTAACCCTAACGCTAAACCTCACCCTAACCCTACCCCAAACCCTAAATCTAACACTAAACCTCACCCTCACCCTCACCCTAACCCTAACCCTAATCCTAAATCTCATTCTAACCCTAACCCTAACCCTCACCCTCAAACTTAACCACACTGTAATTCTAACTGTAACCCTAAAAATAACAGTAACCCTAAGCCTCACCCTAACCCTAAACAAACCCTCACCCTCAGCCTCACCATCACTGCAAACTTAACCCTAAACATAACACTAACAATAACCCTAACCCTAACCATAACCATAAACCTAATCCTCACCCCCACCTTCACCCTCATCCTGACCCTAACTTAACCCTAACCCAAACCCTAACCCTCACCGTAACCCTAAACCTAACCCTAAACCTAACACAAACTGTAACCCTAAACCAAACCCTAAACCTAACACTAATCCTCAGCCTCCCCCTCCCCCTAACCCAAACCCTAACACTGACCCTCACCATAACCCTCACGCTAACCCTCCTCCTAACCATATATCTAACCCTAAACCTCACCCTCACACTAACACTAAACCTAACCCTAACCCAAAACCCCAATCTAATCCTAATCCTAACGCTCACCCTCACCCTCACCGTAACTCTAACCCTAACCCTAAAAATAACACTAACCCTAACCGTAACCCTAAACCTAACCCTAATCTTCAGCCTTAACCTCACCCTAACCCTAACCATAACCATAACGGTCACCCTAAACCTAAGCCAAACCCTAACCCTAACCCTCACACTCACACTCACCCTAACCCTAATCCTAAACCTAACACTATACCTAACCCTAACCCTCAACCAAAGCCTCACCCTAACCTTCACCCTAAACCTAATCCTAACGATAAACATCACCCTAACACTCACCCTAACCCTAAACCTAACTTTCACCCTAACCCTAACCCTAACCCTCACCCACATGCTCGTCCTAAGCCTAAGCCTAACACTAACCAAACCATAAAACTAACCCTAAACCTAACCCTCATCCTAACCCTCACCGTAACCCTAAGTCTAACCCTAAACTTCACCCTCACCCTAAACCTAACTCTACCCTAACCCAAGCCCTAAACCTCACAGTAACACTAACACTAACCCTCACACTCAACCTCAATGCAACCCAAATCCTAACCCTAAACCTAACAGTAACCCTAACACTAATCCTAACCCTCACCCTTACCATAACCCTCATCCTCACACAAACCCTAACCCTAACACTTACACTCACCCTAACACTAACCCTAATCCTAACACAAACAATCACTCTAACACTAACCATCACCCTAACCCTAAACCTCACCCTAATCCTAAACCTAACCCTCACCCTAAACCTAACCCTCATCCTCACCCTAAACCTCACACTAACCGAACACTAATCTTCAATCTACCCTTCACTCTCACCCTACCCCTAACCCTAACACTCACCCTAACCCTAACTCTACCCCTAAACCTCACCGTCACCCTAACCTTACCTCTAACACTAACCCTAACACTAAAAACCTAACCCTAAACTTAACCCTAAACCTCAGCCTCAACCTCACCGCAAATCTAAAACTAAACCTACCAATAACACTAACCCTCGACCTAACCCTAACCCTTAACGTCACCCACATACTGGGCCTAAGCCTAAACCAAAGCCTAAGCCTAAACCTAACACTAACCCTCACCCTAACCCTAACCCTAACACTAACCCTAACTCTAACCCTAAACCTCACCCTCGCCCTAACACTAACTCTAACCCTAACCCTAAAACTATAAACCTCACCTTAAGTTTAACCCTAAACCTCACCCTCACAGTAACCATAACCCTAACACTAACCCTAAAAATAACCCTAACCCTAACCCTATTCCTAAACCTAACCCTCACCCTAACCCTAATCCTAAACCTAACCCTCACCCTAACCCTAACCCTCCCCCTCACGTAATCCTAACCCTCACCCTAACCCTAATCCTAACCCTAACCCTCATCATAACCCTCCCCATAACCCTTACCCTAACCCTCACCCTAACCCTAACCATCACCCTCACCATCACCCTCAGCCTAACCCTAAGCCTAACCCTAAACCTAAACCTAACCCTCACCCTCACCCTAACCCTAACACTAACCCTAACCCTAGCCATCACCGTAACCCTCCCCCTAACCCTATATCTAACCCTAAACCTCACCCTAACCCTAACACTAAGCCTAACCCTAAACCCCACCCTAACCCTAATGCTAACCCTCACCCGCACCCTCAACCTCACTGTAACTCTAACCCTAAACCTAACAACAGCACTAACCCTAACAATAATCATCACCCTAACTTTAATCCTTACCCCCACCCTCACCCTCAGCCTAAACCTAAGCCTAAGCCTAACCCTCACCCTAACCCTCACACTCACCATCGCCCTAACACTAATCCTAAACCTACCCCTATCCCTAAACCTCAACCTATACCTCACCCTCACCCTAACCCTAACACTAAACCTAGCACTCAATTTCACCCTAACCCTCCCCCCTCAATCTAACTCTAACCCTAAACCTCACCCTAACCCTAACCATAACCCTAACCCTAAACTTCACCCTAAACCTAAACCTCACCCTCACCCTCAACCTCACCTTAACTGTAACCCTAACCCTAACAATAACACTAATCCTAACCCTAAACTTAACCTTAACACTAAATATAACACTAAAACTAACCCTAAACCTAACCCTAAACCTAAACCTCAACCTAACCCTACTCCTCAGCCTCACCCTCACCCTAACCAAACCCTAACCCTAACCCTCACCTTAACCCTAAGCCTAACCCTAATGCTAACCCTAACCCTCACACTAACCCTCACCCTAACCCTAATCCTAAATCTAACCCTATCCCTAACCCGAATAATCATCCTAACCCTAAAACTTGCCCTCACCCTAACTCTAATCCTAACCCTAAAAATCATCCTAAACCTCACCCGAACCCTAACCTTAACCCTCACCCTAAACCTCACCCTAACCTCACACACATGCTGGGGCCTAAGCCTAAACCAAAGCTGAAGCCTAACCCTGACCCTAATCTTCACCCTAACCCTAAACCTAACACTAAACCTAACTGTAACCCTAAACCTCACCCTTAACCTAACCCTAACACTAACCCTAAACTCTAAACCTAAACCTCATCCTAACCCTAACCCTAACAATAACCCTAACCCTAACCTTAATCCTACCCTAATCCTATCTCTAACCCTAACACTAAGCCTAAACCTAACCCTAACCCTAACCTTTACCATAACCCTCACCCTAACCCTAACCTCACCCTAACACTAATCCTAATCCTCCCTCTCACCCTAGTCCTCACCCTAACCCTAACCCTCATCCTCACCCTAAACCGCACCCTAACACTAAACTTAACCTGAACACGGACTCTCACCCTAATCCTAACCCTAACCCTAACCCTCACCCTTACCATAGCCCTCACCCTAGGCCTAACCCTCATCTTTACCCTTACCGTCACCCCACCTTAACCCTCACCCTAACCCTAACCCTCACCCTAACCATAACCCTAACCCTAACTCTACCCCTAAACCTCACCCTAACCCTGACCCTAACCCTAACACTAACACTAAAAACCTCACCATAAACTTAACCCTAACCGTCACCCTCACCGTAACGCTAACCCTAACCCTAATAATAACCCTAACCCTAACCTTAATCCTAACCCTCACCCTCACCCTAACCCTAATTCTAACCCTAACCCTCACCCTAACCCAAACCCTCACCCTTCCGTATCGATTACCCTCACCCTAACCCTAACCCTAACCCTCACCCACATGCGGGGCCTAAGCCTAAACCAAAGCCTAAGCCTAACCCTAAACCGAACCCTCATGCTAACCCTAACCCTAACACTAACCCTAACTCTAACCCTAAACCTCACCCTTAACCTAAGCCTAACTCTAACCCGAACCCTAAACCTAAACCTCATCCTAACCCTAACCCTAACAATAACCCTAACCCTAACCTTAACCCTACCCTAACCCTAAACCTAACCCTAACAATAAACCTAAACCTAACCCTATCCTTAACCTTAACCATACCCCTCACTAACCATAACCTCACCCTAACACTAAACCTAGTCCTCACCCTCACCCTAGCACTCACCCTAAACCTAACTCTCATCCTCACCCTAACCGTAACCCTCACCCTTACCATAACCCTCACCCTAGGCCTAATCCTCATCTTTACCCTTACCATCACCCCCATCTTAACCCTCACCGTAACCCTAACCCTCATGTTGACCCTCACCGTAACACTAAACCTACCCCTAAACATCACCCTCACCCTAACCCTAACTCTAACACTAACCCTAACACTAAAAACCTCACCCTAAACTTAACCCTAACCCTCACCCTCAGCGTAACCATAACCCTAACCCTAACCCTAACAATAACCCTAACCCTAACCCTAATCCTAACCCTAACCCTAAGCCTCACCCTTCCGTAAGTGTAACCCTCACCCTAAACCTAATCCTAAACCTAACCCTCATCATAACCCTCCCCATAACCCCAATTCTAACACTCACCCTAACCCTAACCCTCACCCTCACCCTCACCCTCACTATAAGTCTAACCCTACCCCTAACAATAACACTAATCCTAAACCTAAATTAACACTAACCCTAATCGTAACACTCACCCTCACACTACACCTAATTCTAACCCTCAACCTCACCATAACCCTAACCCTAACTTCATGGTAACACTAACTCTCATCCTAACACTCACTCTAACCCTAACCCTAACACTAAACCTCACCCAAATCCTAACCCTAAAAATCACCATCACCCTAGCCCACACCCTAACACTAATCATAACCCTAATCCTCATCCTAACCCTCATCCTAACCCTAACCCTCACCCTCACCCTAACCCTAACTCTAAATCTCAAACTAACCCTAACCCTAAACTTAACCCAAACCCTATCTTTCTCCCTAAACCTAACCCTAACCCTCACCCTAACCCTAACCATCACCCTCACCCTCACCCTCAGCCTAAACCTAAATCTAACCCTAACCCTAACCCTAAAACTCACACTCAGCCAAACCCTTACCCTAATCCTAATCCTAACTGTAACACGAACCCTAAACCTCAACCTAACCCTCACTCTAACCTTAACCCTAAAACTAACCCTAACCCTAACCCTCGACCTAACCCTCCAACTAACCCTAACCTTCACCCTCACCCTAAGACTCACGCTAACCTTAACACTCATCCTCACCCTAACCATCACCCTTATGGTAAAACTCACACCTCAGCCTAAACCTCACATTTACCCTCAACATCACCCCCTCCCTAACCCTCACACAAACCCTAACCCTCACCCTAACCCACAACCTAACCCTAACTCTACCCCTAAACCTCAACCTCATCCTAACCCTAATCATAACACTAACCCTAAACCTTGCCCTAACCCTAACACTAACATTCACCCTCACCTTCACCCTCACCCTAACCCTAAATCTAACACTAACCCTCACCCTAACCCTCACCCTCAGACTCACCCTAAATCTAACTCTAACCCTAACACTCATCCTAAATCTCACCCTAACCCTAACCCTCACCCGCACACGCACCCTAACCCTAACCCTAACACTCAACTTAACGCTAACCCTCGCCCTCACCATAACCCTTACCCCAACCCTCACCCTAACCCTAAACTTAACCCGAACCCTAACCCTCACCCTAAACCTAACCCTCAACCTCAAACTCACCCTCAGCCTAATCCTAAGCCTAACCCTAAACCTAACCCTAACACACACGTTCACCCTCACCCTAAACCTAATCCTAACCCTAAACCTAACCCTCACCCTCACCCTCACCCTAACCCTAAAACTAACCCTAACCATAAAACTCACCCTAACCACCCCCCTAACCCTATATCTAAACTTAAACCTCACCCTCACCCAAACCCTAACCCTAACCCTAAACCTAAACACCACCCTAATTGTAACCCTAAATCTCACCCTCATCCTCACTCTCAGCCTAACCCTAAGCCTAAACCTAACCCTTACACCCTAACACTTACACTCACCCACACCCTAACCCTAACACTAACCCTAACCCTAAACTTCACCCTAACCCTCCCCCTAAAACTAACTCTAACCCTAAACCTCACACTCACCCTAACCCTAACCCTAAACCTAACCCCAAATCTCACCCTAAACCTCATCTTAACCCTCTCACCCTCACCCTCAAGCTCACCGTAACTCTAAACCTAACCCTAACAATAACACTAACCCTAACCATAACCCAATGTCTAACCATAACACTCAACCTCAAACTCAACCTCACTGCAAAATTAACCCTAACCATAACACTAACAATAACCAGAACCATAAACCTAACCCTAATCCTCACCACCACCCTCAACCTCAGCCAAAACCTAACGCTAAACCTAACCCTAACCCTAAACCTAACCCTAAAACTAACCCTAACCCTAACACCAAACCAAACCCTAATCCTCAGCCTCAACCTCACCCTAACCCAAACCCTAACCCTAACCCTCACCCTAACCTGAAGCCTAATCCTAACCCTAAACCTAACCCTAACCCTCACACTCACCCTCACCCTAATCCTAATCCTAAACCTAACCCTATCCATAACCCTAACCCTAACCCTAACCCTAACCCTTACCCTAGCCCTAACCCTAACCCTAATCCTAACCCTAAACCTCATCCTAACCCTCACCCTAAACCTAACCCAAACTCTCACCCTAACACTTACCGTAACCCTAACCCTAACTCTAACCCTAACCCTAACCCTCACAATAACCCTAACCCTAACCCTAAACCTCAACCTAACCCTCAACATCACACTAAACCTAACACTAACCCTAAACCTAAACCCCACCCTAACCCTAACCATAACCCTCACCGCCAACCTCACCCTCACAGTAACTCGAATTCTAACCCTAACAATAACACTAACCCTAACCCTTACTATCCCCCTAACCCTAATCGTCACCCCCAGACTCACCCTCAGCCTAACCCTCACCCTAAGCCTAACCATCACCCTAACCCTCACACTCACCCTCACACGATACCTAATCCTAAACCTAAACATATCCCTAAAACTCAACCTAACCTTCATCCTCACCCAAACCCTAAACCTAAACCTGACTCTAACCCTCCCCCTAACCCTAACTCTACCCCTAAACCTCACCCTCACGCTAACTCTAACCCTAACCCTAACCCTAAACCTCACCCTAAACCTAACCCTCACCCTCATCCTCAACCTAACCTTAACTCTAACCCTAACCCTAACAATAACTTTAACCCTAACCTCCACCCTAACCCTAACCCTCACCCTCACCCTCAACTTAACCTTAACTCTAACCCTAACCCTAACCCTAACCCTAATCCTAACCCTAACCCTCATCCTAACCCTTACCGTAACACTAACCCTAACCCTTACCCTCACCCTCACCCTCACCCTAAACCAAACCCTAACCCGAAACCTCAACCTAACCATAACCCTCACCCTCACTGTGACCCTTACCCAATACTCATTCTAAACCTAAACATAACCGGAACTCTATCTCTTACCCTAAGACTAAGCCTAACCCTCACCCTAACAATAACCCTCACCCTCACCATCACCCTCAGACTAAACCTAAGCCTAACCCTAACCCTATCCCTAAAAGTCACACTTACCCTAACCCTAAACCTCATCCTAATCCTAACCCTAACCCTAAACCTCACCCTCACCCTAACCCTCACCTTAAGCCTAAATCTAACATTAATCCTAACCCTAACCCTAACCATAAACTTCACCCTAACACTAACCCTAACCCTCATCCTCACCTTAGTCCGTACCCTAACCCTAACCCTCATCCTCACCCTAAACCTCACACGAACCCTAACACTAATCCTCAGTCTAACCCTCCCCCTATCCCTCCTATCCCTCCCCCTAACACTAACTCTAACCCATTCAATAACCCTCACACTCAGCCTAACCCTCACCTTTACCTTACCATCACTCCCACCTTAACCGTCACCCTAAACCTAACACTCACCCTAACCCTAACTCTACCCCTAAACCTCACCCTCACCCGAATCCTAACTCTAACCGTAACCCTAACACTAAATCTCACCTTAACCCTAATCCTCACCCTCAACCTCATTCTCAGCCTAACCCTAAGCCTAAGCCTAACACTTACCCTAACCCTCACCCTCACCCAAGCCCTCACCTTAACCCTAATCCTAACCCTAACTCTCATCCTAACCCTCACCCTAAGCCTAAACCTAACAATCACCCGAAACCTAATCCACACCCCCACACTCACTCTCAGCCTTACCCTAAGCCTAATCCTAATCCTAAGCCTAACCCTCACACTAAACCTCACCCTAACCCTAATCCTAACACTAACCCTAACCCTAACCCTTAACCTCAACCTAACCCTCACCCTAACCTTAACCATAAAACTAACCCTAACATTAACCCCCATCTAAACCTCCAACTAACCCTAAATCTAAAACTAAACCTCACCCTCACCCTAACACTAATCCTAAGCCTAATCCTGAACCTGACAATAATCCTAACCCTAATCCTCACCCTCCCCTCACCCTCACCATAACTATAAACCAAACCCTAAAAATAACACTAATCCTAACCATAAACCTAACCCTACTCCTAATCCTAACCCTAATCGTAACAGTCACCCTCACCCTAAAACTAATCCTAACCCTAACCCTCAACCTAATCCTAACACTCACGCTGACCGAAACCCTAACCCTCATCCTATCCCGAACCCGAACCCTAAACCTAAACCTTACCCTAACACTAACCCTAATCCTCATCCTCACCCTAGCCCTCAGCCTAACCCTAATCCTAACCCTAATCCTCACCCTAACCCTAAACTAAACTGAAACCTAACTCTCACCCTAACCCTAATGCTAACCCTCACCCTAACCCTGACCCTCAGCCTCACCCTAACCCTAACTTTAACACTAAACCTCACACTCACCCTAAACCTAACCGTAAACCTAACCCTAAACCAAACCCTAACCCTAACCCTAAAACTCACCCTCACCCCAGCCCTCACCCTAACCCTGACCCTAACCCTAAACTTAACCCTAACCCTCACATTCACACATACCCTAACCCTCACAGTAACTCTAACCCTAACCCAAAACCTAACCCTAACCCTCACACTAACCTTAAGCCTCACCATCACCCTAACCCTAATCCTAACCCTAAAACACACCCTAAACCTAAATCTAAGTCTCACCCACACCCTCACCCTCACCTTAACTCTAACCATTACCCTAACAATAACACTAAACATAAACCTAACAATCACCATAACCCTAATCCTCACACCCACCCTCACCCTCAGCCTAACCCTAAGCTTAAGCCTAACCCTCAACCTAACCCTCACATTCACGCTCAACCTAATGCTAAAACTAAACTTAACCCTATCCCTAATCCCCAACCTAAACCTCACCCTCAGCCTAACCCTAACACTAACCCTATCCCTAAACCTCACCCTAACCCTCCCCCAAACACTAACTCTAACCCTAAACCTCACCCTCACCCTAACCCTAAACCTAACCCTAATCCTTAACCTCACCCTAACCCTAACCCTCACCCTCACTCTCAACCTCACAGTCATTCTTACCCCAACACTAACAATAACAGTAACCCTAACCCTAAACGTAACCCTAACCATAAAGCTCACCATCAGCCTCACCCTCACTGCAAACTTAACCCTAACCACAACACTAACAATAACCTTAACCCTAACCATAACCCTATTCCTCACCCCCACCCTCAACCTCAGCCTAACCCTAACTTAACCCTAACCCTAAACCTAACCCTCACTGTAACCCTAACCCTAACCCTAAACCTAACAGAAACCCTAACCCTAAACCAAACCTTAAACCTAACACTAATCCTCAGCCTCACCCTCACCCTAAGCCAAACCCTGACCCTAACCTTCACACTAACCCTAAGCCTAACCCAAACCTAACCTTCACACTCACACTCACCCTAACCCAAATCCTAAACCTAACCCTATCCTAAACCTAACCCTCACCCTAACCCTCACCCTAGCCCTCACCCCAAACCTAATCCTAACCCTAAACCTAAACCTAACCCTCAGCCTAACCCTAACCCTAAACCTCACCCTAACCCGAACCCTAACCCTCCTCCTCATGCTCGGCCCAAGCCTAAGCCTAAGCCTAACCCTAACCCTCACCCTATCCCTAACCCTAACACTAACGCTAACTCTAACCCTAAACCTCACCCTCACCCTAACCCTAAATCTAACCCTTACCTGAAACCTAAACCTCATCCTAACCATAAAAATAACCCACACCATCACCCTCACCGTAACCATATAACCCTAAACCTAACCCTAACAATAACCCTAACCCTTACCCTAACTCTCACCCTAATCATAACCCTCACCCTAACCCTAACTCTCATCCTAATACTTACACTCACACTAACACTAAACCTAATGCTAACACTAATGCTCACACTAACCCTAACAATCACCGTAACCCTAAACCCCATCCTAACACTAAACTTAACCCTGAACCTCACCCTAGCACTCACCCTAACCCTAACACTCATCCTCACCATAAACCTCACACTAACCCTAACACTAAATCTCAATCTAACCCTCAGCCTCACCCTAACTCTAAACCTAACCCTCACCCTAAACCTAACCCTCACCTTTACCGTAACGCTCACCCTCAGCCTAACCCTCATCTTTACCCCTACCGTCACCCCCACCCTAACCCTCACCCTAACCCTAACCCTCACCCTAACCCTCACCTTAACCCTAATCCTACCACTAAACCGCAACTTCACCCTAACCCTAACTCTAACACTAACCCTAACACTAAACTTCACCCTAACACTAACCCTAACTCTCACCCTCACTGTAACCGTAATCCTAAACCTAAAAATTACTCTAACCCTAACCCTAACCCTCACCCTAACCATAAGCCTCACCCTAACCCTAACCCTCACCCTAACAGTTACCCTCACCGTAACACTAACCCTAACCCTAACACTAACCTTCACACTAACCCTAATCCTCACCCTAATCCTAAACCTCACCCTAACCCTAACCCTAACTCTAACCCTAACCCTCATCCAAGCCCTCACCCTAAACCAATGTCTAATCCTCACCCTCACCCCAACCCTAACCCTCATCCTCACCCTAAACCTCACACTAACCCTAACCCTAAACCTAAACCTCAATCTAACACTCACCCTAACCCTAACCCTAACCCTAACACTCACCTTTATCTTAACCCTCACCCTCAGCCTAAACCTCACCTTTACACTTACCATCATCCTCACCCTAACCCTAAACCTCATCCTAACCCTCACCCTAACCGTAAACCTAACCATCACCCTAAACCTAAATCTTACCCTCAACCTCACGCTCAGCTTAACCGTAAGCCTAAGCCTAACCCTTACCCTAACCCTCACCCTAGTCCTCTCCCTAACCCTAATCCTAAACCTAATCCTTATCCCAGCCCTCACCCTAACCCTAACTATAACCATTACCCTAACCCTAATCCTCACCCCCACCCTCACCCTCAGCCTAACCCTAAGCCTAAGCCTAACCCTAACCGTAACCCTCACACTCACCCTCACCCTACCCTTAATCTTCACCCCACCCTCACCCTCAGCCTAACCCAAAACCTCAAGCTAACACTCACCCTAAACTTAACCCTCACACTCACCCTCACCCTAACTTTAATCCTAACCCTAACCCTAAAAATAACCCTAAACCTCAAGCTAACACTCACCCTAACCTTAACCCTAACACTAAACTTAACCCTACCCCTCGACTTAACCCTAAATGTAACCCTAAAACTCACCCTAACACTAACCCAAATGCTTACCCTAACCCTTACCCTAACCCTAACCCTCACCCTCACCGTAACCCTAACCCTCATCCTAACACTAACCCTAACCCTAAACCTCACCAAAACACTAATCCTAACCCTCACGTTCACCCTAGCCCTCACCCTAAACCTAATCCTAACCCTAATCCTCATCCTAACCATCACCGTAAACCTAACGCTAACCCAAAACTTAACTTGAACCCTATCTTTCACCCTAACACTACCCCTAACCCTCACCCTAACCCTAACCCCTACCCCTAAACTCACGCTCAAACTAACCCTCAGCCTACACCTAAGCTTAACCCTAAACCTAAACCTCACACTCACCCTAATCCTCACCCTAACCCTAATCCTAACCCTAACCCTAAACCTCAAGCTAACCCTCACCCTAAACTTAACCCTAACACTTACCATAACCCTCAACGACACCCTAGCCTTCACCCTAACCCTCACCCTAACCATAATCCTAACCCTAACCCTAAATCTAAACCTAAAACTCACACTCACCCTAAACCTTACCCTAACCCTAACCCTAAACCTCACCCTAAACCTAACACTAAACATAACTCCCACCCTCAGCCTCGCCCTCACCACAAACTTAACCCTAACCATAACACTAAAAATAACCCTAACCCAAACCCTAACCCTCACCCTAACCATAACACTAACTCTAACCCAAACACTCTCCCTAAGCCTGCCCCTAAACCTAACTCTAACCCAAAACCTCACCCTCACCCTAACACTAACCCTAACCGTAATCCAAAACCTCACCCTAAACCTCAGCCTAACCCTAACCCTAACCCTCACCCTAATCCTAAGCCTAACCCTAACCCTCAAACTAAGCCTAACCTTCAAACTCAACGTAATCCTAACCCTAAATCACACCCTAACCCTAAACTCGAACCCTAACTCTCACTCTAACCCTACCCCTAACCCTTACCCTAACCTTAATCCTCACTCTCAACCTCACCCTAATCGTAAGCCTAAACCTAACCCTCAACCTAACCCTAACACTCACGCTCACCGTGACACTAACCCTTACACTCACCCTAACCCTTACCCTAATCCTATTCCTAACACCAAGGCTAACACTCACCCTCACCCTAACCCTCACCGAAACCCTAAATCTAACACTAACACTAACCCTAACCTTCACCCTCAGCCTCACCCTAACCCTATCTCTAACCTTAAACCTCAACCTCACCCTAACGCTAACCCTAAACCTAAACCTAAACGTCACCCTAACCCTAACCCTAAACCTCACCCTCACCCTAGCCCTCATTCTAACACTAATCCTAACCCTAACCCTCATCCTACTCCTCACACTAACATTAACCCTAACCCACACTGTAACCCATACCCTAAACTTCACTCTAACCCTAAACTTAACCCGAACCCTAACTCTCACCCTAACCCTAACCATAACCCTCACCCTAACAATAACCCTCACCCTCACCATCACCCCCAGACTAAACCTAAGCCTAACCCTAACCCTAAACCTCACACTCACCCTAACCCTAATCCAAATCCTAATCCTAACAATAATCCTAACACTCACCCTCACCCTAACCCTAATCCTAAATCTAACCCTCAACCTACCCCTAACCCTCACCCTCACCCTAATGCTAACCCTCATCTTAACCCTCACCCAAACCCTAACCCTAACCGTAAACCTTACGCTAAAACTAACCCTCACCCTCACCATCACCCTAGCCCCAAACCTAAACGTAAACCTAACCCTAATCCTCACCCTAACCCTAAACTTATCAGAACCCTAACTCTCACCCTAACCCTAACCCTAACCCTCACCCTAACCCTAAAATTAACCCGAACCATAATTCTCACCCAAATGATAACACTAAGCGGAACGCTTACCCTAACCCCTCACCCTCACCCTCAGCTTAATGCTAAGCCTAACCCTAACCCTAAGCCTAACACAAGCACTCACACTAACACTAACCCTAATCCTAATCCTAACCCTAACCCTAACCCTTACCCTCATCCTAACCCTCACCCTAACCCTAACACTAACACTAACCCTAACCCTAACCCTAACACTAACAGTAACCCTCACCCTAACCCTCACCCTCACCCTCAGCTGAACCCAAAGCCAAAGCCTAACACTAATCCTAACCCTCACCCTCACACTAGCCCTCACCATAACCCTAACTGTAACACTAACCCTAACCCTAACACTCACACTAACCCTAACCCTAACCCTAACTCTAACCCTAAACCTCACCCTGACCCTAACCCTAACCCTAACTCTAAACCTCATCCTAACCCTAACCCTAACCCTCAACATCACCCTCACCCTTACCCTTACCTTAACCTTAAATATAACCCTAACCCTAAGAATAACCCTAACCCTAAACCTAACCCTAAACCTCACCGTCACGGTAACTCTATCCCTAACCCAAACCCTCACACCAACCCAAACTCTGACACTAAACCTAACACTAAAAGTCACCCTAACCCAAACCCTAAACCTATACCTAACCCTAGCACATACCCTAACCCTAATCTTAACCCTAACCCTCACTCTAACCCTCACTCTAAACATAAACCATACCCTAACCCTAAATCTAACCCTCAACTTCACCCTCAGCCTCAGCCTAACACTAACCCTAACCCTAAGCCTCACACTCACAGTCACAGTAACCTTAAACCTAACACTAACCCCAAACCTAACCCTAAAACTAACCCTAACCCTAACCCTCACCCTAAACCTCACTCTAAACCTAACCCTAACCCTAAAACTCACCCTCACCCTAACCCTAATCCTAACCCTAACAATAACATTAACCCTCACACTCACCCTCACCTTCAACTTAAAACTAATCCTAACCCTAAACCTAACTGTAACCCTAACTATAACCCTAACCCTAACACTAACACTAAACCTAATCCTCAACCCCTCCCTCACCCTCAGCCTAACCCTAAGCCTGTCCCTATCACTAACCCTAACTCTAACCCTAAACCTCACCCTCACCCTAACCCTATCTCTAAACCTAACCCTAAACCTCACCCTGACCCTAAACCTAACCCTCATCCTAACCCTTAAACTAACCATAGCCCTAACCATCATACTAAACCTAATCCTCATCCCCACCCATACCCTCAGCCTAACCGTAAGCCTAAGCCAAACCCTAACCCTAACCCTCACATTCACCCTCACCTTCAACGTAATCCTAAACCTAAAACTAACCCTAACATTAAACCTCAACCTAACCCTCACCCTAACCCTATCACTAACCCTAACAATAACACTCAACCTAACCCTCCCCCTCACCTTAACTTTAACCCTAAACCTCATCCTCACCCTAACCATAATCCTAACCTTAAACCTCACCCAAACCCTGATCCTAACCCTCACCCTCACCCTCACTCTTACTGTAACTCTAACCCTAACCTTAACTATAACACTAACCCTAAACCTAACCCAAACCCTGAACCTCACCCTAACTCTAAACTTAACATAAACCCTCACCCTAATAATAATCCTAACCCTCAGCCTCA
Source organism: Dipodomys merriami (assembly GCF_024711535.1). Taxonomy (NCBI): domain Eukaryota; kingdom Metazoa; phylum Chordata; class Mammalia; order Rodentia; family Heteromyidae; genus Dipodomys; species Dipodomys merriami. The sequence goes on from NW_027206257.1 coordinate 1,670,583, forward strand.
CCTTAACCTTAACACTAAACCTCACACTAAACCTAAACCTAACCCTCACCCTAACTCTAGTCCTGCCCCTAACCCTAATGCTAACCCTAAACCTCATCCTAACACTCACCCTAACCTTAAAACACTAAAAGTAACACTCACCCTCACCCTCATGCTCTGCCTAAGCCTCTGCCTCAGGCTAAGACAAACCCTGACCCTCACACTCACCCTCACCCTAACCCTAACCCTAACACTAACCCTAACCCTAACCCTCACACTAACCCTCACCCTAACTATAACCATAAACCTCACCCTCACCCTAACTCTAAATCTCACCCTGACCCTCACCCTCTGCCTAACATTAAGCCTAACCCTAACCCCAACTCTAACCCTAACACTAAACCTAATCCTCACCCTACACCTCACCCTAAACCTAACCCTAACCCTCACACTCACCCTAGCCCATACACAAACCCTAAGCATAAGCCTAACCATCACACTAACCCTCACTCTAACCCTAACCCCATCACTCACCCTAACCGTAACTCTCACCCTCAACCTCACCCTAACTCTAACCCTAACCCTAATCCTTATCCTAACCCTCACACTCACCCTAACCTTAACCCTAACCCTAATCCTAACCCTCACCCTAAACCTAAACCTTACCCTAACACTTACCCTCACCCTAACATTAACACTAACCTTAACACTAACCCTCACACTAACGCTAACAATCACCCTAAACCTAAATCTCACCCTATCCCTAAAGCTAACCCTCACCTTCACCCTAGCCCTCAACCTAACCCTAACACTCATCCTCACCCTAAACCTCACACTAACCCAAACACTAATCCTCAACCTAAACCTCACCCTCACCCTAACCCTAACCCCGACCCTCACCCTAACCATAACCCTCACCTCAATCTCACCCTCAGCCTAACACTAAGCCTAACCCAAACCCTAACCCTAACCCTCACATTCACCCTCACCCTAACCCTAATCCTAACCCTAAGCCTCACCCTAACCCTAACCCTAAAACTAACCCTAACCCTAACCCTCACGCGAACCCTCCCCCTAACCCTAACTCTAACCCTAAACCTCACACTCACCCTAACCCAAATCCTAACCCTGACCCTAAACCTCACCCTAACCCTAATCCTAACCCTAACCCTTACCCTCACCCTCACCCTCACCGTAACTCTAACCTTAAACCTCACAATAACGCTAATCCTAACCCTAAACCAAACCCTAACCCTAATCCTATACCTAACCCTCACCCTCAGTCTCACCGTCTCTGCAAAGGTAGCCAGAACAATAACACTTAAAATAATCCTAACTCTAACCCTAATTCTAACCCTCACCCTCACCCTAACCTTCATCCTAACCCTAACCCTCACCCTAAACCTAAGCCTCACCCTTACCATAACCATGACCCTCACCCTAACCCTAACTCTAACTATCACCCTAACACTAACTCTAACCCTAAATCTCACCCTCACCCTCACCCTATCCCTCACCCTCACCCTCAACCTCATCTTAACCCAAAGCCAAAGCCTAATGCTAACCTTAACCCTCACCCAAACACTAGCCCTCACCATAACCCTAACTGTAACACTAACCCTAACACTAACACTCACACTAACCCTAACCCTAACCCTAACTCTAACCCTAAACCTCACCCTGACCCTAACCCTAACCCTAACCCTAACTGAAAATCTCATCCTAACCCTAACCCTAACACTCAACATCACCCTCAACCTCACCCTTACCTTAACCTTAACCCTAACCCTAACCCTAAGAATAACCCTAACACTAAACCTAACCCTAAACCTCACCCTCACCGTAACTCTAACCAAAACCCAAACCCTCACCCTAACCCTAACTCTGACACTAAAACTAACGCTAAACGTCACCCTAACCTTAAACCTAACCATAACACTCATGCTAGCACATACCCTAACCCTAATCCTAACCCTAACCCTAACTCTAACCCTCACACTCACCCTCAACTTAACCTTAATCCTAATCCTAACCCTAACCCTAACCCTAACCCTAACTCTAACCCTAACCCGAACCCTAACCCTAACCCTAACTCTAACCCTAAACCTCACCCTGACCCTAACCCTAACCCTAACCCTAACTGAAAATCTCATCCTAACCCTAACCCTAACACTCAACATCACCCTCAACCTCACCCTTACCTTAACCTTAACCCTAACCCTAACCCTAAGAATAACCCTAACCCTAAACCTAACCCTAAACCTCACCCTCACCGTAACTCTAACCAAAACCCAAACCCTCACCCTAACCCTAACTCTGACACTAAACTAACGCTAAACGTCACCCTAACCTTAAACCTAACCATAACACTCATGCTAGCACATACCCTAACCCTAATCCTAACCCTAACCCTAACTCTAACCCTCACACTCACCCTCAACTTAACCTTAATCCTAATCCTAACCCTAACCCTTACCCTAACCCTAACTCTAACCCTAAACCGAACCCTAACCCTAACCCTAATCCTCAACCCCAACCTCACCCTCAGCCTAACCCTAAGCCTATCCCTAACATTAACCCTAACTCTAACCCTAAACCTCACCCTCACCCTAACCCTATCTCTAAACCTAACCCGAAACCTCACCCTGATCCTAATCCTAACCCTCACCCCCACACTCCGCCTCACTGTAACTCTAACCCTAACCCTAACAATAACACTAACCCTAAACCTAAGGATCACCCTAACCCTAACCCTCACCCCCACCCTCACCCTCAGCCTAAGCCTAACCCTAACACTAACCCTCACCCTCACTCTCACCCAAACACTAACCCTAAACCTAAACCTCACCGTAAACCTCAACCTAATCCTCACCCTCACCCTCACTCTCACAGTGACCGTAACTCTAACCCTAACCCTAACAATAACAGTAAACCTAACCCTAACCCTAACAATAACCATAAACCTCACCCTGTGCCTCACCTCACTGCAAACGTAACACTAAACATAACACTAACAATAACCCTAAACATAACATTAAGCCTAAGCCTAAGCCTAAGCCTAAGCCTAACCCTAACCCTAACACTCACCCTAAACCTAACCCTAACCCTAACCCACACCCTATCCCTAACCCTAACCCTAACACTAAACATAAACCTAACCTTAACACTAACCATAAACCTCATCCTAGGACTCATCCTAAACCTAACCCTAACCCTAACCCTCACTCTCGGCCTAAGCCTAAGCCTAAGCTTAAGCCTAACCCGAACTCTAAACCTCACCCTAACCATCACCTTAACCTAACCCTAACACTAACCCTAACTCTAAACCTAAACCTCACCATCACCCTAACCCTAACTCTAACCCTAACACTAAAACTAATCCTCACCCTAACCCTAAACCTAACCCTCATCCTCAACCTCACCGTAACCCTAACCCTAACCCTAACAATAACCCTAACACTAAACCTAACCCTCACCCTAACCATAAACCTCAACATAACCCTAACCCTCAATCTAACCCTCACCCTCACCCTAACCCTAACCCTAACCCTCCCCCTCACCTTAACCCTAAACGTAACCCTAACCCTCACCGTAACCCTCACCCTAACCCTAACCCTAATCCTAACCCTAACCCTAATTCTAAACATAACCTAACCCTAACACTAAAACTAACCCTAACTCTAACCCTAAACCTCACCCTCACCCTAACCCTAACTCTAACCCTAACCTGAAACCTAAACCTACCCTAATCCTAACGTTCACCCTCACCCTCAACATAACCCTAACCCTAACTCTAACAATAACGTTAAACCTAACCCTAACCCTCATCATAACCATAGCCTTCACCCTAACCCTAACCCTCACTCTAACACTTATCCTCACCCTAACAATAACCCTAACCATTACACTAACCCTCACACTAACCCTAACCATCACCCTAACCCTAAACCTCACCCTAACCCTAACTCTCACCCTCAACCTTTCCCTCAACCTAACCATAACCCTCATCCTCACCCTTAACCTCACACTAACCATAACACTAATCCTGAATCTAACCCTCAACCTCACCCTAACCCTAACCCTCACCTTACCATAACCCTCACCCTCAGCCTAACCCTCATCTTTACACTTACAGTCACCCTAACCCTAACCCTTACCTTCACCCTCAACCTCAGCCTAACCCTAAGCCTAAGCCTAAGCCTAACCCTAACCCTAACCCTCACCCTCACCCTAATCCTATCCCTAAACCTCATCCTAACCCTTAACCTACCATAACCCTAACCATCATTCTAAACCTAATCCTCATCCACACCCAAACCCTCAGCCTAACCGTAAGCCTAAGCCAAACCCTAACCCTAACCCTCACACTCACCCTACCGTCAACCTAATCCTAACCCTAACCCTAACCCTAACATTAAAACTCAACCTAACCCTCACCCTAACCCTAACAGTAACCCTAACACTCAACCTAACCCTCCCCCTAAACCTAACTCTAACCCTAAACCTCACCCTCACCATAAACATAATCCTAAAACTAAACCTCACCCTAACCCTGATCCTAACCCTCACCCTCTCCCTCACCCTTACTGTAACTCTAACCCTAACCTTAACTATAACACTAATCCTAAACCTAACCCAAACCCTGAACCTCATCGTAACTTTAACCCTAACACAAACCCTCACCCTAATCCTAATCCTAACCCTCAGCCTCACCTTAACCCTAACCCTCACCCTAACCCTAACACTCACCCTCACCATAACCCTAACCTTAACCCTAAACATCACCCTAACGCTAACCCTAACACTCACGCTAACTCTAGACCTCCCCCTAATCCTAATGCTAACCCTAAACATCATCCTAACACTCACCCTAACTCTAAAACCCTAACACTAACACTCACCCTCACCCTCATGCTCCGCCTAAGCCTCCGCCTCAGCCTAAGACTAACCCTGACCCTCACACACCCTCAACCAAACCCTAACCATAACACTAACCCTAACCCTAACCTTCACACTAACCCTCCCCCTAACTCTAACTCTAACCCTAAACCTCACACTCACCCTAACCCTAATCCTAAAACTGACACTAAATCTCACCCTAACCCTAACCCTAACCCTCACCCTTACCCTCACCCTCACTCTCTCCGTAACTGTAACCCTAACCTTAACAATAACAATAATCTTAACTCGAAACCTAAACCTAACCCTAATCCTATCCATAACCATCACCCTCAGCCTCACCATCACTGCAAAAGTCTCCAGAACCATAACACTAATACTCCTAAACCTAACCCTTATCCTAACAATCACCCTCACCCTAACCCTAAACCTAACCCTAATCCTCACTCTAACCCTAACCCTAACCTCACCGTAGCCCTAACCCTCACCCTAACAATAACCCTAACCCTCACCCTCACCCTAGCCTTCACCCTAACCCTAATCCTAACCCTAACCCTCACTCTAACCCTAACCCTAACCCTCACCATAACCCTCACACTCACCCTAACCCTCATCCTCACCCTAACCCTCACCCTAACCCTAACCCTCACCCTCACCATAACCCTAACCCTCATCCTAACCCTAACTCTAACCCTAAACCTAAACCTAAACCTCACCATAACAATAACCCTAACCCTCACCCTCACCCTAGCCCTCACCCTAAACCTAATCCTAACCCTAATCCTCATCCTAAACCTCACCCTAACCCTAACCCTAAACCTCACCCTAACCCTAATCCAAACCCTAACCCTCAACCTAACCCTAACCCTCACCCTCACTGTAACCTGAACCCTAAACCTCATCCAACCCTAAACTAAACCTGAACCCTAACTCTCACCCTAACGCTAAACCTAACCCAAACCCTGACCCTCATCATATCTCTAACCCTAATCCTAACCCTCAGCCTCAACTTAACCCTTACCCTAACCCTAACCCTAAATCTCACCCTAACGCTAACCCTAACCCTCACTCTAACTCTAGCCCTCACCCTAACTCTAATGCTAAACCTAAACTTCATCCTAACACTCACCGTAACCCTAAAACCCTAACCCTCACCCTCACCCTCACGCTCTGCCTAAGCCTCCGCCTCAGTCTAAGACTAACCCTAAACCTCACACTCACCCTCATCCTAACCCTAACAGTAACACTAACCCTAACCCTAACCCTCACCCTCACCCTCTCCCTCACTCTCACCGTGAACATAACTCTAACCCTAACCCTAACAATAACACTAACCTTAACCCTAACCCTAACCCTAACACTAACCATAACCCTCAACCTGAGCTTCACCCTCACTGCAAACTTAACACTGACCATAACACTAACAATAACCATAACCTTAAACCTAAGCGTAACCCTAAACCTAACCCTCACCTTAACCCTAACCATAAACCTAAACGTAACCATAACCCTAACCCTAAAAGTAACACTAACCCTAACCATAACCAAAAACCTCATCCAAACCCTCACCCTAAACCTAACGCTAACCCTCACCCTAACCCTAACCCTCACACTCACAATCGGCCTAAGCCTAACCCGAAATCTAACACTGACCCTAATCCTCACCCTAAACCTAACCTTAACACTAACTCTAACTCTAACCCTAAACCTCACGATCAACTTAACCCTAACTCTAACCCTAACCCTATACCTAAACCTCAACCTAAACCTAACCCTAACCCTCACACTAACCCTCACCCTAACCCTAACCTAACACTAACCCTAACCCTAAACCTCACACTAACCCTCACCCTAAGCCTAACTCTAACCCTAAACCTCAACCTAAACCTAACACTAACTCTAACCCTAATCCTAACTTTAAACCTCACCCTAACCCTAACCCTAACCTTCACCCTCACCCTCACCCTCAACGTAACAATATTCTTAAAATTAAAATGAACACTAGCAGGAAAATTAACCCTCAACCTATCTGTAAACCTAAACCTAAACCTAAACCTCACCCTAACACTTACCCTCACCCTAACCCCAACGTAACTCTAACCCTAATCCTAAACCTAAATCTCACCCTAAACCTAACCCTAACCCTCAACCTCATCCTCAATCTCAACCTCACCCTAACCCTAATCCTAACCCTAACCCTAATCCTAACCCTAACCCTCACACTCAGCCTCACCCTCACTCCAAAAGTAACCTTAACCATAACACTAACAATAAACCTAACTCTAACCCTAACCCTAACCCTAACCCTAACCCTAAACCTAACCCTAACCCTAACCTAACCCTAACCCTAACCCTCACCTTCACCCTAACCCTAATCCTAAACGTTACCCTCACCCTAACCCTAACCCTCACCCTCACTGTAACCCTAACCCCCCTTCTAACCCTCACCCTAACTCTAATCCTCACCCACACTGTAACACAAACGCTCACTCCCACCCTCACCCTCAGCCTAACCCTAAGCCTAATCCTAAACCTAACACTAATCCTCACCCTCACCCTCACCCTAACCCTAACCCTAATCCTAACCCTAACCCTATCCCTAAAAATCAACCTAACCCTAACCCTCACCCTAACCTCCCACTAACCCTAACTCTAAACATAATCCTTACCCTCAACCTAACCCTAACCCTAAACCTCACCCATCTCACCTAAGCCTTACCCTCACCCTCACCCTCACCCTCACCGTAACTCTAACCCTAACCCTAACAATAACCCTAACCATAACCCTAACCCTAACCATAAATCTCACCCTCAGCCTCACCCTCACTGCAAACTTAAACCTAACACTAACCATAACACTAACATTAACCCTTAGCCTAACCCTAACCCTAAACCTAACCCTAACTCTAACCCTAACCCTAAACCTAATCCTCACGCCCAAGCTCAGCCTCATTCTAACCCTAAGCCTAACCCTAACATTAACCCTAACTTTAACCCTAAACCTCACACTCACCCTAACCCTATCTCTAAACCTAACCCTAAACCTCAGCTTAACCCTAACCCTAACCCTACGTGCACCCTCACCCTCACCTTAACTGTAACCCTAACCCTAGCAATAACACTAACCCTAACCCTAACCATCACCTTAACCCTAATACTCACCCCCAGCCCCACCCTCAGCCTAACCCTAAGCCTAAGCCTAACCCTAACCTTCACCTTCACCCTCACCCTAATCCTAACCCAAACCCTATCCCTAAACCTCAAACTAACGCTCACCCTCACCCTAATGGTAACACTAAACCTAACCCTAACCCTCACCGTAACCCTCCCCCTCACCCTAACTCTAACACTAAACCTCACCAGCACCCTAAACCTAACCTTAACCCTAACTCTAAACCTCACCCTAAACCTCACCATAACCCTCACCCTCACTCTCACCATGACCGTAACTCTAACCCTAACCCTAACAATAATACTAACCCTAACCCAAACCCTAACACTAACCATAACCCTCACCCTGAGCCTCACCCTCACCGCAAACTTAACACTAACCATAACACTAACAATAACCCTAACCCTAACCCTAATCCTAAACTTAACCCTAACCCTAAACCAAACCCTAACCCTAAACCTAACCCTAAACCTAACCCTAATCGTAACCCTAAAACTAAACCTAACCCTAACCATAACAACAAACATCATCCTAACAGTCACCCTAAACCTAACCCTAACCCTCACTCTAACCCTAACCCTAACCATCACTCCCACGCTCGGCCTAAGCCTAAGCCTAAGCCTAACCCGAACTCTAAACCTCACCCTAACCCTCACCCTAACACTCACCCTAAACCTAACCCTAACACTAACCCTAACTCTAACCCTAAACCTCACCCTCACCCTAACCCTAACACTAACCCTCACCCTAACCCTAAACCTCACCCTCACTGTAACCCTAACCCTAACCCTCACCCTAACCCTAACACTAACCCTAATCCTAAACCTCACCATAATGCTAACCCTAACCCTCACCCTCACACTTGCCCTCATCCTAACCCTAATCCTAACCTTAACCTCATCCTAAACCTCACCCTAATCCTAAACCTAACCCTTACCCTCACCCTCAGACTAACCCTAACCCTAACCCTCACACTCAACCTCACCCTAACCCTAATCCTAACACTAACCCTAACCCTAACCCTCACCCTAACCCTCCCCCAACACTAACTCTAAGCCTAAACCTCACCCTCACCCCAACTCAAACTCTAACCCTAACCCTATACCTAAACCTCAACCTAAACCTAAACCTTACCTTCACCCTCACCCTCACCGTAACCTTAACCCTAACCCTAACCCTAAAAATAACCCTAAACCTAACACTTAACCCTAACCCTAACCATAATCCTCAACCCAACACTAACCCTAACCCTAACACTAACCCTCACTTTAACCCTAACGATCACCCAAAACCTAACACCTAACCCTAACCCTAACCATCATCCTCACCCTAAATCTCACACTAACCCCAAAAACGAATCCTCAATCTAAACCACACCCTAACCCTAACCCTAAACCTAACCCTCACCCTAGCCCTAACCCTCACCCTTACAGTAATCCTCACTCTCAGCCTAACCCTCACCTTTACCCTTACTGTCACCTTCACCCTAATCCTCACACTATCCCTAACCCTCATCCTAACCCTCACCCTGACCATAAACCTTAGCATCAACCTAATCCTAACCATTACCCACAACCTAACCCTAACACTCACTCTCACACTAACCCTCACACTAACACTAACTCTAACCTTAAACCTCACACTAACCCGCACCCTAACGCTAACCCTAACCCTAACCCTAAACCTAAACCTAACCCTCACCCTAACCGTCACCCTAACTCTAACGTTCAACATTACCATAACACTCAACCTCAGCCTAACCCTCACCTTAACCCTTACTGTCCCCCTCACCCTTACCCTCACCCTAACTGTAACCCTAACCATCACCCTAACCCTAACCCTCACCCTCACGTTCAGCCTCAGCCTAACCCTAAGCTTAAGCCTAACCTTAACCCTAAACATCAACCTCATCCTAGCCCTCACCCTAACCCTAATCCTAACCCTAACCCTCATCCTAACCCTCAACCTAACACTAAGTCTCAACCTCACCCTAACCCTAACGCAAACCCTCAACTGAACCCTCACCCTCACACTCACCATAACACTCAACCTCACCCTAAACATCACCCTAACCCTAACACTCACACTAGCCCTAACCCTCAAACTAACCCTAAAACTCACCCTAACCTAACCCTCAACCTAACCCTTACCCTCACCATCACACTAAGCCTAAACCTAACATGAAACCTCACAGTAACCCTAAACCTCACCCTAACCCTAACCCTCACACTCTCCCTAACCCTCACCCTTACCCTAACCCTAACCCTCACCCTAACCCTAACACTCACCCTCATCCTAGCCCTCACCCTAACCCTAATCCCAACCCTAACCCTCATCCTAACCCTCAACCTAACCATAACCCTAACCATCACTCAAAAGCTAATCCTCATCCCCAAACTCACCCTCAGCCTAACTCTAACCCTCAGCCTAACCCACACCCTAAACCTAAAACTAATCCTAACCCTCACCCTCAGCCTCACCCTCACTGTAAACTTAACCCTAACCATAAAACTAACAATAAACCTAACCCTAAACCTAATCCTAACCCTCACCCTCACCCTAACCCTAAAACTAACCCTCACACTAATCGTAACCCTCACCCTCAAAGTAATCCTAACCCTAACCCTAAACCTCAAACTAACGCTAACCCTAACACTCACCCTCATCCTAACCTACACCCTAAACCTAAAACCCTAATCCTCATCCTAACCCTAACCCTCTCCCTCACACTCATGGTCGGCCTAAGCGTAAGCCTAAGACTAAGTCTAACCGTAAACCTCACACTCACCTTAACCCTCACCCTAACCCTAACACTAACCCTCACCCTCACCCTAGTCTATAATCTAACCCTAAGTCTAAGCCTAACCCTCACCCTAACCCTCACCCTCACCCTAAGTCTAAACATAACCCTAACCCTCACACTCACCCTCACCCTAACCCTAACTGTAACAGTAACCCTAACCCTAAAACTAACCCTCGCCCTAATGCTAACTCTAACCCTAAACCTCATCCTCACCCTTACCCTAACCCTCACCCTCACCCTCAACCTCCACCTAACACTAAGATTATCCCTAAACCCAAACCTAACCCTAACACTAACCCTAAACCTATCCCTCACACTAACCCTCACCCTAACCATGACCCTAAACCTCACCCTCAACCTAGCCCATAACTTAACCCTAAGCCTAATCTTAACCCTCACCCTGACCCTCTCTAACCCTAACCCCAACCCTCACCCTAACCCTAACCCTCACCCTGACCCTCACCCTCAACCTTAACCTAAGCCTAACCCTAACCATAACCCTAAACATCACACTCACCCTAACCCTAATCCTAACCCTAAACTTAACACTCACCCTCACCCTAACCCTATCTCTAACACTAAGCCTAACCCTAACCCTCACACTCAGCCTCACCCTAACCCTAACCCTCACCCTCAACCTCACCCTCAGCCTAACTCTAAGCCTAACTCCAAACCTAACCCTAAACCACGCCCTCACCCTCACCCTAAGCCTAAACCTAAACCTAACCCTAGCCCTAACACTCCTCCTATGTCTCACCATAACCCTAACCCTAACACTAATAGGAACACTAACCCTTAACCTCATCCTAAACCTAACCATTCTCCTCACCCTCACCATTATTCTAACCCTAAACCTAATGATAACACTAACCCTAACCCTCACCCTCAGTTTCACCCTAACCCTAACCCTCACACTCAAACTCACCCTCAGCCTAACCCTAAGCCTAACCTCAACCCTAACCCTAAACCACACCCTCACACTCACCCTAACCCTAATCCTAACCCTAACCCTAACCCTAACCCTCCTGCTGACTCTCACCCTAGCACTAACCCTAACCCTAACTCTAACCCTAACCCTAACCCTAACCCTAACACTAATACTCACCCTCACGATTATTCTAACCCTAACCCTAACCATAACACTAACCCTAACACTAACCCTAACCCTCACCTTCACCATAACCCAAACCCTCCTCCTAACCCTAAACCTAACCTTAACCCTAAACGTCACCCTAACAATAAGCCTAACCCTCACCCTCAGCCTCACCCTCAACATAAGATTAATGCTAAACATAACACTAACAATAAACCTAACCATATCCCTAATCCTAACCCTCACCATCACCGTAACCCTAACCCTCAACCTCACCCTCAATGTAACCCTAACCCTAACCCTAACTTCACCCTAATGCTAACCCTAACCCTCACCCTCACTCTAGCCCTCACCGTAACCCTAATCTTAACCATAAACCTCATCCTAACCCTCACCCAAACCCTAACACCCTAACCCTCACCCTTACCCTAACCCTCACCCTCACCCTTAAGCTCGGCCTAAGCCTAAGCCTAAGCCTAAGACTAACCCTAACCCTCACACTCACCTTCAGCCTAACCCTAACCCTAACACTAACCCTAACCCTATCCCTCACACTAACCCTAACTGTAAAACTCACCCTCATGCTCGGCCTAAGCCTAAGCCTAAGACTAAGTCTAACCCTAACCCTCACCCTAACCCTCACCCTAACCCTAACACTAACACTAACTCTAACCCTAAACCTCACCATTACCCTAATACTAACTCTAACCCTATTCCTAAAGCTAAGCCTCACCCTATCCCTAACCCTAACCCTCACCCTCACAGTAACTTTCAACCTAACCCTAATCCTTAACCCTAACCCTAACGCTAACCTTCACCCTGTGCATAACCCTAAACCTAACCCTAACCCTAAACCTCACACTTAGGCTCAGCCTAAACTTAAGCCTAAGCCTAAGACTAACCCTTACCCTCACACTCACCCTCACCCTAACCATAAGAGTAACACTCACCCTAACCCTAACCCTCACACTAACCCTCACCCTAATTCTAACACTAACCCTAAACCTCACCCGCACCCTAACAATAACCCTCACCCTCACACTAACCCTAACCCTAACCCTCACCCTCACCCTCCGCCTAACACTAATCCTATCCCTAACCCCAACCCTAAACTTAACACTAACCCGGAACCTAACCCTCATCCTAAACCTCAACCTCACCCTAGCCCATACCCTAACCCTAAGCCTAATCCTAACCCTAACCCTAACCCTAACACTAAACCTAACCCTAAACCTAACCATAAACCTCACCCTCAGGCTCACCCTCATTGTAAACTTAACACTAACCTAACACTAACAATAACCTTAACCCTAACCCTAACCCTCACTGTAACCCTAATCTTAACCTTTAGTCTTACCCTCACCATAACCCTCACAATAACCCTAACCCTCAACCTAACCCTAACCCTAAGCGTAACTCTCACCCTCACGCTCACCCTCAGCCTAACTTTAAACCTAACGCTACTCCTAACACTAACCTTCAACTTCACCCTCACACTAACCCTAACCCTAACCCTAAGCCTAACCCTCACACTCACCCTCACCCACACCCTAAGCCTCACTATCACCGTCACACTCATCCTCACCCTAACCCTAACCCTAACACTAAACCTAACTCTAACCCTAAACCTCACCCTTACGCTAACCCTAACTCTAACCCTATCCCTAAACCTAAACTTCACCCTAACCCTAACCCTAACCCTCACCCTCACAGTAACTTTCAACCTAACCCTAATCCTACCAATAACCCTAACCCTAACGCTAACCCTCACCCTGTCCATAACCCTCACCCTAACCCTAACCCTCACCCTCACCCTTAGGCTCAGCCTAAACCTAAGCCTAAGCCTAAGACTAAACCTTACCCTCACACTCACCCTCACCCTAACCCTAACAGTAACACTGTCCCTAACCCTAACCCTCACCCTCACCTTCACCCTCCGCCTATCACTAAGCCTATCCCTAACCCCAACCCTAAACTTAACACTAACCCGAAACCTAACCCTCATCCTAACCCTCACCTTCACCATAGCCCATAACTTAACCCTAAGCCTAATCCTAACCCTAACCCTAACCCTAACCCTAAACCTAACCATAAACCTCACCCTAAGCCTCATCCTCACCATAAAATTAACACTAACCTAACACTAACAATAACCCTAACCCTAAACCTAACCCTCACTGTAACCCTAAACTTAACCTTTAGACTTACCCTCACCATAACCCTCACAATAACCCTAACCCTCAACCTAACCCTAACCCTAACCGTCACCCTCACCCTCATGCTCACCCTCAGTCTAAATTTAAACCTAACGCTACTCCAAACACTAACCCTCAACTCCACCCTCACACTAACCCTAAACCTAACCCTAACCCTAACCCTCACACTCACCCTCACCCACACCCTAAGCCTCACTGTCATCCTCATGCTCACCCTCACCCTAACCCTAACCCTCACCCTCACCTCAAACCTATCTCTCACCCTAACCATAAACCTCACAATCACCCTCACCCTCACCTCACCCTAACCATAAACCTAACCCTAACCCTCACACTAATCCTCACCCTAACCCTAATGCTAACTGTAAACCTCACACTCATCTTAAGCCTCATGTTAAACCTTACTCTCACCATAAATCTAACACTAACCCTAACCCTCACCCTGACCCTAAACCTCACCCTAACTCTAACCCTAAACATAACCTTCACCCGAACCCTGACCCTAACCCTAACCCTAAACCTAACCCTCATCCTAAACCTCACCCTAACCTAATCCTATCCCTATCCCTAACGTTAACCCTAACGCTCATCTTAACCATAACCGTACCCCTCAAACTAACTCTCATCCTAAAGTTAACCCTAACAAAAACTCTCACCCTAACCCTAACCATAAAACTCAACCTAACCCTAATCCTCACCCAAATCCTCAGACTCATCCTCAGCCTAAACCTAACCCTAACCCTAATCTTAAACTAATTCTCACCCTCATCATAACCCTAACCTTCACTCTAAACCTCACCCCCACCCTCATCCGAAACCTAACCCGAACCCTAACCCGAACCCGAACCCTAACCCTCAAACCTAACCCTCTCCCAAACCCTCATCCTTACCCTAAACCTAACCCTTACCATAACCCTAAATCTCACCCACACCCTAAACCTAACCCTAACCCTAACACTCACACTCACCATAACCCTCATCCTAAAACTTACCCTCACCCTAAACCTCATCCCAACCCTCACACTCTCCCTAACCCTAACCCTCAAGCTAACCCTTACACTCACTCTAACACTAAGCCTAACCCAAACAATAACTCTCACACCAACCCTCACCCTAAATATCACCCTATCATTAACCCTAACCCTAAAACTCACCGTAACCCTAACCCTCACCCTCACCCTCAGCCTAAACCTCAGCCTAAAGCCTAACCCTAACCCTAAACCTCAGAGTCACCCTCACCCTCACCCTAACCCTAAGCCTCACCCTCACCCTCAACCTCACCCTAAACCTAACACAAACACTCAAACTAACCCTTACCCTCACCATAAACATCACCGTAACCCTAACACTCACCCTAATCTGCACCATAACCCTCAACCTCACCCTAACGCTAACCCTCACCCTCACACTAACCCTAACCCTCACCCTAAACCTAACCCTAACCCTCATCTAACCCTCACCCTAAACCAAACCCTAACCCTCACCCTAACCGTCAACCACACCCTCACCCTAAACCTAACCCTAATGCTCACACTCAACATAACCCTAAACCTCTCACTCACCCCCACCCTCAGCTTAAATCTAAGCCTAACAATAAACCTAACCCTAACCCTCACACTCAACCTCACCCTAAACCTAATAGTAACCCTAAACCTAACACTCTCACTCACCCTCACCCTCAACCTAACCCTAACCCAAACCCTGAACCGAAAATTCACCCTCACACTAACCCTAACCCTCACCCTCAACCTAAACATCACCCTAAACCTAACACTCACCCTAACCCTTAGCTTAACCCTCACCCTAAACCTAACCCTCACCCTCACCCTCACTCTCAGGCTCAACTTAATCCTAATCCTAACCCTAACCCTCACCCTCACCCTCAACTTAACCCTACCCCTAACGCTAACCCTCACCCTAACATTAACCTCCAAACTAACCCTAACCCTAAACCGAAACCTAACCCTGACCCAAACCCTAACACTCACCCCAACCCTTACGCTCACCCTAACCCCAAACTTAATGCTCAACATAACCCTAACCCTCAAGCTAACAGT
The DNA here is from genome assembly GCF_024711535.1 of Dipodomys merriami. Classification (NCBI taxonomy): domain Eukaryota; kingdom Metazoa; phylum Chordata; class Mammalia; order Rodentia; family Heteromyidae; genus Dipodomys; species Dipodomys merriami. Next base: position 1,686,802 of record NW_027206257.1, read on the forward strand.
CACCCTCAGCCTAACCCTAAACCTAAGCCTAACCCTATCCCTAAACCTCACACTCACCCTCACCCTAACCCTAATCATAAACCTATCCCTAACCCTAACCCTCCTCCTAACTCTCACCCTAACTCTAACCCTAATACTATCACTAACATTATCCTAAAACTCACCCTAACCCTAACCTAATCCTCACCCTCACCCTGATTCTAACTCTAACCCTAACGATAACACTAACACTCATCCTAACCCTAAACCTCACCCTCACCCTAAACCTATCCCTAAGTCTCAAGCTCACCCTAACCCTAACCCAAACCCTCAACTGAACCCTCACACTCACCGTCACCCTAACGCTCACCCTCCCACTAAACATCACCCTAACCCTAACCCTCACCCTTACCCTCACCCTAGCCCTAACCCTCATAGTAACCCTAAACCTCACCCTAACCTAATCCTCAACCTAACGCTTACCCTCACCATAACACTAGGGCTAAACATAACATGAATCCTCACAGTAACCCTAAACCTCAGCCTAACCCTAACCCTCACACTCTCCCTAACCTTCACCCTAACCCTAACACTCACCCTAACCCTAACTCTCACCCTCACCCTAACCCTCACCCTAAACCTCAACCACACCCTCACCCTAAACCTAACCCTAATGCTCACACTCAACATAACCCTAAACCTCACACTCACCCTCACCCTCAGCTTAAACCTAAGCCTAACAATAAACCTAACCCTAACCCTCACACTCACCCTCACCCTAAACCTAATCCTAACCCTAAACCTAACCCTCTCACGCACCCTCACCCTCAACCTATACCTAACCCAAACCCTCAACCGAACCTTCACCCTCACCCTAACCCTAACCCTCACCCTCAACCTAAACATCACCCTATACCTAACACTCACCCTAACCCTTAGCCTAACCCACCCACTAAACCTAACCCTCACCCTCACCCTCACACTCAGGCTCACCTTAAACCTAATCCTAACCCTAACCCTCAACCTGACCCTCAAACTAACCATACCCCTAACGCTAACCAGCACCCTAACACTAACCTCCTACCTAAACCTAACCCTAAACCTAACGCTAACCCTCACCCAAACCCTAACACTCACCCCAACCCTTACGCTCACCCTAACCCCAAACTTCATGCTCACCATAACCCTAACACTCAAGCTCACAGTCACGCTCAGCCTAACCCTAAACCTAATCCTAACCCTATCCCTAAACTTCACACTCACCCTCACCCTAACCCTAATCGTAACCCTAACCCTAACCCTAACCCTCCTCCTAACTCTCACCCTAACTCTAACCCTAATACTATCACTAACATTATCCTAAAACTCACCCTAACCCTAACCTAATCCTCACCCTCACCCTGATTCTAACTCTAACCCTAACGATAACACTAACCTTCACCCTAACCCTAAACCTCACCCTCACCCTAAACCTATCCCTAAGTCTCAAGCTCACCCTAACCCTAACCCAAACCCTCAACTGAACCCTCACACTCACCGTCACCCTAACGCTCACCCTCACACTAAACATCACCCTAACCCTAACCCTCACCCTTACCCTCACCCTAGCTCTAACCCTCATACTAACCCTAAACCTCACCCTAACCTAATCCTCAACCTAACGCTTACCCTCACCCTAACACTAAGGCTAAACATAACATGAACCCTCACAGTAACCCTAAACCTCAGCCAAACCCTCACCCTCACACTCTCCCTAACCCTCACCTTAACCCTAACCCTAACACTCACCCTAAGCCTAACTATCACCCTCATATAACCCTCACCCTAACCCTCACCCTAACCCTCAACCACACCCTCACCCTAAAACTAACCCTAATGCTCACACTCAACATAACCCTAAACCTCACACTCACCCTCAACCTCAGCTTAAACCTAAGCCTAACAATAAACCTAACCCTAACCCTCACACTCACCCTCACCCTAAACCTAATCCTAACCCTAAACCTAACCCTCTCACGCACCCTCAACCTCAACCTAAACCTAACCCAAACCCTCAACCGAACCTTCACCCTCACCCTAACCCTAACCCTCACCCTCAACCTAAACATCACCCTATACCTAACACTCACCCTAACCCTTAGCCTAACCCACCTCCTAAACCTAACCCTCACCCTCACCTTCACCCTCAGGCTCACCTTAAACCTAATCCTAACCCTAATCCTCAACCTCACCCTCAACTTAACCATACCCCTAACGCTAACCAGCACCCTAACACTAACCTCCTACCTAAACTTAACGCTAAACCTAAAGCTAATACTCACCCAAACCCTAACACTCACCCCAACCCTTACCCTCACCCTAACCCCAAACTTAATGCTCAACATAACCCTAACACTCAAGCTCACAGTCACCCTCAGCCTAACCCTAAACCTAATCCTAATCCTATCCCTAAACCTCACACTCACCCTCACCCTAACCCTAATCGTAACCCTAACCCTAACCCTTCTCCTAACTCTCACCCTAAACCTAACCCTAACACTATCACTAACCTTAACCGTGAACCTCACCCTAACCCTAACCCTAATCCTCACATTCACCGTTATTCTAAACCTAAAACTAACGATAACACTAACCCTAACCTTTACCCTAACCCTCACCCTCACCCTAACCCTAAAGCTAAGTCTCAACCTCACCCTAACCCTAACCCAAACCCACAACTGAACCCTCACCCTAACCCTAACCCTAAACCTCAACCTCACCCTAAACCTAACCCTAAGTCTCAAGCTAACCCTAACCCTAACCCAATCCCTGAACTGAACCCTCACCCTCACCATCACCCTAACCCTCACCCTCACCCTAAACATCACCATAACCATAAGCCTCACCCTTACCCTCAACCTAGCCCTAACCCTCATACTAACCCTAAACCTCACCCTAACCTAACCCTCAACCTAACCCTTACCCTCACCCTAACTCTAAGGCTAAACCTAACAGGAACCCTCACATTAACCCTAAACCTCACCCTAACCCTAACCCTCACCCTCAACCTCACCCTCTGCCTAACACTAAGACTATCCCTAATCCCAACCCTAACCCTAACACTAACCCTAAACCTAAGCCTCACACTTATCCTCACCCTAAACCTGACCCTAACCCTCACCCTCACACTAGCCCATACCTTAACCCTAAACCTAATCCTAACCCTCACCCTAACCCTCACCCTCAGCCTAAACTTAAGCCTAACCCTAACACTAACCCTAAACCTCAACTCACACTAACCCTAATCCTAACCCTAATCTTAACCCTCACCCTCACCCTAACTCTAACTCTAACACTAAGCCTAACCCTAACCCTCACCCTCAGCCTCACCCTAACCCTAACCGTCACCCTCAACCTCACCCTCAGCCTAACCCTAAGCCTAACCCCAATCCTAACCCTAAACCACACCCTCACCCTCACCCTATCCCTAATCCTAACCCTAACCCTCCTCCTAACTCTCACCCTAACCCTAACCCTAACCTTAACACTAACACTAACCCTTAACTTCATCCTAACCCTAACCCTAATCCTCACCCTCACTGTTATTCTAACCCTAACCCTAACGATAACACTAACCCTAACCCTAACCCTAACCCTCACCCTCACCATAAACCAAACCCTCCTCCTAACCCTAACACTAACCCTAACCCTAAACGTCACCCTAACCCTAACCCTAATGCTCACCCTCAGCCTCACCCTCAACATAAGCTTAACCCTAACCATAACACTAACAATAAACCTAACCATATCCCTAATTCTAACCCTCACCATCACCCTAACCCTAACCCTAACCCTCACCCTAACCCTAAAACTCATCCTCAATGTAACCCTAACCCTAACTTCACCCTAATGCTAACCCTAATTCTCATCCTCACACTAGCCCTCACCCGAACCCTAATCCTAACCCTGAACCTCATCCTAACACTCACCCAAATCCTAACACCCAAACCCTAACCCTAACCCTAACTATCACCCTCACCCTCACCCTCTGCTTAACACTAAGACTATCCCTAACCCCAACCTTAACCCTAACACTAACCTTAAACCTAACCCTCACACTAAACCTCACCCTAACCCTAACCCTGACCCTAACCCTAACCCTCACCCTCACCCATAGGCTCGGCCTAAGCCTAAGCCTAAGACTAACCCTAACCCTCACACTCAATTTCACCCTAACCCTAACCCTCACACTAACCCTAACCCTAAAACTCTCCCTCATGCTAGGCCTAAGCCTAAGCCTAAGCCTAACCCTAAAACTCACACTAACCCTCACCCTAACCCTAACCCTAACACTAACCCTAAATCTAACCCCAAACCTCACCCTTACCCTAACCCTAACTCTAACCCTATCCCTAAACCTAAACCTCACACTATCCATATCCCTAACCCTCACCGTCACAGTAACTTTAAACCTAAACCTAATCTTACCAATAACCCTAACCTTAACGCTAACCCTCACCTTGTCCATAACCCTCACCCTAACCTTAACCTTCACCCTCACTCTTAGGCTCAGCTTAAACCTAAGCTTAAGCCTAAGACTAACCCTTACCCTTACACTCACCCTCACCCTAACCCTAACAGTAACACTCACATTAACCCTAACCCTTACACTAACCCTCACCCTAATGCTAACACTAAACCTAAACCTCACCCGCACCCTAACCCTAACCCTCACCTTCAACCTCACCCACCGCTTAACACTAAGCCTATCCCTCACACCAACGCTAAACCTAACACTAACCCTAAACCTAACCCTCACCCTAACCCTCAACCTCACCCTAGCCCATACCCTAACCGTAAGCCTAATCCTAACCATCAACCTAACGCTAACTCTAACCCTAACACCAACACTCACCCTAAACATAACCCTCACCCTCACCTGCATCATAACACTAATCTTAACCCTAACCCTAAACCTCACCTTAAACCTCACCATAACCTTAACCCTAACAATAAACCTAACCCTAAACCTAACCATAAACTTCACCCTCAGCCTCACCCTCACCGCAAATGTAACACTAACCTACCACTAACAATAACCCTAACCCTAACCCTAACCCTCACTGTAACCCTAAACTTAACCTTTAGCCTTACCCTCATCATAACCCTCACACTAACCCTAACCCTCAACCTAGCCCGAACCCTAACCCTAACCGTCACCCTCACCCTCACGCCCACCCGCAGCCTAAATTTAAACCTAACGCTACGCCTAAAACTAACCCTCAAGTTCACGCTTACACTAACCCTAACCCTAAACCTAACCCTCACACTCACCCTCACCCACACCCTAAGCCTCAGTGTCACCCTCACGCTCACACTCACTGTAACCCTAACCCTAACCCTCACGCTAAACCTATCTCTCACCCTAACCATAAACCTAACAATCACCCTCACCTTCACCTCACCCTAACCCTAAACCTCACCCTAACCCTCACCCTAAACCTCACCCTAAGCCTAATGCTAACTCTAACCCTCACACTCACCCTGAACCTCACGCTAACCCTTACTCTCACCATAAAGCTAACACTAACCCCAACCCTCACACTGACCCTAAACCTCACCCTAACCCTAACCCTAATCATAACCCTAACGCTAACCCTAACGCTCAGCTTAACCATAACCATACCCTTCAAACTAACTCTCATCCTAAACTTAACCCTAAGCCAAACCCTCACCCTAACCGTAACACTAACTTTCAACCTAACCCTAATCCTCACCCACACCCTCAGCCTCATCCTCAGCCTAAACCTAACCCTAACCCTAAACTTCACCCTCATCCTAACTCTAACCCTAACCTTCACTCTCACCCTCACTCCCACCCTCACCCTAACCCTAACACGAACCCTAAACCGAACCCTCAACCTAACCCTCATCCTAACCCTCTCCCTAACCCTCATCCTAACCCTAACCCTAGCCCTTATCATAACCCTAAACCTCACCCTCACCCTGACCCTAAACCTAACCCTAACCCTCACCATAACCCTAAACTGAACCCCAACCCGAACCCTCACCCTAACTCTGATCCTAAACCTCTCCCTAACCCTCATCCTAACCCTAACCTTAGCCCTTACATGACCCTAAACCTCACCCTCACCCTAACCCTAACCCTAACCCTCACACTCACCATAATCCTCACCCTAAACCTTACCCTCACCCTAACCCTCATCCCAACCCTCACACTATCCCTAACCCTAACCCTCAAGCTAACCCTTACACTCACTCTAACACTAAGCCTAACCCAAACAATAACTCTCACACCAACCCTCACCCTAAATATCACCCTATCATTAACCCTAACCCTAATAATCACCGTAACCCTAACCCTCACCCTCACCCTCAGCCTAACCCTCAGCCTAAAGCCTAACCCTAACCCTAACCCTCAGATTCACCCTCACCCTAACCCTAACCCTAAGCCTCACCCTCACCCTCAACCTCACCCTAAACCTAACGCAAACCCTCAAACCAACCCTCACCCTCACCATAAACATCACCGTAACCCTAACACTCACCCTAATCCGTACCATAACCCTCACCCTCACCCTAACGCTAACCCTCAACCTCACCCTAACCCAAACCCTTACCCTAACCCTAACCCTCACCCTCATCTAACCCTCACCCTAACCCAAACACTACCCTCACCCTTACCCTCAACCACACCCTCACCATAATCCTAACCCTAATTCTCACAATCAACATAACCCTAAACCTCACACTCACCCTCAACCTCAGCTTAAACCTAAGCCTAACAATAAACCTAACCCTAACACTCACACTCAACCTCACCCTAAACCGAATCCTAACCCTAAACCTAACCCTCTCACTCACCCTCACCCTCAACCTAACCCTAACCCAAACCCTCAACCGAAACTTCACCCTATCCCTAACCCTAACCCTCACGCTCAACCTAAACATCACCCTAAACATAACCCTCACCCTAAACCTTAGGCTAACCCTCACTCTAAACCTAACCCTCACTCTCACCCTCACCCTCAGGCTCACCTTAAACCTAATCCTAACCCTAACCTTCACCCTCACCCTCAACTTAAACCTACCCCTAACGTTAACCCTCACCCTAACACTAACCTCCAAACTAACCCTAACCCTAAACCTAACGCTAACCCTCACCCAAACCCTAACACTCACACCAACCCTTACCCTCACCCTAATCCCAAATCCAATGCTCACCATAACCCTAAAACTCAAGCTCACAGTCACCCTCAGCATAACCCTAAACATAAGCCTAACCCTATCCCTAAACCTCACACTCACCCTCACCCTAACCCTAATCCTAACCCTAACCCTAACCTTCCTCCTAACTCTCACCCTAACCCTAACCCTAACACAATCACTAACATTAAGCCTAAATCTCACCCTAACCCTAACCCTAATCCTCACCCTCAACGTTATTCTAACCCTAACCCTAACGATAACACTAACCCTAACCCTAACCCTAACACTCACCCTCACCCTCAACCTAAACATAAGCATCAACCTCACCCTAAACCTAACCCAAATATTCAACTGAACCCTCACCCTCACCTTCTCCCTCACCCAAACCCTCACCGTAAACATCACCCTAACCCTAACCCTCAACCTTACCCTCACCCTAGCCCTAACCCTCATACTAACCCTAAACCTCACCCTAACGTAACCCTCAACCTAACCCTTACCCTCACCCTAACACTAAGCCTAAACCTAACATGAGCCCTTACAGTAACCCTAAACCTCACCCTAAACTTAACCATCACACTATGCCTAACCCTCACCCTAACCCTAACCTAACCCTCATCCTAACCCTAATCATCATCCTCACCCTCACTCTCACCCTAACCCTCTGCCTTAAGCCTAACCCTAACCCTCACAATCACCCTCACCCTAACCCTAACCATAAGCGTCACCCTCACTCTCAACCTCACGCTAAACCTAACGCAAACCCTCAAACCAACTCTCACCCTCACCATAAACATCACCGTAAACCTAACACTCACCCTAATTGGCACCAAAACACTAACCCTCACCCTAACGATAACCTTCACCCTCACCCTCACCCTAACCCTCACCCTAATTCTAACCCTCACCGTCATCTAACCCTCACCCTAACCCAAACCCTAAAACTCTCCCTAACCCTCAACCTCAACCTCACCATAAAAGTAACCGTAATGCTCACACTCAACATAACCCTAACCCTCACACTCACCCTAACCCTAAGCTTAAACCTAAGCCAAACAATAACCCTAACCCTAACCCTCACACTCACCCACACCTTAAACCTAACCCTAACCCTAATCCTAACACTCTCACTCACCCTGAGACTCACCCTAACCCAAACCCAAACCCTCAACCTAAACATCACCCTAAACCTAACCCTAACCCTAACCCTTAGCCTAACCCTCACCCTAACCCTAACCCACACCCTCACCCTCATCAACAGGCTCACACTAAACCTATTCCTAACCCTAAAACTCACTCTCATCCTCAACCTAACCCTACCCCTAATGCTAACCCTCACTCTAAACCTAACCTCCAACCTAACCCTAAACCTCACAATTAACGTAACCCTCAACCTAACCCTAAACCTCACCCTAACCCTAAACCTCATGCTCACAGTCACCCTCCGCCTAACACTAAACCTAAGCCTAACCCTAACCCAAACCCTCAACTTAACCCTCACCCTCACCCTGAACCCAACCCTAAGTCTCACCCTCACCCTAACATCACCATAACCCTAACCCTCACCCATACCCTCACCCTAGCCCTAACCCTCATACTAACCCTAAACCTCACCCTAAACCTAACACTCAACCTAACACTTACCCTCACCCTAACACTAAGCCTAAACCTAACATGAACCCTCACACTATCCCTAAAACTCACCCTAAGCCTAAACCTCACTTTAACCCTAACCCTCACACTAACCCTAACCCTATCCCTCACCCTAACCCTCACTCTAACCCTAACCCTGACCCTAACCCTCACCCTGTCCATAACCCTCATCCTAACCCTAACCCTGACCCTACCCCTAACCCTCACCCTCTCCCTTAGGCTTGGATTAAGCCTAAGCCTAAGACTAAAACTAACCCTTACACTTACACTGACCCTCACCCTAACCCTAAAAGTAACAGTCACCCTAACCCTAACCCTCACACTAACTCTCACCGTAACACTAACACTAACCATAAACCTCACCCAAACCCCAACCCTAACCCTCACCCTCACCCTCACCCTCCGCCTAACACTAAGACTATCCCTAACCCCAACCCTAACCCTAAAACTAACCCTAAACCTAACCCTCACCCTAACCCTCACTCTAACCCTGACCCCAACCCTCACCCTAACCCTAACCCTCACCTCACCCTCACCATAACTCTAATCCTAACCTTAACCCTAACCCTAACCCTCACACTCACCCTCACCTTAACCCTAATCTTAATCCTAACCCTAACCCTAACACTCACCCCCACCCTAAACCTCACGCTAACCCTAACCCTAACACTAACCATAACCCTAACACTCACCCTACACTAACTCTAACCATAAACCTCACCTTAACCCTAAACCTCACCCTAACACTTACCTTCACACTAAAACTCACCATAACCCGAACACTAACCCTCACACTAACCCTAACCATCAACCTAAACTTAAAACTCACCCTAACCCTAACCCTAAACTTCAACCTTGCCCTAACCCTAACCATTACCCTAACCCTATCACTCACCCTAACCGTAACCCCCACCCTCAACCTCAAGCTGGGCCTAAGCCTAAGCATAAGCCTAAGACTAACCCGAACCCGAACCCTCACCCTCACCCTAATCGTAACTGTAAGTCTAACCGTAACCCTCAAACTAACCCTCACCCTAACGCTAACAGTAACCCTATCCCTAACCCTCACCTAACCCTCACCCTAACCCTTAACCTTCACCATTACCATAACACTCACCCTCAGACTAACCCTCACCTTTACCCTTACTGTCACCCTCACCCTAACCCTCACCCTAACCATAATCATCATTCTAACACTCACCCTAACTGTAACCCTAACCATCACCCTAACCGTAACCCTCACCCTCACCTTCAGCCTAGGCCTATCCCTAAGCCTAAGCCTAACCCTAACCCTAAACATCACCCTCATCCTAGCCCTCACCCTAACCCTAATCCTAACCCTAACCCTCATCCTAACCCTCAACCTAACCATAACCCTATCCATCACTCAAAAGCGAATTCTCATCCCCATTATCACCCTCAGCCTAATCCTAAGCCTAAGCCTAATCCTAACCCTAATCCACACACTCACCCTCACTGTAACCCTAATCCTAAACCTAACCCTAACCCTAAACCTAATCCTAAACCTCACCCTCACCCTAACCCTAACCCTAACGCTCACCCTAACACTAACCCTCACCCTCAACGTAACTCTAACCCTAAACCTCAACCTAACGCTAACCCTAACCCTCACCCACACTGTAGCCCTCACTTAACCCTAATCCTAACCCTAAACCTCATCCTAACCCTCACCCTAACCCTAAAACCCTGACCTTCATCCTAACCCTAACACTCTCCCCCTCACACTCATGCTCGGCCTAAGCCTAAGTTTAAGACTAAGACTAACCATAACCCTCACACTCATCCTATCCCTCACCCCAAACCTAACACTAACCCTCACCCTCACCTTAGCCAATACTCGAAACCTAAGCCTAAACCTAACCCTCACCCTTACCCTCATTCTCACCCTCACCCTAACTCTAATCCTAACCCTAACCCTCACACTCACCCTCATCCTAAACCTAATTGTAACACTAACCCTAACCCTAACACTAACCCTCACCCTAATGCTAATTCTAACCCTAAACCTCATCCTTACCCAAACCCTAACCCTCACCCTCACCTTCACCTTCTGCTTATCACTAAGCCTATCCCTAACCCCAGCCCTAACCCTAACACTAACCCTAAACCTAACTCTCACACTAACCCTCAAACTAAAACTCACCCTAACCCTCAATCTCACCCTCACCCTAAACCTAACCCTAATTCTCACACTCAACATAACCATAACGGTCACACTCACACTCACCCTCAGCTTAAACATAAGCCTAAAAATAACCCTAACCCTAAACCTCACACTCACCTTCACCCTAAACCTAAACCTAACCATAAACTTAACCCTCACACTCACCCTCACCCTCACTCTAACCCTAACCGAAACCCTCAACCGAACCCTCACTCTCACCCTCAACCTAAACCTAACCCTCACCCTAACCCTCAACCTAACCCTACCCCTAATGCTAACACACATCCTAACCCTAATCTCCAACCTAATCCGATCCCTAAACCTAACGCTAACACTCACCCTAACCCTAACCTCCAACCTAACGCTAACGCTCACCCTAACCCTAACGTGAACCCTCACCCTAACCCTAACACTCAACCCAACCATTACCTTCACCCTAACCCTAAACCTCACCCTAACCCTAACTCTCACGCTCACAGTCACCCTCAGCCTAACCCTAAACTTAAGCCTAACGCCATCCCAAACCCTCACACACATCCTCACACTAAACCTAACCCTACGACTCACCCTCACCCTCAACCTCACCCTAACGCTAACCCAAACCCTCAAATTAACCCTCACCCTCACACTAACCCTAACCCTCACCCTCACCCTGAACATCACCCTAACCCTAATACTCACCCTTTCCCTCACCCTAGCCCTAACCCTCATACTAACCCTAAACCTCACCCTAACCCTAAACCTCAACCTAACCCTAACCCTAACCCTAACACTAAGACTAAACCTAACATAAACCCTCAAAGTAACCCTAAACCTCACCCTAACCCTAACCCTCACACTAACCCTAACCCTCACCCTAACCCTAACACTAAACCTACCCTTCACCCTACCCCTCACTCTAACCCTAAACCCAACCCTAACCCTCACACTCACCGTCACCCTAACACTCACCCAACCCTAACACTTAACCAAACCCTAACCCTCATACTCTCCCGAACCCTAAGCCTCACACTATCACTCACACTCATCCTCAACCTAAACCTCACTCTAACCCTAACCCTCACCCTAACCTCATCCTTACCCTCAACCTAACCCTCACCCTCAACCTAACACTAACCGTAACCCTAACACTAAACCTCACCCTAATCCTCACCCTAACCCTATGCCTAACCCTCACCATCACGCTAACCTTTAACATTACCCTCAGCCTAAACCTCACACAAACCCTAACACTCAACCTAACCCTAACTCTAACCGTCACCCTCACCCTCACGCTCACCCTCAGCCTAACTGTAAACCTAACCCTACTCCTAACACTAACATTCACCTTCACCCTCACACTAACCCTAATCCTAAACCTAACCCTAAGTCTAAGCCTCACACTCACCCTCACAGTCACCCTGACCCTAAGCCTCACTTTCACACTCACACTCACCCTCACCCTAACCCTAACCATAACTCTAAGCCTAAACCTCACCCTAACCCTAACCCTAACACTCACCCTCAATCTAACCTTTAACCTTACCCACACCCTAACCCTCACACTAACCCTAACCCTCACCCTAACCCTAACCCTCACCCTAACCCTCACCCTCACCATAGACCTCACCCTAACCCTAATCCTAACCCTAAACCTCACCCTAAACCTAACCCTCAACCTAACCCTAACCCTCACCCTCATCTAACCCTCACCCTAACCCAACCCTAACCCTCACCTTCACCCTCACCTTAACCCTAACCCTGACACTAAACAAACCCTAACACTCATCCTAACCCTCACACTAACCCTAATGCTAACCCTAATCCTAACCATAACCCTCACCCTAAACCTAAAGCTCAACCTAACCCTAACCCTCACACTCATCTAACCCTCACCCTAACCCAACCCTAACCCTCATCCTAACCCTCACCCTAACCCTAACCCTCACCCTAACCTAACCCTAACACTCACCCTAACCCTCACACTAGACCTAATGATAACCGTAACCTTCACCCTCACACTAACCCTTCAACCTAACCCTTAAACTCACAGTAACCCTAACCCTAACACTAACCCTCAACCTCACCCTAAACCTCAGCCAAACCCTAACCCTCACCCCAACACTTACCCTCACCCTAACTCTCATCCTAACGCTAACCCTAACGCTAAACCTCACTTCACCCGCAACCTCACCTTAACCGTAACCCTAACACTAAACCTAACAATAACCCTCACACTAACCCTAACCCTCACACTAACCTTCACCCTCAACCTCACCCTCAACCTCATCCTCATCTTAACGCTAACCATAACCCTAACCCTGAACCTCACCCTAACCCTCACCCTAACCCTAAACCTAACCCTCACCCTCTCCCTAACCTTTAGCCTTAACCTCACCCTAACCCTCACACTAAACCTAACCCTCACCCTAACCCTAACCCTAACCGTCACCCTCATCCTCACTCTCACCCTCAGCCTAAATTTAAACCTAACGCTACTCCTAACACTAACCCTCAACTTCACCCTCACACTAACCCTAACCCTAACCCTAAGCCTAACCCTCACACTCACCCTCACCCACAACCTAAGCCTCACTGTCACCCTCACGCTCATCCTCACCCTAACCCTAACCCTAACCCTCACGCTAAGCCTATCTCTCACCCTAACCATAAACCTCACAATCACCCTCACCCTCACCTCACCCTAACCCTAAACCTAAACCTAACCCTCACTCTAAACATCACCCTAACCCTAATGCTAACTCTAACCCTCACACTCACCCTAAACCTCACGCTAACCCTTACTCTCACCGTAAATCTAAACCTAACCCTAACCCTCACTCTGACCGTAACCCTCACCCTAAACCTAATCCTAACCCTAGCCCTCACCCTCACACTCAACCTAACCCTACCCCTAACGCTAACCCTCACCCTAAACCTAAACTCCAACCTAACCCTAACCCTAACCCTACCACTAAGCCTCACCCTAAACCTAACCCTCATCCTAACCCTAACCCTCAACCTCACAGTCACCCTCAGCCTAACCCTAAAGCTAAGCCTAACCCTATCCCCAATCCTCACACTCACCATCACCCTAAACCTAACCCTAAGTCTTACCCTCACCCTCAACCTTACCCTAACCCTAACCCAATCCCTCAACTGAACCCTTACCCTCACCCTAACACTCACCCTAACCCTAACTCTCACACTCACCATAACCCTCACCTTAAACCTTACCCTCACCCTAACCCTGATCCCAACCCTCACCCTATCCCTAATCCTAACCCTCAACCTAACACTTACACTCACTCTAACACTAAGCCTAACCCTAACACTAACTCTCACACTAACCCTCACCCTAAATATCACCCTATCATTAACTCTAACCCTATCCCTAACTCTCACCCTCACCCTCAGCCTAACCCTCAGCCTAAAGCCTATCCCTAACCCTGACCCTCAGAGTCACCCTCACACTAACCCTAACCCTAAGCATCACCCTCACCCTCAAACTCAACCTACACCTAACGCAAACCCTCAAACCAACCCTCACCCTCACCATAAACATCACCGTAACACTAACACTCACCCTAATCCGCACCATAAACCTAACCCTCACCCTAACGCTAACCGTCACCTTCACCCTAACACTAATCCTCAAACTAACCCTCAACCTCACCCTCACCCTAAACCTAACCCTAATGCTCACATTCAACATAACCCTAACCCTCACTCTCCCCCTCACCCTCAGCTTAACCTTAAGCCTAACAATAACCCAAACCCTAACCCTCACACTCACCCTCACCCTAAACCTAAGCCTAACCCTAATCCTAACCCTCTCACTCACCCTCACACTCACCCTAACCCTAACCCAAACTCTCAACCTAAACATCACCCTAAACCTAACCTTCACACTAACCCTTAGCCTAACCCTCACCCTAACCTTAACCCTCACCCTCACCCTCACCCACAGGATCACCCTTAACCTAATCCTAACCCTAGCCCTCCCTCTCCCCCTCAACATAACCCTACCCCTAACGCTAACCCTCACCCTAAACCTAACCTCCAACCTAACCCTAACCCTAACCCTAACGCTAACCCTCAACCTAACCCTAACCCTCAACAAAACCCTAACCCTCACGCTCACAGTCACCTTCAGCCTAACTCTAAACCTAAGCCTAACCCTATCCCTAATCCTCACACTCACCATCACCCTAAACCTAACCCTGAGTCTCACCCTCACCCTCAACCTCACCCTAACCCTAACACAAACCCTCAACTGAATCCTCACCCTCACCCTCACCCTCACCCTAACCCTAACCCTAACCCTCACACTCACCATAACCCTCACCCTAAACCTTACCCTCACCCTAACAGTCATCACAACCCTCACCCAATCCCTAACCCTAACCCTCAACCTAACCCTTACACTCACTCTAACACTAAGCCTAACCCTAACACTAACTCTCACACTAATCCTCACCCTAAATATCACCCTATCATTAACCCTAATCCTAAAACTAACCTTCACCCTCAACCTAACCAACAGCTTAAGCCTAACCCTAACCTTAACCCTCAGAGTCACCCTCAAACTTACCCTAACCCTAAGCCTCACCTTCACCCCCAACCTCAACCTAAAACTAATGCAAACCCCCAAACCAACCCTCACCCTCAACATAAACATCAGAGTAACCCTAACACTCACCCTAATCTGCACCATAACCCTAACCCTCACCCTAACACTAACCCTCACCGTCACCCTAACCCGAACCATCTCCACAACCCTAACCCTCACCCTCATCTAACCTTCACCCTAACCCAAACCCTAACCCTCAAACACACCCTCACCCTAAACCTAACCCTAATGCTCACACTCAACATAACCCTAACCCTCACACTCACCCTCATCCTCAGCTTAAACCTAAGCCTAACAATAACCCTAACCCTAACCCTCACACTCACCCTCACCCTAAACCTAATCCTAACCCTAAACCTAACCCTCTCACTCACCCTCACCCTCAACCTAACCATAACCCTCAACCTAAACATCACCTTAAACCTAACCCTCACCCTAACCCTTAGCCTAACCCTCACCCTAACCCTAAACCTCACCCACACCCTCACCCTCAGGCTCACCTTAAACCTAATCCTAACCCTCACCCTCAATCTCAAGCTCAACCTAACCCTACCTCTAACGCTAACCCTCACCCTAACCTAACCTCCAACCTAACCCTAACCCTAAACCTAACGCTAACCCTCACCCAAACCCTAACACTCACCCCAACACTTACCTCACCCTAACCCCAATCCTAATGCTCACCATAATACTAACACTCAAGCTCACAGTCACCCTCAGCCTAACCCGAAACTAAGCCTAACCCTATCCCTAAACCTCACACTCAACCTCACCCTAACACTAATCCAAACCCTCAACTGAACCCTCACCCTCACCCTCACCCTAAGCCTCACCCTCACCCTAAACATCACCCTCAACCAAACCATCACCCTTACCCTCAACTTAGCCCTAAACCTCATACTAACCCTAAACCTCACCCTAAACCTGACCTTCAACCTAACCCTTACCCTCACCCTAACACTAAGTCTAAACCTAACATGAACCCTCACAGTAGCCCTAAACCTCACCCTAAACCTAACCCTCACACTATCCCTAACCCTCACCCCAACCCTAACCCTAACCCTCACCCTAACTCTAAACATCACCCTCACCCTCAACTTCAGCCTAACCCTCAGCCTAAAGCCTAACCCTAACCCTCACAGTCACCCTCACCCTTACCCTAACTCTAAGCCTCACCCTCACCATCAACCTCACCCTAAACCTAATGCAAACCCTCAAACCAAACTCACGCTTACCCTAAACATCACCCTCACCCTAACCCTCACCCTAATCTGCACCAGAACCCTAACCCTCACCATAACGCTAATCCTCACCCTCAACCTAACCCTAACCCTCACCCTAACCCTAACCCTCACCCTCATCTAACCCTCACCCTAACCCAAACCCTAACCCTCACCCTAACCCTCAACCTCACCCTCACCCTAAACCTAACCCTAATGCTCACACTCAACATAACCCTAACCCTCACACTCACCCTCACCCTCAGCTTAAACCTAAGCCTAACAATAACACGAAACCTAACCCTCCCACTCACCCTCACCCTAAAACTAACCCTGACACTAATCCTAACCCTCTCACTCACCCTCACACTCACCCTAACCCTAACCCAAACCCTCAACCTAAACATCACCCTAAACCTAACACTCACCCTAACCCTTAGCTTAACCCTCACCCTAACCCTAACCCTCACCCTCACCCTCACCCTCAGGCTCACCTTAAACCTAATCCTAACCCTCACCCTCACGCTCAACCTAACCCTTATCCTAACGCTAACCCTCAACCTAACATTAACCTCCAACCTAACCCTAACCCTAAACCTAACGCTAACACTCACCCAAACCCTAACACTCACCCGAACACTTACCCTCACCCGAACCCCAACCCTAATGCTCACCATAACCCTAAACCTCAGGCTCATAGTCACCCTCAGCCTAACCCTAAACCTAAGCCTAACCCTATCCCTAAACCTCACACTCACCCTCACCCTAAACCTAACCCTAAGTCTCAATCTCACCCTAACCCTAACCAAAACCCTCAACCTAAACATCACCCTAAACCTAACCCTCACCCTAAACCTTAGCCTAACCCTCACCCTAACCCTAACCCTCACCCTCACCCTCACCCACAGGCTCACCCTAAACGTAATCCTAACCCTAACCCTCATCCTCAACCTAACCCTCACCCTAACTCTAACCCTCAACCGAAGCCTAACCCTCACGCTCACAGTCACCCTCAGCCTAACCCTAAACCTAAGCCTGACCCTATCCCTAATCCTCACATTCACCGTCACCCTAAACCTAACCCTAAGTCTCACCTTCACCCTCAACCTCACCCTAACCCAAACACACAACTGAACCCTCTCCTTCACCCTCACCCTAATACTCACCCTCACCTTAAACATCACCCTAAACCTAACCCTCACCATTGCCCTCACCCTAGCCCTAACCCACATATTACCCCTAAACCTCACCATAAACCTAACCCTCAACCTAACCCTTATTCTTACCCTAACACTAAGCCTAAACCTAACATGAAACCTCACAGTAATAGTAAACCTCACCCTAACCCTAACCCTAACCCTTACCGTAACCCTAAACCTCATCCTAAACCTCACCCTAACCCTAAACCTATCCCTAACCCTAACGCTAACCCTAACGCTCACACTAACTGTAACCGTACCCCTCAACCTAACCCTCATCCTAAACTTAAGCCTAACCCAAACCCTCACGCTAACCTTAACCCTAACACTCACCCTAACTCTAATCCTCACCCACACCCTCACCATCACCCTCAGCCTTACCCTCAGCCTAAGCCTAAACCTAACCCTAACACTAACACTCACCCTCACACAAACCCTACCCTAAGCCTCACCATCACCCTCAACCTCACCCTTACCAAAACCCTAACCCTCACACTATCCCTAACCCTCACCCTAATGCTGACCCTCAACCTAAACCTTACACTCACCCTAACACTAAGCGAAACCCTAACACTAATTCTGACAATAACCCTCACCCTAAACATCACCCTATCCCTAACCCTAACCCTAACCCTCACCCTAACCCTAACCCTCACACTCACCCCCACCCTCAGCCTAACCCAAAGCCTAAGCCTAACCCTAACGCTAACCCTCAAACTCACCCTCACACTAACCCTAAGCCTAATTCTCACCCTCACACTCAACCTCACCCTAACTCTAACCCATACCCTCAAACCAACCCTCACCCTCAACCTCAGCCTAACCCTCACCCTAAACATCACCCTAACCCTAAACCTCACCCTAATCCTCACCCTTACCCTAACCATCACCCTAACCCTAACCCTCACCCTAAACCTAAACCTCAATCTAAACATTACCCTCAACCTAACACTAAGCCTAACCCTAACACTAACCCTCACTAACCCTAAACCTCACCCTAACCCTAATCCTCACCCTAACATAACCCTAACACTCACCCTAACCCTCAACCTATCCCTTAATCGCACCCTAAACCTAACCCTAACACTAACCCTCAACCTCACCCTCAACCTCACCCTAACCCTAACCCTCACCCCAACACTTACCTTCACCAAAACCCTCACTCTAACGCTAACCGTAACGCTTAACCTCACCTCACCCGCAACCTCACCTTAACCGTAAACCTAACCCTAACCCTAACAATTACCCTAACCCTAACCCTAAACCTAATCCTTACCCTAACCCACACCATCACCCTCACCTTCACCCTAAACCGAACCCTAATCCTCTCCATAAACCTAAACCTATCCCTAAACCTAACCCTCACACTCACCCTAACCCTCACCCTAAAACTTACCCTCACCCTAACCCTCAGCCTAACCCTAAACCTAACTCTAACCCTCACCTTATCCTTCACCCTAAACCCAACCGTAACGTTAACCCTCAAACTAACCCTGAACCTCACCATAACCCTAACCCTGCCCCTCATCGTAACCATCATCCTAACCCTCACCCTAACCCTAAATCTAACCCTAAAACTTACCCGCACCCTAACACTCACCCTCACACTCACCCTAAGCCTCACCCTCACACCCACCCTAACCATCACCCTATCCCTAACCCTCACCCTAACCCTAAGATTAACACTCACCCTAATCATAACCCTCACCCTCACCCTCACCCTCAGCCTAAACCTAACCCTAATCCTAACCCTAAATCTAACCCTCACCCTAACACTTACCCTAACAATCACCCTAACCCTAACCCTAATGCTCACACTCAACATAACGCTAAGCCTCATACTCACCCTCACCCTTAGCTTAATCCTAAGCCTAACAATAAAGCTAACTCTAACCCTTACACTCACCCTCACCCTAAAACTAATCCTAACCCTAAACCTAACCCTTAAGCTCACCCGCACCATAACACTCACCCTAACCCTCACCTTAACACTCACCCTCACCCTAACCATCAACCTATCCCCAACGGTCACCCTCACCCTAAGCCTAAGCCTCAGAGTAACCCTAACCCTCACCCTCACCCTCACCCTCAGCCTAACCCGAACCCTAATCCTAAACCTAAGCCTCACCTTAACCCTCACCCTAACTCTAAACCTAAAACTCACACTCACCCTAACCCTAACTCTCACACTCACCCTCACCCTCAGCCTAAACCTAAGCCTAATATTTACACTAACCCTAACCCTCACACTCACCCTCACCCTGAACCTATCCCAAACCTTCAACCAAAACCTCACCCTCACTCTCACCCTAAACATCACCCTCACCCTAAACATCACACTAAACCTAAGCCTCACCGTAAGCCTTAGTCTAACCCTCACCCTAACCCTCACAGTCACCCTCAGGCTCACCCTAACCCCAATCCTAATCCTAACCCTCACACTCAACCTTATCTTCACCCTCACCCGAACTTTAACCCTAAAAATAACCCTAACCCTAACCCTGAACCTAACCCTCAACCTAACCATAAACCTCACGCTAACCCTCACCCTCACCCTCACCCTCATCTTAAACCTAAGCCTAACCCTAACCCTCACCCTTACACTCACCTTAACACTAGTCCTAACCCTAAACCTCACCCTAACAGTAAACCTAACCCTCACCCTTTCTTTATCCTCACCCTAAACCTAACCCTCACATTAACCTTTATGCTCACCCTAACCCTCACCCTAATTCTAACCTTAACCACTAACCTAACCCTCACTCTAACCCTAACCCTAACCCTCACTCTCACCCTAACTCTCACCTAATCCTCACCCTAACCCTAACCTCTACCTAACCAAGACCCTCACCCTCAACCTCGCCCTCATCTTTAACCTAACACTCACCCTCACACTACCCCTCACCCTAACCCTACCCCTAATCCTAAACCTCAAATTCACCCTCACCCTCACCCGCAGCCTAACCCTAACTCTAAAGCTAATACTAAACATAACCCTCAGCATAACCCTAACCCTCACCCTAAACCCTTACCCTCACCCTCACCCTAACCCTAACTGTAACCCTCACAATAAACCTAACCCTCACCCTAAACCTAACCCTAACCCTCACCCTAACCCTAATCATCATCCTAATCTAGCCATCACCCTAACCCTCACCCACACCCTAAACCTGACCCTAACCCCACCCTCAAATTAACACTAAGGCTAACTCTCACCCTAAACCTAACCCTTACCCTAAAATTAACCCTCACCCTATCCCTCAACCTAACCCTAACCCTAAGCATCACCCTCACTCTCACCTTAAACAGAACCCTAATCCTGACCCTCAACCTAAACCTAACCCTCACCCTAACCCTAACCCTCACCTTAAAAGTTACAATCACCCTAACAGTAACCCTAACCCTAACACTAAACCTCACACTAACCCTAACAATCACCCTAAGCCTAACATTAACCCTAACCCTAATCCTCACCCTCACCCGAAACCTAACCCTAACCCTAACCCACACCCTCACCCTCACCCTCATCCTCACCCACACCCTAAATCTGACCCTAAAAATAACCCTAACCCTAACCCTAAACCTAACCCTCACCCTAACCCTAACCCTCACTCTAACCCTCATCCTCACCATCACCCTAACCTTAACCCTAAGCCTAACCCTCACCCTCACCCTCACTTAATACTCAGCCTAACCCTAACCATTATCTAAAAAGGCCCTCACCCTCACCTTCACCCTAACCCTCACCCTCACCCTAGCACTCACCCTAAACGTAACCCTACCCGTAAACCTCACCCGCACTATCACCTTCATGCTCAGCCTTACCCTAACCCTACCCCTAATCCTAACCCTAACCATCAACCCATCATAACCCTCACCATAACTCTTACCCCCACCCTCACCATATGCCTAACTGTAACGCTCTCACGAAACCTAAAACTAACCCTAAACCTAACCCTACCCCTCACCCCAAACCTCAACCTAAACCTAACCCTGACCCTCACCCTAATGCTAACCCTAACCCTCACCTTAGCCCTCACCCTAATCCTAACCATCATCCTAAACCTCACGCTCACACCACCCACAAACTAACCCTAACCTTAAACCTCACCCTAAGCCTAACCCTCACCCTAACCCTAACCCGCACCCTAGCCCTCACCCTAAACTTAACCCTAACCCTCCCCGTCACCCTAACCCTAAACCTAACCCTAACCCTCACCCTAACCCTCACCCTAACACTAACCCTAACCCTAACCCTCACCTTTACCTTAACCCTCACCCTAACCCTTAACCTCATCCTCACCCTAAACCTCACACTAAACCTAACCCTCACCCTAACTCTAACCCTAACCCTCACCCTCACCCTCACTCTCAGGCTAACCCTAACCCTAACCCTCACCCTCACCCTCACCCTCACCCAAACCCTACTAATAACTCTAACACTCACCCTAACCCTCACGCTATCACTTAAACACACCATAAACCTAAACCTGACCCTAACCCTCACCCTCACCATAAACCTCACCTTAACCCTAACAGTAACCCAAACACGAAACCCTTAACCTAACCCTAAACTGAACCCGAACCCTCACCAGAAACCTTAAACCTAAACCTAAACCAAACCCTCAAGCTAACAGTCACCCTAAACCTAACCCTATCCCTAACCCTACCCCTCAATCTAAACCGCACCCTAAACCATATCCTCACCCTCACCCTGACCCTAACCCTAACGCTAACCCTCACAATAAATCTAACCTCACTCTAAACCTAAACTTTCCCCTCACCCTAAGCCTCATCCTAACCCTAAACCAAACCCAAAACCTCTCCCTAACCCTAATCCTAACCCTAACTCTCAACTTCACCCTCACCCTCAGCCTAACCCTAACCCTCACACTAAACCTCACCGTCAAGCCAACCGTCAACCTAATCCTCACACTAACCCTAACCCTAACCTGTACACTAACCCTAAACCTAAACCTCAACAAAACCCACAGTTACCCTAAACCTAGACCTTACCTTAACCCTTACCCTCACCCTAACCCTAACCCTCACCCTCAACCTAACTCTAACCCTCACCCTAAACCTAACCCTCACCTTAATACTAAGCCTAAACCTAACACCAACACTCACACTAATCCTAACCCTCAGCCTAAACCTAACCCTCAACCTAAACCTAACCCTAACCCAAATCCTCACCCTCACCTTATCCCTCACACTAACCCTTTTCCTAACCCTAACTCTAACCCTCACACTAACACTAACCCTCTCCCGTTCCTTAACCCTCACCCTCACCAAAAACCTCACCTTTACCCTTAACTTACCCTCACCCTAACCCTCACACTAACCCAAAACCTCACCCTAAACTAACCAAAACACTCACACTAAACCTCACCCTAACCCTAATGCTAACCCTAACACTCACCCTCACCCTAAACCTCAACCTAAACCTTCACCTCAACCTAACAGTAACCCTAACCCTCAACCTCACCCTAAGCCTAACAATAACCCTAACCCTTACCCTCACCCTAACCGTAAACCTAAGCTAGCCCTTAACGTTACCCTAACCCTCACACTCACCCTAACCCTAATCTAAACCCTAACCTAACCTCAACCTAAACCTTCACCTCAACCTAACACTAACCCTAACCCTCAACCCCAACCTAAACCTCATCTTAACCCTATCCCTAATCTTCACACTAACCCTAACCCTCACCCTAACCTTAACCCTACCCCTCACCCTAAACCTCATCCTAAACCTTACCCTAAACCTAACCCTAACCCTAAACCTCACACTAACCCTAACCCTCACCCTCACCCTCACCCTCAACGTAACCATAAACCTAACCCTAAACCTAAAAATAACCCTATTCCTAGCCCTTATCCTAACCCTCACCTTCACCCTTATCCTAACCCTCACCTTCACCCTCACCCTAACCCTAACCCTCAACCTTAACCTAACCATCAACCTCACCGTAACCCTAAACCTAACCCTAAAACTTAGTCTCATATTAACACTAACCCTAAACCTAAAACTAGCCATTACACTAACCCTAATCCTCAGCCTAACCCTAACCCTCAACCTATCCCTATCCCTAACCCTAACACTCACCCTCACCCTAGCCCTCACCCTAAACCTAATCCTAATCCTAACCCTCACCCTAAACCTAACCCTCACCCTATTCCCAACCCTCAATCTCACCCTCACCCTAACCCTAACCCCAAACCAAACACTCACCCTAACCCTCACCCTTATTGTAAACCTAAACCTAACCCTCACCCTAACCCACAAGCTTACCATAATCCTAACCCTCACACTTAACATTACCCTGACCCTCAACCTAACCCTCACCCTAACCCTAACCCTCACACTAACCTTACGCTAACCCTCACACTAACCATAATGCTAACCCTAACTCTCACTCTGACCCTAAACCTCACCATAACCCGAAACCTCACCCTAAACCTATCCTTATCCCTAACCCTCAACCTAACCTTTACCCTCAAACTAACACTAACACTAAGCCTCACACTAACAATAAACCTCACCCTAACTCTAACCTCACCCTAACCCTAACCCTCACCCTAACAGTAACCCTAACCCTCACCCTCACCCTAACCTTTAACCTTACCCTCACCCTAATCCTCACAACAACCCTAACCCTAAGACTAACCGTTACCCTCTCCCTCACGCTCACACTCAGCCTAAATTTAAACCTAACCCTACTCTTAACCCTAACCCTCACCTTCACCCTCACACTAACCCTAACCCTAAAGCTAACTCTAAGCCTAACCCTCACAATCACCCTCACCCTCACCCTAAGCCTCACTGTCACCCTCACGCTCACCCACACCCTAAACCAAAGCCTAACCCTCACCCTAAACCTATCGCTCACCCTAACCATAAACCTCACAATGACCCTCACCCTCACCTCACCCTAACCATAAACCTAACCCTAACACTCACCCTAAACCTCACCCTAACCCTAATGCTAACTCTAACCCTCACACTCACCCTAAACCTCATGCTAACCCTTACGCTCACCGTAAAGCTAACCCTGACCCTACCCCTCACCCTAATCCTAACCCTAACCCTAATCCTAACCCTCATCCTAAACCTCACCCTAAACCTAAACCTATCACTAACCCTAACGCTAACCCTAACGCTCACCCTAACCCTAACCCTAACCTAATCCTAACACGAACCCTCACCCTAAACCTCACCCTTAACCTTAAACTAACCCTCATACAAACCATCACCCTAATTCTAACCCTCACCTTAACCTACCCCTAAACCTCACCCTAAAACTCACCTTCACCCTATCCCTATTCCTCACCCTAACCCTCACACTCACACTCAACCCCACCCTATTCCTAACCCTAAACCTCACCCTCACCCACACCCTAAACCTCACCCTCACCCTCACACGAACCCTAACCGTAACCAACACCCTAACCCTAACGCTAAACCTAGCCCTCACCCGAACCCTAAACCTAACCCTCACCCTCACACTCACCCTAACCCTAAACCTAAACCTAACCCTCACGCTAACTCTAACCCTAACCCTAATGGTAACCATAACCCTCACCCTCACCCTAACCCTCACCTTAACACTTTCCCTCTCCCTAACCCTCATCTTAACCCTCACCCGAACCCTAACCCTAACCATCACCCTAAACATAATCCTCAACCCCACCCTCACCCTAAGCCTAACTCTAAGACTAAGACTAACCCTAACCCTACCCCTCAGCCTAATGCTCACCCTAACCCTAATCCTAACTCTAATACTCACCCTATCCCTAACCCTAACCATAACCCTCACCCTCACCCTAGACCTGACCCTAACCCCAAACCTAACCCTCACCATAACCCTAACACTAATGCTAACCATAAACCTCACCATCAATCTAACCCTCACCCTAACCCTTACCGTCCGCCTAACCCTAACACTCACCCTCACACTAACCCTCACACTAATCCTTACCCTCAACCTAACCCTAAACCTAACCCTCATACTAACCCTTACCCTCACCTAACCCTACACTTAATCCTCAGCCTAAACCTCTCCCTCACCCTAAACCAAATCCTCACCCTAACCCTCACCCTAACCCTAACCCTAAAACTCACACTCACCCTCACCCTCACCATCACCCTCAGCATAACACTAACCATAACCCTAATCCTAACCCTAAACCTCACCCTCACCCTAAAAGTCACCCTAATTCTTACCTTCACACTAATCCTAACCCTAACCCTAACCCTAACACTCACACTAAACCTAACCCTCACCCTAATCATAACCCTACCCCTTACCCTAACCCTCACCCTAAACCTAAACCTATCCCTAACCCTAACCTTCACCCTAACCCTCACCCTCACGCTAACCCTAACCCTAACACTCAACCTTACCCTAAAGCTCACCCTAAGCCTTAACCTCATCCTCACCCTAAACCTCACACAAAACCAAACCCTCAACCTTACTCTAACCCTAACAGTTACCCTCACCCTTACCCTCACACGAACACTAACCCTAACCCTCACCCTAACCCTAAAACTCACCCTAAACCTAACCCTAACCCTCACCCTCAAGATCACCTTAAACCTAACCCTAACCCTCACCCTAAACTTCACTCTAACCCTAATGCTAAATCTAACACTCACCCTAACACTCACACTATCACTTACCAACACGATAAACCTAAACCTAATCCTAACCCTCACCCTCAACGTAACCCTCAACCTAACCCTAACCCTAACCCGAAACCCTCACCCTAACCCTCACCCTAACTCTAACACTAATCCTAACCCTAACCCTAACCCTAATGCAAACCATTACCCTAACCCTAACCTAACACTCAGCCTACCCCTAAACCTAACCCTGACCCTCACCCTAACCCTTAACTTCACCCTAACCCTAACCCTCACCCTAAGCCTTACCCTCACCCTAACACTAAGCCTAACCCTAACACCAACCCTCCCAATAACCCTACCCTCAGCCTAAGCCTAAGCCTCACCCTAAACCTAACCCTACCCCTAAACCTCACCCTCACCTTAGCCCTCACACTAACCCTATTGCTAACATTAACCCTCACCCTAACACTAACCCTCACAATAAACTTCCACCTAACACGAACCCTGAGCCGAACACTGAGCCTCACCATAACCATAACCCTAACACTAATCCTAAACTCCACCCCAACCCTAACCTTCACCCTAACCCTAACCCTAAACCTCACCCTAACCCTCACCCTCACCTTAACCCTAACCAAAACCCTAACCCTCAACCTAACCCTAACCCTAACCCTCACCCTAACCGTCACACTAACCCTATCCCTCACCCTAACCCTAACCCTACCCCTCACCCTAAACTTCCTCCTAACACTAACCCTAACCCTAAACATAAACCTCACCCTAATCGTAACCATATCCCTCACCTTCAACCTCACCCTAAACTGAACTGTAACCCTAACAATAACCCTAACCCTAACACTAATCTTAACCCTCACCCTCACCCTAAAACTAGCCCTAACCCAAACCCTCACCCTCACCCTAACTCTCAGCCTCACCCTCAACCTCACCTTCACCTTAACCCTCACCCTCACCCTAGCCCTCACCCTAACTCTAACCCTAACCCTAAACCTCACCCGCATCATCACCCTAACCCTCAGTCTAAACCTAACCCTATCCCTAATCATAACCCTCACCCTCACCCTCAACCTAACCTCACCCTAACCCTTACCCTCACCCTCACCCTAACCTTAACCGTAAACCTCAAATTAAAGCTAACCCTCACCCTAACCCCCACCCTAAACATAACCCTAACCCTCATCATAACCCTAAAGTTCACCCTCAACCTAGACCTCACCCTAACCCCAAGCCTCACCCTAAAACTCACCCTCACACCAGCCTCAAACTAAACCTAACCCTAACCCTCACCCTATCCCTAACCCTCACCCTAACCCTAACCCTCAGCCTAGCCTTCACCCTAACCCTAAATAACCCTCACCATCACCCTCATCCTCACCCTCAGCATAACACTAATCCTATCCATATTCCTAAATCTAAACCTCACCCTCACCCTAACCACCAAGATAATTCTTACCCACAAACTAATCCTAACCCTAACCCTAACCCTAACTCTCACACTAAACCTAACCCTCACCCTAACTGTAACCCTACACGTTACCCTAACTGTCACCTTAACCCTAACCCTAAACCTCAACCTAAACCTCACCCTAAACCTCACA
The DNA here is from genome assembly GCF_024711535.1 of Dipodomys merriami. Taxonomy (NCBI): domain Eukaryota; kingdom Metazoa; phylum Chordata; class Mammalia; order Rodentia; family Heteromyidae; genus Dipodomys; species Dipodomys merriami. The sequence continues at coordinate 1,715,104 of NW_027206257.1, forward strand.
GTCACCCTAAACCTGACCCTAACCCTAATGCTAACCCTAACCATAACCCTCACCCTCACCCTAACCCTCACCCTACACCTCACTCTAATCCTAACCCTAACCCTCAGCCTAACCCACACCCTAACAATAAACAAAACCCTCACCATAAACCTCAAACTAACCCTAATACTAACGTCCACCCTAACCCTAACGTTCACCCTAACCCTAACCCTAACCCTAACCCTCACGCTCACCCTCACCCTCTCCGTAACCCTAAGCCTAACCCAAACCCTCACCTTAACCCTAACCCTAACCCTAATACTAACCTCCACCCTAACCCTAAAGTTCACCCTAACCCTAATCCTAACCCTAAGCCTCACGCTCACACTCACCCTCTCCTTAACCCTAAGCCTAACCCTAACCGTCACCCTAACCCTCCCCTTAACACCAAACCTAACCCTAAACCTCACTCTAATAGTAACCCTAAACCTCACCATCACCCTAACTCTCAACCTTACTTTATCCTCACCCTAACCCTAACCCTCACATTAACCCTAATACTCACCCTAACCTTAACCCTACCCCTAACCCTAACCCTCACCCTAACTTTTAGCCTAACCCTAACCCGCTCCTAACCCTCACCATCACCTAACCCGGTTATGGTTAATAACCCTCAACCTCATCCTAACCCTCACCATCACCTGAACCTGCACCCTCACCCTAACCCTCACCCAATCCTCACCCTAACCCTAACATTACCTAACCAAGACCCTCACCCTCACACTCACCTTCACCCTAACCCTCACCCTCACCCTAGCCCTCACCCTAACCGTAACCCTAACCCAAAAATTCACCCGCACCCTCATCCTCACCCTCAGCCTAACCCTAACACTATCCCTATTCCTATCCCTAACCCTCGCCCTCACCCTAACCTTCACCATAACCCCTAACCTCACCCTCACCCTAACCCTAACAGTAACCCTCACACTAAACCTAACCTCACCCTAAACCTAACCCTACCCCTCATCATAACACTTACACTAAACCTAACTCAAACCCTCACCCTAACCCTAACCCTCACACTCACCCAGGCCCTCAATCTAACCCTTTCCCTCACCCTAAACCTCACCCTCATACCACCCTCAAATTAACCCTAACCCTAAACCTCACCCTAACCCTAAATCTCACCCTAACCCTAATCCTCACCCTAACCCTCAACCTAACCCTAACCCTAAAACTCACACTCACCCTCACCCTCACCATCACCCTCAGAGTAACACTAACAATAACCCTAATCCTAACCCTAAACCTCACCCTCACCCTAAACGTCACCCTAATTCTTACCTTCACACTAATCCTAACCTTAACCATAACCCTAATACTTACACTAAACCTAACCCTCACCCTAACCATAACCATACCCATTACCCTAACCCTCACCCTAACCGTAACCCTATCCCTATCCCTAACCCTAACCCTCACCCTAACACTAACGCTAACCCTCACCCTTACCCTAAACCTCAAAATAAGCCTTAACCTCATCCTCACCCTAAACCTCATACTAAACCTAACCCTCAGCCTAACTCTAACCCTAACCGTCACCCTCACCCTTACCCTTGCCCTCACGCTAACACTAACCCTAACCCTCACCCTAACCCTAAAACCAACCCTAACCCTAACCGTAACCCTCACCCTCAAGCTCACCTTAACCCTAACCATATCCCTCACCCTAAACTTCACTCTAACCCTAATGCTAACTCTAACACTCACCCTAACACTCACACTATCACTTACCCACACGATAAACCTAAAACTAACCCTAACCGTCACCCTCACCTTAACCTTCAACCTAACCCTAACCCTAACCCTAACCCGAAAGCCTCACCCTAACCCTAACCATAACTCTTACACTAATCCTAAACCTAACCCTCACCCTAACTCTAACCCTTACCCTAACCCTAACCCTAACTCTCACCTAAACCTCAGCCTAACCATAACCCTAACCCTGACCCTCACCCTAACCCTAACCCTCACCTGAAACCTAACCCTCACTCTAACCCTTATCCTCAACCTAACACTAAGCCTAACCCTAACACCAACCCTCCCACTAACCCTAAGCCTCAGCCTAAGCCTAAACCTCACCCTAAACCTAACCCTAACCCTAACCCTCACCCTCACCTTAGCCCTCACACCAATCCCATTGCTAAACCTATCCCTCACACTAACTCTAACCTTAACCCTAAACTTCAACCTAAGCCGAACCCTCACTTTAACCCTAACCAATACCCTAACCCTCACCCTATCCCTAACCCTACCCCTCACCCTAAACTTCCTCCTAACACTAACCTAACCCTAGCCCTAAACCTCACCCTAACCGTAAACATATCCCTCACGTTCACCCTCACCCTAAACTGAACTGTAACCCTCACTCTAACCCTAACAATAACTCTAACCCTAACCCTAATCTTAACCCTCACCCTCACCCTAACACTAACCCTAACCCAAATCCTCACCCTCACCCTAACCCTCAGCCTCACCCTCAACCTCACCTTCAACCTAAACCTCACCCTCACACTAGCGCTCATCCTAACCCTAACCCTAACACTAAACCTCACCTGCACCCTCACCCTCACCCTCAGCCTAAACCTAACCCTATCTCTAATCATAACCCTAACCCTCACCCTCACCCTAACCCACACCATAACACTTACCCTAACACTCACCCTAACCTTAACCGTAAACCTTACACTAAAGCTAACCCTCACCCTAACCCTCACCCTAAACATAACCCTAACCCTCATCATAACCCTAAAGTTCACCCTCAACCTAGCCCTCACCCTAACCACAAGCCTCAGCCTAAACCTCACCCTCAGACCAGCCCCAAACTAAACCTAACCCTAACTCTCACCCTAACCCTAACCCTAAACCTAACTCTCACCCTCACCCTCATCCTCACCCTCAGCGTAACTCTAATCCTATCCATATTCCTAAACCTAAACCTCACCCTCACCCTAAACATCACCCTAATTCTTACCCTCACACAAATCCTAACCCTAACCCTAACCATAACTCTCACACTAAACCTAACCCTCACACTAACTGTAACCCTAACCCTCACCTTAACCCTAAAACTAATCCTCACCCTAAACCTCACAGTCACCCTAAACCTGACCCTAACCCTAATCCTAACGCTAACCCTCACCCTAACCCTAACCCTCACTCTGACCCTAACCCTCACCCTAAACCTCATCCTAATCCTAACACTATCCCTCAGCCTATCCCACACCCTAACACTAACCCTAAACCTAACCCTCACCCTAAACATCATCCTTACCCTAATCCTAACCCTCACCCTAAACCTAACCCTAACACTCACACAAAAACTCAACCTCACCCACACTCTAACCCTAACCCTCACCCTAACCCTCACCATCACCATAACCTTCACTCTTACTGTAACCCTCAATCTCACCCTAACACTCGCCCTTACCCTTATTCTTCCTCTCACCCTAACCCTCACCCTAACCCTAACCCTCACCCTAACCTAACCTGAACCCTCACCCTAGCCCTCAACCTAAAGCTAATGCTAACCCTAACACTCACCCTAAGCGTAACCCTTAACCTCACCCTAAACCTAACCCTAAAACTAACCCTCACTCTCACCCTAAACCTCACCCTAAGCCTAACCCTCACCCAAACACTTACCCTCACCCTAACAGTAACCCTGACGCTAAACCTCACCTCACCCGCAAACTCACCGTAACCGTAACCCTAAACCTAACCCTAACAATAACACTAACCCTCACCCTAACCTTAACCTCACACTCACCCTAACCCTCACCCTAAAACCTATCTTCACCCTAACCCTCACCCTAACTCTAAACCTAACCCTAAACCTCACCCTAACCCGAACACTAACCGTAACCATTAAACTAACCCTGAACTTCACCCTAACCCTAACCCTGCCCCTCATCCTAACCATCATCCTAACCCTAACTCTAAACCCTCACCCTGACCCTAAACTTAATCCTAAACCTCACCAACACCCTAAGAGTCACGCTCACCGTCACCCTCACCCTAACCCTCAATCTCACCCTAAACATCAACCTATACCTAACCCTCACCCTAACCCTAAGCCTAACACTCACCCTAACCCTAACCCCCACGTGCATCTAACCCTCAGCCTATCCCTAACCCTAACCCTAACGCTCACACTCACCCTAACCCTAACCCTCAAACTCACCCTCACCCTCAGCTTAAACCTAAGCCTAACAATAACCCTAACCATAACCCTCACAATCACCCTCATCCTAAGCCTAAGCCTAACCCTAAACCTAACACTCAAACTTACCCTCACCCTAACCCTAACCCAAACCCTCAACCGAACCCTCACCCTCAACCTAAACATCACCCTAAACCTAACCCTCAAACTAACCTTTAGCTTAACCCTCAATCTAACCTTAACCCTCACACTCAACCTCACCCTCAGGCTCACCCTAACCCTAATCCTCACCCTAACCCTAACCCTCACCCTCAACCTCAACCTAAACCTATTTCTAACCCTCACCCTCACCCTATCCCTAACCCTAACCCTAACCCTCACATAACCCTAACCCTAACCTTCAACGTCACCCTAACCCTCACCATTACCCGAACCTGAACCCTAACCCTAAACCTCACACACACCCTAACGCTCAAGCTCACCCTCACCCTAAACCTCAACTAATCGTCACACTAACCCTCACCCTAATCCTAACCCTAAACCTCACCCTAACCCTAAGCTTAACCATAAACCTAACCCTCACCCTAACACTCACCCTAAACCTAACCCTCACCCTAACCCTAAAACTCACCCTAATCCTCACCCTAACCCTCACTCTCACACTCACCCTCACCCTAACCCTCACCCTAACCCTAATGCTAACTCTAACACTCACCCTAACCCTCATGCTATCACTTACCCACACCCCAAACCTAAGCCTAACCTTAAACCTCACCCTCACACTAAACCTCACCCTAACCCTAAACCTAATCCTAACCGTCACCCTCACCCTATCCCTAACCCTAACCCTCACATAACCCTAACCCTAACCTTCAACATCACCCTAACCCTCACCATTACCCGAACCCGAACCCTAACCCTAACCCTCACCCACACCCTAACGCTCAAGCTCACCCTCACCCTAAACCTCATCTAATCGTCACCCTAACCTAACCATTACCTAACCAAGACCCTCAGCCTAACCCTCAACTTCACCCTAACCCTCACTCTCACCCTAGACCTCACCCTAACCATAAACAAAACCCTAACCCTAAACCTTACCCTCACCCTCAGGCTCACCCTCAGCCTAAACCTAACCCTATCCCTAATCATAACCCTAACCCTCACCCTCAATCTAAGCCTCACCATAACCTTTACCCCCACCCTCACCCTCACCCTAAAGGTAACCCTCACACTAAACCTAAACCTCATCCTAAACTTAACCCTACCCCTCACCCTAAACATAACCCTAACCCTAAAGCTCACCCTCACACTAGACCTCACCCTAACCCTAATACTAACCCTAACCCTTATCCTCACCCTAAACCTCACACTAGCCCTAACCCAAATCCTCAGTCTAACCCTAACCCTAACCCTTACCCTAACCCTCAACTTCAGGCTAACCCTCACCGTTACTCTTACCGTCATTCTCATCCTAACCCTCACCCTAAACCTAACCTAATCCATCACTATAACCCTAACCCCCACCCTCACCATCACCCTCATCGTAACCCTATGCCTAAGCCTAACCCTAACCCTTTCCCTCACCCTCACCCTAGCCCTCACCCGAACCCTAATCCTAACCCTAACCCTAACCCTAACTCTCACCCTAACCCTAAGGCTAAACATCACCCTAAGCCTAATCCTCTCCCCAACGATCACCCTCAACCTTACCCTAAGCCTAAGCCTAATACTAATCCTAACCCTCACACTCACCCTCTCCCTAAACCTAATCCTAACCCTAACCCTACCCTAAACCTCAACCTAACCCTCACCCTAAACCTAACGCTAACACTAACACTAGCACTAACCCTAACAGTGACCATATCCCTCAGCCTCAACCTAACTCTAACTCTAAACCTCACCCTCACCCTATCCCTAATCCTAACCTTATCCTTAAACCTCACAATAACCCTAACCCTAAATCTCACCCTCACCCTCACCCAAACCGTAACTCTAACCCTAACCCTAACATTAACACTAATCCTAACCCTAAAACTAACCCTAACCCTAACGCTAAACTTTACCCTCAGCCTCACCCTAATTGCAAATGTAAACCTAACCATAACACTTACAATGATCCTAACCCTGATCCTAACCATCACCCTCACCCTAACCCTAATCCTCACCCTAACCCAGACCCTAACCATAACCCTGACCCTCACTGTAACCCTCACCATCATCTTAAGCCTCACCCTCACCCTAACCCTTAACCTCACCCTAATCCTAACACTAAGCCTAAACAAAAACTCACCCTAACCCTCACCCTCAACCTAACTGTAACCCAAAACCTAACGATCAACCTAACCCTCACCCTAACCCTAACCCTAAACCTAAACCTAAACCTTACATTAACCCTAACTCTCACCCTAACCCTAACCCTGACACTTATCTTAACCCTCAGCCTCAGCCTAACCCTAATCCTCATCCTCACCCTAAACCTCACACTAACCCTAACACTAATCCTCAATCTAACCCTCACCCTAACCATAACCCGAACCCTTACCCTAAACCTCACCCTAACCATAACCCTAACACTAACTCTAACTCTAAAACTAATCCTAAATCTAAACCTCATCCTAACCCTAACCCTAACCCTCAGCCTCACCATCACCCTCTGCCTAACCCTCAGCCTAATGCTAACCCTAAACCTAACCCTCATAATCACCCGCACCCTCACCCTCACCATAACTCTAAACCTAACCCTGTCCCTAAACCTAACCCTAAACCTCAACCTAAACCTCACCCTCACCCTAACGCTAACACTAACCCTAACCCTAAACCTCACAGTAACCATCCCCCTAACCCTAACCCTAACAATAACACTAACCCTAACACTAACCCTATTCCTAACCCTAAGCATAACTTAACTGTAACCATAACACTAACAATCACCCTGACCCTAACCCTAACCCTAACCCTAACCCTCAACTCACCCTCACCGTAACCCAAATCATAAACCTAACCCTATCCCTAACACTAAACCTCAACCTAACCCTCAGCCTAGCCCTCACCCTAAACCTAATCCTAACCTTAAACCTCATCCTAACACTCACACTAACCCTAACCCTAATCTGAACCCTAACCTGAACCCTAACACTGACCCTCATGCTCGGCCTAAGCCCAAGCCTAAGCCTAATCCTACCCCTAAACCTAACCCTCACCCTAACACAAACCCTAACACTACCCCTAATCTCACCCTCACCATAACCTAACTCAAACCCTAACCCTAAACTGAACCTCATCCTAACCATAACTCTAACACTCAACCTCACACTAACCATAAACCTCACCCTAACCCTAACATTTAACCTCACCCTAACACTAACGGAAACGCTAACACTAACGCTCACACTAACCCAAACATCACCCTAACCCCAAACCTCACCCTAACACTAACCCTAATCCTCAACCTCACCCTAGCCCTCACCCGGACCCTAAACCTAATTCTCACCATAAACTTCACACTAACCCTAACTCTAATACTCAATCTAACTCTCACCCTCAACCTAACCCTAATCCTAACTCTCACCATTACCGTAAACCTCACCCTAAGCCTAATCCTCAACTTTACCCTTAGCATCACACCCACCATAACCCTCACCCTAAACTTAACCCTCATCCTAACCCTAACTCAACCCCTAAACCTCACCCTCACCTTAATCCTAATTCCAACCCTAACCCTAACGCTAAACCTAACCCTCACCTTCCCCCTAACCATAACCCTCACCCTAAACCTAACCCTCACCCTAACATTTACCCTCACCCTAACCCTAACCCTCACACTAATCCAAACCCTCACCCTAATCCTAAACCTCACCCTAACCCTAACTCTAACCCTCAACCTCACACTAGCCCTCACCCTAACCCTAATTCTAACCCTCAACCTCACCATAACCATAAACCTCATCCTCACCATAAACCTCACACTAACCCTAACCCTAACCCTAATCCTCAGTCTAACCCTAAACCTAAATCTAACACTAACACTTACCCTAACCCTAACCCTAAACATAACCCTCACCCTTATCTTAACCCTCACCCTCAGCCTAAACCTCACCTTTACACTTACCATCATCCTCACCGAAACCCTCACCCTAAACATAAACCTCATCCTAACACTCACCCTAACCGAAAACCTAACGATCACACTAACTCTAACCCTCACCCTCAACCTCACAGTCAGCCAAAACCCTAAGCCTAAGCTTAAACCTCACCCTAAATCTCACCCTCACCCTAGCCCTCACCCTAACCCTAATCCTAACCCTAACCCTCATCCTAACCCTCACCCTAACCCTAACCCTAACCATAACCCTAACCCTAATCCTCACCCCCACCCTCCCGCTCAACCTAAACCTAAGCCTAAGCTTAACCCTAACCCTAACCCTCACACTCACCCTCACCCTAAACCTAATCCTAACTCTTACCCTAATCCTAATCATAAACCTCAAATTAACCTGCACCCTAATCTTAACCCTAACACTAACCCTAACCCTAACCCTAACCCTGGACATAAATCTCCCCCAAACCCTAAATCTAACCCTAAAACTAACCGTCACCCTAACCCAAATCCTAACCCTAACCCTCAACCTAACCCTAACCCTCACCCTCACTGTAAATATAACACTCATCCTAACCCTCACCCAAACTCTAACCCTAACCCTAAACCTCACCCAAACACTAACAATAACCCTCACCCTCACCCTAGCTCTCACAATAACACTAATCCTAACCCTAATCCTCATACTAACCCTGACCCTAATCCTAAACCTAACCCTCACACTAATCCTAAGCCTAACCCTAACCCTCAACCAAAACCTAACACTCATGCTCACCATAACCCTAACCCTAAAACTCACCTTAACCCTAAACCTAACCCGAACCCTAATTCTCACCCAGACCCTAACCCTAACCCTAACCCTAAACCTAAACCTAACCCTAATCCTAACCCTACCCCTAACTCTAACACTAACCCTAACCTTAACCCTCATCCTCAGCCTCACCCTAAAACTAACCCTAACACTAACTCTTACACTAACCCTAACCCTAAGTCTCACCATAACTCTAACACTAAAAACCTAACCCTAAATCTAACACTAACCCTCACCCTCACCCTCTCAGTAACCGTAACCCTAACCCTCACCCTAACAATAACCTTAACCCTAACCCTATTCCTAACTCTCACCCTCACCCTAAACCTAATCCTAACACTAACCCTCACCCTAACCCTAATCCTCACCCTTACCATAACACTAACCCTTATCCTAACCCTCACCCTAAACCTAAACCTCACCCTAACACTAACCCTGACCCTCAACCTAACCCTAGCCCCCACCCTAACCCTAATCTTAACCCTAATCCTCATCCTAAACCTCACCCTAACCCTAACCCTAAACCTCACCCTAATCCTAAGCCTAACCCTAACCCTCAACCTAACCCTAACCCTCAGCTCAACTTAACCCTAACCCTAACCCTCACCCTAACCCTAAATTTAACCTGAACACTAACTCTCACCCTAATCCTAACCCTAACCCTCACCCTAACCCTTAAACTCACCCCAGTGTAACCCTCAGCCTAACCCTAAACCTTACGCTAACCATCACACTCACCCTAAACCTTACACTAATACTATTCCTAAAGCTAACCCTAAACCTCACCCTCAGCGTCAAATTAACCCTAACTCTTACCCTAAACCTCACCCAAACCCTAACACTAAACCTAACCCTAACCATAAACCACACCCTAAACCTCACCCTAAACATAACCCTCAACCTAGCCCTCACCCTAACCCTAATCCTAACCCTAAACTCAATCTAACCCTCACCATAACCCTAACACTAACCCTCACCCTAACCCTAACCCTCACCCTCAGCCTAACCCTAAGCCTAACCCTAAACCTAAACCTAACCCTCACACTCACCCGCACACTCACCCTAAATCTAAACTTAACCCTAACCCTAACCCTCACCCTAAAGTTTCCCTAACCCTATATCTAACCCTAAACCTCACCCTCACCCTAAACCAAACCCTAACCGTAACCCTAAACCCCACCCTAACCCTAACCCTAACCCTAACCCTAACCATCACCCTAAACCTAATCCTCACCCAACCCACACCCTCAGCCTAACCCTAAGCCTAAGCCTAACTCTAACCCTAACCCTCACACTCACCCTCACCTTAACCCTTAATCTAACCCTAACACAATCCCTAAACCTCACCCTAACCCTAACCCTAACCCTCACCCTCACACTCACAGTAACCTTAACCATGAACCTAACCGTAAAAATAAGCCTAACCCTAATCCAAACCCTCACCCTAACCATAACCCTCAACCTAAACCATTCCCTCACCCTAACACTTACCCTCACACTAACAGTAACCCTAACCCTAACCCTCACACTAACCCTAACCCTAACCTTAAACCTCAATCTAAACCTCACTCTCAACCTAACACTAACACTAACCCTAAGCCTCACCCTAACCCTAATCCTCACCCTAACCTTAACTCTACTCCTAAACCTCACCCTCACTCTACCCCTAACTCTAACCCTAACCCTAACACTGAACCTCACCCTAAACCTAACCCTAACCCTCACCCTGAACCTCATGCTCAGCCTAAGCCTAAGCCTAAGCCTAACACTTACCCCACCCCTCACCCTCACCCTAGCCCTCACCCTAACTCTAATCCTAAGCCTAACCCTCATCCTAAACCTCTCTGTAACCCTAACCCTAACCATCACCCTAACCCTAACCCTCACACTCACCCTCCCCTAACCCTAATCCTAATCTTAAGCCTAACCCTAACCTTAAACCTCAACCTAAACCTCATCCTAACCTTAACCTTAACACTAACTCTAAACCTAACCCTCTACCTAACCCTCCAAATAACCCTAAATCGAACCCTAAACCTCACCCTCACCCTAACCCTAATCCTAACCTGAACCCTAAATTTCACCATAACCATAATCCTAACCCTCACACTCACCCTCACCATAACTCTAATCCTAACCCTAAAAATAACGCTAATCCTAACCCTAAACTTAACCCTAACACTAACCCTAAAACTAATGCTAGCACTCACCCTCACCCTAATACTAATCCTAACCCTCACCCTCACTCTACCACTAACCCTCACCCTGATCATTACCTTAACCCTCATCCTAACCCTCACCCTAACCCTAACCCTAAACCTTATCCTAACACTAACCCTAACCTTCAACTTCAACTTCAGCCTCACCCTTACCCTAACTCTAAAACTAAACCTCACCCTCACCCTAAACCTTACCCTAATCCTAATCCTAACCCTAAGCCTAGCCCTAACATTCACCCTAACCCTAAACTTCACCCTCACCTTCATGCTCAGTGTAATCCTTATCCTAAACCTAACCCTAACCCTAGCCCTCACACTCACCCTAACCTTTACAGTAATCCTAATCCTAATCCTAATCTTAAACCTAAGCCTAAACCTCACCCACTCAGCCTCACCCTAACCCTAACCCTCACCCTCAACCTCACCCTCAGCCTAACTCTAAGCCTAACACCAAACCTAACCCTAAACCACGCCCTCACCCTCACCCTAACCCTAAACCTAAACCTAACCCTAGCCCTAACCCTCCTCCTATGTCTCACCATAACCCTAACCCTAACACTAATAGGAACACTAACCCTTAACCTCATCCTAAACCTAACCATACTCCTCACCCTCACCATTATTCTAACCCTAAACCTAATGATAACACTAACCCTAACCCTCACCCTCAGTTTCACCCTAACCCTAACCCTCACACTCAAACTCACCCTCAGCCTAACCCTAAGCCTAACCTCAACCCTAACCCTAAACCACACCCTCACACTCACCCTAACCCTAATCCTAACCCTAACCCTAACCCTAACCCTCCTGCTGACTCTCACACTAGCACTAACCCTAACCCTAACCCTAACCCTAAACCTAACACTCACCCTAACCCTAATTCTAACCCTAACCATAACACTAAAAACCTCACCCTAACCATCATCCTCACCCTCACTGTAACCCTAACCCTAACCCTAACAATAACATTAACACTAACCCTAATCCTACCCCTCTCCTTCACCCTCACCGTAACCATAACCCTAACCCTAACAACAACATTAACCCTAATCCTAATCCTAAACCTCACTCTCACCCTAAACCTAATCCTAACCCTAACCCTCAACTTAACTCTAACCATAACCCTTACCGTAACCCTAACCCTCATCCGAACCCTCATGCTAAACCTAAACCTAACCTGAAACCTCACCCTATAACTAACCCTAACCCTCACCCTCACCCTATCCCTCACCCTAACTCCAATCCTAACCCTCACCCTAACCCTAACCCTCACCCTAACCCTATTCCTAAACCTCACCCTAACCCTAAACCTAACCCTAACCCTCAACCTAACCCTAACCCTAAACCTCAACCTAAACCTAACCCTATACCTCACCCTAACACTAAACTTAAACTGAACCCTAACTCTCACCATAAAACTAACCCTAACCCTCACCCAAACCCTAACTCACAACCTCACCCTCACCTTCAGTGTAACCCTAAGCCAAGCCCTAATCTTAACCCTAACCCTCACACTCACCCTAACCCTTACCCTAATCCTAAGCCTAACCCTAACTCTAACCCTCACCCTCAGCCTCACCTTAACCCTAACTCTAAACCTATACCTCAACCTCCCCTAAACCTAATCCTAAACCTCACCCTAACCCTAAGCCTAAACCTCACTCTCACCCTAGCCCTCACCCTAACCCTAATCCTAACACTAACCCTCATCTTAACCCTCCCCATAACCCTAACCCTAACCCTCACCCTAAACCTAATCCTCACCCACACCATTACCCTCAGACTAACTCTAATCCTATCCCTAACCCTAACACTCACACTAACCCTAAACCTAAACCTCACTCTAACCCTAAAACTCTCATTCACCCTCACCCTCAGCCGAACTCTAAGCCTAATCCTTACTCAAACCCTAACCCTCACACTCACCCTAAGCCTAACCCTATCCATAACCCTAACCCTAACCCTAAACCTTACCCTAACACTAACCCTAACCCTCAAACACACCCTCACTCTAAACCTACCCTTCACCCTACCCCTCACTCTAACCCTGACCCCAACCCTCACCCTAACCCTAACCCTCACCTCACCCTCACCATAACTCTAATCCTAACCTTAACCCTAACCTTCACTATCAGTCTAATCCTAAGCCTAAGCCTAAAACTAACACTAACCCTCACACTCACCTTAACCTTTACCGTAATCCTAATCCTAATCCTAAGCCTAACACTCACCCTCACCCTAACCCTCTCCCTCACCCTCACTCTCACCCTAACCTAACACTAACACTAACCCTAACCCTCACCCTGAGCCTCACCCTAACCCTAACTAAAACTAAACCTTAAGCCTAAGCATAACATTCACCCTAACCCTAAACTTCACCCTCACCTTCACCATCAGTCTAATCCTAAGCCTAAGCCTAACCCTAACACTAACCCTCACACTCACCCTAACCTTTACCTTAATCCTAATCCTAATCCTAAACCTAACCCTTACCCTCACCCTAACCCTCTCCCTCACCCTCACTCTCACCCTAACCTTACACTAACACTAACCCTTACCCTCACCCTCAGCCTCACCCTAACCCTAACTAAAATTAACCTTAACCTCACCCTAACCCAAACCCTAAACATAACCCTAAACCTCACCCTAACCCTAAACCTAAACCTCACCCTCACCCTAGCCCTTACCCTAACACTAATCCTATCCCTAATCCTCATCCTTACCCTCCCCCTAACCCTAACGCTAACCCTCACTCTAACCTTAATTCTAACCCTAACCCTAACACTAAAAACCTCACTCTAACCCTAACCTTAACCCTCATCCTCACCCTCACCATAACTGTAACCCTAACGCTAACAATAACATTAACCCTAACCTTAATCCTAACACTCACACTCACCCTCACCTTAACCGGTACCATAACCCTAACAATAATATTAACCCTAATCCACATACTAAACCTCACCGTCACCCTAACTCTAATCCTAACCCTAACCCTCACTTTAACCCTAACCATTACCCTTACTGTAACCCTAACACTCATCCTAATCCTCACCCTAAACCTAACCCTAAACCTCACCCTAACCCTAACCCTAAAGCAAAATGTAACCCTAACCCTAACCCTCACCCTAACCCTAAACTTAACCTGAACCCTAACTCTCACCCTAAATGTAACCCTAACCCTCACTCAAACACTAACCCTTACCCTCATCCTCACCCTCAGTGTAAACCTAAGCCGAACGCTAAACCTAACCCTAACCCTCACACTCACCCTAACCCTTACCCTAATCCTAATCCTAACCCTAACTCTAAGCCTCACACTCAGCCTCACCTTAAACCTAACTCTAAACCTAAACCTCAACCTCACCCTAACCCTAACCCAAAACCTCACCCTATCCCTAACCCGAAACCTCACCCTCACCTAGCCCTCACCCTAACCCTAATCCTAACCCTAACCATCATCCTAACTCTCCCCATAACCCTAACGATAACGCTCACCCTAAACCGAACCCTCACCCACACCATCAGCCTCAGCCTAACCCTAATCCTATCCCTAACCCTAACCCTCACAATCAACCTAACCATAAACCTAAACCATACTCTAACCCTAACCCTCACCCTCACCCTCATCCTCAGCCGAAGACTTAACCTAATCCTAATCCTAACCTTAACCCTCTCACTCACCCTAACACTTACCCTAATCCTAATCCTAACCCTAACCCTAACCATCACCCTCAACCTAACCCTCAACTTAAGCCTAACACTAACATTAATCCTAACCCCAACCCTCGACCTAACCCTCCAACAAACCCTAAATATAACCCTTAACCTCACCCTCACCCTAACCCTAAACCTAACCCTAACCCTAAACCTCACCCTAACCCTAACCCTAACCCTCACCCTCACCGTCACCGTCACCGTCACCATAACTCAAACGCTAACCCTAAAAATAACACTAATCCTAACCCTAAACCTAACCCTAACCCTAATGCTAACACTCACCCTCACCCTAACCCTAATCCTAACCCTCACCTTAATGTAACCCTCAACCTCACTATAACCCTAACACTCATCCTAACCCTCACCCTAACCCTAAACCTAACCCTAAACCTTACCCTAACACTAAACCTAATCCTCACCCTAGCACTCACCCTAACCCTAATCTTAAACCTAATCCTCATCCTAACCCTCACCCTAACCCTAACGCTAAACCTCAACCTAACCCTAACGCTCACGCTCACCGTAACCCTAACCGTAACTTTCACCCTAACCTTAAACTTAACAGAACCCTAACTCTCACACTAACCCTATCACTTACCCTCACCCTAACCCTAACCCTCACCCTCAGCCTAACCATAAGCTGAACCCTAACCCTAACCCTAACCCTCACATTCACCCTAACCCTTACCCTAATCCTAATCCTAACCCTAAGCATAACCCTCACCATCACCCTAAACCTCACCCTTACCCTAGCAATAACACTAACCTTAACCCTAACCCTCAACCTCAGCCTCACCCTTACCCTAACTCTAACCTTAAATCTCACCCTCACCCTAACCCTATCCCTAACCCTAAACCTCACAATAACCCTAACACTAAACCTCACCCTCACTCTAGGCCTCACCCTAACCCTAATCCTAACCCTCATCCTAAACCTCACCCTAACACTAACCCTAACACTCACCCTAACCCTAATCCTAACCCTATCCTTCACTCTACCCCTAACCCTCACCCTGACCGTAATCCTAACCCTCATCCTAACCCTCACCCTAACCCTAACCCTAAACCTTACCCTAACACTAACCCTAATCCTCACCTTCAACCTCAGCCTCCCCCTTAAATTAATTCTAAAACTAAACCTCACGCTCACCATAACCCTTACCCTAATCCTAATCCTAACCCTAAGCCTAACCCTAACACTCACCCTAACCCCAAACTACAACCTCACCTTCACCCTCAGTCTAATCCTAAGCCTAAGCCTAACCCTAACCCTAACCCTCACACTCATCCTAACCTTTACCATAATCCTAATCCTAACCCTAAACCTAAAACTCAACCTCACCCTAAACCTCACCCTCACCCTAACCCTAACACTAACCTTAACCCTAACCCTCACCCTCAGCCTCATGCTAAAACTAACTCTAACACTAAACCTTACTCTCACCCTAACCCAAACCCTAAACTTAACCCTAAACCTCACCCTAACCCTAACACTAAACCTCACCCTCAACCTAGCCCTTACCCTAACCATATTCCTAATCCTCATCCTATCCCTCCCCTTAACCCTAACCCTAACCATCAGCCTAACCCTAATTCTAACCCTAACCCTAACATTAAAAACCTCACCCTAACCCTAACCCTAACCCTCATCCTCACCCTCACCGTAACCGTAACCCTAACTCAAACAATAACACTAACACTAACCCTAATCCTAACCCTACTCTTCACCTTAACACTCATCTTAAACTTAACCCTAACCCTAACCCTCACCCTCACGCTAGCCCTCACCCTAACCCTAATTCTAACCCTAACCCTCATTCTCAATCTGAACCTCACACTATCCCTAAACCTAATCCTCAATCTAACCCTAACCCTAACCCTTACCCTAACACTCACCCTAGCCCTAAGCCTAACCCTTACCATAACCCTCACCCTCAGTCTCACCCTCACCTTTGCTCTTACCGTCACTCTCATCCTAAACCTCACCCTAAACCGAACCCTCATCCTAACCCTCACCCTAATCCTAACCCTATCCATCACCATAACCTTAAGCCCCACCCTCAGCATCACCCTAATCCTAACCATATGCCTAAGCCTAACCCTAACCCTAACCCTCACCCTAAACCTAGCCCTCACCATCACAGTAACCCTAACCCTAACCCTAAGCCTCACCCTAAACCTAAACCTAACGTTAACCCTGACACTAACACTCCCCCTAATCCTTAACCTCACCCTAACCCTAAGCCTAACCTTCACACTAAACCTAATCCTCACCCTAAACCTAACCATACCCCTCAGCCTAACCCTCATCCTAACCCTAAACCTAAGCCAAACCCTCAACCTAAGCCTAACCTTAACCCTAACCCTAAACCTCATACTAACCCTAACACTCACCCTCAACCTCACCCTCACCCTCACCCTAACCCTAACCCTCACACTAACCCTCACCCTCACATTAACCCTAACCCTAACCCACACCCTCACCCTCACGCTAATCCTAACCCTAACACTATACCTAAACATAACGGTAACCCTCACCCTCACCCTAAACCTAACCCTAACACTAACCCTAACCCTAACAATAACCCTGACCCTAAGTCTAATCCTAACACAAACCCACACCTTAACCCTAACCCTAACCCTAAACCTCACCCTAAACCTAACCCTCACCCTCACTATAACACTAACCCTAACCGTAACCCTCACCCTCACCCTAACCCTAACCCTAATCCTAATCCTAAAACTCACCCTCACCTTAACCCTTACTCTAAACCAAACCCTCACCATAACCCTAACCCTCACCCTCAGCGTAAACCTAACCCTAACCCTAAACCTAACTCTCAACCTAACCATAACCCTAACCTTAATCCTAAACTCCACCCTAACCCTAACCCTCACCCTTACCCTAAACCTCATCCTAACCCTCACCCTCACCTTAACACTAACCAAAACCCTAACGCTCAACCTAACCCTCACCTTAACCCTAACCCTAACCCTCACTCTAACCGTCACACTAACCCTAACCCTCACCTTAACCCTAACCCTACCACTCACCATAAACTTCATCTTAACACTAACCCTAACCCTAAACCTAAACCTCACCCTAACCCTAACCATAACCCTAACGTTCACCCTCACCCTAAACTGAACTGTAACCCTCACTCTAACCCTAACAATAACCCTAAACCTAATCTTAAACCTCAACCTCACCCTAAGCCTAACCCTAAACCAAACCCTCACCCTCACCCTAACGCTCAGCCTCATCCTCAACCTCACCTTCACCCTAACCCTGACCCTCACCCTAGCCCTCACCCTCACCCTAACCCTAACCCTAACCCTAAACCTCACCCGCACCCTCACTCTCACCCTCAGCCTAAACCTAACCCTATCTCTCGTCATAACCCTAAACTTCACCTTCACCCGAAACCTCACCATAACCCTTACCCGCAACCTCAACCTAACCTTAACCGTAAACCTCACACTAAACCTAACCCTCACCCTAAACCTAACGCTAACCCTCATCATAACCCTAAAGTTCACCCTCAACCTAGCCCTCACCCTAACCCAAAGCCTCACCCTAAACCTCACCCTCACACCACCCTCAAACTAAACATAACCCTTACCCTCACCCTAACCCTAGCCCTCACCCTAACCATTAATAACCCTCACCCTAGCCCTCACCCTAACCCTAAACCTAACGCTCACCCTCACCCTCATCCTCACCCTCAGTGTAACATTAACCCTATCCCTATTCCTAAACCTAAACCTCACCATCACCCTAACCATCACCCTAATTCTTTCCCTCACTCTAATCCTAACCCTAACCCTAACCTTTACTCTCACACTAAACCTAAACCTCACCCTAACTGTAACCCTACCCCTTACCCTAGCCCTCACCTTCACCCTAAACATAACCCTCACTCTAAACTTCACCCTAAACCTCACAGTCACCCTAACTATGACCCTAACCCTAATCCTAACCCTAAGTCTCACTCTAAACCTAACCCTCCCCCTCCCCCTAACCCTCACCCTAAACCTCACCCTAATCTTAACCTTAACCTTCAGCCTAACCCAAAACCTAACCCTCACCCTAACACTAATCCTAACCTCCACTCTAACCCTAACATTCACCCTAACCCTAAACCTAACCTTAAACCTCACACTCACCCTCACCCTCTCCTTAACCATAAGCCTAACCCTAACCCTCACCCTCAACCTTACCTTAACACTAAACCAAACCCTAACCCTCACTCAAACAGTAACCATAAACCTCACCCTCACCCTAACCCTAACCCTTACTTTATCCTCACCCTAACCCTAACCCACACATTAACCCTAATACTAACCATAACCGTAACACTACCAGTAACCCTAAACCTCACCCTAATTTTAACCCTAACCCTAACCCTCACCCTAAACCTCACCCTCATACCACCCTCAAACTCACCCTAAACCTAACCATAACTCTAAACTTAACCCTCACCCTAACCCTATACCTCACCCTAACCTTAACCCTCATCCTCGCCCTCACCCTAACCCTAACCCTAAAACTCACCCTCACCCTCACCCTCACCATCACCCTCAGCGTAACACTAACGATAACCCAAATCCTAACACTAAACCTCACCCTCACCCTAACCATCACCCTAATTCTTACCTTCACACTAATCCTAAACCTAACCCTAAACCTAACACTCACACTAAACCTAACCCTCACCATAACCTTCACCCTAACCCTAATGCTAACTCTAACACTCACCCTAACCCTCACACTGTCACTCACCCACATGATAAACCTAAACCTAACCCTAAACCTCACCCTCACCATAACCCTCACCCTAAACTTAACACTAACTCTAACACTAATGCTAACCATAACCCTCACCCTAACGCTAACCCTTACCCTAACCCTAATCATAACCCTCACCGAAATCCTCAAACTAACCCTAACCCTAACCCTAACCCGAAACCCTCATCCTTACCCTAACCCTTACTCTAACACTAATCCTAACCCTCAACCTAACCCTAACCCTAACCCTAACCCTCCCCCTAACCTTAACACTACCACTCATCCTAAACCTCATCCTAACCCTAACCCTAAACCTAACCCTAATGCTAAACCTCACCATAACCTTAACCCTCACCCTCAACATAACCATAAACATAAACATAATTCTAAAAATAACCCTAACCCTAAACTTTATCCTAACCCTCACCCTCACCTTAACCCTAACCTAACACTAACCCTCACCCTAAACCTAACCCTCACCCTCACCGTAAACCTAAACCTAACCGTAATATTTACCCTCACCCTAACACTAACCATAACCCTAAACCTCACACTCACTCTAACCCTCACCCTAAAACTTACACTCACCCTAACCCTCATCCTAACCCTCACCCTATCTCTAACCGTAACCCTCAAACTAACCCTTACCCTCACCCTAACCTTAACCCTACCACTTACCCTAAACCTCATGCTAACCCTAACCCTAAAACTAACCCTAATCCTAAACCTCACCCTAACCATAACCCTCACCGTCAACGTAATCATAAACCTAAACCTAAACCTAAAAATAACCCTAACCCTAAACTTTATACTAACCCTCACCCTCACCCTAACCCTAACCCTAACCCTCACCCGAAACCTATCCTTCACCCTCACCGTAAACCTATACAAAACCCTAACACTTACCCTCACCCTAACACTAACCCTAACCCTAAACCTCACACTCACTCTAACCCTCACCCTAAACCTAACCCTAACCCTCAACCTTATCTTACCCTCACCCTAACCCTAACCCTTACCCTCACCCTAACCCTCAATCTCACCCTCACCCTAATCCTAAACCTCAACCTAAACCTCACCCTCATCATAACCTTCACTCTTACTGTAACCCTCAAACTCACCCTAACCCTCACGCTTACCCTTATTCTTACCCTCACCCTAATGCTCACCCTAACCCTAACCCTCACCCTAACCTAACCCTATCCCTCACCCTAGTCCTCAAGGTAAACCTAATGCTAACCCTAACCCTCAACCTAACCCTAACCCTAACCCTTAACCTCACCTAACCCTAACTCACACCCCAACACTTACCCTCACCCTAACCCTCACCCTAACGCTAACCCTAACGCTAAACCTCACCTCACCAGCAACCTCACTGTAATCGTAACCCTAACCCTAACAATAACACTAACCCTAACCCTAAAACTAATCCCTAACCCACACTCTCACCCTCAACTTCATCCTAAATCTAACCCTAAACCACTCCATAACCTAACCCTAACCTCACACTCACCCTAACCCTCACCCTAAAACTTACCCTCACCCTAACCCTCACCTTAACACTAAACCTAACCCTAACCCTCACCTTAAACCTCCCCCTAACCCTAACCCTAACGGTAACCCTTAATCTAACCCTGAAGCTCACCCTAACCCTAACCCTACCTCTCATCCTAACCATCATCCTAACACTAACACTAAACCCTCACCCTAACCCTAAACCTAACCCTAAACCTCACCTGCACCCTAACAGTCACGCTCACCCTCACCCTCACCCTTACTCTAAACCTCACCCTAACCATCAAACTATCCCTAACCCTCACACTAACCCTAAGCCTAACACTCGCCCTAACCCTAAGCCTCACCCTCATCTAACCCTCAGCCTATCCCTAACCCTAACCCTAACGCTAACACTCACCCTAACCCTAACACTCACACTCACCCTCAGCTTTAACCTAAGCCTAAAAATAACCCTAACCCTAACCCTCACAATCACCCTCACCCTAAGCCTAACCCTAACTCTAAACCTAACCCTCACGCTCACCTTCACCCTCACCACCCTAACCCAAACCCTCAACCGAAACCTCACCCTCAACCTCACCCTAACCCTCACCCTCAACCTAAACATCACCCTAAACCTAAACCTCACTCTAACCCTTAGCCTAACCCTACCGTAACACTAACCCTCAACTTAACCCTCAACCTCAGGCTCACCTTAACCCTAATCCTAACCCTAACCCTCATCCTCACCCTCAAACTAAACCTATCCCTAACCCTAACCCTCACCCTAACCGTAACCTCCAACCTAACCCTAACCTTCACCATAACCCTAACCCTAACCCTAAACCTCAGCCTCACCCTCACCCTCAGCCTAAGACTAACCTTATCCGTAACCCTCACACACAACCTTACCCTAAGCCTCACCCTCACCCTCAACCCCATCCTAACCCTAACCCAAACACTCAACCCAACCTTCACCTTCACCCTCACCCTAAACCTCACCCTCACCCTAAACATCACCCTAACCCTAACCCTCACCCTAACCTCACCCTAAACCTAACACTCACATTAACCCTAACCTTCAACCTAACCCTAACCCTCAACCCAACCCTTACCCTCACCCTAACACTAAGCCTAACCCTAACTTGAACCCTCACAGTAACCCTAAAACTCATCTTAACGCTAACCCTCACAGTAACCCTAACTCTCACCCTAAACCTAACCCTACCCCTCACCCTACCCCTCATTGTAACTCTAATCCCAACCCTAACACTCACCCTCACCATCACCCTAACACTCACACTAACCCTAACCATCACCCAAACCCTAACCCTCACACTCTCCAGAACCCTCATCCTCACTCTAACACTCACCCTCACCCCAACCCTCACCCTTAGCTAATCCTCACCCTAAACCTAACCCTCACACTAACCCTAAACTTAACTTTAACCCTACTCCTCACCCTACCCCTCTCCCTAACTCTAACCGTAACCCTAACACTAACCCTCACCCTAATCCTAACCCTTACCCTCACCCTCAACCTAAACCTTACCCTTACCTTAAATCTCACCCTAACCCTAACCCTCATTCTACACATCACCCTAACCATAACCCTCACTCTAACCCTAACCCTATCACTCACACGAAACCTGACACTCACCCTAACCCTCAACCTAACCCTAACCTCCAACCTAACATTAACCCTCACCCTAACCCTAACGCTAACCCTCACCCTACCCTAACCCTCACCCTAACCTTTATCCTCACTCTAAACCTATCCCTCACAGTAACCCTAATCCACACATTAACCCTAACTCTACCCCTCACCCTAACACTCACTCTAACCCTAACCCCAACCCTCACCCTCACCCTCACCGTCACCCTAACACTCAGCCTAATCCTCAACCTTATCCTCACCCTAACCCTAACCCTAAGCCTAACCCTCACCCTAACCCTCATCCTAAACCTTAACCTCACCCTCGCCCTAAACCTAAACCTCATCCTAACCCTAAACCTAACCCTAAACCTCACCCTAGCCCTCACCCTAACCCTAATTCTAACCCTAACCCTCAACCTAATCCTAAACCTAGCCCGAACCCTTACTCTATCTCTAACCCTCACCCTCACCCTAGCCCTCACCCTAACCCTAATAGTAACCCTCACCCTCACCCTAACCCTAACCCTCATCCTCACATTAACCCTAACCCTAATAATCAGTCTAACCCTCACCCTAACTCTAACCCGAACCCTTACCCTAACCCTCACCCTAACACTAAAACTCACGCTTATATTAAACCTCACCCTCAGCCTAACCCTCACCTTTACCCTTACCATCACCCTCACCCTAACACTCACCCTATCCCTAACCCGCACCCTAGCCCTCACCCTAAACCTAACCCTAACCCTCACCCTCACCTTCACCCTCACCCTCAGCCTAACACTAACCCTATCACTATTCCTAACCCTAAACCTCACCCTCACCCTAACCATCACCCTAATTCTTACCCTCACACTAATCCTAACCCTAACCCTAAATCTAACTCTCACACTAAACCTAACCCTCACCATAACCTTAACCCTACCCCTTATACTAACACTCACCTTAACCCTAACCCTAAACCTCACCCCAACCCTCAGCCTAAACCTCCCCGTCAACCTAAAGCTGACTCTAACCCTAATAATAATCCTAAACCTCACCAGAATTCTAACCTTCACCCTCACCCTAACCCTCACCCTAATCCTAAGCCTAAACCTCAGCCTAAACCTCAGCCTAACCCTCACCCTAACCCTAAGGATAACCCTAATCCTAACACACACCCTAACCCTCACCCTCACCCTAACCCTAAACCTCACCCTAATCCTCACCCTAACCCTCACTCTCACCTGCATCCTCACCCTCACCCTCACCCTAGCCCTAATGCTAATTCTAACCCTCACCCTAACCCTCATGCTATCACTTACCCACACCACAAACCTATCCCTAACCTTAAAACTCACCCTCACCCTAAACCTCACCCTAACCCTAAACCTAATCCTAACCCTCACCCTAACACTTACCCTCACCCTAACACTAACCCTCATACTAACCCTAAGACTTACTATAACCCTAAACCTCACCCTCACCATAACCCTAACCCTAACCCTAACCCTAACACTCACCCAAACCCTAAACCTAACACTAACCCTAACACTAACCATCACCCTAACCCTAACTCTAAACCTAAACCTCAACCTCAACCTAACCCTAACCCTAACCCTAAACCTCACCCTAAACCTAACCCTAAACCTCACCTTCATCCTAACCCTCATCCTAACACTCACCCTAACCCTAATCCTAAACATCACCCTAACCCTAATCCTCAAGCTCAACCTCACCCTCAGCATAACCCTAACCCTAAACCTAAACCTAACCCTAACCCACACAATCACCCTCACCCTAACCTTAACCCTAAGCATAACCTATCCCTAACACTAACCCTCACCCTAACACTTCCCCTCACCCTAACACTAACCCTAACTCTAACACTAACCCTCACACTAACCCTCTCTCACCTTAACCCTAAACCTCACCCTAACCCTAAAGCTAAACTTCACCCTCACCCAAGCCCTCACTGTAACCTTAATTCTAAACCTAACCCTCAACCTAATCATAACCCTCATCCTCACCCCAAACCTCACACTAACCCTAACCTAATCCTCAATCTAACCCTCACCCTATCCCTAACCCTTAACCTAACCCTCACCCTAACCCTATCCCTCACCCTTATCTTAACTCTCATCCTCAGTCTAACCCTCAATTTTATCCTTACAATCACCCTCACACTAATCCTCACCCATACCCTAACCCAAACCATAGCCCTCACCCAACCCTAAACAAAACTCTCACCCTCACCCTCACCCTCAGCGTAACATCAACCCTATCACTATTCCTAACCCTAAACCTCACCCACACCCTAATTCTTAACCTCACATTAATCCTAACCCTAAACCTATCCATAACCCTACCCCTTATCCTAATCCTCACATTAACCCTAACTCTAACCCTCACCCTAAACCTCACCGTCACCCTAAACCTAACCCTAACCCTAATAATAACCGTAACCCTCACCCTAATACTAACCCTCAACCTCACCCTAACCCTCAACCTAACCCTCACACGAATCCTAATCCTAACCCTCAGCATAACCCTCAAACTAACCCTAAGCATAACCCAAACCCTAACCCTAAATCTAAACCTCACCCTAAACCAAACCCTAACCCTAACCCTCACACGCAGCCTAACCCTCACACTAACCCTTAACCTCATACTCACCCTAAACCTCACACTTAATCGAACCCTCACCATAACTCTAACCCTAACCGTCAAACTCACCGTCACCCTCACGCTAACTCTAACCCTAACACTCACCCTAACCCTAAAACTCACTCTAATCCTCAACTTAATCCAAACTCTCACCCTCACCCTCACCCAAACACTAAACTTAACCCTCACCCTAACCCTAATGCAAACTCTAACACTCACCCTAACCCTCATGCTATCACCCACACCACAAACCTAACCCGAACCTGAACCCTCAACCTCACCCTAAACCTCACCCTAACCCTAAACCTAATCATAACCCTAACCCCCACCCTCAACCTAACCCTCACCATAACCCTTACCCTCACCCTCACCCTCACACTAAACCTAACCCTCACCCTAAACCTAACCCTACACCTCACCCTAACCCTCACCCTAAACTTAGCCCTAACCCTAACCCTCACCCTCATGCTAGCCCTCACCCTAACCCTAATTCTAACCCTAACCCTCATCCTCACACTAACCCTAACCCTAATCCTCAATCTAACCCTAACCTTAACACTTACCCTAACCCTCACCCTAACACTAACCCTCACCCTTACTGTAACCCTCACGTTCAGTCTAACCCTCAACTTTACTCTTACCATCACGCTCATACTAACCCTCACCCTAACACGAACCCTCATCCTAAACCTCCCCCTAACAATAAAAATATCCATCACCATAACCCTAACCCTCAACCTCACCATCACCCTCAGCCTAAACCTATGCCTAAACCTAACACTAACCCTAACCCTCACCCTCACCCTAGCCCTCACCCTAACCCTAATCCTATCCCTAACCCTCATGCTAACCCTCACACTAACCCTAAGGATAAACATCACAAAAAGCCTAATACTCATATCCACCCTCACCCTCAGCCTAACCCTAAGCCTAAGCCTAATCCTAACCCTAAACCTCACACTCACCCTCACCCTAACCTAATCCCAAACCTAACCCTAAACCTCAACCTAACCCTCACCCTATACCTAATGCTAAACCTAACACTCACCCTAACCCTGACCCTCACCCTAACCCTCCCCCTCAACCTAAATCTAACCCTAAACCTCACCCTGACCCTATCCCTAATCCTAACCCTAAGCCTCAACCTCACCCTAACCCTAAAATTAACCCTCACCCTCACCCTCACCCTCACCCAAACCGAAAGTCAAACCCTAACCCTAACATTAACACTAATCCTAACCCTAAAACTAACCCTAACCCTAAAACTAACCCTAACCCTAACCCTAACCTTCACCCTCAGCCTCACCCTCACTGGAAATGTAACAGTAATCATAACACTTACAACAACCCTAACCGTAATCCTAACCATCACCCACTCCCTAACCCTAATCCTAACCCTAACCGTCACGCTAACATTAACCCTCACCCTCACTGAAACCCTAACCCTCATCTTAACTCTCACCCTAACCCTAAGCCCAACCCTCACCCTAACCCTTAACCTCATCTTACTCCTAACACTAAGCCTAACCTAAATCTCACCCTAATCCTCACCCTCAGCCTAATCCTAACCCAAACCCCAACCCTCAACCTAACCCTCACCCTAACCCTAACCATAACCCTAAACCTCACATTAACCCCAACACTCACCCTAACCATAACCCAAACCCTCACCCTAACCCTGATGCTAACTCTAACCCTCACCGTTACCAGAACCCTAAACCTAACCATAAACCTCACCTTAAGGCTAACTCTAACCCTAAACCTAACCCTAACCCTCACCCTAACCCTAACCCTCACCTTCACCATCACCCTCAGCTTAATTCTAAGCCTAAACTTAGCACTAACCCTAACCCTCACACTCACCCTCACCTTAACCCTAATCCTAAACTTACCCTATCCGTCCACCTAACCCTCAACCTAACCCTCACCCTAAGCCTAACCCTAACACTAACCCTAACCCTAACACTCACCCTAACCCTAAATCTAACCCTAAACCTCAACTTCACCCTAACCCTAAATCTAACCCTAACCCTAACCCTAAATCTCACCCTAACCCTAACCCTAAACCTCACCCTCACCCTCAACCTCACCATAAATATAAACCTAACCCTAACCCTAACAATAACCCTAACCCTAACCCTAAACCTCACCCTAACCATAACCCTCACCCTAACGCTAAACCTCACCCTAACATTTACCCTCACCCTAACACTAACCCTCACACTAAACCTAACCCTCACCATAAACATAAACATCACCCTAACCCTAACCCTAACCCTAACCCTCACCCTAACCCTAATTCTAACACTAACCCTCACCCTAACCCTAACCCTAATCCTCAATCTAACCCTAACCCTAACCCTTACACTAACCCTCAACCTAAACCTAACCCTCACCCTTACTGTAACCCTCAGGCTCATACTAACCCTCACCCTAACACGAACCCTCATCCTAACCCTCACCCTAAACCTAACCATATCCATCACCATAACACTAACCCTCACCCTCACCATCACCCTCAGCCTAAACCTATGCCTAAGCCTAAGCCTAACCCTAACACTCACTGTCACCCTAGCCCTCACCCAAACCCTAATCCTTCTGCTAAACCTCATCCTAACCCTCCCCCTAACCCTAATGCTAACCATCACCCTAAGCCTAACACTCACCCCAACCCTCACCCTCACCCTAACCCTAAGCCTAACACTCACCCTAACCCTAACCCTCACCCTCATCTAGCCCTCATCCTATCCCTAACCTTAACCCTAATGCTCACAGTCAACCTAACCCTAACCCTCAAACTCACCTCAACCTCAGCTTAAACCTAAGCCTAACCATAACCCTAACCATAAAACTCACAATCACCCTCACCCTAAGCCTAACCCTAACCCTAAACCTAACCCTCACCCTCACCTTCACCCTCACCTTAACCCTAAACCAAACCCTCAACCTAAACCTCACACTCAATCTCACCCTAACCCTCACCCTCAAACTAAACATCACCCTAAACCTAACGCTCACCTTAACCCTTAGCCTAACCCTCACCCTAACCCTAAACCTCACACTCACCCTCACCCTCAGGCTCACCCTGACCCTAATCCTAACCCTAACCCTCACCCTCATCCTCAACCTAAACCTATCCCTAACCCTAACCCTCACCCTAACCGTAACCTCTAACCTAACCCTAAGCCTCAACATAACCCTAACACTAACCCTAAACCTAACACTAACCCTAACCCTCACCCTCACCCTTAGCCTAAGCCTAAGCCTATCCCTAACCCTCACACTTAGCCTTACCCTAAAACTAACCCTAAGCCTCACCCTCACCCTCAACCTCTACCTAAACCTAACCCAAACACTCATCCGAACCTTCACACTCACACTCACACTAACCCTCAACCTCACCCTAAGCATCACCCTAACCCTAACCCTCACCCTAACCCTAACCCTCACATTAACCCTAACCCTCACTCTAACCCTAACCCTCAACCTAACCCTTACCCTCACCCTAACACTAAGCCTAATCCTAACTGGAACCCTCACAGTAACCCTAAACCTCACCCTAACCCTAACACTCACAGTAAACGTAACACTCACCCTAACCCTAACCCTACACCTCACCCTACCCCTCATTCTGACCCTAACCCCAACCCTAACCTCACCCTCAACGTCACCCTAACACTCACCCTAACCCTAACCCTCACCCAAACCCTAACTCTCACACTCTCAAGAACACTCATCCTAACTCAAACACTCACCCTCAAAATAAACATAACCCTAAGCCTAACCCTCACCCTAACCGTATCCCTAACCCTCACACTAACAGTAACCCTAAACCTCACCCTCACACCAACCCTCACGCTTACCTTCTCTTCACCCTAACCCTAACCCTCACACTAACCCTAACCTTAACTCTTTCCCTACCCCTCACCATACCTCTAAACCTCACCCTCACCATAAACCTAACCCTTACCCTCACCCTCACCCTAACACTCACTGTAGCATTAACCCTCACCCTAACACTAACCCTCATCAATACCTTAACCTTCACTGTCACCCTCACCCTAAGCCTCACCCTCATTCTACACATGACCCTAAACATAACCCTCACCCTAACCCTAAACCTATCACTTAACTTAACCCTAACACTCACCCTAACCCTCACCCTAACCCTAACTTCAAACCTAACACTAAACCTAACCCTAACACTAAACCTCACACTAACCCTAACCATCACCCTAACCCTAAACCACACCCTAACACTAACACTAACCCTCACCCTCAACCTCGCCCTCACCCTAACCCTAACCCTCATCCTCACCCTAAACCTCACAC
This sequence comes from Dipodomys merriami, assembly GCF_024711535.1. Classification (NCBI taxonomy): domain Eukaryota; kingdom Metazoa; phylum Chordata; class Mammalia; order Rodentia; family Heteromyidae; genus Dipodomys; species Dipodomys merriami. Next base: position 1,745,075 of record NW_027206257.1, read on the forward strand.
TAACCCTAACATTAATACTCAATCTAACCCTCACCCTCACCATAACACTTTCCCTAACCCTCACCATAACCCTAACCCTCACCCTTACCGTAACCCTCACCTTCGGCCTAACTCTCACCTTTAAAATTACCGTCACCCCCACCATAAACCTTTCTCTAAACCTAACCCTCACACTAACCCCCAACCGAAACATAACTCTACCCCTAAACCTCATCCTCACACTAACCCTAACTCTAACCATAACCCTAACACTAAACGTCACCCTAGCCCTAACCCCCACACTCACCCTCACAGTAACGGTAAGCCTAACCCTAACCCTAACAATAACACCTCACCCTAACCCTTAACCTCATCCTCACCCGAAACCTCAAACTTAACTGAACCCTCACCGTAACTCTAACCCTAATCGTCAACCTCACCGCTTCCCTCACACTAACCCTAACCCTAACCCTCACCCTAACCCTAAACCACACCCTAATCCTGACCTTAAACCTCACTCTCACCTGCAACCTCACCCTAAACCTAAACCTAACCCTCACCCTAACCCTAATGCTAAATGTAACACTCACCCTAACCCTCAGGCTATCACTTACCGACACCATAAACCTAACCCTAACCTTAACCCTAAACCTCATCCTAAACTTCACCCTAACCCTAAACCTAATCCTAACGCTCAACCTCACCCTAAACCTCACCCTCACCCTAACCCTCACAATAACCCTTACCCTCACCCTCACCCTCACCCTAACCGTAACCCTCACCCTCAACCTAACCCTCACCCTAAACCTAACCCTATCCCTCACCCTAACCCTCAAACTAAACTTAACCCTAACCCTAACCCTCAGCCTCATGCTAGCCCTCACCCTAACCCTAATTCTAACCCTAAACCTCACCCTAACCCTCATCGTCACCCTAAACCTCACACTACCCCTAAACCTAATCCTCAATCTAACCCTAACCCTAACCCTTACACTAACCCTCAACCTAAACCTAACCCTCACCCTTACTGTAACCCTCAGGCTCATACTAACCCTCACCCTAACACGAACCCTCATCCTAACCCTCACCCTAAACCTAACCATATCTATCACCATAACACTAACCCTCACCCTCACCATCACCCTCAGCCTAAACCTATGCCTAAGCCTAACCCTAACCCTAACCCTAACCCTCACATTAACCCTAACCCTCAGTCTAACCCTAACCCTCAACCTAACACTTACCCTCACCCTAACACTAAGCCTAATCCTAACTTGAACTCTAACAGTAACCCTAAACCTCACCCTAACCCTAACCCTCACAGTAAACCTAACTCTCACCCTAACCCTAACCCAAACCTCACCCTACTTCTCACTCTAACCCTAATTCCAACCCTAACCCTCACCCTCACCATCACCCTAACACTCACCCTAACCCTAACCTTCACCCAAACCCTAACTCTCACACTCTCAAAAACACTCATCCTAACTCAAACACTCACCCTCAAAATAAATATAACCCTAAGCCTAAACCTCACCCTAACAGTAACCGTAAACCTCACCCTCACTCCAACCCTCACGCTTACCTTATCCTTACCCAAACCCTAACCCTCACACTAACCGTAACCTTAACTCTTTCCCTACCCCTCACCCTACCCCTCACCCTAACTCTAACCCTAACCCTCACCATAAACCTAACCCTTACCCTCACCGTCACCCTAACCCTCACCGTAATATTAACCCTTACCCTAACACTAACCCGCATCCATACCTTAACCTTCATTGTCACCCTCACCATAACCCTCAACCTCATTCTACACATCACCCTAAACATAACCCTCACCCTAACCCTAACCCAATCACTTACCTTAACCCTAACACTCACCCTAACACTCACCCTAACCCTGACTTCCAACCTAACATTAAACCTGACCATAACCCTAATGCTAACCCTCACCCTAACCTTAAACCTTACCTGACCTTAACCCTCACTCAAACCCTAACACTCACACTATCCCTAATCCTCACCCTTAACCTAACACTACCCCTCAACCTAACCTTCACTCTAACCCTAACCCCAACCCTAACCCTCACCCTCACCGTCACCCTAACACTCACCTTAACCCTCAACCTTACCCTCACCCTAACCCTAACCCTAACCCTAACCCTCACCCCCACACTAACCCTCACCCTAAACCTTAAACTCACCCTCACCCTAACCTTAAACCCTACCCTAACCCTAACCCTAAACCTAAACCTCACCCTAGCCCTCACCCTAACCCTAATTCTAACCCTAATCCTCAACCTAACCCTAAACCTCATCCTCACCCTAAACCTCATATTAACCCTAAACCTAATCCTCAATCTAACCCTCACCCTAACCCTAACCCTACCCCTTATCCTAACCCTCACCTTAACCCTAACCCTAACCCTCACCCCAACCCTCACCCTAAACCTCACCGTCACCCTAAACCTGTCCCTAACCCTAATAATAACACCAACCCTCACCAGAACCCTAACCTTCACCCTCACCCTAACCCTCACCCTAATCCTAACCCTAACCCTCAGCCTAACCCTCACCCTAACCCTAAGGATAACCCTAACGCTAACCATCACCCTAACACTCACCCTAACACTAACCCTCACCATAACCCTAAAACTCACTCTAATCCTAACCCTAAACCTCATCCTAACCCTCACCCTCACCCTAGCCCTCAACCCTTATCCTAACCTTCACCCTAATCCTAACCATCACCCTTATGGGAACATTCACCCTCAGCCTAACCCTCACATTTACTCTTACCGTCACACTCACCCTAACCCTAACCCTATCCATCACCCAAACATTAACCCTCACCCTTACTCTAACCATCAGCCTAACCCTAAGCCTAAGCCTAATCCTAACACTAAACCTCACCCTCACCCTAGACCTAAACCTAAAACTAATCCTAACTCTAATCCTCATCTTAACCCTCACCCTAACCCTAACCCTATCCACCACCCAAAACCTATTTCTCACCTCCAACCTCACCCTCAGCCTAACCCTAAGCCTAAGCCTAACCCTAACCCTAACCCTCATACTCACCCTAGCCCGCACCCTAACCCTAATCCAAACCATAAGCCTCATCCTAACCCTCATCCTAAACCTAACCCTAAACCTCAACCTAACGCTAACCCTAACCCTCAGCCTAACCCTAAACTTAACCCGAACCCTAACTCTCACCCTATCCCTAATCCTATCACTCAACCTAAACCAAATCCTCACCCTCACCCTCACCCTCAGCAAAACACTAAGCCTAACCCTATCCCTAAACCTAACCCTCACACTCACCCTTATCCTAATCCTAATCCTAACCCTAAGCTTAACCATCACCCTCACCCTAACCCTCACCCTATCCCTAACTCTAACACTAACCCTAACCCTAACCCTCACCCTCAGCCTCACCCTAACCCTAACTCTAACCCTAAAACCAACCATAAAACTAACAATAACCCTAACCTTCCCCCTAACCCTAAGTCTAACCATGAACCTCACCCTCACCATAACACTAATCATAACCCTAATCCTAAACCTAACCCTAACCCAAAACCGAACCCTAACACACACACTCACCCTCACCCTAACTCTAATCCTGACCCTAACCCTACCCCTGAACGTCACCCTAACTCTCACACTAACACTAACCCTAACAGTAATCCTAACCCTTAACCTCAACCTAATCTTCACCCTAACCCTAACTCTCACCCTAACCCTAACTCTCACCCTCACCTTCACTGTAACCGTAACCCTAACCCTAACCCTAACAATAACCCTAACACAAACCCTCACCTTCACCATAAAAATTACGTTCACCCTAACAATTACCCTCACCCTAACACTAACCCTAAACCTAACTCTAACACTCACACTAACCCTAACCCTCACCCTAATCCTAAACCTCACCCTAACACTAAATCTAACCCTCACCCTCACTCTAACCCTAACCCTCATACTCACCCTAAACCTCACACTAACCCTAACCCTAATCCTCAATCTAACACTCATCCTAACCCTAACCCTCATCCTTACCCTAAACCTAAATCTAACCCTTACCCTCATCCTAAACTTAATCCTCACCCACAGACCTAACCTCACATTTACCCTTACCATAAACCTCATCCTAATGCTAACCCTAAACGTAAACCTAACCATCACCCTAACCCTAACCCTCACCCTCAACTTCACACTCAGCCTATCCCTAAGCGTTAGCCTAAGCCTGAACCTCACCGTCACCCTCACCTTAAATCTAACCCTAAGCCTAACAATAACACTAATCCTAAACCTAAACCTAACCCTAACCCCAAACCTAACCTAACCCTAACCCTCACACTTACCTTAACCCTAAACCTCATCCTAACCCTCACCCTAACCATAACCCTAACCCTAAACCTCACCCTAACACTAACTCTAACCCTCACCCTCACCGAAGCCTTCACCCTAATCTTAATCCTAACCCTAATCCTCATCCTAACCATCACCCTAAACCAAACCCTAACCCTCACCCTAACCTTAACAATAGCCCTCAATCTTAGCCTAAACCTCACGTTCACCATAACCCCAACCCTATACCTCACCCTAACCCTAAACGTAACTCTCATCCTCATGCTCTCTGTAACTCTAACCCTAACCCTGACAATAACACTAATCCTAACCCTAAACCTAACCTTAACCCTAACCCTAACCCTAATCCTAACACTCACCCTCACCCTAACCCTAACCCTAACCCTCACACTAAACCTTACCCTCACCCTCATTGTAACCCTAACCTTCATCCAAAACCTCACCCTAACCCTAAACCTAACCCAAAACCAAACCCTAACACACACACTCACCATCACCCTAACTCTAATCCAAACCCTAACCCTATAACCCTGAACGTCCCCCTAACTCTCACACTAACCCTAACCCTAACACTAACCCTAACCCTAACCCTCAACCTAACCCTCACCCTAGCCCTAACTCTAACCCTAACCCTAAACCTCACCCTCACCTTCACTGTAACTGTAACCGTAACCCTAACCCTAACATTAAACCTAACACAAACGCTAACCCTCACACTAACCATAAGCCTCACCCTAACCCTAAATCTCCCCCTAACCCTAATCCTAACCCTAACCCTTTCCCTCACCCTAGACCTCACCCTAATTCTAACCCAGACCCTCACCCTAACCCTAACCCTTACCAGAACCCTAAACCTAACCCTAACCCTCAACTTTATCCTAACCCTCACCCTAAGCCTTAACCTAACCATTACCCTTAACATAAACCTCACCCTAACCCTCACCCTAAACCTAAACCTCATTCTAAACATCAACCTAAGCATCACCCTAAACCTAACCCTCAACCTCAAACACACACTCAGAATAAGCCTAAGTCAAATCCTCAGACTTACCCTAATCCTCACCCTAGCCCTCACCGTAACCCTAACCCTAACCCTAACCCACAAACTAACCCTCACCTTAACACTAACCGTAACCATCACCCTAGCCCTAATCCTCACCCCCAACCTCACCCTCAGCCTAACCCTAAGCCTAAGCCTAACCTATCACTAACCCTCACACTCACCCTCACCTTAATCCTAATCCTAACCCTAACCCTAACCCTAATCCTAAACATCAACCTCACCCTCACCCTAACCCTATCCCTAATCCTAACCCTAACCCTAAACCTCACCCTAACCTTCACACTCACCCTCAACTTCAACCTCACCGTAACTCTAAACCTAACACTAATCCTAAACCTAAACCTAACCCTAACTTTAAACCTCAACATGAACCTCACCCTAACCTTAACCCTAACACTAACCCTAACCTTAACCTTCGACCTAACCCTCCCCCTAACCCTAAATCTAACTATAAACCTCGCTCTCACCCTTACCCTAAATCTCACCCTAACCCTAACCCTAACCCTCACCCTCACCCTCACCCTCACGGTAACTCTAACCCTAACCCTAAAAATAACACTAATCCTAACCCTAAACCTAACCCTAACCTTAAACCTAACCCTAATCCAAAAACTCACCCTCACCCTAACCCTCACCCTCACCCTCACCCTAACCCTAAACCTAACCCTAACCCTCAACATAACCCCAAACCTCACCCTCACCGTAGCCCTTACCCTAACTTACACCCTAACCCTAAACTTAACCCGAACCCTAACTCTCACCTTAAACATAGCTCTAACCTTCAACCTAACCCTAACCCTCACCCTCACCCTCACCCTAACCCTAACCCTAATCCTAACCCTAACCCGAACCCTCACCTGAACCCTCACCTTAACCCTAACCCTAACATTAACCCTAAACCTAACCCACACCCTCAGATTCACCCTAATCCTAACTCTAACAATAAACGTCACCCTGACCCTCACCCTAACCCTAACCCTAAACCTAAACCTCACTCTAACCCTAAAACTCAAACTCACCATGAGCCTAGCCCTCACCATAACCCTAATCCTAACCCTAAACCTCATCCTAAACCTCCCCATAATCCTAAGCCTAACCCTCACCCTAACCCTAACTTTCTCACCCTCAACCTCACCCTCAGCCTAACCCTAAGCCTAACCCTAATCCTAACCCTCACCCTCAACCTCACCCTCAGCCTAACCCTAACTCTAACACTAACCCTCACCCTAACACTAACCCTCATCCTCACCCTCACCCTAACTCTAATCCTAACCCTAAACCTAACCCTTACCTTCACACGCACCCTCAGTTTAACCCTAATCCTAATCCTAACCATATCACTAAACCTCACCCCCAAACTAAACCTCACCCTAACCCTTACCTTAACACTAACCCTAACCCTAATCCTAACCGTCACCCTAAACCTAACTCTATCCTTTAACCTCACCCTCACCCTAACCCTAACCCTAACCATAATCCTAAACCTCACCCTAAACCTAAACCTTAACCTAACACTTACCCTCTTCCTAACACTAACACTAATCCTAACACTAACCCTCACACTAATGCTAACCATCACCCTAAACCTAAACCTCACCCTAACCCTAACTCTAACCCTCAACTTCAACTTAGCCCTCACCCTAAGACTAACCCTCACCCTCACACTAAAACTCACACTAACCCTAACACTAATCCTCAATCTAACCCTGTCCCTCACATTAACCATAACCCGAAACCTCACCCTTACCTTAAACTTCACCCTCAGCCTAACCCTCACCGTTATTCTAATTGTCACCCTCATCCTAACCCTCACCCTAACCCTAACCCTCATCCTAACCCTCACCCTAACCGTAACCCTAACCCTCACCCTAACCTTCAACCTCAGCCTAACCGTAAGCCTAAGCCTAAACCTATCCCTAAACCTCACACTCACCCTAGCCCTCACCCTAACTCTAATCCCAACCCAATCCCTCATCCTAACACTAAATCAAACCATAAACTAAACCAGCACTCTAAACCTAATCCTCATCCCCACACTCACCCTCAGCCTAACACTAAGCCTAAGCCTAAGCCTAACCCTAAACCTAACCCTCACACTCACCCTCACCCTAAACCTAATCCTAACCCTAACCCTAACCCTAAACCTAAACCTCAACCTAACCCTCACCCTAAAACTAACCCTAACCCTAAACCTCACCCTTACCTTATTCCTCACCCTAACCCTCACCCCAAACCTAAGCCTCACCCTCACCCAAACCTGAACCTTAACCCTCACCCTAACCCTACCCTTAATATTAGCCCTAAACCTCACCCTAACCCTAACACTAACACTCACAATCTCCCTAGCCCTCACCCTAACCCTAATTGTAACCCTAAACCTCATCCTAACCCTCACCCTAACCCTAACCCTAACCCTCACCCTAACCATAAACCTGATTCTAACCCTCAAACTAGACCTAACCCTGAGCCTCACCATAACCCTAACCCTAATCCTCACCCTAACTCTAAACTTAACCCGATCAATAAACCTCAACCTAACCCTAAACCTAATCCTCACGCTCACCCTAGCCCTCATCCTAAACCTAATCCTAACCCTAACCCTCACACTCACCCTCACCCTAACCCTAAACCTCACCCTCACCCTCTCCCTCAGACTACCATTAAGCCTAACCCTAAAACTAACCCTAACCCTCACACTCACCCTCACCCTAACACTCAGCCTTAAACTAAGTCTAAGCTTAAGCCCAACCCTAACACTAACCCTCACCCTAACCCTAACACTCACACTAAGCCTAACACTAACCCTCACCGTCACCCACAAACTCACCCTAACCCTAACCCTCACCCTGACCCTAACCCTAAGCCTCAACCTCATGCCCTGCCTAAGCCTAAGCCTAAGCCTAAGCCTAAGCCTAACCTGAACCCTCACCTGACCCTAACCCGAACACTAACCCTAACTCTAACCCTAAAACTCACCCTCAACCTAACCCTATCCCTAAGCATAACTCTAAACCTCATCCTAACCCTAACCCTCACCCTCACCCTAGCCCTCACCCTAACCCTAATCTTAACATTAAATCTCATCCTAACCCTCACCCTAACCCTAACCCTAACCCTCACACTAACCCTAGCCCTAACCCTAACCCTAACACTCAACCTAATCCTAACCCTCACTCTCACCGTAAACCTAACCCTAACCCTCACCCTAACCCTAAACTTAACTGGAACCTTAACTCTCACCCTAGCCCTAAACCTAACCCTCAGCATAACCCTAACCCTCACCCTCACCATCATCCTCAGCCTAACCCTAAACCTAATCCTAATTCTCACACTCACCCTAAACCTTACCCTAACCCTAATCCTAACACTAAGCCTAACCCTCACCATCACCCTAACCCTTACCCTAACCCTAAATCTAACACTAAACCTAACCCAAACCCTCAGCCTCACCCTAACCCTAACTCTAAACCTAAACCTCCTTCTCACCCTAACTCTAAACCTAAACCTCACCCTAACCCTAACCTTAACCCTAAACCTCATCCTCACCCTAGCCTTCACCCTCACCCTAATCCTAAGCCTAACCCTCATTTTAACACTCACCCTAAACCTAACCCTAACCCTAACCCTCACCCTATGCCTAAACCTCACCCTCACCCTCACCCTCAGCCTAAGCCTAAGCCTAACCGTAACAATAACCCTCACACTCACCCTAAACCTTACCCTAATCCTAATCCTAACCATAACCCTAACCCTCACCCTCACCCTATCCCTCACCTTAACCCTAACCCTAACACTAACCCTAACCCTAAACCTCACCCTCAGCCTCAACCTAACCCTAACACTAACCATAATCTCACCCTCAACCTAAACCTAACCCTATACCTCACCCTAACCCTAAACATAAACCTCACCCTCAGCCTAGCCCTCCCCCTAACCCTAATACTAAGCCTAACCCTCATCCTAACACTCCCCCTAACTCTAATCTTAACCCTCACCCTAACCCTAACCCTAACCCTCACCCTCACCCTCACCCTCAGCCTAAGCCTAAGCCTAACCTTAACCCTAACCCTCACACTCACACTAACCTTAAAACTAATCCTAATGCTGACACTAACGGTAACCCTCACCCTCACCATAACCCTCACCATAACCCTAACCCTAATATTAACCCTAAACCTAACCCACACCCACAGCCTCACCCTAACCCTTACTCTAACCCTAAACGTCACCCTGACCCTAACCCTAAACCTAATAATAAACCTCACCCTAACCCTAAACCTAAAACTCACCCCCACCCTAGCCCTCACCCTAACCCTAATCCTAACCCTAATCCTCATCCTAACCCTCCCCATAAACCTAAGCATAACCCTCACCTTAACCCTAACGCTCTCACCCTCAACTTCACCCTCAGCCTAACCCGAAGCCTAACCCTAAACCTAACGTTAACACACAAACTCACCCTAAGCCTAACCCTAAGTCTAACTCTCAACCTAACCCTAACCCACACACTCACCCTCACCCTAACCCTAATCCTAAACCTAACCCTAACCCTCTCCCTCCCCCTAACACTCACCGTAACCCTAACCCTAACACTAACCCTAACCCTAACCCTCAACCTAACCCTCACTCTAACACTGACTCTAAGCCTAAACCTTACAATCACCCTAACCCTAACTCTAACCCTAATCCAAACCCTAAACCTCAGCCTAACCCTACCCCTAACCCTCACCCTCACAGTAACCGTAAATGTAAACCTTACCCTAACAATAACCCTAACCCTAACCCTAACAATAAACCAAAACCTAACCCTAACCCTCATCCTAACCATATCCTTCACCCTAATCCTAACCCTCACCCTAACACTTACCCTCACCCCAACCCTAACCCTAACCCTCACACTCACCCTAACCTTTACCCTAATCCTAATCCTAACCCTAAACCTAACCCTCACCCTCACCCTAACACTCACCCTAACCCTAACTCCAACACTAACCCTAAACCTAACCCTCACCTCAGCCCCACCCTAACCCTAACTCTAAAATTAACCTCACACTCACCCTAACCCTAAACCCAACAATAACCCTAACACTAACCCTAACCCTCACACTAACCCTCACACTAACACTAAGCCTAACCCTCACACTCACACTCACCCTAACCCTAAAGCTAACCCCTATCCCTCAACCTAGCCCTAACCTTCACACTCACCATGATCCTTACCCTAATACTCAACCTAACCCTAAACTTAACCTGAACACTAACTCTCACCCTAACCATAACGGTAACCCTCACCCTAACCCTAACCCTCACCCTAGCCCTCACCCTAAGCCTAACACTAATCCTAACCCTAACCATCACCCCAACCCTCACCCTAACCTTAAATCTAACCCTAAACCTCACCCTCACCCTAAACCTAACTCTAACCCTAACCCAAACCCTAACCCTCAACCTCACCCTAACCCTAACTCTAACACTCACCCTCACCCTCACCGTAACTGTAACCCTAAACCTAACCCTAACAATAACCCTAACCCTAATCCTAACCCTCAACCTAACCATCAACCTCACCCTATCCCAAACCCTCACCCTAAATCTTACCCTCAACCTAACACTAACCCTAACCCTAAAGCTAACCCTCACACTAACCCTAACCCTAACCCTAACCCTAAACCTCAACCTAACCCTCACCATCACCCTAACCCTATCACTAACCGTAACCCTAAACCTCACCATCCCTCTTCCCGTAGCCCTATATCTAAACGTAAACTTCACCCTCACACTAACCCTAACCTTAACCCTAAACACCAGCGTAACCCTAACCCTAATCCTCACCCGCACCCTCAACTTCACCATAACTATAACCCTAACCCTAACAATAACCCTAACCCTAACCCTAACCATCACCCAAACCTAATCCTCACCTCCACCCTCACACTCAGCCTAACCCTAAGCCTAAGCCTAACCCTCACACTAAACCTCACACTCAACCTCACCCTAAGCCTAAAACTAACCCTAATCCTATCCCTAAACCTCAACCTAACCCTCACCCTCACCCTAACCCGAACACTAACCCTAACCCTAAACCTTACCCTAACTGTCCCCCTAACCATAACGCTAACCCTAAACCTCACCCTCACCCTAAACCTAACCCTAAACCTAAACCTCACCCTAAAGCTCACCCTCACCCTCACCCTCCTCCTCATCGTAACTCTAACCCTAACCCTAACAATAAAACTAACCCTAACACTAACCATAACCCTAACACTAACCCTAAACCTAACCATAACCCTCATCTTCAGCCTCAACCTAACCGCAATCTTTTTTTTTTTTTTTTTTTTTTTGGGTCCGGTCGTGGGGCCTGAACTCTGGGCCTGGGCGCTGTCCTTCAGCTCTTCAGCTCAAGGCTAGCACTCTACCACTTGAGCCACAGTGCCACTTCCGGCTTTTTTCTTTTTGCTTATGTGGGGCTGAGGAATCGAACCCAGGGACTCGAGCATGCAAGGCAAGCGCTCTACCACTGAGCCACCTTCCCAGCCCCCATAACCACAATGTTAACCCTAACCATAACACTAACAATAACCCTAACCCTAACCCTAATTCTCACCCCCACCCTCATCCTCAGCCTAACCTTAAGCCTAAGCCTAACCCTAACCCTAACCCTCACCGTAACCCGAAACCTAACCCTAAACCTAAACCTAAACTTAACCCTAACACTAAACCTAACCCTAATCCTCAGCTTCACCCTCGAGCTAACCCTCACCCTCATGCTCGGACTAAGCCTAAGCCTAAGCCTAAGCCTAACGGTACACCTGATCCTCACCCTAACACTAACCCTAACACTAACCCTAACTCTAAACCTAAACCTAACTCTCACCATAACCCTAACTCTAACTCTAAACCTAAACCTAAACCTCATCCTAACCCTAACCCTAAGCTTCACCCTCACCCTCACCATAACCCTCAACCTAACCCTAACCCTCACCCTAATACTTACCCTCACCCTAAAACAAACCCTAACACTAACACTGATCCTCAAACTAACCCTAACCATCACCCTAACCCTAAAACTAAGCCTAACCCTAACCCTCACCCTCAGCCTAGTCCTCACCCTAACCCTAACACTCATCCTCCCCCTAAACCTCACCCTAACCCTAACACTAATCCTCAATCTAACCCTCAGCCTCACTCTACCCCTCACCATAAACCTCACCCTAACCCTAACCCTCACACTTTCAGTAACCCTCACCCTCAGCCTAAACCTCACGTTTACCCTTACCGTCAACCCCACCCTAAACCTCACCCTAACCATTAATCTCACCCTCATGCTAACCCTAACCCTAACACTAACCCTAACTCTAAACCTAAACCTCACCCTCACCCTCACCCTCAGCCTGAACCTAAGGGTAACCCTAACCCTAACATTAACCCTCACACTCATCCTAACCCTCACACTAACCCTAACCCTAACACTAACTCTAACCCCTAAGCCTCACCCTCAGCCTCACCCTAACCCTAATTATAACCCTAAACCTCACCCTCACCCTAACGCTAAACCTAACCCTAACCCTAACCCTCCCTCTAACACTCAACCTAACCATAACACTAATCACTAAACCTAACTCGAAACCTAACCCTAACACTAAACCTCACCCTCACCCTAACCCTAACCCTAACACTAACCCTAACCCTAACCCTCACCTTCAACCTCACCCTCAGCCTAAACTTAAGCCTAACCCTAAACCTAACCTAACACACACACTCAACCTTAACATAACACTAATCCTCACCCTAACCGTAACCCTAATACTAACCCTCCCCCTAACTCTCACCCTCACACTAACCCTAACCCTCAACCTAAACCTCACCCTAACCCTAAATCTAACCCTAAATCTCACCCTCACCCTAACCCTAACTCTAACCTTAACCAAACCCTAAACCTCACCCTATCCCTAACCCTAACCCTAAACCTAACATTCACCCTAACCTTAACTCTAACCCTAAACCTCCCCCTCCCCCTAACCCTAACCCTAAGCCTGATGCTAAACGTCACCCTAAACCTAAACCTTACCCTAACACTTACCCTCACCCTAACACTAACACTAACAATAACCCTCCCCTTAACCCTAACCATCACCCTTACCGTAACCCTAACCCTCATCCTAACCCTCATCCTAAACGTAACCGTAACCCAAAACCTCACCCTAACATTAACCCTAACCCTCACCCTCACCCTAGCCCTCACCCTAAACGTAAACCTAGCCCTAATGCTCAACCTAAACCTAAACCTCAAGCTCAAGGTAACCGCAATCCTAAACCTCACCCTAACCCTAAACTTAACCTGAACCCTAACTCTCACCCTAAACATAACCCTAACCCTCACTCAAACCCTAAACCTCACCCTCACCCTCACCCTCAGTGTAACCCTAAGCCGAACCCTAACCCTAACGCTAACCCTCACACTCACCCTAACCCTTACCCTAATCCTAATCCTAACCTTAACTCTAACCCCCAGCCTCAGCCTCACCTTAACCAAAAACCTCAACCTCACCCTAACTCTAATCCTAAACCTCACCCTATCCCTAACCCTAAACCTCACCCTCACCCTAGCCCTCACCCTAACCCAAATCCTAACCCTAACCCACATCCTAACCCTCAAACTAATGATAACCTGAACCATCACTCTAAACCTAAACCTCAACCCCACCCTCACCCTCAGCCTAAACCTCAGCCAAAGACTAACCCTAACCATAACCCTCACACTCACCCTCACCCTAACCCTAATCCTAACCCTAACCCTAACCCTTAAACTAAACCTCAACCTAACCCTCACCCTAAGCCTAACCTTAACCCTAACCCTCACCCTCACCTTCGTCCTCACCTTAACACTCACCCCAAACCTAACCCTCACCCTCACCCAAACCCGAACCCTAACCCTCACCCTCATCCTAACGCTACCCCTAACCCTAATCCTAAACCTCACCCTAACCCTAACACTAACCCTCACAATCACCCTAACCCTAACCCTAACCCTACCTCTAAACTTCATCCTAGCCCTAAACCTGACCCTCAACATCACCCTCACCCTCACCCTTACCTTAACCTTAACCCTAACCTTAAACCTAAGAATAAAACTAACCATAAACCTAACCCTAAACCTCACCCTCACCGTAACTCTAACCCTAACCCAAACCTTCACCCTAACCCTAACACTGACCCTAACCCTAACCCTAAACCTCACCCTAACCCTAAACCCAACCCTCACCCTAGCATATATCCTAACCCAAATCCTAAACCTATCACTCACACTAACCCACACTCTAACCCTAAACCTAACCCTCACCCTTAATCTAACCCTCACCCTCAGCCTCAGACTCAGCCTAACACTAAGTTTAACACTAACTCTATCTCTCACACTCACCATCACCTTAACCCTAATCCTAACCCTAACCCCAACCCTAAACCTAACCCTAACCCTAACACTAACCCTCAACATGAACCTAACCCTAACCCTAACACTCACCCTGGCACATACCCTAACACTAATCCTAACCCTAACGCTCACCCTAACCGTCACTCTAAACCTAACCCTAAACCTAACCCTCACCCTAACACTAACCCTCGTCCTAACGCTAACCCTCACCCTACCCCTACCCATAACCCTCACACTAACCTTAAACCTCACCCTCACCCTAAACCTCACCCTCACCCTAACCCTAAAGCTCACCCTCACCCTAGTGCTCACCCTAAACCTAACCCTAACCCTAACACTCTCCCTAACCCTAAAGCTCACCCTCACCCTAGTGCTCACCCTAAACCTAACCCTAACCCTAACACTCTCCCTAACCATACTCCTCACCATAACCCTAACACTCACACTAAACCTAAATCTAAACCTCTCCCTCACCCTCACCCTAACCCTAACCCTAACCCTCCCCCTCACCCTAAACCAAACCCTAACACTAACACTCACCCTAACACTAACCCTAACCCTAACCCTAACCCTCACACTCACCCTCAACCTACACCTAATCCTAAACCTAACCCTAACCCTCACAGTAACCCTCAAACTAGCGCTCACCTTAACCCTAATCCTAACCCTAAATGTCATCTTAACCCTCACAATAACCCTAACCCTAACCCTCACCCTAACCCTAACCCTAACCCTAACCCTCATGCTCGGCCTAAGCCTAACCCTAAGCATAAGCTTAAGCCTAAACCTAACTTTCACACTAACCCTCAACCTAACCCTAACCCTAACACAAAAGCTAACTCTAACCCTAAACCTAACCCTCACCCTAACCCTAAATCTAACCCTAACCCTAAACATAAACCTAACCCTCAACCTAACCCTAAACCTCACACTCACCTTAACAGTAAACCTAATCCTAACCCTAACAGTAACCCTAACCCTAATCCTCATTCTAACCATAATACTCACGCTAAACCTAACCCTCACCCTAACTCTAGATATCATCCTAACCCTAATCCTAACCCTTAACCTAACCCTAACCCTAACCATCACCCTTAAAATAATCCTCAACCCGACCCTCACCCTCAGCCTAACCCTAAGCCTAAGCCTAATCCTAACCCTAACCCTCACACTCAGCCTCACCATAACCCTAATCCTAAACCCAACCCTAACACTAACCCTAAACCTCAACCTATCCCTCCCCCTAACCCTCCCCCAACTCTAACTCTAACCCTAAACTTCATCCTCACCCTATCCCTCACCCTAAACCTAAATCTAACCCTCCCCCTCACCCTCACTGTAACTCTAACCCTAACTCTAACAATAACACTAACCCTAACCATCACCCTAACCCTAACCCTAACCCTAAACCTCACCCTAAGCCTAACCCAAAACCTCAACGTCAGCCTCAACCTAACCGTAAACTTAACCTTAACCATAACACTAACAATAACCCTAACCCTAATCCTAACACTGATCCTCACCCTAACCCTAACCCTCACACTCAACGTAAGCCTAACTCTAACCCTCACCCTAACCCTCACCCTCAGGTTAAGGCTAAGCCTAACCCTATCCCTAAGCCTAACACAATCACTCACCCTAACATTAACGCTAATCCTAATCCTAACCCTAACCCTAACACTCATCCTAACCCTCACCCTCACCCTAACCCTAACACTAACCCTAACACTCAACCTAACCCTAATTCTAACCCTAAACCTCACCCTCAACTTCACCCTAACCCTAATCCTAACCCTAAAACTCACCCTAACCCTAACCCTTATCCTCACCCTCAGTGTAACTCTAACCATAACCCTAACAATGACACTAACCTTAACCCTAAACCTCACCCTCACCCTCACCGTAACCCTAACCCTAACCCAAAACCTCACCCTAACCCTAACCTTAACCCTAACATTAACCTCACCCTAACCCTAACCCTAACCCTCACCCTGAGCCTCAACCTCACCATAAACTTAAACCTAACCATAACACTAACAATAACCCTAACCCTAACCTAATCTAACCCTCACCCTCACCCTAACACTAACCCTAACCCTCACCCTAACCCTAACCCTCACCCTCACCGTAACCCTCACACTAACACTCAACCTAACCCTAAACTTAATCCTAACCCTAAACGTCACCCTAATGCTAACCCTAACCCTCACCCACAACCTAGCCCTCACCTTAGCCCTAATCCTAAACCTAAACCTCACCCTAACCTTCACCCTAACCCTAAAACCCTAACAATCACCCTAATCCTAACCCTTAACCTCACCCTCACGCTAGGACTAAACCTAAGACTAAGGCTAACCCTAACCCTAACTTTCACACTCACCCTCACCCTCATCCTCACAGTAACTCTAACCTTACCCCTAACAATAACACTAACCCGAACCTTAACCCTAACCCTAACCCTCACCTTGACAGTAAACCTCAACCTAAACCAAGCCCTCACTCTAACACTAACACTAATCCTAACCCTAAACCTTACCCTAACCTAACCCTAAACCTCACCCTCAGCCTCAACCTCACTGTAAACTTAACCTTCATGATAACACTAACAAAAACCCTAACCATAACACTAATCCTAACCCTCAGCTTCACCCTAACACTAACCATCACTCTCACCGTAACCCTAACCTAACCCTCACCCTAACCCTAAACCTAACCCTAATCCTAAACCTCGCCATAATGGTAACCCTAACCCTCACCCTCACCCTTGCCCTCATACTAACCCTAAACCTCATCCTAACCCTGACTCTAACCATAACCCTAACCCTCAACCTAACCCTAACCCTAACCTTGAAGCTAACCCTAACACTCACCCTCACCCTCACACTCAGCATCAGCCTAACCATAAACCTAAGCCTAACCCTAACCCTCACACTCACCCTCAACAAAACCCTAATCCAAACACTAACCCTAACCCTAACCCTCAACCTAACCCTCCCACTAATCCTAACCCTAAACCTAAACCTCACCCTCACCCTAACCCTAACTCTAACACTGAACCTAAACCTAAACCTCACCCTAACCCTAACCCTAACCCTCACCCTCACCGTAACAGTAACCCTAACCCTAACAATAACCCTAACCCTAACGCTATCACTAACCCTAAACATAAACCTCACCCTAATGCTAACCCTCACCCTAAAACTAACCCTAATACTAACACTAACTGTCACACTAACCCTAACCATCACCTTAACCCTAAACTTCAACATATCCCTAAACCTAACCCTCACCCTCACCATAGCCCTCACACTAACCCTAACCCTCATCCTCACCCTAAACCTCACACTAACCCTAACACTGATACTCAATTTAACCTCACCCTCATCCTAACCCTAACCCTAATCCTCACCCTATCTCTCACCCTAACCTTAACCCTCACCTTTACCCTTACTGTCACACTCACCCTAACCCTCACCCTAACCCTAACCCTCATTCTAACCCTCACCCTAAACATAACCCTAACCATCACGCTAACCGTAACCCTCAACCTCACACTCAGCCTCAGTCTAAACCTAAGCATAAGCCTAACCCTAACCCTAAACCTCACCCTCACCCTAGACCTCACCCTAACCATAATCCTAACCCTAACCCTAAAAATAACACTAACCCTAACCCTAACCCACATTCTAACCCTAAACCTCACCCTAACCCTGATCCTCACCCAAACACCTTACGCTAACAATAACCCTAACCCTAAATCTAACCCTCATTCTAACCCTAACCCTCACCCTAAACCTTACCCTCACCCTAACACTTACCTTACCCTAACACTAACCGTAACCCAAACACTAAACCTCACACTAACCGCAACCATCACCCTACCCTAACCCTAACCCTAAACTTCACCCTAACCCTAATTCTAACCCTCACCCTCACTCTCCCCCTCACTCTCACCCTCACCATAACTCTAACCCTAACCTTAACAATAACCCTAATCCTAACCCTAACACTAACCCTAATCCTAATCCTAACCCTTATACCCACCCTCAGCCTCACCCTCACCACAAACTTAACCCTAACCATAACACTAACAATAACCCTAACCATCACCCTAACCCTAACATTAACCCTCACCTTAACCCTAACCCTAACCCTAATCCTAACCCTATACCTCATCCTAAACCTCACCCTAAACCTAAACCTAAACCTCAACCTAACCCTAACCCTCACCCTCACACTCAGCCTAACCCTAAACCTAACCCTAACACTAACCCTCACACTCACACTCAAGCTAACCCTAATCCTAAATCTAACCCGATCCCTAACCATAACCCTCAACCTAACCCTCACCCTAACCCTAACAATAACACCAATCCTAACACTAACCTTCACACTAACCCTAACTCTAACCCTAAACCTCAACCTCACCCTCACCTTAATCCTGACCCTCAACCTCAGCCTAAACCTAAGCCCGACCCTAACCTGAATCCTCACACTCACACTCACCCTCACCCTAACACTAATCCTAATCCCAGCCCTAACCCTAACCGTCACCCTAACCCTAACCCTCACAATAACCCTAAACCTAAAACTAACCCTAATGCTAATGCTCACCCTAACCCTAAATCTAAACCTAAACCTCACCCTCAACTTAACCCAACCCTAACCCTTACCCTAACCCTAAACCTCACCCTAAACATAACCCTAAACCTCACCTTCACCCTAGCCCTCACTCAAACCCTAATCCTAACTCTAACCCTCATCCGAACCCTAACCCTAACCCTAACCCTAACCATCACCCTAACCCTAACACTCAGCCTCAACCTTACCCTCACCCGCAGCCTAACATTAAGCCCAAACCTAAACCTAACCCTAACCCACACACTCACCCTCACCCTAACCCTAATCCTAATCCTAAACCTAACAATAACCCTAACCCTAAAGCTAACCCTCACCTTAAATATAAACCTCACCCTAACCCAAACCCTCACCCTAACACTTACCCTGACCCTAACACTAGCCGTAAGCATCAGCCCAACGTTCACACTAACCCTAATCCTCACAGTAACCCTAAACCTCATCCTAACCTTAACCCTAACCCTAACCTAAACCTCAACCTCATCATAGCCCTCAGCCTAACCCTAATTCTAACCCTAACCCTAACCCTCAACCTCACCCTAAACCTCACACTAACCCTAACCCTAATCCTCAATCTAACCCTCACCCTAACCATAACCCTAACCCTCACCCTAACCCTAACCCTCACCCTTATTTTAACACTCACCCTCAGCATAACCCTCACCTTTACCCTTACCATCACTCTCACCCTAACCCTCAAACTTACCTAACATTCACACTAACAGTCAGCTAATTCTTAACCTCACACTAATCCTAACACTAACCCTAACCCTAACTCTCACACTAAACCTAAACCTCAACCTAACCGTAAACCTACACCTTACCATAAACCTCATCTTAACCCTAACTCTAACCCTCACGCTAACCCTAACCCAAAACCTCAACATCACCCTAAATCTGACCCTAACCCTAATAACAACCCTAGCCCTCACCCGAACCCTAACCCTCACCCTGAACCTAACCCTCAACCTAACCGTCACCCTAATCATAACCCTAACCATCAGCCTAACCCTCATCCTAACCCTAAGCATAACCCTAACTCTAACCCTCACCCTAACCCTCACGCTAACCCAAAACTTAACCCTAACCCTCACCCTCACCCTAACCCTCATCCTAAAAATTAACCTCATACTCACCCTAAACCTCACACTTAACCGAATCCTCACCGTAACTCTAACCCTAACAGTCACCCTCACCGTCACCCTCATACTAAGCCTAACCCTAACCCTCACCCTAATCCTAAAACCCACCCTAATCCTCATCCTAAACCTCACCCTAACTCTAATGCTAAGTCTAACACTCACTCTAACCCTCATGCTATCACTTATCCACAGCACAAACCTAACCCTAACCTTAACCCACACCCTCACCCTAACCCTCACCCAAACCGTAAGTCTAACCATAACCCTAACATTAACACTAATCCTAACCCTAAAACTAACCCTAACCCTAAGCCTAACCCTAATGCTAACACTCACCCTCACCCTAATCCTAATCCTAACACTAACCCTCAACCTAACCCTAACCCTCACCCTCACTGTAACCCTAAACCTCATCCAAAAGCTCACCCTAAACCTAACCCTAACCCTAAAACTCACCCTAACACTAACCCTAAACCTCACCGTCACCCTAGCCCTCACCCTAACCCGAATCATCACCCTAATCCTCATCCTAACCCTCACCCTAACCCTAACCCTAAAACTCACCCTAACCCTAACTAAAACCCTAACCTAAAACTAAACCTCACCCTAACCCTAACCCTCACCCTCATCCTCACTGTAACCCTAACCCTAAACTTAACAATAACCCTAAACCTAACCCTAAACCTCACCCTAAACATAACACTCACCCTAACCCTAACCCTCACTCTAACACTTACCCTAACCCTTACCCTAACCCTAACTCTAACACTAACCCTCACAGTAACCCTAACTCTCACCCTAATCCTAAACTTCACCCTAACCCTAACCCTAACCCTAACCCTCACCCAAACCCTAGCCCTCACTCTCACCCTAATTCTAACCATAACCCTCACCCTAAGCCTAACCCTCATCCTCACCGTAAACCTCACACTAACCCTAACCCTAATCCTCAATCTAACCCTCACCCTCACCCGAACCCTCACCCTCACCCTAACCCTCACCCTATCCCTTATGCTAACCCTCACATTAATCCTTACCCTCACCCTTAATGGAACACTCACCCTCAGCCTAAACCTCACCTTTACTGTTACCGTCATGCTCACCCTAACCCTCACCCTAAAACTTACACTCATCCTAACTCTCACCCTAACCCTAACCCTATCCATAACCCTCACCCTATCAATCACACTCACCCTCACCCTCAGCCTAAACCTATGCCTAAGCCGAACCCTAACCCTAAACCTCACCCTCACCCAAGCCCTCACCCTAAAACTTATCCTAACCCCAACCCTCATCCTAACCCTCACCCTAACCCTAACCTTAACCATCACCCGAAACCTATTCCTCACCCCCACCCTTATCCTCAGCCTAACCCTAAGCCTAAGCCTAAACATAACCCTCACATTCACCCTACCCCTCACCCTAAACCTAATCCTAACCCGAACCTTCATCATAAACCTCACCATAACCCTAACCCTAACCATCACCAAAACCCTATTCCCCAACCCACACTCAGCCTAACCCTAAGTCTAAGACTAACCCTAACTCTAACCCTCACCCTCACCCTAGCCCGCACCCTAACCCTAACCCTAACCTAACCCGAACCCTAATCCTAAACCTAAACCTAAACCTAACATTAACCCTCACCCTAGCCCTCACCGTAAACATAATCCTAACCCTAAATCTCATCCTAACCCTCACCCTAAACCTAACCCTAACCCTCACCCTAACCCTAACCCTCACCCTGACCCTCAGTCCAACCCTAACCCTAATCCTCACACTCACACTCACGCTAAAGCTAATCCTAAATCTAACCCGATCCTAAAACATAACCCTAACCCTAACCCTCATCCTAACCCTAATCCTAACAGCAATCCTTACACTAAACCTCACACTAACCCTAACTATAACTCTAAACCTCACCCTCACCCTCACCTTAAGCCTCACCCTCAACCTCAGCCTAAACCTAAGGCTCACCCTAACCCTAACCCTAACCCTTACACTCACCCTCACCCTCACACTAACACTAATCCTACTCCCAGCCCTAACCCTATCCCTCACCCTAACCCTAACCCTCATCCTAAACCTAAACCGAACATTAACCCTAAACCTAACCCTCACCCTAACCCTAACTCTAAACCTAAACCTCAGCCTCACCTTAACCCTAACCCTAACCCTAAACCTCACGCTAAATATAACCCTAAAGCTCACCTTCAGCCTAGCCCTCACCCAAACCCTAATCCTAACTCTAACCCTTATCCTAACCCTCACCCTAACCCAAACCCTAACCATCACCCTAACCCTAATCCTCAGCCTCAACCTCACCCTCAGACTAACTTTAAGCCTAAACCTAAACATAACCCTAACCAACACACTCACCCTCACCCTAACCCTAATCCTAATCCTAGCCCTAACAATAACCCTAACCCTAAACCTAACTCTCAACGGAAACATAACCCTCACCCTAACCCAAACCCTCACCTTAACACTTATCCTCAGCCTAACACTAACCTTAACTCTAACCCTAACCCTCACACTAACCCTAACCCTCAGAGTAACCATAAACTTCACCCTAACCTTAACCCTAACCCTAACCTAAACCTCACCCTCATCCTACTCCTCACCCTAACCCTAATTCTAACCCTAACCCTAACCATAACTCTCAACCTCACCCTAAACCTCACACTAACCCTAACCCTAATCCTCAAACGAACACTCACCCTAACCGTAACCTGAACCCTTAACCTAACCCTCACCCTAACCCTAACCCTCACCCTTATCTTAACCCTCACCCTCAGCCTAACCCTCACCTTTACCCTTACCATCACTCTCACCCTAACCTGCAACCTTAACCTAACCCTCACCCAAGCCCTCAACCTAACCCTAACCCTAAACCTCACCCTCACCCTCAGATTTACACTAATCCTGTCATTATTCCTAAGCCTAAACCTCACCCTCACCCGAACAGTCAGCTAATTCTTACTCTCAAACTAATCCTAACCCTAACCCTAACCCTAACTCTCACAATAAACCTAAACCTCACCCTAACCGTAACCCTACCCCTTATCCTAACCCTCACCTTAACCCTAACTCTAACCCTCAACCTAACCCTAACCCAAAACCTCACCGTCACCCTAATTCTGACCTTAACCCTTATAACAACCCTAACCCTCACCCTCACCCTAACCCTCACCTTAATCATAACCCTAACCCTCAGCATAACCCTCATCCTAACCCTAAGCATAACCCTAACCCTAACCCTCACCCTAACCCAAACCTTAACCCTAAACCTCACCCTCACCCTAACCTTCACCCTAACACTTAACCTCATCCTCACCCTAAACCTCACACTTAACCAAATCCTCACCATAACTCTAAACCTAACCGTGACCCTCACCGTCACCCTCACGCTAAGCCTAACCCTAACCCACAACCTAACCCTAAAACTCACCCTAATCCTCACCCTAACCCTCACCCTAACCCTAATGCTAAGTCTAACACTCACCCTAAACCTCATACTATCACTTATCCACACCACAAACCTAACCCTAACCTTAACCCTCACCCTCACTCTAAACCTCACCCTAACCCTAAACCTAATCCTAACCCTCACCCTAATCCAAACCCTAACACTAACCCTCACCTAACCCTAAACCTAACCTTCTACCTCACCCTAACCCTCACCATCACACGAACCCTCACCTAATCCTAACGCACACACACACCCTAAACCTCAAGCTCACCCTTACCCTAACCCTAAACTAATCCTCACCCTAACCCTAACCATTACCTAACCAAGACCCTCACCCTCACCCTCATCATCACCCTAACCCTCACCCTCTCCCTAGACCTCACCCTAACCATAACCATAAACCTAAACCTCACCCTCACCCACACCCTCTACCTCAGCCTATCCCTAACCCTATCCCTAATCCTAACCCTAACCCTCACCCTCATCCTAAACCTCACCATAACCCTTATCCTCACCCTCACTCTCACCCTAACCGTAAACCTCACACTAAACCTAACCCTCACCCTAAACCTAAACCTACCCCTCACCCAAAACCTCACCATAAACTTAACCCAAAACCTAACCCTCACCCTCACCCTAGCCCTCACCCTAACCCTAATTCTAAGCCTAACCCTCACCCTAACCCTCACCCTCACACTAAACCTCACACTAACTCTAACCCTAATCCCCAATCTAACCCTAACCCTAACCCTTATCCTAACACTCACCCCAACCCTAACCCTCACCCTTACCGTAACTCTCACCCTTAGCCTTACCCTCAACTTTACTCTTACCATCACGCTCATCGTAACCCTCACCCTAACCCGAACTCTCATCCTAACCCTCACCCTAACCCTCAACCTCAACCTAACACTTACCCTCACCCTAAAACTAACCGTCACACTAAGCCTACCCCTCACCGAAACCCTAAACCTCACACTAACCCTAACCCTAATCCTCAATCTAACCCTCACCCTCACCCTAACTCTAACCCTTACCCTTACCCTATCCCTCACCCTAACCCTAACCATCCTCCTTACCGAAAACCTCACCCTCAGCGTAACCCTCAACTTTAACCTTACATACACCCTCAACCTAACCCTCACCCTAACCCTAAAGCCGAACCTTAATTCTCACCCTAACCCTAACCCTAAACCTAACCCTAACCCTAACACTCACCCTAACCCTAACACTCACCCTCACCCTCACCTTCAGCCTAACCCTAAGCCTAACCCTAACCCTAACTCTAAACCGCACACTTACCCTCTCCCTAACCCTAATCTGAATCCTAACCCTAACCCTAACACATACCCTCACCCTAACCCTCAACCTACCCGTAACACTAACCCTAACCCTAACCCTCACCCTAACCCTCACCCTAACCCTATCTCTAACACTAAAGCTCAAACTCACACTGACACTAAATTTAACCCTAACCCTAAACCTCACCCTAAACCTAACCCTAAACCTCACCCTCACCCTAGCTCTCACCATAACCATAATCCTAAAACTAAACCTCATCTTAAACCTCATCCTAACCATAACCCTAACCCTCACCCTAACCCTAATCCTAACCATAACCCTAACCCTAAACCTCACCCTAACCCTAAACCTAAAACTAACCCTAACCCTAACCCTCATCCTAACCCTCACTTGAACCCTAACTGTAACCCTAAACCTCAGCCTCACCCTCACCGTAACTTTAACCCTAACCCTAAACCTAAACCTCACCCTAACCCTAACCCTCACCCTCACCCTCAACGTAACCCTAACTCTAAACTTAACAATTTCTCTAAACCTAAACCTATCCCTCACCCTAAACATAACCCTCACCCTAAAACTAACCCTCACCCTAACACTTACCCTCACCCTAACACTAACCCTAACTCTAACACTAACACTCACAGTAACCCTAACTCTCACCTGAACCCTAAACCTCACCTAAACCCTAACACTAACCCTCAGCCTCACCCTAGCCCTCACCCTAACCCTAATTCTAACCCTAACCCTCACCCTAAACCTAACCCTCATCCTCAACCTAAACCTCACACAAACCCCAACCCTGATCCTCAATTTAACCCTCACCCTCACCCTAACCCTCATCCTAATCCTTACCCTAAACCTCAACCTAATCCTAACACTCACCCTTAGGGGAACACTCACCCTCAGCCTAACCCTCACCGTCACATTCAGGCGAACCCTCACCCTAACCCTAACCCTCATCCTAACACTCAACCTAACCCTAACCCTATCCATCACCCTAAACCAAACCCTCAAACTCACCCTCACCCTAAGCCTAACCCTAAGCCTAAGCCTAAGCCTAAGCCTAACCCTAACCCTCACCCTCACCCTAGCCCTCACCGAATCCTCACCGTAACTCTAACCCTAACCGTCACGCTCACCGTCACCCTCATGCTAAGCCTAACCCTAAACCTCTCCCTAACCCTAACACTAAAACTAACACTCACCTAACCCTAACCCTAACCTTCTACCTCACCCTCACCCTCACCCTAACCCTAATGCTCACCCATACCCTAAACCTCAAGCTCACCCTTACCCTAACCCTCAACTAATCCTCACCCTATCCCTAACCGTTACCTAACCAAGAACCTCATCCTCACCCTCACCTTCACCCTAACCTTCACCCTCATCCTAAACATATCCCTAACCCTAAACCTCACCCTCACCTTCACCCTCTACCTCAGCCTATCCCTAACCCTATCCCTAATCCTAACCCTAACCCTAACCCTCACCCTAATCCTGACCATAACCCTTAGCCTCACCGTCACTCTCACCCTAACCGTAACCCTCACACTAATCCTAACCCTCACCCTAAACCTAAACCTATCCCTCACCCTAAACCTCACCATAAACTTAACCCAAAACCTAACCCTCACCCTCACCCTAGCCCTCAACCTAATCCTAATTCTAACCCTAACCCTCACCCTAACCCTCATCCTCACCCTAAACCTCACACTAACCCTAACCCTAATCCCCAATCTAACCCTAACCCTAACCCTTACCCTAACACTCACCCTATCCCTAACCCTCACCCTTACAGTAACTCTCACCCTTAGCCTTACCCTCAACTTTACTCTTACCATCACGCTCATCGTAACCCTCACCCTAACCCGAACTCTCATCCTAACACTCACCCTAACCCTCAACCTCAACCTAACACCTACCCTCACCCTAAAACTAACCGTCACACTAAGCCTACCCCTCACCGAAACCCTAAACCTCACACTAACCCTAACCCTAATCCTCAATCTAACCCTCACCCTCACCCTAACTCTAACCCTTACCCTTACCCTATCCCTCACCCTAACCCTAACCCTCCCCCTTACCAAAAACCTCACCCTCAGCGTAACCCTCAACTTTAACCTTACATAAACCCTCAACCTAACCCTCACCCTAACCCTAAAGCCGAACTTTAATTCTCACCCTAACCCTAACCCTAAGCCTAACCCTAACCCTAACACTCACCCTAAACCTAACACTCACCCTCACCCTCACCCTCAACCTAACCCTAAGCCTAAACCTAACCCTAACTCTAACCCTCACACTCACCCTCTCCCTAACCCTAATCTGAATCTTAACCCTAACCCTAACACACACCCTCACCCTAACCCTATCTCTAACACTAAACCTCAAACTCACACTGACCCTAAATTTAACCCTAACCCTAAACCTCACCCTAAACCTCACCCTCACCCTAGCCCTCACCATAACCATAATCCTAAAACTAACCCTCATCTTAAACCTCATCCTAACCATAACCCTAACCCTAATCCTAACCATAACCCTAACCCTAAACCTCACCCTAACCCTAAACCTAAAACTAACCCTAACCCTAACTCTCATCCTAACCCTCACTTGAACCCTAACTGTAACCCTAAACTTCACCCTCACCCTCACCGTAACTTTACCCTTAGCCGGGCGCTGGTGGCTCACGCCTGTAATCTAGCTACTCAGGAGGCTGAGATCTGAGGATCGCGGTTCAAAGCCAGCCCGGGCAGGAGAGACCATGAGACTCCTATCTCCAATAAACCACCAGAAAACCGGAACTGGCGCTGTAGCTCAAGTGGTAGAGTGCTCTCCTTGAGCTGAAGAGCTGAGGGACAGCGCCCAGGCCTGCAGTTCAAGCCCCATGACCGACAAAAAAAAAAAAACTTTAACCCTAACCCTAAACCTAAACCTCACCCTAACCCTAACCCTCACCCTCACCCTCAACGTAACCCTAACTCTAAACTTAACAATCACCCTAAACCTAACCCTAACCCTCACCCTAAACATAACCCTCACCCTAACACTAACCCTCACTCTAACACTTCCCTCACCCTAACACTAACCCTAAATCTAACACTAACACTCACAGTAACCCTAACTCTCACCTGAACCCTAAACCTCACCTAAACCCTAACATTAACCCTCAGCCTCACCCTAGCCCTCACCCTAACCCTAATTCTAACCCTAACCCTCACCCTAACCCTAACCCTCATCCTCAACCTAAACCTCACACAAATCCCAACCCTGATCCTCAATCTAACCCTCACCCTCACCCTAACCCTCATCCTAATCCTTACCCTAAACCTCAACCTAATCCTAACACTCACCCTTAGGGGAACACTCACCCTCAGCCTAACCCTCACCTTTATTCTTACCGTCACATTCAGGCTAACCCTCACCCTAACACTAACCCTCATCCTAACACTCAACCTAACCCTAACCTTATCCATCACCCTAACCCAAACCCACAAACTCACCCTCACCCTAAGCCTAACCCTAAGCCTAAGCCTAAGCCTAAGCCTAACCCTAACCCTAACCCTCACCCTCACCCTAGCCCTCACCCTAAACCTAATCCTAACGCTAAGCCTCATCCTCACCCTCAACCTAACCCTAACCCTAACCATCACCCAAAACCTATTCCTCATCCCCATACTCACCCTCAGCCTAACACTAAGACTAAGCCTAACCCTAACCATAACCCTCAAACTCAGGCTCGCCCTCACCACAAACTAAACCCAAACCATAACACTAAAAATAACCCTAATTTTAACCGAAACCCTAACCCTAATCCTCACCCCCACCCTCACCCTCAGCCTAACCCTAACCCTAACCCTAAACCTAAACCTAACCCTAAACCTCACCCTAATCCTCAGCCTCATCCTAACCCAAACACTAACATTAATCATCACCCTAAACCTAAGCCTAACCCTAACTCTCAAACTCACCCTCAACCTAACCTTAAACCTAACCCTAAACCTCACCCTAAAGCTAACACTCACCCTCAACCTCAACCTCACTGCAAACTTTACCCTAACTATAAAAATACCAATAAGCTAACCCTAACCCTAACCTTAACCCTAATCCTCACTCCCACCCCCACCCTCAGCCTAACCATAAGCCTAATCCTAAGCCTAACCCTAAGCTTCACCGTAACCCTAAACCTAACCCTCACCCTAACCCTAGCCCTAACACTAAACCTCACCTTAAGGCTAACTCTAAACCTAACCCTAACCCTAACCCGCACCCTAAATCTCACACTTACACTCTACCTCAGCCTAACCCTAAGCCTAAACCTAACCCTAACCCTAACCCTCAGACTCACCCTCACCCTAACCCTAATCCTAAACCTAACACTATCCCTAACCCTAACCCTCACCCTAACGCTCACCCTAACCCTAACCCTAACACTAACCCTAAACCTAACCCACACCCTAACCCTCCTCCTAAACCTATCTCTAACCCTAAACCTCAAACTCACCCTGACCCTAACCCTAAACCTAACCCTAAACAACATCCTAACACTAAACCTCAACCTCACCCTAGCCCTCACTCTAACCCCAATCCGAAACCTAACCCATTCTAACCCTCACCTTAACCCTAAACCAAACGCTAAGCCTACCCCTTACCCCAAATCTAACCCTAAACCTCACCCTCACACTAAACCTAACCCTAAACCTAACCCTTAACCTCATCCTAAACCTCACCCAAAGCCTAAACCCTCACCCTCACCCTCAACCTCACAGTAACTCTAACCCTAACCCTAACAATAACCCTAAACCTAACCCTAAACCAAACCCTAATCCTCAGCCTCACCCTCACCATAACCCAAACCCTAATCTTTACCCTCACCCAACCCTAAGCCTAAACCTAACCCTAACCCTAACCCTCACACTCAACCTCATCCTACCCTTAATCCTAAACATAACTTTAACCCTAAACCTAACCCTCAACCTAACCCTCACCCTAGCCCTAACCCTAAACCTAATCCTAACCCTAATCCTCATCCTAACCCTCACCTGCAACCTCATGCTCGGCCTAACCCTAAGCCTAAGCCTAAGCCTAAGCCTAACCCTAACCCTCACCCTAACCGTAAAACTGACACTAAGCCTAACTCTTAACCTAAACCTCACTCTCATCCTAACCCTAATTCTAACCCTAACATAACCCTAAACCTCATCCTAACCCTTACCCTAACCCTCACTCTCTCCCTCACTGTAACAGTAACCCTAAACCTAACCCTAACAATTACCCTAACCCTAACCCCAACCCTCACCCTAACGATAACCCTCACCCTAACCCAACCCCTCAAACTAACAATTACGCTAACCATAACACTAACTCTAACCCTAACACTAACC
The DNA here is from genome assembly GCF_024711535.1 of Dipodomys merriami. Classification (NCBI taxonomy): domain Eukaryota; kingdom Metazoa; phylum Chordata; class Mammalia; order Rodentia; family Heteromyidae; genus Dipodomys; species Dipodomys merriami. Next base: position 1,775,865 of record NW_027206257.1, read on the forward strand.
CTCACACTAACACTAACCCTAACCCTTACCCTTAAACTCAACCTAAACCTCACCCTTACCTTAAGCCTAACACTATCCCTAACCATAACCCTCACCCTAAACTTACCCCTAACTCTATATCTAACCCTAAATCTCACCCTCACCCTAACCCTAACCCTAAACCTACCCTAAACCTCACCGTAAACTTCACCTTAACCCAAACGCTCACCCTTCCCCTCAACCTCACCGTAAATTTAACCCTAACCCTAACAATAACATTAACCCTAACCCTACCCATAACCCTCACCCGCAGCCTCACCCTCACCGCAAACTTAACCCTAACCCTAACAATAACCTAACCCAAACCCTAACCCTAACCCTAATCCTCACCTCCACCCTCACCCTCAGCCTAACACTAAGCCTAACCCTATCCTAAACATAACCCTCACCATAACCCTAACCCTAACCCTAACCCTAACCCTAACCCTAACCCTAACCCTAAACATAACCCTAACGCTAAACATAACCCTAACCCTAAACATAACCGTAATCCTCAGCCTCCCCCTCCCCCTAACCCAAACCCTAACACTAATCCTCACCATAACCCTAAGCCTAATCCTAACCCTAACCCAAATCCTCACACTCACCCTCACCCTAACCCTAATCCTAAACCTAACCCTATCCGTAACACTAAACCTCAACCTAAACCTCACCCTAGCCCTCACCCTAACCCGAAACCTAAACCTCATCCAAACCCTAGCCCTCACACTAACCCTAATTCTATCCCTCACCCTCACCCTAACCCTAACTCTCATCCTCAACCTAAACCTCACACTAACCCTAAACCGAATCCTCAATCTTACCCTCACCCTAACCCTAACACTAACCCTTACCCTAACCCTAAAAATAACCCTAACACTCACCCTTATCTTAACACTCACCCTCAGCCAAAACCTCTCCTTTACCCTTACCATCATAATCACCCTAACCCACACCCTAACCCACAACCTCATACTAACCCTCACCCTAACTGTAAACCTAACCATCACCCTAACCAAAACCCTCACCCTCAACCTCAAGCTCAGCCTAACTCTAAGCCTAATCCTCACCCTCACCGGAGCCCTCACCCTAATCTTAATCCTAACACTAAACCTCATTCTAACCCTCAACATAACCCTAACCCTAACCTTCACCGTAACCCTAATCCTCACCCCCACCCTCACCCTCAGCCTAACCCTAAGCCTAAGCCTAACCCTAACCCTAACCCTCACATTCACCATCACCCTAACCCTAATCCTAACCCTAACCCTAATCCTAACAAAAAACCTCAACATAACCATAAACCTATCCTTAACCGTAACCCTAACCCTAACCATAACCCTCGAACTAACACTCCCCCTACCCCAAAATCTAACCCTAAACCTCACCCTCACCCTAACTCTAATCCTAACCCTAACCAAAAACCTCACCCTAACCCTATCCCTAACCTTCACCCTCACCCTCACCTCACCTTACCATAAATCTAACCCTAACCCTAACAATAATACTAATCCTAAAATTAAACCTAAGCCTAACCCTAATCCTAACACTCACCCTCAACCTAACCCTAATCCTAACAGTAACCCTCAACCTAATCCTAATACTGACCCTCACTGTAACCCTAACCCTCATCCAAACCATCACCCTAACCCTAACCCTAACCCTCAACTTCACCCTAGTCCTCACCCTAACCTTAACCCTATCCCTAATCCTCATCCTAAACCTAACCCAAGCACTAACTCTAAACATCACACTATCCCTAAACCTAAGCCTCAACCTAACCCTAACCCTCACCCTAATCCTAAACATAAGTGGAACCCAAACTCTCACCCTAATCCTAACCCTAATCCTCACCCTAACCCTAAATCTAACCTTAAACCTCACCCTCACCCTAACCATAATCCTAACACAAATCATGAACCTCACCCTAACCCTAACCCTAAACTTCACCCTCACCCTCACCCTCACCGTTACCATAAATCTAACCCTAACCCTAACAATAACAGTAATCCTAACCCTAAACCTAACCCTAAACCTAAGCCTAACCCTAATCCTAACACTCACCCTCACCCTAACCCTAATCCTAACCCTAACCCTACACCTAACCCTAATCCTCCACCTCACTGTAAACCTAAACCTCATGCAAAACCTCAGCCTAACCGTAACCCTAACACTAACCCAAACCCTAACACTAACACTAACCCTCAACCTCACCCTAGTCCTCACCCTAAACTTAAGCTTAACCCTTATCCTCATCCTAACCCTAAACTTAACCCTAACCGTAACCATCACACTATCCCTAAACCTAACCTTAAACCTAACCCTAACCCTCACGCTAACCCTAAACTTTAGCGGAACCCAAACTCTCACCCTAAACCTAACACTAATCATCACCCTAACCCTAACCCTCACCCTTACCCTCACCCTCAGGCTAACCCTAAGACAAAGCCTAACCCTAAACCTAACCCTAGCACTTACCCTAACGCTTAACCTAATCCTAAACCTACGCCTAACCCTCACCCTCTGACTAACCCTCAGACTAACCCTAACCCTAACCCTCACACTCACCCTAACCCTTACCCTAATCCTAATCCTAAATCTAAGCCTAAACTTCAATCTCACCCTAACCCTCAACCTAACCCTAACTCTAACACTAACCAAAACATGAACCCTCACCCTCAGCCTCACCCTAACCCTAACTCTAATCCTAAACCTCACCCTCACCCTAACCCTAACCTTAACCCTAAAACTCAACCTAAACCTAAACCTCACCATCACCCTAATCTTAACCCTAACACTCATCCTAACCCACACCCTAACACTAACCCTAACCCTCACCCTCACCCTCACCCTAATCCTAACCTAACCCTAAAGCTCAACCTAAACCTAACGCTCACCCTCACCTTAACCCGTATCCTAACCCTCACCCTTAACCTAAACTTAACCCGAACCCTAACTCTCACCCTAAACCTAACCCTAAACCTCACCCTAAACCTAACCCTCACCCTCACCCTCAGCCTAACCCTAAGCCTAACTCTAACCCTAACCCTAAACCTCACACTCATTCTAACCCTAAGCCTAATCCTAATCCTAACCCTAACACTAAACCTAACCGTCAACCTAACCATCACATTAACCTTAACCCTAACAATAACCCTAACCCTAACCCTCACCCTCACCCTCAGCCTCACTCTAACCCTAACTTTAACCCTAAGCCTCAGCCTCACCCTAACCCTAACCCTAAAACTAACACTAAACCTCACCAAAAGCATAACCCTCACCCTAACCCAAACCCTCACCCTAAAAGTTAACCTCACTCATACACTAACCCTAAACTTAACACTAAGCCTCACACTAACCCTAACCCTAACCCTAACCCTAACCCTAATCCTTAACCTAACCCTCACCCTCACCCTAAACCTAACACTAAGCCTCACCCTAACCCTCACCCTAACCCTCCCCCTAACCCTATATCTAACCCTAAACCTCACCCTCACACTAACCCTAAACCTAACCCTAACCGTAAACCCCACCCTAAACCTAAACCTAACCCTCACCCGCACCCTCACCCTCTCCATATCGCTAACCTTAACCCTAACAATAACACTAACCCTAACCCTAACCCTCACATTCACCCTCACCCTCAACCTAACCCTAATCCTAAATGTAACCCTATACCTTACCCTAACCCTCACCCTAGCCCTCAGCCTAACCCTAATCCTAACCCTAAACCTCATCCTAACCCTCACCCTAACCCTCACTCTAACCCTAACCCTAACCCTCACCCTCATGCTCGGCCTAAGCCTAAGCCTAAGCCTAAGCCTAGCCCTAACCCTAACCCTCAACCTGACCCTAACCCTAACCCTAACACTAACTCTAACCCTAAACCTCACTCTCACCCTAACCCTAACTCTAAAACTAACCCTAAACCTAAACCTCATCCTCAACCCTAAACCTACACTTCACCCTCACCCTCAACTTAACCATAACCCTAAACCTAAAACTAACAATAACCCTAACCCTAACCCTCACCCTTACCTTAAGCCTCACCCTAACATTTACCCTCAACCGAACACTCACCCTAACCCTAACACTAAACCTCACACTAAATCTAACCATCACCCTAACTCTAAACTTCACCCTAAACCTAACCCTAGCGCTCACCCTCACCCTAGCCCTCACCCTAACCCTAACACGCATCCTCACCCTAAACCTCACACTAACCCTAACAATAATCCTCAATCTAACCCTCATCCTCACACTACCCCTAACCCTAAATCTCACGCTAACACTAACCCTCACTCTTAAAATAACCCACACCCTCAGCCTAACCCTCACGTTTACCCGTACCGTCACTCCCTCCCTAACCCTCACCCTAACCCTAACACTCAACCTAACACTCACCCTAACCCTGACTCTACCACTAAACCTCCCCCTCACCCTAACCCTAACTCTAACCCTAACCCTAACACTAAATCTAACCATAATGCTAACGCTAATCCTCACCCTCACCCTCATTGTAACTGTAACCCTAACCCTAACCTTAACAATAACCCTAACCCTAACCCTAACCATCACTGTAACCCTAACCCTAACACTAACACTAACCCTAAACCTAAACCTAACCCTCAACCTAACCCTAATCCTCAGCCTCACCCTCACCCTAACAAAACCCTAACCCTAACCTTCACCCTAACTGTAAGCCTAAACCTAACCCTAATTCTAACCCTCACATTCACCCTCACCCTAAACCTAATCCTAAACCTAAACCTATCCCTAAGCCTAACCCTCACCCTAACCCTCACCCTAGCCCTCAGCCTAACCCTAATCCTAACCCTAAACCTCATCCTAATCCTCACCCTAACCCTAACCTTAACCCTCACCCTAACCCTAACCCTAACACTCACCCACATGCTGGGCCCAAGTCTAAGCCAAAGCCTAAGCCTAACCCTAACCCTAATGCTCACCCTAACTCTAACCCTAACACTCACCCTAACTCTAACCCTAAACCTCACCCTCACACTAACCCTAACTCTAAACCGAAACCTAAACTTAAACCTCATCCTAACCCTAACCCTAATAATAACCCTAACAAAAACCCTTACCCTAACCCTACCCTAACTCAAACCCTAACCCTAACACTAAACCTACACCTAAACCTAGCCCTAACCCTAACCATAACCCTCACCCTAACCCTAAACTCACCCTAACACTAAACCTAATCCTCACCCTCACCCTAGCCCTCACCCTAAGCCTAACCCTGATCCTCACCCTCAAACTCACACAAACCCTAACACAAATCCTCAATCTAACCGTCACCCTAACCCTAATAACAACCCTAACAAAAACCCTTGCCCTAACCCTACCCTAACTCAAACCCTAACCCTAACACTAAACCTACACCTAAACCTAGCCCTAACCCTAACCATAACCCTCACCCTAACCCTAAACTCACCCTAACACTAAACCTAATCCTCACCCTCACCCTAGCCCTCACCCTAAGCCTAACCCTCATCCTCACCCTCAAACTCACACAAACCCTAACACAAATCCTCAATCTAACTGTCACCCTAACCCAAATAACAACCCTAACAAAAACACTTACCCTAACCCTACCCTAACTCAAACCCTAACCTTAACACTAAACCTACACCTAAACCTAGCCCTAACCCTAACCATAAACCTCACCCTAACCCTTACCCTCACCATAAACCTAACCCTCACCCTACTCTAACCCTCACCCTAGGCCTAACCCTCAACTTTACCCTTACCGTCACGCCCACCTTAACCCTCACCCTAACACTAACCCTCACCTTAACCTTCACCCTAACCCTAACTCTACCCCTAAATTTCACATTCACCCTAACACTGTCTCTAACCCTAACCCTAACACTAAAAACCTCACCCTAACTCTAACTCTAACCCTCAACCTCATTGAAACCGTAACCCTAACACTAACCCTAATCCTAACCCTCAACCTCACATTAACCCTAATCCTTACCCTAACCCTCACTCTAACCCTAACCCTCACACTTACCGTAACCTTAACCCTCATCCTAACCCTCACCCTAACACTAACCCTAACCCGAAAACTCACCCTAACAATAAACCTACCCCTCACCCTCACCCTCACCCTCAACCTCACCTTAACTCTAAACCTAACAATAACAGTAATCCTAACCCTAAACCTAACACTAATCCTAACCCTAATCCTAACACTCACTGTCAACCTAACCCTAACCCTAACCCAACCCTCACCCTCAGCCTCACCCTAACCCTACCTCTAACCCTAAACCTCACCCTCACCCTAACCCTAACCCTAATCCTAACCCTAAACCTCACCCTAACCTTAACCCTAAAACTCACCCTCAAGCTAGCCCTCACCCTAACCCTAATCCTAACCCTAACACTCATCCTAAACCTCATCCTAAAAATAACCCTAATCCTAACCCTCACCTTCACCCTAACCCTAACCCTAAACCTAAACCTCAACCTAAATCTAACCCTCACCCTCACTGTAACCCCTACCCTAACACTCACATTAACCCTAAACTTAACCCAAACCCTAACTCTCACCCTAACCCTATCCCTCATCCTAACACTAATCCTCACACTCACCCTCACCCTCAGCCTAAACCTAAGCCTATACCTAACCCTAACCCTCACTGTAACCCCTACCCTAACACTCACCCTAACCCTAAACTTAACCCAAACCCTAACTCTCACCCTAACCCTTTCCCTCACCCTAACTCTAATCCTCACACTTACCCTCACTCTCAGCCTAAACCTAAGCCTATCCCTATCCCTAACCCTAACCCTCACATTCATCCTAACCCAAATCCCAATCAAACCCTAACCCTGACTCTCACCCTCACCCTAAGCCTCACCTTAAGCCTAACCCTAACATTAATCCCAACCCTAACTCTAACCCTAAACCTCACACTATAACTAACACTAACCATCACCTTAACCCTAAACCTCACCCTTACCGTAACCCTCACCCTCAGCCTAAACTTCACATTTACCCTTTCCGTGACCCCCACACTAACCCTCACCTTAAACCTAACCCTCATCCTAACCCTAACTCTACCCCTAAACCTCACCATCATGCTAACCCGAACTCTATCCCTAACCCTAACACTAAACCTCAACCCAACCCTAAAGCTAATCCTCACCCTCAACCACCTGCTCAGCCTAAACCTAAGCCTAAGCCTAACGCTTACCCTAATCTTGAACCTCACCCTAGCCCTCAGGTTAACCCTAATCCTAAACCTAACACTCATCCTAACCCTCCCTCTATCCCTAACACTAAACCTCAACCTAAACCTAACCCTAAACCACAACCTCAACCTAGCTCTCACCCTAGACCTAATCCTAACCCTAACCCTGATCCTAACCCTCCCCATAACCCTAACCCTAACCCTCACCCTAACCCTAACACTCAGCTTCAACTTCACACTCAGCCTAATCCTAAGCCTAACCCTAACACTAACCTTAACCCTCAATCTCACCTTAACCCTCACCCTAACCCTAACACTAAGCCTAACCCTAAACCTCACCCTCAGCCTCACCCTAACCCTAACTCAAACCCTAAACCTCACCCTCACCATAACCCTTAGCCTAACCCTAACCCTAAACCTGACCCTAACCCTAACTCTAAACCTACCCTTACCCTAACCCTAATCCTAACCCTAATCCTCATCTGAACGTTCCCCCTAACCCTAAACCTAACACTTACCTTAACCCTAACCCTTACCCTCAACCTCACCCTCAGCCTAATCCTAACACTAACCGTAATCCTCACCCTCACCCTAGCCCACACCCTAACCCTAACCCTCACCCTCACCATAAATCTCACACTAACACTAACACTAATCCTCAGTCTAACCCTCAGCCTCAGCCTAACCCTCAGCCTAACCCTCACCCTAACCCTAACCCTGACCCTTACCGTAACCCTCACCCTAGGCCTAACCCTCACCTTTAACCTTACCGTGACCCCCACCTTAACCCTCAGCCTAATCCGAAACCTAACCCTAACCCCCACTCTAACCCTCACCCTAACCCTAACTCTAACCCTAAATCCCACCCTCACCCTAAACCTAACTGTAAAGTAAACCAAAACCTAAATCTCACCCTAACCCCAACCGTAATCCTAACCCTAACCCTAACCTTAGGCCTAAACCTAACACTAAGCCTAAACCTCACACTTACCCTCACCCTAACCGTAACCCTAAACCTAACCATAACAATAACCCTAAACCTAATCCTAACCCTAACCCTAACCATAACCCTCACCGCAACCCAAAACTTAACCCTAACACTAACCCTCACAATAACCCGAACCTCACGCTAACCCTAACTCTAACCCTAACCATAACACTAAAAACCTCACCCTAACCCTAATTCTAAACCTCAACCTCACCATAATCGTAACCCTAACCCTATCCCTAACAATAACCCTAACCCTAACCCTAATCCTAATCCTCAACCTCACACTAACCCTAATCCTAAACCTAACCCTCAACCTAACCCTAACCCTCACAATTACTCTAACCCTAACCCTCATCCTAACCCTCACCCTAACCCTAACCCTAACACTAAAATTCACCCTAACACTAAACCTAACCCTCACCCTCAACCTAGCCCTCATCCTAACCCTAATTCTAACCGTACTTCTCATCCTAACCCTCACCCTAACCCTAAGCCTCACCCTAACCCTAAACCTAAAGCTAAACCTCAACCTAACCCTAATCCTCACGCTCAACTTAAAGCTAACCCTAACCCTCACCCTAACCCTAAATTTTACCTGAACCCTAACTTTCAACTTAACCCTAACCCTAACCCTCACCCTAACCCTAACCCTCACACTCACCCTACCCTTACCCTAATCCTAATCCTAACCCTTACCCTAACCCTCAACCTCCGCCTCACCTTAACCCTAACTCTAACCCTAAACCCCACGCTCACCCTAACCCTAACCCTAACCCTAAACCTAAACCTCAACCTAACCATAACCCTAAACCTCACCTTCACCCTAGCCCTCACCCTAACCCTAATCCTAACCCTAACCCTCATCCTAACCCTCCCTATAACCCTATCCGAAACCCTCAACCTAACCCTAACCCTCAAACCCACCCTCACACTTAGCCTAACCCTAAGCCTAACCACAAGCCTTACCTGAAACCTAACCTTAATCCTCACACTCACCCGCACCCTCACCCTCACCATAACTCTAAACCAAACCCTAACCCTAACCCTAAACCTCACCCTAACCCTAACCCTAAACCTAACCCTCACCCTCACCCTAACCCTAACACAAACCCTAACCCTCCCCCTAACCCTCCACCTAACCCTGGATCTAACCCTAAACTTCCCCCTCCACCTAACCCTATCCTTAACCCTAACCCTAAACCCCACCCTAATCCTAACACTAACCCTCACCCTTATCTTAACCCTCACCCTCAGTCTCAACCTCACCTTAACCCTTACCATCATCCTCACCCTAATCCTTACTGTAACCCTAAAACTCATCCTAACCCTCACCCTAACCGTAAACCTAAACATCACCCTAACCCTAACCCTCACACTCAACCTCACACTCAGTCTAACCCTAAGCCTAATCCTAAGCCTTACCCTAATCCTCACCCTCACCCTATCCAACACTAACCCTAATCCTAACCATCACCCTAAACCTAATCCTTCACCCCACCCTCACCCTCAGCCTAAGCCTAAACCTAACCGTAACCCTCACACTCACCCTCACACTAACCCAAATCCAAACCCTAAACCTAACCCTAACCCTAAAACTCAACCTAACCCTCACCCTAACCTTAACCCTCACACTAACCCTAATCCTAACCCTCCACATAACCCGCACCCTAACCCTAAATCTAACCCTAAACCTCACCCTCAACATAACCATAATCCTGACCATAACCATAAACGTCACCCCAAACCTAAAACTTAACATCACCCTCAGCCTCACCCTAACTGTAACTCTAACACTAAAATTAAGACTAATCCTAACCATAAGCCTAAACCTAACCCTAACCCTAACCTTAATCCTAACACTCACCCTCACCCTAACACTAATTCTAACCCTAACCTAAACCCTAACCCTAACCCTCATGTCACCATAACCCTAACCCTCATCCTAACCCTCACCCTAACCCTAACCCTAAACCTAATCCTCACCCTAACACTAATCCTAACCCTCAACCTCACACTATCCCGTACCCTAACCCTAATCCTAACCCTAATCCTCATCCTAACCCTCACCCTAACTCTAACCCTAACCGTCACAATAAACCTAACCCTAATCCTAACCCTCAAACTAACCCTAACTCTCATGCTCACTGTAAGACTAACCGTAACCCTCACCCTAACCCTAAAAAGCTGAACCCTAAATCTCACCCTAACCCTAACCCTAAACCTCAACCTAACCCTAAACTTCACCCTCACCCTCACCCTCGGCCTAAACCTATGCCTAAACCTAAGCCTCACCCTAACCCTCAGACTCACCCTAACACTTACCCTAATCCTAATCCTAACCCTTAGCCTAACCCTCACCCTCACCCTAACACTTAATCTAACACTAACCCTAAACCTAACCCTCATCCTCAGCCTCACCCTAACCCTAACTCTTAACCTAAACCTCACACTCATCCTAACCCTAACTCTAACCCTAACCCTAAACCTCACCCTCACTATAGCCCTCACCCTAACCCTAATCCTAAAACTAACCCTCATCCTAACCCTCACCATAAGCCTAACACTCATCCTCACCCTCACCCTAAACCTAAACCTAAACCTCAAACTAATCCTAACCCTCACCTCAACCTCACCCTCAGCCTAACCCTAAGCCTAACCCTAAACCTAACCCTAACACACACACTCTCCCTCACCCTAACTCTAATCCTAACCCTAACCCTCCCCCTAACTCTCACCGTAAACCTAACCTTAACACTAACACTAACCCTAAACCTCAACCTAATCCTCACCCGAACAGTAATTCTAACCATAAAACTCACCCTCACCCTAAACCTAACTCTAACCCTAACACAAACCTAAACCTCACCCTAACACTAACCCTCACCCGCACCTGCACCCTCACTGTAATTCTAAACCTAACCATAACAATAACACTAACCTTAACCAGAACAATCAACCTACCACTAATCCTCACCCCCACCCTCACCCTCAGCCTAACTATAAGCCTATGCTTAACCCTCAACCTAACCCTTACACTCACTCTAACCCTAACCCTAACCCTAAACCTAAACTTAAACCTAAACATAACCCTAACCCTAAACCTAACCCTAATCCTCATCCTCACACTCACCCTAGCCCAATCCCTAAACTTAACCCTCACCCTAACCCTAAGCCTAATCCTCACCCTAAGCCTCACACTCACCCTCACCCTAACCCTAACCCTCACCCTCACCCTAACCCTCACACTAGCCCTAAACCTAACCCTAATCCTAACCCTAACCCTCATCCTAACCCTCACCCTAAACCTAACCCTAAACCTCACCCTCACCCTAGCCCTCACCCTAACCCTAATCCTAAACTTAAAGGTCATCCAAACCCTCCCCATAACCATAACACTAGCCCTCAACCTCAAACTAACCCTCACCATCAATCTCACCCTCAGCCTAACACTAACCTTCGCCCTAATCCTCACATTCACCCTAACAGTAAACCTAATCCTAAACCTAACCCTATCCCTAAATCTCAACCTAAACCACACCCTCACCCTAAACCTAACACTAACCCTAACCCTTAACCTCACCCTAACAGTCCCCCTAAACCTAACTGTAACCCTAAACCTCACCCTCACCCTCAACCTCAAAGTAACTCTAACTCTAAAACCATAAACCTCACCTTCATCCTCACCCTCACCACAAACTTAACCATAACCATAACACTAACAATAACCCTAACCCTAAATCTAAGCCTAACTCTCACCCTCCCCCTAACCCTAACCCTATCCCTCACCCTAACCATAAACTTAACCCGAATCCTAACTCTCACCATAACCCTAACACTAACCCTCACACTTACCCTAACCCTCAGCCTAACCCTAAGACTAACCGTAACCCTAACCCTAACCCTCACATTCACCCTCCCCCTACCCTCGCCCTAAACATATATCTAACCCTAAACCTCACCCTCATCCTAACCCTAACCCTAACACTAAACCCCATCCTAACCCTAAATTTAAACCTCACCCGCACCCTCACCCTCACCGTAACTCTAACCCTAACCCTAACAATAACACTAACCCTAACCCCAACCATCACTCTAACCCTAATGCTCAGCCCCACATTCACCCTCACCCTAACCCTAATCCTAAACCTAGCCTAACCTCAACCTAAACTTCACTCTCACCCCAACCCTAACACTAACCCTAACCCTAAACCTCACCCTAACTCTCACCTTAACGCTAACTCTAACCATAAACGTCACACTGACCCTCATCCTAACCCTAACCCTAACGCTAAACCTCTACCTAAACCTCACCCTAACCGTAACCCTCACACCCATCCTCAACATCACCGTAACTATAACCCTAACCCTAACAATAACACTAATCCTAACCCTAACCATAACCATAACCCTCACCCTCAGCCACACCCTCACCACTAACTTAATGCTCACCATACCACAAACAATAACCCTAACCCTAACCCTAACCCTAATACACACACCCAAACTCACCCTCAGCCTAACCCTAAACCTAACCCTAAACCTAACCATAACCCTCACTGTAACTCTAACCCTAACCCTAACACTAACACTAAACCTAACCCTAATCCTCAGCCTCACCCTCACCCTACCCCAAAACCTAACCCTAACCCTCACCCTAAACCTAATCCTAAACCTAACCCTAAACCTAACCCTCACACTCACCCTCTACCTACCCCTAATCCTAAACCTAACCCTCACCCTAACCCTAACCCTAAACCTAACCCAAACCCTAACCCTAAACCTAACCCTAATCCTCAGCCTCAGCCTCAACTTAAACCAAACCCTAACCCTAACCCCCACCCTAACCCTAAACCTAAACCTAACCATAACCATAATCATAACCCTCATTTTAACTCTAAACCTAACTCTAACCCTAACCCTAAACCTAACCCTAACCCTAACCCTAACCCTAACCATAGCCCTCACTGTAACTCTAACCCTAACCCTAACACTAACACTAAACCTAACCCTAATCCTCAGCCTCACCCTCACCCTACCCCAAAACCTAACCCTAACCGTCACCCTAAACCTAATCCTAAACCTATACCTCACACTCACCCTCTCCCTACCCCTAATCCTAAACCTAACCCTTACCCTAACCCTAACCCTAACCCTAACCCTAACCCTAAACCTAACACAAACCCTAACCCTAAATCTAACCCTAATCCTCAGCCTCAACCTCAACTTAAACCAAACCCTAACCCTAACCCCCACACTAACCCTAAACCTAAACCTAACCATAACCATAATCATAACCCTCATTGTAACTCTAACCCTAACCCTAACCCTAACCCTAAACCTAACCCTAACCCTAACCATCGCCCTCACTGTAACTCTAACCCTAACCCTAACCCTAACCCTAAACCTAACCCTAATCCTCAGCCTCACCCTCACCCTAACCCATACCCTAACCCTAACCCTCACCCTAAACATAAGCCAAACCCTAACCCTAACACTAAACCTCACACTCACCCTCACCCTAACCCTAATCATAAACCTAAACCTATCCCTAACCCCAACACTCACATTCAGCCTCAACCTACCCCTCACCCTAACCCTAATCCTAACCCTAAACCTCATCATAACCTTCACAATAACCCTAACCCTAACCCTCACCCTAACCCTAACCATAACCCTCACCCTCATGCTCAGCCAAAGCCTACTCCTAAGCCTAAAGCTAAGCCTAACCCTAACCCGAACCCTCACCTTCACCCTAACCCTAACCCTAAACCTACCTCTAACCCTTAACCTCACCCTCACCCTAAACCTAACTCTAACCTAACCCTGAACCTAAACCTCATCCTAAACCTAACCCTCACACACCCTAACCCTTACCCTAATCCTAATATTTTCACTAAGCCACACCCTAACCCTCACACTAACCCTAACTCTAACACTAACCCTAACCCTAACCCTCACCCTCAGCTTCACCCTAACCCTAACTCTAACCCTAAACCTCAACCTCACCCTAACCCTAACCCTAAACTTAACGCTAAACCTCACCCTAACCCTAACCCTAAAACTCACCCTCACACTAGCCCTCACCCTAACCCTAATCCTAACCCTAACACTCATCCAAACCCTCCCCATAACCTTAACCCTAGCCCTAACCCTAACCCTCAATTATCTCCCTCACCCTCACCCTAACCCTAAGCCTAAACCTAACCCTCACCATAACCCTCACACTCAACCTCTCCCTAACCTAATCCTAAAGCTAACCCTATCCCTAAACCTCAACCTAAACCTCCCGCTCACCCTAAACCTAACCCTAACCATAACTCTGAACCTCATCCTAACTGTTCCCCTAACCCTAACTCTAACCCTAAATCTCACCCTCACCCTAATCCTAACCCTAACCCTAAACCTCACCCTAACCCTAACCCTCACCCTCACCCAAAACCTCAAAGTAACTCTAACGCTAAACCTAACAATAACACTAACTCTAACCCTAACCCTAAGCATAAACCTCACTCTCAGCCTCACACACACCGCAAACTTAACCCTAACCATAACACTAAAAATAACCCTAACCCTAACACTAACCCTAATCCTCACCCCCACCCTCACCCTCAGCCTAAACCAAAGCCAAACCCTAAACCTAACAGTAACCCTAACCCTCACTGTAACACTAACCCTAAACCTAACCCTAACCCTAAACCTAACCCAAACCCTAAACCTAAACCTCATCCTCACCCTAAAACTCACACTAACCCTAACACAAATCCTCAATCTAACCCTCAACCTCACCCTCACCCTAGCAATCACCCTAACCCTAACCCTCATCCTCACCCTAAACCTCACACTAACCCTAACACTAATCCTCAATCTAACCCTCACTCTCACCCTAACCCTAACCCTAACCCTCACCCTAAACCTAACTCTCACCCTTACCATAACCCTCACCCTCAGCCTAACCATCACCTTTACCCTTACACTCAACACTACCCTAACACTCACCCTAACCCTACCCCTCACCCTGACCCTAAACCTACTCCTAAACCTCACCCTCACCCTAATCCTAACCCTAACCATAACCCTAACACTAAAACTCACCCTATCCCTAACCCTAACCCTCACCCTCAACCTCATGCTCAACCTAACCCTAAGCCTAGCCTAACCCTTACTCTAACCCTCACACTCACCCTAGCCCTCACACTAACCCTAATCCTAACCCTAACCCCCATCCTAAACCTCACCCTAACCCTAACCATAACCATCAACCTAACCCTAATCCTCACCTCCACCCTCACCCTCAGCCTAACCCTAAGCCTAAGCCTAACCCTAAACCTAACCCTCACACTCACCCTCACCCTCACCCTAATCCTAACCCTAATCGTAACCCTAATCCTGAACATCAACCTAAAACTCATCTTAACCTTAACCCTAACACTAAACCTAACATTAACGCTCGACCTAACCCTCCAACTAACCTTAAATCTAACCCTAAACCTCACGCTCACCCTAACTCTAATCCTAAGCCTAACCCTAAACCTAATCCTAACCCTAACCCTAACCCACACCCTCACACTCACCCTCACCCTCACCATACCTCTAACCCTAACCCTAATAACACTAATCCTAACCCTAAAAGTAACCCTAACCCTAACCCTAATTCTAACACTCACCCTCACCCTAACCATAATCTTAAACATAACCCTCATCCTAACCCTAACCCAAACCCTAACCCTAACCCTAAACCTTACGTAAAACTAACCCTAACCCTAATCCTCACCATAGCCCTCACCCTAACTCTAATTCTAACCCAAACCCTCACCAAAACCCTAAACTTAACCGAACCCTAACTCTCACCCTAACCCTAACGATAACCCTCAACTTAACCCTCAACCTCAAACTCACCCTCATTCTCAGCCTAACCCTAAGCCTAAGCCTAACCCTAACCCTAAACCTAAGACTCACCCTAACCCTTACCCTAATCCTAATCCTAACCCTAAGCCTAAACCTCACCCTCAACCTCACCCTCACCCTAATCCTCACCCTAACCCTAATTCTAACACTAAACCTAAACCCAACCCGCAACATCAGCCTCACCCTTACCCTAACTCTAAACCTAATCCTCAGCCTCACCCTAAGCCTAACTCTAACCCCAACCCTAACACTAAACCTCACCCTAAACCTAACCCTAACCCACACCCTCACCATAACCATAACCCTACCCCTAACCCTAACAATAACCCTCACCCTCACTTTAACCCTAAACCTAAACCTAACCCTCACCCTAACCCTAATTCTCACCCTCACCGTAACCCTAACCCTCATCCTAAACCTCACTCTAACCCTAAACCTAAACCTCACCCTAACCCTAACCCTAACTCTCACCTTCACCCTAGCCCTCACCGTAACCCTAATACTAACCCTAATCCTCATCCTAACCCTCACCCTAACCCTAACCCTAACCCACACTGTAACCGTAACCCTCACCCTAACCCTAAACTTACCCGAACCCTAAATCTAACCCTAACCCTACCCCTAACTCTCACCCTAACCCTAACGATCACCCTCACCCTCACAGTAAGCCTAAACCTAAGCCTAACCCTAAACCTAACCCTAACCCTCACACTCATCTTAACCCGTTCCCTATATCTAATCCTAACACTAAGCCTTACCCTCAACCTCACCCTAACCCTCACCATAACCTTAACTCTAAGATTATCCCTAACCCTAACCCTCATCCTCAGCCTCACCCTAACACTAACTCTAACACTAAACCTCAGCCTCATCCTAAACTTTACCCTATCCCTAACCCTAAACCTCACCCTCACCCTAACACTAAACCTCACACTCATCCTCGCCCTCACCCTCACCCTAATCCTAACCCTCACCCTCACCCTAACACCATACTTAACCGAACCTTAAATCTCACCCTAACCCTAACCCTAACCGTCACCCTAACCCTAACCCTCACCCTCATCCTCACCCTCAGCCTAAACCTAAGCCTAGGCCTAACCCTAACACTAACCTTCACACTCATCCGAACCCTTACACTAATCCTAATCCTAACCCTTATTCTAAACCTCACCCTCACCCTAACCCTCACCGTAACCCTAACTTTAGCACTAACCCTAAACGTAACCCTCAACCTTCCCCTAACTCTAACACTAACCCTAACACTAAAACTCACCCTAACCCTAACCCTATCCCTCACCATCACAGTAACCGTAACCTAACCCTAACAATAACCCTAACCTTAACTCTAACCCTCACCCTCACCCTAGCCCTCACCCTAACCCTAATTCTAACCCTCACTCTCATCCTTATCTTAACCCTCAACCTCAGCCTAAAACTCAAGTTTACCCGTACCATCATCCTCACCCTAACCGTCACCCTAACCCTAAACCTCATCCTAACCCTCAACTTAAACTTAAACCTAACCATCACCCTAACCCTAACCCTCACCGTCAACCTCATGCTCAGCCTAACCCTAAGCCTAAGCCTAACGCTCATTCTAACCCTCAACCTCACCCTAGCCCTCACCCTAACCCTAATCCTAACCCGATCCCTCATACTAACCCTCCCCTAACCCTAACCCTAACCATCACCTAACCCTAATCCTCACCCCCAACCTCACCCTCAGCATAACCCTAACCCTAAGCCTAACCCGAAACCCTAATTCTCACATACCATCACATACATCCTAATCCTAACCTAAACCCTAACGCTAAACATCAACCTAACCCTCACCCTAACCTTAACCCTAACACTAATCCTAACCCTAACCCTCGACCTTATCTTAAACCTCACCCTCAGCCTAAACCTCAACATTACCCTTACCAACATCCTCCCCCTAACCCTCACCCTAACCCTAAACCTCATCCTAACCCTCACCCTACACGTAATCCTAACCATCACCCTAACCCTAAAACTCACCCTCAACCTCTTGCTCAGCCTAAACCTAAGCCTAAGCCTGGCCCTAACCCTAACCCTCACACTCACCCTAACCCTTACTCGAATCCTAATCCTAACACTAAGCGTAAACCTCACCCTCACACTAACCCTCACCGTAACCCTAACTCTAACACTAACCCTAACCCTAACCCTCACCCTCAGCCTCAATCTAACCCTAACTCTAAACCTAAACCTCACCCTCATCCTAACCCCAACACTAAACCTAACCCTAAACCTCAGCCTAACCCAAACCCTAAACCTCACCCTCACCCTAGCCTTCACCCTAAACCTAATGCTAAACCTAACCCTCATCCTAACCCTCACCCTAACACTAACCATAACACTCATCCTCACCCTCACCCTAACCCTAAACCTAACCCTAACACTCCACCTAACCCTAACGCTCACCCTCACTGTAACCGTTACCCTAACCCTCACAGTAACCCTAAACTTAACCCGAACCCTAACTCTCACCCTAACCCTAACCCTAACCCTCACCCTAACCCTAACCCTCACCCTCACGCTCACTCTCAGCCTAACCCTAAGCCTAAGCCTAACCCTAACGCAACCCTCACACTCACCCAAACCCTTACACTAATCCTAATCCCAAACCTAAGCCTAAACCTCACCCACACCCTCACCCTCACTCTAACACTCACCCTAACCTTAACTCTAAGACTAACCCTAAACCTAACCCTCAACCTCAGCCTCAACCTTACCCTAACTCTAACCCTAAACCTCACTTTCACCCTATCCCTAACTCTAACCGTGACCCTAACACTAAACCTCACCCTAATCATAACCCGAACCCTCACACTCACGCTCAATCTAAACATAAGCCTAAGCCTAACCCTTACTCTAACCCTCACACTCACCATAGCCCTCACCGTAAACCTAATCCTAAACCTTTTCCTCATCCTAACCCTTACCCTAACCCTATCCCTAACCATCACCCTAACCCTAATCCTCACCCCCAAATTCACCCTCAGCCTAACCCTAAGCCTAAGCCTAACCCTAAACCTCAACCTAACCCTCACCCTAACCTTAAACCTAACACTGAACCTAACACTAACCCTCGACCTAACCCTCCCCCTAACCCTAAACCTAAACCTAAAACTCACCCTCACCCTAACCCAAATCCTAAACCTAACCCTAACCCTCAGCCTCACTGTTACACTAACCCGCAACCTAACCCTAACCGAAACCCTAACCCTAACCCTAAACCTTACCCTAACACTAACTCTAATCCTCACCATCACCCTAGCCCTCACCCTAACCCTAATCCTAACCCTAAACCTCACCCTAACCATAAACGTAACCGAACCCTAAATCTCAACCTAACCATAAAACTAACCCTCACCTTAACCCTAACCCTCACACTCACCCTCACTCTCAGACTAACCCTAAGCCTAAGGGTAACCCTAACCCTAACCCTCACACTCACCCGAACCATTACACTAATCCTAATCCTAACCCTAAGCCTAACCCTCACCCTCACTCTCACCCTCACCCCAACCCTCACCCAAACCCTAACTCTAACACTAACCCTAAACTTAACCCTCAACCTCAGCCTCATCCTTACCCTAAATCTAACCCTAAACCTTACCCTCACCCTAACACTAACTCTAACCCTAACCCTAACACTAAACCTCACCCTAACCCTAACCTTCAACCTCACAGTAACAGTAACCCTAACCCTAACCATAACAGTAACCCTAACCCTAATACTAACCCTCACCCTAACCATAGCCCTCACCCTAACATTAACCCTCACCCTAACACTTACCCTCAACCTAACACTAACCCTAACCCTAACACTAAATCTCCCACTAACCTTAACCCTCACCCTAATCCTAAACCTCACCCTAATGCTAAACCTAACTCTAACCCTCACCCTGACCCTAGCCTTCCCCCTAAACCTAATTCTAACCCTCAGTCTCACCCTAACCCTAACCCTCATCCTCACCCTATACCGCACACAAACCCTAACCCTAAACCTAATCATCAATCTAACCCTCACCCTAAGCCTTACCCTAACCCAAAACTTAACCTTAAACCTCACCCTAACCCTAACCCTAAACCTCATCCTCACCCTAGCCCTCACCCTAACCCTAATCCTAACCCTAACCCTTATCCTAACCCTCACCCTAACACTAACCCTAACACTAACACTCACCCTCACCCTCACACTAACCCTAAACCTAACACTAAACCTCAACCTAACCCTAACCCTCACTCTCACTATAACCGTTACCCTAACGCTAACCCTAACCCAAAACTTAACCCGAAACCTAACTCTCACCCTAACCCTGAACCTAATCCTCACCCTAACCCTCACCCTCACCCTCAGCCTAACACTAAGCCTAACTCAATCCCTAACCCTAACCCTCATGGTATCGCTCACCCTATCCCTAACCCTAATCCTAATGCTAACCCTAACCCTAAACCTCACCCTCACCTAACCCTCAACTTAAGCCTAATCCTAACATTAATCCTAACCCTAACCCTAACCCTAAACCTCAGCCTAAACCCTAAAAATCACACTAACCCTCACACTAATCCTCAACCTAACCCTCAACCTAACATTAACCCTAACACTAACCCTAACATTAACGCTCGACCTAACCCTACAACTAACCCTAAATGTAACCCTAAACCTCCCCCTCACACTAACCCTAATCCTAAACTTAACACTAAACCTCACCCTAACTCTAAACCTCACCCTCACCATAACTCTAACCCTAACCCTAACAATAACACAAATCCTAACCCTAATCCTGACCCTTAGCCTAACCCTAATCCTAACACTCACCCTCACCCTAACCATAATCTTAACCCTAAACCTAACCCTAAACCTCACTCTCACCATAACCCTAACCCTCATCCTAACCCTAACCCAAACCCTAACCCTAACGATAAACCTTACCCTACCACTAACCCTAAGCCTCACCCTCACCCTAGCCCTCACTCTAACACTAATCCGAACCCTAACCCTCACCCTAACCCTAAACATAATAAAACTTAACTCTCACCCTAACACTAACCCTAACCTTCACCGTAACCCTAACCCTCACCCTCACCCTCACTCTCAGTCTAAACCTAAGCCTAAGCCTAACCCTAACCATAAACATCACACTCACCCTAACCCTTACCCTAATCCGAATCCTAACACTAAGCCTAAGCCTAACCTTCATGCTCAAACTCACGCTAATCCTAACCCTCACCCTAACTTTAACTCAAACACTAACCCTAACCCTAACCCTCAAACTCAGCCCCACCCTTACCCTAACTCTAAACCTAAACCTCACCCTCACCCTAACTCTAACCCTAACCCTAAACTTGACCCTAACCCTAACACTAAACCTCACCCTCAACCTAGCACTCACCCTAACCCTAATCCTAACACTAACCCTCATCCTAACCCTCCCCATAACCCTAATCCTAAACCTCACCCTCATCCTAACCCTCACCCTAAACTTCACCCTAACCCTAACACTAACCCTAACCCTAACCCTAACCCTCCACATAACCCTCACCCTAACCCTAACTTTAAACCTCACGCTCACCCTAACCCTAACTCTAACCCTAACCCAAAACCTAAACCTGACTCTAACCCTAAACCCTAACGCTCACCCTTACTCTCAACGTTACCTTAACCCAAAACCTAACCCTAACAATAACCCTAACCCTAACCCTAATCCTAACCCTCACCCTCACCCTAAACCTAAACCTAAACCTAACACTCACCCTAACCCTAACCCTCACCCTTACGGTAACCCTAACCCACATCCTAGCACTCACCCTAACCCTAACCCTAAATCTCACCCTAACCCTAAACCTACCCCTAACCCTCAACCTAACCCTAACCCTCACACTCAACATAAACCTAACCCTAACCCTCACCCTAACTCGAAACTTATCCTGAACCCTAACTCCCCCCCTAACCCTCACCCTCACGCTCACACTCAATGTAACCCTAAGCCTAACGCTAACCCTAACCATAACCCTCACACTCACCCTAACCCTAACCCTAAACCTAACCATAAACCTCACCTTAACCTAACCCTAAACATCACCTGCTCCCTAGCCATTACCCTAACCCTAATCCTAACATTAACCCTCATCCTAACCCCCTCCATAACCCTAACCCTAACCCAAACAATAACCCTAAAGCTCAAGCTCACCCTTAGCCCAAACCTAAGCCTAACCCTAAGCATAACCCTAAACCTACCCACAACCATCACACTCATTCTGCACCCTAACCCTCACCGTTACTCTAACCTGAACCCTAACCCTAACCCTAAACCACACCCTTACCATATACCTAACCCTAACCCTAACCCTCATCCTCACCCTAACCCTAACACTAAACCTAACCCTAACCCTCACCCTAACCGTCACCCTAACCTTATATCTAACCCTAAACCTCACCCTCACCCTCATCCTAACCCTAACCCTAACCCTAAACCCCACACTAACCATAAACCTAAACCTCACCCGCACCCTCACCCTCACCGTAACTCTAATGCTAACCCTAAAAATAACACTACCCCTAACCCTAACCATCACCCTAACCCTAATCCTCACCCCACCCTCACCCTCAGCCTATCCCTAAGCCTAAGCCTAACCTTTACCCTAACCCTCACAATCATGCTCACCCTAACCCTAATCCTAAACCTATCCCTTTCCCTAAACCTCAACCTAACCCTCACCCTCACCCTAAAACTAAAACTAACCCTAAACCTAAACCTCACCCTAACCCTCCCGCTAACCCTAACTCTAACCCTAAAGCTCAACCTCACCATAAACCTAAACCTAACCCTTACTCTAAAACTCACCCTAACCCTAACCCAAACCCTCAACCTCAACCTCACCGTAACTCTAACCCTAACCCTAACAATAAAACTAACCCTAACGCGAAACCTAACCCTAACCCTAATCCTCAACCCCACACGCACCCTCAGCCTAAACCTAACCCTAACCCTAACCCTCACCATAAGCCTAAGCCTAACCCTATCCCTAACACTAACACTAACCTTAAACCTAAACCTCACCCTAACCGTAACCATAAACCTCACCCTCAACCTAGCCCTCACCCTAACCCTAATCCTAACCCTAACCCTCATCCTAACCCTCCCCATAACCCTAAACCTAACCCTCACCCTCAACCTAACCCTCACCTTAACCCTAACACAAACTTAACATTAACCGTAATCCTAAACCTCAACCTAACCATCACCCTAACCCTAACTCTAACCCTAAACCTCACCCTCACCCTAACCCTAACTCTAACCCTTACCCAAACCCTAAACCTCACTTTAACCCTAAACCCTAACCCTCACCCTTACCTTCACTGTAACCATAACCCTAAACCTAAACCTAACAATAACCATAACCCTAATCCTAACCCTCACCCTAACCACAACCCTCACCGTAACCCATAACCTAACCCCAAAACTAACCCTCACACTAACCCTAATCCTGACCTCACCCTAACCCTAAATCTAAAACTAACGCTAACATTAAAAAATTCAACGTAACCCTAACCCTCAACCTAACCCTCACCATAACCATAACCCTAACAATAACCTTAACCCTAACCCTAATCCTAACACTCACCCTCATCCTAACATTAAACCTAACCCTAACCCTCACCCTAACATTAACCCTCACACTTACCGTAATCCTTACCCTCACCCTAACCCTCACTCTAACTCTAACCAGAAACCTAAACCTCACCCTAACACTAACCCTAACCCTCACCCTCAACCTAGCCCTCAACCTAACCCTAATCCTAACCCTAATCCTCATCCTAACCCTCACCCTTACCCTAACCCTAAACCTCACCTTGAGCCTAACCCTAACCCTAACCCTCAAGATAAGTCTAAACCTCACACTCAATGTAAACCTAACCCTAACCCTCAACTTAACCCTAAACTTAACCTGAACCCTATCTCTCACCATAACCCTAACCCTCACCCTCACCCTCAGTGTAACCCTAAGCCTAACCCTAACCCTAACACTCACACTCACCCTAACCCTTACCCTAATGCTAATCCTAACCCTAACCCTAACCCTCACCCTCAGCCTCACCTTAACCCTAACTCTAACCCTAAAACTCAACCTCACCCTAGGCCTAACCCTAACCCTAACCCTAAACCTCACCCTAACCTAACCCTAAACCTCACCCACACCCTAGCCATTACCCTAACCCTAATCCTAACACTAACCCTCATCCTAACCCTCCCCATAAACTTAACCCTAAACCTCACCTTCAACCTAGCCCTCACCCTAACCCTAATCCTAAACCTAATACTCATCCTAATCCTCACACTAACCCTAACCCTAACTCTCACCCTTACCCTCACACTAACCATAACCCTAACCCTCAACCTAACCCTAACCCTCACTCTCACTG
The DNA here is from genome assembly GCF_024711535.1 of Dipodomys merriami. Lineage (NCBI taxonomy): Eukaryota > Metazoa > Chordata > Mammalia > Rodentia > Heteromyidae > Dipodomys > Dipodomys merriami. Next base: position 1,800,454 of record NW_027206257.1, read on the forward strand.
TAACCATTACCCTAACACTCACGCTAACCCTAAACATAAACCAAGCTCTAACTCTCACCCTAACCCTGACCCTAACGTCACCCTAACCCTAACCCTCAACCTCACCATCACCCTCAGCCTAAACCTAAGCCTAACCCTATCCTTAACCCTAACCCTCATCCTATCCCTCACCCTAAACCTAAACCTAATCCTAATCCTAACCCTAACCCTAAACGTCACCATCACCCTAACCCCCAACTTAAGCCTAACACTGACTTTAATCCTAACCCTAACCCTAACCCTAAACCTCATCCTAAACCCTAAACCTCACACTAACCCTCACACTAATCCTCAACAGAACCCTCACCCTAAACTTAACCCTAACATTAACACTCGACCTAACCCTACAACTAACCCTAAATCTAACCCTAAACCGCCCCCTCATCCTAACCCTAATCCTAACCCCAGCCCTAAAAATCACTCTAACCCTAAACCTCACCCTCAACCTCACACTCACCCTCACCATATCTCTAACCCTAACCATAACAATAACACTAATCCTAACCCTAAAGCTAACCCTAACCCTAACCCTAAACCTAACACTCACCCTCATCCTAAACATAATCTTAACCCTAACCCTCAACCTAACCCTAACCCTCACCCTCACAGTAACCCTAACCCTCATCCTAACCCTAACACAAATCCTAATCCTAAACCTAAACCTTACCCTAACACTAACCCTAAACATCAGCCTCATCCTAGCCCTCACTCTAACCCTAATCCTAACCGTAACCCTCACCCTAATCCTAAAAATAATCGAACCCTAATTCTCACCCTAACCCAAACCCTAAATTTCACCCTAAACCTAACCCTCACCCTCACCCTCACTCTCAGCTTAACCCTAAGCCTAAGCCTAACCCTAACCCTAACGATCACACTGACCCTAACCCTTACCCTAATCCGAATCCTAAACCTAAGCCTAACCCTCACCCTCACCCTAATCCTAACCCTCACCCTAAACCTAACTCTAACACTAACCCTAACCCTCAACCTCAGCCTCAACCTTATCCTAACTCTAACCCTAAACCTCAACCTTACCCAAACCCTAACCCTAACCCTCACATTAAACCTTCCCATAACCCCAACCCTAAACCTCACCCTTAACCTAACTCTCACCCTAACCCTAACTCTAACTCTAAACCTCACCCTCACCCTAACCCTAACTCTAACCCTAACGCAAAACCTAAACCTGACCCTAACCCTAAACCCTAATGATCACCCTTACTCTCAACGTTACCTTAACCCAAAACCTAACCCTAACAATAACCCTAACCCTAATCCTAACCCTCACCCTAACCACAGCACTCACCGTAACCCATACACTAACCCAAACACTAACCCTCACAGTAACACTAACCCTACCCTCACCCTAACCCTAACTCTAACCCTAACCCTAACACAAAAAACCTCAACCTAACCCTAACCCAACCCTCACCCTCACCCTCACCGTAACTGTAACCCTAAAAATAATCCTAACCCTAACCCTAATCCTAACCCTCACCCTCACCCTAACCCTAACCCTCACCCTAACCCTAACCCTCACCCTTACAGTAAACCTAACCCTCATCTTAACCCTCAACCTAAACGTGACCCTAACCCTAAACCTCACCCTAACACTAACCCTAACCCTCACCCTCACACTGGCCCTCACCCTAACCCTAATCCTAACCCTAATCCTAATCCTAACCCTCAACCTAACCTTGACCATAACCTTCACCCTAACCCTAAACATAACCCTAACCCTGACCCTAACCCTAACCCTCACCCTTTAACCCTTACCCTCATCCTAACCCTCACCCTAACTCTAACCCTAATCCTCATCCTAACCCTCACCCTAACCCTAACCCTAAACCTCACCATAACCCTAACCCTCAACCTAACTCTAACCCTCACACTCAACGTAAACCTAATCCTAACCCTCAACCTAACCCTAAACTTAACCTGAACCCTAACTCTCATCCTAAACCTAAACCTCACCCTCACCCTCACCCTCACTGTATTCCTAAGCCTAAACCTAACCGTAACCCTAACACTCACACTCACCCTAACACTTACCCTAATCCTAATCCTAACCCTAACCCTAACCCTCACCCTCAGCCTCACCTTAACCCTAACTCAAATCCTAAACCTTAACCTCACCTTAATCCTAACCCTAACCATAACACTAAACCTCACCATAACCTAACCCTAAACCTCACCCTCACACTAGCCATCACCCTAACACTAATCCAAACAAATTACCCTCATCCTATCCCTCCACATAACCCTAACTCTAACAGTCACCCTAACCCTAAACCTCAACCTCACCCTTAGCCTAACCCTATGCCTAAACGTAAGCCTAACCCTAAATCTAACCCTAAAACTCACACTCATCTGCACCCTCAACCTCACCGTAACTCTAAACCTAACCCTAACCTAAACCCTAAACCTCACCCCTACCATAACCCTAACCCTATCCCAAACCCTAACCCTCATCCTTACCCTAACCCTAACACTAAACCTAACCCTAACCCTCACCCGAACCCTCCCCCTAACAATAACCCGAACAGTCACCCTAACCCTAATCCTCACCCCCACCCTCAACCTAAGCCTAACCATAAGCCTAAGCCAAACCCTCACCCAAACCCTCACACTCCCCCTCACCCTAACCCTAATCCTAAACCTAACCCTGTCCCTAAACCTCAAACTAACCCTCAACCTCACCCTAACACTAACACTAACCCTAACACTAAACCTCACCCTAACCCTCCCCCTAACCCTAACTCTAACCCTAAATATCACCCTCACCCTAACCCTAACCAAAACCCTCAGCCTAAACCTCACCCTAATCCTAACATCACCCTCACCCTCAAACTCACCGTAACTCTAACCCTAACCCTAACAATAACATTAACCCTAACCCTAACCCTAACTCTAACCATAACCCTCACATTCAGCCTCACCCTCATTGCAAACTTAACCCTAACTATAACACTAAAAATTACCCTAACCCTAAGCCTAACCTAACTCTAAATCTAATCCTAACCCCCACCCTCAGCCTCAGCCTAACACTAAGCCTAAAACTAACCCTAAACCAAACCCTAATCCTCAGCCTCAGCCTCAACCTAACCCCAACCCTAAACCTAAAATTCACCCTAACTCTAAGCCTAAACCTAACCCTAACCCTCACACTCACCCTCAAACTAACCCTAATCCTATACCTAACCCAATCCCTAACCCTAACCCTCACCCTAACCCTCACCCTAGCGCTCACCCTAATCCTAACCCTAACACTCACCCTCAACCTAGCCCTCAACCTAACCCTAAACCTCACCCTCACCTTAACCCTTACCCTAACCCTCACTCTAACCCTAAACTTAACTCAAACCCTAACTCTCACCCTAACCCTAACCACCAACCTTACCGTAACCCTCACCCTCAGCCTAACCCTCATGTTTGCCCTTACCGTCACCCCTACCCTAACCCTCACCATAACCCTCACACTCACCCTAACCTTCACCCTAAACTAACTGTACCCCTAAACCTCACCCTCACACTAACCATAACTCTAACACTAACCCTAACACTAAACCTCACCCTAACCGTAACCCTACCCCTCAGAATAACCCTAACCCTCAACCTCACGCAAACCCTCAGCCTAAACCTAAGGCTAACCCTAACCATAACCATAAGCCTCACACTCACCCTAACCAGAACCATAATCCTAATCCTAACCTTAAACCTAACCCGAACGCTCACGCTCAGCCTCACCCTAACCCTAATTCTAACCCTAAACCTCACACTGACCCTAACCCTAATCCTAAAACTGACCCTCACCATAACCAAACCCTAAACCTAACCCTAAACTTATCCATAACCCAAGCCTTAACCCTAACCCTAAACCTCACCCTAACTCTAACACTAACCGTAAACCTCACCATCATCCTAACCATCACTCTAACCCTAACCCAAACACTAAACCTTACCCTAACCCTAACCCTAAAAGTCACGCTCACCTCACCGTAACCAAAACCCTAAACCTAACCCTAACAATAACCCTAACACTAATCCTAACCCTCCCCCTAACCATAACCCTCATCCTAACCCAAACACTCACCCTAAAACTTACCCTCACCCTAACACTAACCCTAACCGTAAAACTAACCCTCACACTAACCCCAACCATAACCCTAACCCTAAACCTCAAACTAACCCTCACCCTCAGCCTAACTCTAACACTAACCCTATCCCTAACCCTTCTCCTAACCCCATATCTAACCCTAAACCTCACCCTCACACTAACCTTAACCCTAACCCTAAACCATACCCTAACCCTAACCCTACCCCTCATCCGCAGCCTCACCCTCACCATAACTCTAACCCTAACCTTAACAGTAACACTAACCCTAACCCAAACCATCACCCTAACCCTAATCCTCACCTCCACCCTCACCCTCAGCCTAACCCTAAGCCTAAGCCTCACCCTCACCCTAACTGTCACACTCACCCTCACCCTACCCCTAATACTAAATCTAACCCTATCCCTAAACCTCAACCTAACCCTCACCCTCCCCGTAACCCTAACACTAAACCTCAACCTAAATCTCACCCCAACCCTAACCCTCACCCTCACCCTCAATCTCACCATAACTCTAAACCTAACCCTAAATCTAACACTAACCCTAACCCTAACCATAAACATAACCATAACCCTCAACTTCAGAATCACCCTCAGCTCCAACTTAACCCTAACCATAACACTAACAATAACGTTAATCCTAAACCTAACACTAATCCTCAACCCCACCCTCACCCTCAGCCGAATCGTAAGCCTAACCCTAAGCCTAAACCTAACCCTAACCCTAACCCTAACTGTAACCCTAAACCTAACCCTAAACCTAACCCTAATCCTCAGCCTCACCCTCACCCTAACCAAAACCCTAACCCTAACCCTCACCCTAAACCTAAGCCTAACAATAACCCTGACCCTCACACTCACCCTCAACCTAACCCTAACCCTAACCAATACCCTAACCCTAACCCTCACCCTAAACCTAAGCCTAACCATAACCCTGACCCTCACACTCACCCTCAACCTAACCCTAACCCTAAACCTAACTATATCCCTAAACTTAACCCTCACCCTTACCCTCACCCTAACACTAATCCTAACACTAAACCTCATCCTAACCCTCACCCTAACCCTAACCCTAACCCTCATCCTAACCCTAAACCTAACCCTCAACCTCATGCTTGGCCTAAGCCTAAGCCTAAGCCTAAATCTAACCCAAACATTCAACATAACGCTAACCCTAACTCTAAGCCTAAACCTCACTCTCACACTAACCCTAACTCTAACCCTTACCCTAAACCTAAACCTCATCCTAACACTAATCCTAAACCTCACCCTCACCCTCACCGTAACCGTAACCCAAACCCTAACCCTACCAATAACCCTAATCCTAACCCTAACCCTCAACCTAACCCTAACCCTAACCCTAACCCTCACCCTAACACTTACCCTCACCTTAACACTAACACTAACTCTAACACAAACCCTCACACTAACCCTAACCATCACCCTGACTCTAAACCTCACCCTAAACCTAAACCTAACCCTCACCTTCATCCTAGCCCTCACAATAACCCTAATCCTCATCCTTACGTTAACCTCACCCTAACTCTAACACTAATCCTCAAGCTAACCCTCACCCACACCCTTCCTCTAAACCTAACTGTCACTCTAACCCTAACCCTCACCCCACTGTGACCCTCACCCTCAGCCTAAACCTCAAGTTTACCCTTACCATCACCCCCATGCTAACCCTTACCCTAAACCTAACCCTAACCCTAATCCTCACCATAACCCTAATTCCACCCCAAAACCTCATGCTCACCCTAACTCTAACCCTAACCCTAACCGTAACCCTCATCCTAACCCTAAACCTCACACTAACCCTAACCCTAAACCTCAATTTAACTCTCACCCTGACCCTAATCCTAACCCTAACCCTAAGCCTAAACCTAACCCTAACACTCACCATTATCTTAATCCTCACCGTCAGCCTAAACCTCACCTTAACCCTTACTATCATCCTCACCCTAAACCTCCCGCTAACCTTAAACCTCATTGTAACCCTCATCCTAACCATAAAACTAACCATCACCCTAACGCTAACCCTCAACCTCAACCTCACCCTCAGGCTAACCCTAAGCCTAAGCCTAAACCTTACCATAATCGTCACCCTCACCCTAGCCCTCACTCTAACCCTAACCCTAACCCTAAAACTCATCCTCACCATAAACCTCACACTAACCCTAACTATAATACTCAATCTAACACTCCACCTCACCCTAACACTACACTAACCCTCACCCTAACCCTAACCCTCACCCTTACCGTAAACCTCACCCTCAGCCTAACCCTCAACTTTACCCTTACATTCACCCCCACGCTAACCCGGACCCTAACCCTAAGCCTCACACTAACCCTTAATGTAACCCTAAACCTCACCCTCTCCTTAACCCTAACTCTAACCCTAACCCTAACACTAAACCTCACCCTAACCCTAGCCCTAAACCTCACCCTCATCCTAACCATAAACATCAGCCTAACCCTAACCTTCACGATAACACTTACCCTCACCCTAAAACTCACCCTAAACCTAACACTAATCCTCACACTAACCCTAACCCTAAACCTCTCCCTAACCCTAAACCTATCCCTAAACCTAACCCTAACCCTAGCCCTCACCCTAACCCTAATTCTAACCCTCACCTTCCCCCTAACCCTAACCCTCATCCTGACACTAACCCTAACCCTAATCCTAAATCTAACCCTCACCCTAACCCTAAACCTAACACTAACCCTTACCCTAAACCTAAACCTAGCCCTAACACTCACCCTTACCTTAACCCTCATCCTCAGCCTAAACCTCACCTTTGCCCTTAACATCATCCTCACCCTAACCCTCACCGCAATCCTAAACCTCATCCTAACCCTCACCGTAACCGTAAACCTAACCATCACACTAACTCTAACCCTCACCCTTAGCCTCACACTCAGTCTAAACCTAAGCCTAAGCCTAACCCTTAATCTAACCCTCACCCTCACCCTAGCCCTCACCCTAACCCTAATCCTAATGCTAACCCTCATCCTAACACTCACCCTATCCCTATCCCTAACCATCACCCTTAACCTTATCTTCACCCCCAATCTCGCCCTCAGCCTAACCCTAAGAATAGCCTAAACTGAACCCTCACACTCACCCTCAACTTCACCCTAATCCTAACCCTAACCCTAACCATAACCCTAAACCTCAACATAACCCTCACCCTAACCTTAACCCTAAAAATAACCCTAACTCTAACCCTCGAACTAATCCTCCAATTAACCCTAAATCTAACCCTAAACCTCAACCTCAACCTCACCCTAACCCAATTCCTAACCCTAACCCTCAACCTCACCCTAACCCAAACCCTAACCCTCACCCTCAACCTCACCCTCACCATAACTCTAACCCTAACAATAACACTAATCCTAACTCTAAACCTAACCTTAACCCTAACCGTAATCCTAACACTCACCCTCACCCTAACCCTAATCATAATCCTAACCCAAATCCTAACCCTAATCCTCACCCTCACTGTAACGCTAACCCTCAACCTAACCTTCACCTTAACCCTAACCCTAACCCTAAACCTTAATCTAACACTAACCCTAACAATCACCCTCAACCTATCCCTCACCATAACCCTAACCTTAACCCTCACCCTAACGCTAATGCTAACCCTAAACCTCAACCTAACCCTAAACCTCACGCTCGCCATAACCTTAAACCTCACCCTAACCCTAAACATAACCAAACCTTAACTCTCACCCTAACCCTATCCCTAACCCTCCACCTAACCCTAACCCTCACATTCACCCTCAACCTCAGCCTAACCCTAAGCTTAACTATAACCCTCACACTCACCCTAACCCTTACCCTAATCCTAATCCTAATCCTAACCCTAACCCTCACCTTCAGCCTCACCCTAACCCTAAAGCGAACCCTAAACCTCACCCTCTCCCTAACCCTAACAATAACCATAACCTTAAACCTCACCCTCACACTCACCCTAGCCCTTACCCTAACCCTAATCCTAACCCTAAACCTCATCCTAACCCTCCCCCTAACCCTAACTCTCACCCTCAACCTCACCCTCAGCATAACCCTAAGCCTAACCAGAAAAATAAAACTAACACACACACTCACCCTCACTCTCACCTTAATGCTATCCCTAACCCTAACCCTAACCCTCCCCCTAACTCTCACCCTAATCGTAACCCTAAACCTAACCCTTACCATAAACCTCAACCTAAACCTCACCCTAACACTAACTCTAACCCTAAACCTCACCCTCACCCTACCCCTAACTCTAACCCTAACCCAAAACCTAAAACTCACCCTAACATTAAAACTAACCCTAAACCTCAACCTAACCCTCCAACTAAACCTAAATCTAACCATAAACCTCAAATTCACCCTAACCCTAATCCTAACCCTAACCCTAAACCTCAACCTAACCCTAACCCTAATCCTCATCCTAACCCTCACCCTAACTCTAAGCCTAAACCTCACCCTAACCCCAACCCTAACCCTCCCCGTAACGGTAAACCTAACCTTAACCCTAACAATAACCCAAACACTAACCCTCAGCCTCACCCTAACCAAAAACCTCACTCGAACCCTATCCCTCACCCTAACACTTACTCTCACCTTAACACCAACCCTAACCCTCATCCTCACCCTAAACCTCACACTAACCCTAACACTAATCCTCAAACTAACTCTCATTCTAAACCTAACCCTAACCCTTACCCTAAACCTAAACCTAACCCTAACACTCAACCTTAACTTAACCCTCACCCTCAGCCTAAACCTCAACTTTACCCTTACCACAATCCCCACCCTAACCCTCACCGTAACCCTAAACCTCATCCTAACCCTCACCCTATCCGTAAAACTAACCATCACCCTAACCCTAACACTCACCTCAACCTAACCCTCACACTAAAACTAATCCTAATCCTAACCCTCATCCTAACCCTCACCCTAACCCAATCCCTAACCATCACCCTAAACCTAATCCTCACCCCCACCCCCACCCTCAGCCTAACCCTAAGCCTAAGACTAACCCTAACCCTAAGGCTCACACTCACCCTCACTCTAATCCTAACCCTAAACCTAACCATAACCCTAAACCTCAACCTAAACCTCACCGTATCCTTTACCCTAAAAGTAACCCGAACCCTAAACCTCGAAATAACCCTCCAACTAACCCTAAATATAACCCTAAACCTCACTCTCACCCTAACCCTAACCCTAAACCTCACCCTAACTCTAACTCTAAACCGAACCCTCACCTCACCCTCACCCTCATCATAAATCTAACCCCAACCCTAACAATAACATTAATCCTAACCCTAAACCTAACCATAACCCTAAACCTAACCTTAATCCTAACACTCACCCTCATGCTAACCCTAATCCTAACACTAACCCTCACCCTAATCCTAAGCCTCACCCTCAGCTGAACCCTAAGCCTAAGCCTAACCCTAAACCTAATGCTCACACTCACCCTCAACTTAACCCTAATCCTAACCATAACCATAACCCTAATCCTCAACCTAACCCTCAACAGAACATTAACCCTAACACTTACCCTAACCCTAACCCTCGACCTAATCCTCCAACCAAACCTAAATCTAACCCTAAACCTCACCCTAACCCTAACACTCACCCTCACCCTCACCCTCACCATAAATCTAACCCTCACCCTAACAATAACAGTAATCCAAAACCTAAACCTAAACCTAACCCAAACCCTAACCCTAATGCTAACACTAAACCTCACCCTAACCCTTCTCCTAACCCTAACACTCAACCTAACCCTAACCTTCACAGCAACCGTAACCCTAACCCTCATCCTAACCCTCACCCTAACCCTCACCCTCACCATAATCCTAACCCTAACCCTAACCATAACCCTAAACCTCAACCTAACCCTCACCCTAACCTTAACCCTAAAATTTACTCTAACCCTAACTCTCGACCTAACCATCCAAATAACCCTAAATCTTACCCTAATCCTCACCCTCACACTAACCCTAATCCTAACCCTAAACCTAAACCTCACACTAACCCTAACCCTAACCCTCACCCTCACCCTCACCCTCACCATAACTCTAACCCTAACTCTAACAATAAAATTAATTCTAACAATAAACCTATCCCTAACCCTAACCCTAATCCTAACATTCACCCACATGCTAACCCTAATCCTAACCCTAAACATTACCCTAACCCTAATCCTCACCCTCACTGTAACCCTAACGCTCAACCTTACCCTCACCCAACCCTAACCCTAAACCTAAACCTTAATCTAACACTATCCCTAACCATCACCCTAACCCTAACCCTCACCACAACCATAAACCTAACTCTCATCATAACCCTCACCCCAACACTAACCCTAACCCTCACCATAATCCTAACCCTAACCCTAACCCTAACCCTAAACCTCAACCTAACCCTCACCCTAACCTTAACCCTAAAACTTACCCTAAACCTAATTCTCGACCTAACCCTCCAACTAACCATAAATCTTACCCTAATCCTCACCCTCACACTAACCCTAATCCTAATCCTAACCCTGAACCTCACACTATCCCTAACCCTAACCCTCACCATCACCCTTACCATAACTCTAACCCTAACCCTAACAATAACATTAATTCTAACTATAAACCTAACCTGAACCCTAACCCTAATCCTGACACTCACCCTCAAGCTAACCCTAATCCTAAGTCTATCCTTAGCCCTAACCCTAATCCTCACCCTCACTGTAACCCTAACCCGCAACCTTACCCTCACCCTAAACCTAACCCTAACCCTAAACCTTAATCTGACACTAACCCTAACCCTCACCCTCACACTAAACCTCACCCTAACCCTAACCCTAACCCTAATCCTCATCCTTACCCTCACCCTAACCCTAAACTTAACCCTCACCCTAACCCTAAACCTAACCCTAACCCTCACCCTAACCCTAAACCTCACGCTCACCATAACCCTAACACTAACCCTCACCCTAACCCTAAACATAACCGAACACTATCTGTCACCCTAACCCTAACCCTAACCCTCACCCTTACCCTAACCCTAACCCTCACCCTCACCCTCAGCCTAACCCTAAGCCTAACCCTAATCCTAACCCTAACTCTCACACTCAACATAACCCTTACCCTAAACCTAATCTGAACCCTAACCCTAACTCTAAACCTAAACCTCAACCTAACACTAACCATAACCCACAACCTCACCCTAACCCTACCTTCACACTCAACCTAACCATAACCCTCACCCTCACACTAACCCTTACACTAATCCACAACCTACCCCTAAACAAAACCAGAACCCTAACTCTTACCCTTACCCTAAACGTTACCCTCAACCTAACCCTAACACTAAACCTCATCCTCACCCTAGCATACCCAACCCTAACCCTAATCCTTACCCTCTTCCTAACTCTCCCCCTAACCCTTACCCTAACCCTCACCCTAATACTAACACTCACCCTCAACCTCACCCTCAGCCTAACCCTAAGCCTAAACATAAAACTAACCCTAACACACACACTCACCCTCACCCTAAACCTCACCCTAACCCTAACCCTCATCCTAACCCTCCCCATATCCCTAAACCTCACCCTAAACCTCACCCTAACCAAGACCCACACCCTCACCCTCAACCTCACAGTAACTCTAACCCTAACCCTAACAATAACCATAACCCTTACCCTAACCCTGACCCTAACCCTAAACATAACTCTCAACCTCAGCCTGACCCTCACTGTAAACTTAACCCTAACCATAACACTAACAATAAACGTAACCCTAACCCTAACTCTAAACCTAATCTGCACCCCCACCCTTACCCTCACCCTCAGCCTAAACCTAAGCCTAAGCCTAACCCTAACCCTAACCCTCACTGTAATCCTAACCTTAAACCTAAACCTAAACCTAACCTTAACCTTAAACCTAACCCTAAACCTAACCCTAATCCTCAGCCTCACCCTCACCCTAACCCAAACCCTAACCCTAACCCTCACCCTAAACCTCAGCCTAACCCTAACCCTAACCCTCACACTCACCCTCACCCTAAAACTAATCCTAAAACTAACCCTAAACCTAACCCTAACCCTCACCCAAACCCTCACAATAACACTTACCATCAACCTAACTCTACGCCTAACCCTAACCCTAACCCTCAGCCTAACCCTAACTGTACCCCTAAACGTAACCCTCACCTAACCCTAATGCTAACCCTAACCCTAACACTAAACCTCACCCTAACCCTAACCCTAACCCTCACCCTCAAACTCACCGTGACTGTAACGATAACCTTAACCCTAACAATAACCTAAACCTAACCTTAACCCTAACCCTAACCCTAAACCTAAACCTCACCCTACCACTTACACTCACCCTAACACTAACCCTAAACCTAACACTAACACTCACAACTAACCCTAACCCTCACCCTAATCCTAAACCTCACCCAGACCCTAAACGTAACCCTAACCCTCACCCTCACCCTAACCCTGACCCTCATCCTCACCCTAAACCTCACACTAAACCTGACACTAATCCTCAATCTAACCCACACCTAACACTAACCCTAACCCTTACCCTAACCCTAAACCTAACCCTAACCTTCAGCCTTACCTTAACCCTCACCCACAGCGTAAACCTCACCTTTACCCTTACCATCATCCTCACCCTAACCCTCAACCTATCCCTAAACCTCATGCTAACAATCACCCTAACCGTAAACCTAACCATGACCCTAACCCTAACCCTCACCCTCAACCTCAATCTCAGCATAACCCTAAGCCTAAGCCTAAGCCTTACCCTAATCCTCACCCTCACTCTAGCCCTCACTCTAACCCTAATCCTAACCATCACCCTAACCCTAATCTTGACGCCCACCATCACCCTCAGCCTAACCTTAAGCCTAAGCCTAAGCCTAACTCTAACCCTCACACTCACCCTCACCCTAACCCTAATCCTAACCCTAAACCTAACCATAACCCTAAACCTAAACCTAACCCTCACCCAACCTTAACCCTAACACTAACCCTAAACCTAACCCTCGACCTAACTGTCCCCCTAAACCTAAATCTAACCGTAAACCTCACCCTCAACCTAACCCTAACTCTAATCCTAACCCTCATGTTCACACTCAATGTAACTCTAACCCTAACCCTAAACCTCAACCTAACCCTAACACTCACCCTAAACCTAAACTTAAACCAAACCCTAAGTCTCAATCTAACCCTAAACCTAACACTCACTGTAATCTTAACACTCACAATCACCCTCAAACTCAGCCTCACCCTCACCCTAACTCTAACCCTAAACCTTACCCTCATCCTAAACCTATCCCTAAACCTCACCCTAACCCTCACCGTAACCCTCCCCCTAACGCTATATCTAACCCTAAACCTCACCCTCACCCTAACTCTAACCCTAAACCTCACCCTAACCCTAACCCAAACCCTCAACCGCACCCTCACCCTCACCGTAACTCTAACCATAACACTAAAAATAAACCTTAACCTAACCCTAACACTAACCCTAACCCTAATCCTCACCCCCACCCTCAACCTCAGTCTAAGCCTAAGCCTAAACCTAACCCTAACCCTAACTCTCACCGAAAACCTGAACCTAACCTTAATCCTAACCTTTAGCACTAAACCTAACCCTAACCCTAAACCTAAACCTAACCCTAACCTTCATTCTCACCCTCACCTTAACCCAAACCCTAAACGTAACCCTCACCCTAACCCTAAGGCTAATCCTAACCCTAACACTAACCCTCACACTCACCCTCACCCTAACCATAATGCTAACCCTAATCCTATTCCTAACCCTAACCCTCACTCTAACCCTCAACCTAACCCTAACCCTAACCCTAATGCTAACCCTAAACCCCATCCTAAACCTCACCATAACCCTAACCATAACCCTCACCCTAACCCTAACCCTAACCCACAACCTCATGCACAGCCTAAGCCTAATCCTAAGCCTAACACTAATCCTAACCCTCACCCTAAACTTAACCCTAACACTTACCCTAAATCTAACCCTAAATCTCACTCTCACCCCTTCCCTAACTCTAACCCTAACCCTTAATCTAAACCTCATCCTAACCCTAAAAATAATCCTCACTCTCACCCTCACCATAACCGTAACCCTAACCCTAACCCTAACAATAACCCGAACCCTAACCTGAACCCTAACACTTACACTCACTCTAACAGTAACAGTCACCCTAACACTAACCCTCACACTAACCCCAACAATAACCCTAACCGTAAACCTCACCCTAACGCTCAACCTCACCCTAAACCTAACTCTAACCTAAACCTCACCCTAACCCCAACCCTCACCCTAAAACTAACTCTAACCCTCACCCTCATAATAACCCTAACCCTCAACTTAACCTTCACCCTAACCCTCACCCTAACCCTAACGCTAACCCTAAACCTCACTCTAACCCTCGCTCTAACTCTAACACTAAACCTAACCCTGACCTTCACCCTAACCCCAATTCTATCCCTAACCCTCAGCTAACCCTAACCCTCACCTTAACCCTAACCCTAACCCTAATCCAAATACTAAACCTAACCCTCACCCGAAACCTATCCTCACCCTAACCCTCACCCTCACCCTAAACCTCACCCAAACCCTAACCTTCACCTTAACCCTGACTCAAACCCTAACCCTCACCCTTACCCTCACCCTAACACCTACCCTCACCCTAACCCTAACCCTAAACTTTACCCTCACCCTGAACCTCACCCTCAGCCTAACCCTAACCCTAACACTATTCCTAATCCTAACTCTCACCCTCATACTAACCCTAACCCTAACCCTAACCTTAAAAATAACTCTCACCCTAACCTTAAACCTAAACCTAACCAAAACCCTAACCCTCACCCTCACCCAAAACCTCACCCTCACCCTCATCCTAACCCTAACCATTACCCTAAACCTCACCCTAAACCTAACTCTGACACTCAGCCTCACACTCACCCTAAACCTAACCCTACACCTAAGCCTAATCCTAAACCTAACCCTCACCCTCACCCTCACCCTAAACCTAAACCTTACCATAACCCTAACTGTAACCCTAGCCCTCACCCTAACCCTTACCCTCACCGTCACCCTAACCCTAACCCAAACCCTATCCCATACCCTCACCCTAACCCTAACCCTAACCCTCAACCTCACCCAAACCCTAACCCTCACCCTCACCCTAACCCTAACCCTAACCCTAATGCTAAACCTAACCCTCATGCTCAGAGTAACCTTAACCTTAAGCCTCACCCTAAACCTAAAATTAAACCTTATGCTATCCCTAACACTCACCCTCTCCCTGAACCTCACTCTAACCCTTATCCTCACTCTAACCCTCACGCTAACCCTATCCCTTACACTAAAACTAAACCTCATCCTAACCCTCACCCTAAACCTAAACCTAAACCTAACCTTCACCCTAACGCTCACCCTTAACCTCACCCTAACCCTAACCCTAACCCTCAGCTTAAACCTCATCCTAACCCTCACACTAACCTTAAACCTCACCCTAACCATAACCCTAACCCTCAGCCAAACCCTCATCCTAATCCTAACCCTAACACTCAACCCAACCCCAACCCTAACCCTAACCCTAACCCTCACCCTAACCCTAAACCTCACCCTCACCCTCACCCTCACCCTCAGCCTAACCCTATTCCTAACCCTAAACCTAACCCTAAACCTCACCCTCACCCTCGCTCTAACTCTAACACTAAACCTAATCCTAATCTTCACCCTAAACCCAATTCTATCCCTAACCCTCACCTAAACCTAACCCTCACCTTAACCCTAACCCTAACCCTAATCCAACAGTAACCCTAACCCGCACTCTAAATCTAAACCTAACTCTAACCAAAACCCTCACCCTAATCCTAACCCTATAACTAACCCTCACCCTAACACTAACCCTAATCCTAAACCTAACCCTCACCCTCATCCTAACCCTTACATTCACCCTAAACCCATCTTTAACCCTAATGCTATCCCTAACCCTCTCCCTCACCCTAAACCTCACTCTAACCCTAACCCTCACCCTAACTCTCACCTTAACTCTAACCCTAACACTAACACTAAACCTCACTTTAACCCTCACCCAAACCAAAAGCTAAACCTAACCCTCACCCTAACGCTCAGCCTAACCCTGAACCTCAACCTAACCCTCACCCTGACCCTAACCCTCACCCTAAATATGACCCTCACCCTAAACCTAACCCTAAACCTAACTGTCACCCACACCCTAAAAGTCACCCTCACCCGAACCCTCACCCACACCCTAACCTTACCCTAAATCTCACACTAACCCAAACCCTCACCCTAAACATAACTATAACCCTCACTCTCATAATAACCCTAACCCTCAACTTAACCTTCGCCCTAATCCTCACCCTAACCCTAAGGCTAACTCTAACCCTCACTCTCACCCTAACCCTCACCCTTACCCTTATCCTCACACTAACCCTAAACCTAACCCTAATCCTCACATTAACCCTAACCCTCACCCTAACCCTAACCCTACCCTCACCCTACCCCTCACCCTAACCCTAACCCTAACCCTATCCCTCACCCTAACCCTATCCCAAACCCTCAACTTCACCCTAACAATCACCGTCACCATCACCCTAACACTCACCCTAAACCTAACCCTCACCTACACCCTCACCCTCATCCTAACCCAAAACATCACTTTCACCCTAAACATCATCCTAATCCTAAACCTCACCCTAACCCTAACCCTAATCCTCACCCTAACCCTAACCCTCACCTTAAACGTCACTCTCACCCTAATCTTCACCCTAAACCTAACCCTAACCCTCACCCTAACCCTCACCCTAACCCTAACCCTATCCTTAATCCTAACCCAAACCCTAACCCTAAACCTAAACCTAACCCTCACCCTCACCCTAACCTTTACCCTCAACCTAACCCTAAACCTAACCCTCAACCTAACCTTCATCCCAACACTCACACTAACCCTAAACCTCACCCTAACCACAACCCTAATCCTCAGCCAAAACTTCTTCCTAACCCTAAAAGAAAACTTCAACCATAACACTAACCCTAACCCTAAACCTAACCCTCACCCTCAGCCTAACCCTAAACCTAAACCTAACCCTAACCCACACACTCACCCTAACCCCAACCCTATCCCTAACCCTCACCTAACCCTAACCCTCACCCAAACCCTAACCCTAACCCTCACTCTCATCCTAACCATAAACCTCACCCTAACCCTAAGCATAAACTTAACCCTCACCCTCACCCTAAACCTCACCCTAACCCTTACTCTTTTTTTTTGTTTTCTTTTTTTATTTTATTTTATTTTATTTGAGAACATACTGTACAGAGGGGCTACAATTACATGGGCAGGATAATGCATACATTTCTTACCAAGCATTGCAGCCTCCTCCTTTGTTTACACTTCACCTCCCTTCCCATCCTCCCCCCTCCCCCCACTCAATTATACCCCCTCCCCTCCCCACACCGACATTGTAAAGTTGGTTTTGACATGACATTTTGTACTTCTCATTGTTGCAACAGGTCCACCTGAATACTTAAACGACTTGTTTGTCCCCATCTCCTCCACATGTTATACTGACATCAAATATAGTGAAAGCGGGGGTTACACTGTGGGGGAGGGACATACAAAGCAACAAAGAAATAATCTTATAAATGCGTTAGAAACACATGCATGAAAGAAACGAAAACATTAAAATACATATTTAAGGGTTCATTTTCCTAACATCACATTATCTGACCTTTTCCGCTTGACTCATACCTATACTAGATATTGCAAATAAGGGAAACGATGGGACCTATGCTTCTTTGGGGCTGGCTTACTTCACTTAATATAATTTTTTCCAAACCTTTCCATTTCCTAACAAATGGAGAAATGTCATTCTTTCTGATGGAGGCATAGAATTCCATTGTGTATATATACCACATTTTCTTGATCCATTCATCTACTGAGGGGCATCTGGGTTGGTTCCATATCTTAGCTATGGTAAATAATGCTGCAATAAACATAATTGTGCTGGTAGCTTTAGTGTGGTCTTGTTTGTAAACATTTGGGTAAATGCCCAAAAGTGGGATTGCTGGATCATAGGGGAGATCTATGTGAAATCTTTTGAGGAACCTCCATACTGCTTTCCAAAGTTGTTGAACAAGTTTACATTCCCAGCAACAATGAAGTAAGGTTCCTTTCTGTCCACATCCCCTCCAGCATCTGTTGTTGTTAGAGTTCTTGATTTTTGCTGTTCTAACTGGAGTGAGGTGATATCTCAATGTTGTTTTGATTTGCATTTCTTTTATGGCTAGGGATGTTGAACATTTCTTCATGTGTCTATTGGCCATCCTTCTTTCTTCTTCAGAGAAGCTTCTCTTTAAGTCTTTCGCCCACTTATTTATTGGGCAGTTGTTTCTTTGAGGATTTGTTGTTGGGGGGTTTAATTTTTTGAGTTCCAAGTATATTTTAGATATGAGACCCTTGTCCATTGTATGGCTAGTAAAGATCTTCTCCCAATCGGTGGGCTTTCTATTGATCTTGCTAGCTATGTCATTTGCCCTGCAGAAGCTCTGCAACCTTATGCAATCCCATTTGTCCAACCTTTCTTTGATTTGTTGTGGATCCGGGTCTCTATTCAGAAAATTTCGGCCTGAGCCAAGGAGACCTAGGGTTTCTCCTATTCCATCCTGTAATATTTTCAGAGTGTCTGCTTTGAGTTCAAGGTCTTTGATCCATTTGGAGTTGATTCTGGTGCAGGGTGATATATAAGGATCTAGCTTTAGTTTTCTACATGTAGTTAACCAATTTTGCCAGCACCATTTACTGAAGAGGCTGTCTTTCTTCCATTCTATTGTTTTAGCTTCCTTATCGAAGATTAGATGGCTATAGGTCTGTAGGTTCATTTCTGCCTAACCTTTACTCTTACCCGAAACCTAACCCTAACCCTCAGCCTAACCCTCATCCTAACGCTAACGCTAACCCTAACACTCATATTAACCCTAACCCTCACCCTCACCCTCAACCTCACCCTCAGCCTAACCCTAACCCTAACCCTAATCCATACACGAACCCTAAAACTCCCCCTAAGTCAAAACCTAACCCTAACAAAACCCTCACCCTAATCCTAACCCTATCCCTAACCCCCACCCTAACCCTAAACCTAATACAAAACCTAACCCTGACCCTCATCCTAACCCTTACCCTCACGCTAACCTTAAACTTAACCCTCACCCTAATCCTCATCGTAACCCTAAACCTAACTCTAACCCTCACCCTAACCTTAACCCTAACCCTAAACCTGACCCTCACCTAAACCCTGACCGTCACCCTCACCCTCAACCTAACACTCACGTTCACACTAACCCTCACACTCAACTTCACTATAATTCTAACCCTAACCCTAAATCTCACCCTAAACCTAAACCTGATCCTAATGCTTACCATAACCCTCACCCTCACCGTAACCCTAAACCTAACTCTAACCCTCACACTAAACCTAACCTTAACCCTAATGCTATCCCTAATCCTCACCATCACCCAAACCCTCACTCTAACCCTTACCCACAGCCTAACCCTCACAGTAACACTAACTCTCATTCTAACCTTCATACTAACACTAAGCCTAACCCTCACCCTAACGCTTACCCTCACCCGAACCCTAACGCTAACCCTCAGCCTAAACCTCATCCTAACCCTAACCCTAACCCTCACCCTAACTATAACACTAACCCTAACCCTTACACTCACATTAATCCTAACGCTCACCGTCAACCTCACCCTCAACCTAACCCAAACTCTAACCCTAATCCAAAACCCTCACCCTCACCCTAAACATCACCCAAACATTAACCCTCACGTTAACCCTGACTCTAACCCTAACCCTCTCCCTTACCGTCAGCCCAACACTTACCCTCACCCTAACACTAACCCTAAACTTTTCCCTCACCCTGACACTCACCCTCAGCCTAACCCTAACCCTAACATTATTCCTAATCCTAACTCTCAACCTCACACTAACCCTAACCCTAAACCTCACCCTCACCCTCACCCTAACCCTAACCATAACCCTCATCCTAACACTAACCTTCACCCTCACCCTCACCCTAACCCTAAGCCTAACCCTAACTCTCACCCTAACCCTAAAGCTAAACCTAATGCTAACCCTAAACCTCACCCTCACCCTATCCCTCACCCTAACCCTTACCATCACCCTAACCTTAACCCTAACCCTCACAATAAACCTAACACTCACCCTTACACTAAGCCTACCCTTCCGCCTAACACTCACCCTAAACCTAACCCTAAACCTAATCCTCACCCTATACTTAAACTTAACCTCTACCGTCACCCTAACCCTAACCCTAACACTTACCCACACCCTAACCTTCACCCTAACCCTAACCCTAAACCTCACCCTCACCCTAACCCTCACCCTAACCCTTTTCTTCACACTAACCCTAATCCTAACCCTCACCCTAACCCTCACCCTAAAACTAATCCTCAGCCGATCCCTAACCCTAACCCTAACCCTCAACCTAACCCTTACCCTCACTCTAAACCTCACCCTAACCCTTACCCTCACCCTTACCCGCAATCTAAACCTAACCCTATAACTAGGGCTCACCCTAACCCTCACCCTCATCATAACCCTAACCCTAAACCTAACCCTCACCCTCACCCTAAACCTCACCCTCACCCAAACCCTCACCCTAACCCTTTCCCTCACACTAACCCATTCCCTAACCCTAACCCTAACCCTAATTCTCAACAGAACACTCACCCTCACCCTAACCCTCACCCTCACACTAAACATCAGCCTAACCCTAACCCTCACCGTAAGCCTAACCCTAAACCTCACCCTAACTCTAACCCTCCCCGTAAACCTAAACCACACCCTAACCCTATCCCGAACCCTCACCTTCACCCTCACTCTCACCCTAACCCTAACCCTAACCCTCATCCTAACACTAAACTTCAACCTCACCCTCACCCTAATCCTAAACTTAACCCCAACACACACCCTCGTTACTAAACCTCACCCTAACCCTAACCATAACCCTTACCTAAATGAAAACCTAACCCTCACCCTCACCCTCAACCTAATCCTCAACCTCACCCTAGCCCTCACCCTAAAACTAACCCTCACCCTAAGCCTAAACTTAACACTCACCCTCATTCTAACCCTCACCCTAAAACAAACCCTAACACTCATCCTAACCCTAACTCTAAACCTAATGCTAACCCTAAACCTCACACTCACCCTAAACTTCACCCTCACCCTTAACTTAACCTAACCCTAACCCTAACCCTCACACTAAACCCAACCCTCACCCTCACCCTAACCCTTACCCTCAGCCTAAACCACACAGTAAACCTAACTCTAATACTCACACTATCCTTAACCTTAATGCAAAAGCTCACTCTAACCCTCACCCTAACCCTAACCCTAATGCTAACCGTAAACCTCACCCTCACCCTAACACTCACCCTAACACTAACCCTCACCCTAAACCTAAACCTCACCCTCACCCTAACCCTCACCCTAACACTTACCCACACCCTCACCCTCACCCTAACCCTAACCCTAAACCTAACCTTCACACTAACACTCACTCTAACCCTAACCCTCACCCTCAGCCTAACCCTCACCCTCACCATTACCCTCACCCTAAACCTTAGCCTAACCCTAAACCTAACCCTCACTCTAACCCTAACCCTAATCCTCAGCCTAAACCTTATGCTAATCCTAAATCTAAACTTAACCCTCATCCTAACTCTAAACCTAACCCTAACCCTCACACTAACCCTAAACCTAACCCTCAGCCTAACCCTCATTCTAACCCTAATCCTAACCCTCACCCTCACCTTAACTCGAAACCTAAACCTAACAATCACCCCCACCCTCATACAAACCGAACACTATCCCTAACCCTCACCCTAACCCTAAACTTCACCCTATACCTCACCCTCACCCTCACCCTAACCCTAACGATAACCCTCACCCTAAACGTCACCCTAACCCTAACACTAACCCTAACCCTCATCCTCAAACTAAACCTCACCCTAAACCTGACCCTCACCATAACCTTGACCCTAAGCCTAAACTTAATCCTGACCCTAACCCTAACCTTAACCCACACACTAACCCTCACTCTCACCCGAACCCTCACTCTCACCCTAACACTAACCCTGACCCTAAACCTAATCCTAATCCTAAACCTAACCATCACCCTCAAACTCACCCTAACCCTAACTCTAACCCTAACTCTCAAGCTAAACCTAAACCTAACCCTCAACCTAACCCTAACCTTCACACTCACCATAAAACTCACCCTAAACATAACATTAACCCTCTCCCTAACAATCATCCAAACCATAACTCTAACCCTAACCATGAACCAAACCCTAACACTACCCCTCACCCTCACCGTCACACTAACCCTAAACCTAATGCTAAACCTCACCCTTACCCTAATCCTCAGCCACACCCTAACCCGAACTCGAACCCAAACCCGAACCCTCACCCGAAACCTCATCCTCAGCCTAACCCTCATCTCAACCTAAACATCACCCAAACCCTAAACTTCACCTTAACCCAGACTCTAACCCTAACCCTCACACTTACCCTCACCCTAACACTTACCCTTACCCTCAACCTAACCCTAACCTTTTCCCTCACCCTGAACCTCACCCTCAGCCTAACCCTAACCCTAACACTATTCCTAATCCTAACTCTCACCCTCACACTAACCCTAACGCTAAACCTCACCCTCACCCTTACCCTAATCCTAACCCTAACCCTCATCCTAACACTAAGCTTCACTCTCACCCTCACCCTAACCCTAAACCTAACCCTAACTCTCATCCTAACCCTAAAGCTAAACCTAATGCTAACACTAAACCTCACCCTCACCCTAACCCTCAACTTAACCCTTACCGTCACCCTAACCTTAAGCCTAAACCTCACAATAAACCTAACCCTCACCCTAACCCTAAAACTAAACATAAACTTCACCCTAACCCTCACCCTAATCCTAAACCTCACCCTAAGCCTAAACCTCACCCTAAACTTTACCCTCAACCTAAGCCAAACCCTAACCCTAAACCTAACACTCAAACAAACCCTAACCCTAACCCTAACCCTCACCCTCAATCTCCCCTTCCTCCTCAGCCTTACCCTAACCCTCACCCTAATCCTAACCCTAACCCTCAACCCCACCCTCACCCTAACCCTAACCCTAACGCTAACCCTCACCCTAACCCTCACCCTCACCCTAACCCTAGCAATAACCCTAACCCTAACATAATCCTAAACCTAAAATTCACCCTAACCCAAATCCCAAGCCTAACCCTCACCATCACCCTCATTCTAACACTCACCCTCACCCTGACCCTCAGCATCACACTAACCCTCACACTAACCAGAAGCCTCATCCTAATCCTAAACCTAACCGTCACCCTCAATTTCACCCTCATCCTCAGCCTAACCCTAACCCTAACCCTAATCCTAACACTAACCCTTAGCCTCACCCTCACCCTCAGACTAACCCTCAACCTCACCCTAAACATCACCCTAACCATAACAATCACCCTAACCCTAAGGCTAACACTAAACCTCAGCATCACCCTAACCCTCACCCTAACCCTTACCCTCACACAAACCCTACACCTAACCCTATCCCGACACCTCACTCTGACTCTCACCGTAACCCTAACCCTCAACCACACCCTAAGCCGAACCCTTACCCGAACCCTCATCCTCACACTAACACTCACCCTCACCCTAACCCTCACCTTCACAATAAACATCACCCTAACCCTAGCTCTCACCCTAACCCTAACCCTAAACCTCACCCTAACCCTAATCATCAACTAACCCTAACCCTCAACCTCACCCTAACCCTAACGCTCATCCTAACTCTAACCCTGACCCTAAAACTAACCCTCACCCTCACCCTAACCCTCACCCTCACCCTAACCCTAATGCTAACACTAACCCTCACCCTCACCATAACCCTCACCATAACCCTTACTGTCAACCTAACCATAACGCTCACCTCACCCTAACCCTCACCCTAATAATTATCCACACCCTAACTCTCACCCTAATCCTAAACCTAACCCTCACCCTAACCCTCACCCTAACACTAACCATAAACCTAACCCTATCCCTCACGCTAACCCTCACCCTAACCCTTCCCCTCACCATCACCCTAAACCTCACCCTGACCTTTAAACTCAACCTAACCCAAACCCTAACCCTAAACCTAACAATCATACTAACTCTAACCCTAAGCCTCACCCTAACCCTTACACTAAGCCTAAATATAACCCTAACCCTTACCCTAAACCTAATCCTAACCCTAACACTCACACTAACCCTAACCCTAACCCTCAGCCTCACCCTCATCCTAACCCTAATCCTAATGCTCACCCTCAACCTAACCCTAAAATTAACCCTAACCCTAACCCTCACCCTATGCCTAACACTCACCCTTACCCTAACCCTCACCCTAACCAATACCCTCACCCTAACCCTATCCCTAACTCTAAACCTAACTCTAACTCTCACCTGAACACTCAACCTCAACCTAACCCTCACCCTCACACTAAACATCACCCCAAACCTAACCCTCAACCTCAACCTAAACCTAACCCTCACCCTAAATCTAACCCTCACCCTAAAGCTAAACATATCCCTAATGCTAATGTAACACCTCACCCTCACCCTAAACCTCACCCTTACTTTATCCTCAACTAACCCTAAACCTAACCCACACAATAACGCTAATCCTTACGCTATCCCTCACCCTAACCCTAACCCTCAACCTCACCCTAAATCTAATGCTAACCCTACCCCTCACCCTCACCCTAACATCACCCTAACTCCTAACCTCACCCTAACCTGCAAACTAACCCTAACCCTAAACCTACCGCTCACCCTAACCCTCATCCTAACCATAAACCTAACCCTAACCTTAATGCTCACCCTTACGCTGAGCTTAACCCTCACCCTTTCACTCACCCTAACCATTAGCCTCACACTAACCCTATCCCTAACCCTAATCCTAACCCTAACTCTCACCAGAACACTCAACCTCATCCTAACCCTCACCCTGACACTAAACATCACCCTAAACCTAAACCTAACCCTAAACTTCGCCCTAACCCTAACCCTCACCGTAATCCTAACACTAAAATTCTCCCTCACCCTTACCCTAACACTCTCCTTAACCCTTACCGTCACCCTAATCCTAACCCTCTCCCTCACACTAACCCTCACCCTAACCCTTACACTGACCCTAATCCTAAACCTAACCCTCATCCTAACCCTAAACCTAACTCTAACCCTCACCTTCCCCATCACCCTCAGCCTAACCCTAATCCTAACCCTAAAAACCCTCACCCTCAACCTCACCCTAACCCTAAACCTAACCCTAACACACACCCTCACCCTCACCCTAACCCTAACTCTATCCCTAACCCTCACCCTAAACCTAACCCTCACCCTATACCTCACCCACACCCTAACCCTCACCCTAACCCTCACCCTCACCCTAAAACTCAGCCTAACCCTTACCATCACACTCACCCTAACCCTCACCCTCACCCTAACACTCACCCTAACCCTTACCATCACCCTAACCCTCACCCTAACCCTTACCCACACCCTAACCCTCACCTTAACCCTAAACCTAAACATAAAACTAAACCTCACCCTCACCCTCACTCTAACCCTAACCCCAACGCTCACCCTCACCCTAACCCTAACACTCACCCTCACCCTAACCCTCACCCTAACCTTTACACTCCACCTAACCCAAACACTAACCCTAAAACTAACACTCACACTAACCCTAACCCTAACGTGCACCCTAACCATTATACTAACCCTAAACCTAACCCTAAACCTCACCCTAACCCGAACCCGAACCCTAACCCTCACCCTCACCATAACTCTAATGCTAACTCTAACCCTCACCTTCACCTTAACCCTCCACCTAACACCCACCCTCACCCTAACCCTAACCCTCACCCTCAACCTAAACCTCACCCTAATCATAACCGTAACCATAACCCTAACGCTCAACCTAACCCTAAACCTCACCCTCACCATAACACTCACCCTAACCCTTACCCTCACACTAAACATATCCCTTACCCTAACCCTAAGCCTAACTCATCAGAACACTCACCCTCATCCTAACCCTCACCCGGACACTAAACATAACCCTAACCCTAACCCTAACCCTCACCCTAAGGCTAACCCTAACCCTCACCCTAACACTAACCCTCACTTTAATCCTAAACTTCACACAAACCCTAACCCTAACCCTCACCCTCACACTCACCCTCACCCTAACCCTAACCCTAAACCTCATCCTAACACTAACCTTCACCCTCACCCTCAGCATAACCCTAACACTCATCCTAACCCTAACGCTAAACCTAATGCTAACCCTAAACCTCACCCTCACCCTCACCCTAACCCTTACCATCACCCTAATCCTAACCCTAAACCTCTCACAAAACCTAACCCTCACCCTGAACTTAAGCCTACCCCTCCGCCTAACGCTCACCCTAAAACTAACCCTAAACCTACTCCTCACCCTATCCTTAACCTTTACAAAAACCCTCACCCTAACCCTCACCCTCACCCTAACCTTAATGCTAACCCTAACCCTCACCCTCACCCTAACCCTCATCCTAAACTTTACCCTCACCCTAACCCTTAACCTAACCCTACACTTAACCCTCAAACTAACACTAAACCTAACCCTCAGCCTAACCCTTATGCTAACCCTAAATCTAACAATAACCCTCACCCTAACCATAAACCTAACCCTAAACCTAACACTCCCACTAACCCTAACCCTAACACTCACACTAGCCCTAACTCTAACCCGCAGCCTAACCCTCATCCTCACCCTAACACTCACCCTAAACCTAAACCTCACCCTCATCCTAACTCTCACCCTAACACTGACCCACACCCTCACACTCGCCCTAACCCTAACCCTAAACTTAACCTTCACCCTAACGCTCACTCTAACCCTAACCCTCACCCTCACCCTAACCCTCACCCTAACCCTCACCCTAACACTTACACACACCCTCAACCTCACCCTAACCCTAACCCTAAACCTAACCCTCAGCCTAACCCTCAGTCTAACCCTAATCCTAACCCTCAACCTCACCCTCACCGTAACTCTAAACCTAAATCTAACACTCCCGCTCACCCTCACCCTAAACTAACACTTTCCCCAACCCTCACCCTAATCCTAAACCTCACCCTATACCTCACCCTCACGCTCACCCTAACCCTAACCCTAACTATAACCCTCACCCTAAACGTCACCCTAACCCTAACACTAACCCTAACCCTCATCCTCACACTAAACCTCACGCTAACCCTTAGCCTCACCACAACCTTGATCCTAAGACTAAACCTAATCCTGACCCTAACCCTAACCATCACCCATACACTAACCCTCAGTCTCAACCGAAACCTCACTCTCACACTAAAACTCACGCTGAAACTAACCCTAATCCTAATCCTAAACCTAACCCTCACCCTCAAACTCACCCTAAACCTAACTCTAACCCTAACCCTCACCCTCACCCTAACCCTAACCCTCAACCAAACCCTAACCCTCACACACACCCTAAACCTCACACTAACCCTAACATTATCCCTCTCCCTAAAAATTATCCAAACCCTAACCCTAACCCTAACCCTCAACCAAACCCTAACCCTACCCCTCACCCTCACTGTCACACTAACCCTAAACCTAATGCTAACCCTCACCCTAACCGTAATCCTCAGCCACACCCTAACCCGAACCTGAACCCGATCCCGAACCCTCACCCGAAACCTCATCCTCACCCTCACCCTCACCCTAAACATCTCCTAAACCCTAACCTTCACCTTAAACCTGACTTTAACCCTAACCCTCACCCTTACCCTCACCCTCACCTAACCCTAATCTTTTCCCTCACCCTGACCCTCAGCCTCAGCCTAACCCAAACCCTAACACTATTCCTAATCCTAACTCTCACCCTCACACTAACCCTAACCCTAAACCTCACCCTCACCCTCACCCTAACCCTAACCATAACCCTCATCCTAACATTAACCTTCACCCTCACCCTCACCCTAACACTAAGCCTAACCCTAACTCTCATCTAACCCTAAAGCTAAACCAAATGCTAACCCTAAAACTCACCCTCACCCTATCCCTCACCCTAACCCTTGCCATCACCCTAAACTCAACCCTATCCGTCACACTAAACCTAACCCTCACCCCAACCCTAAGCCTACCCTTCCGCCTAACACTCACCCTAAACCTAACCCTAAACCTAATCCTCACCCTATCCTTAAACTTAAACCAAACCGTCACCCTAACCCTCACCCTCACCCTAACCTTAATGCTAACCCTAAACCTCAACCTAACCCTAACACTCACACTAACCCTAAACCTAACCTGCAGCCTAACCCTCATCCTAACCCTAACCCTAACCCTACCCCTAACCCTCACACTCACCCTAAACCTCACACTAACCCTAAACCTACCCCTCTCCCTGACCCTCACCCTAACCGTTACGCTAACACTAACCCTCAACTGAACCCTAAAACTACCCCTCACCCTCACCCTCACACTAAGCCTAAACCTAATGATAACCCTCACCCTAACCCTAATCCTCACCCACACCCTAACCCGAAACCTCACCTGAACCCACAGCCACACCCAAATTCTCATCCTCACACTAAACCTCACCCTCACCCTAAACATCACCCTAACCCTAACCCTCCCCTAACCCTAACCCTAACCCTAACTTTCACCCGAACCCGAACCCTCACCATAACCCTTACCCTCACCATAACCCTAACCATAACCATAACCATAATCCTCACACTAACCTTAACCCTCACCCTAACCATAATCCTAACCCTATCCTTCACCCTCACCCTGACCCTCACCTCAGCCTACCCTAACACTAACCCTATTCCTAATCCTAAGTATCACCCACACCCTCACCCTAACCATCACCCTAAAACTAACCCTCACCCTCACCCTAACCCTAACCCTCATGCTAAACCTAACCTCAGCTTAATCGTCACCCTCACCCTAACACTTACAGAAACGAAACCCTCACCCTCACCCAAAGCCTCACACTCACCCTAGTCCTCACCCTAACCCTAACACTCACCCTCAACCTCCCCTTCCCCCTCAGCCTTACCCTAACCCTAACCATATTCCTAACCCTAACCCTCCACCTCACCATCACCCTAACACTAAACCTAACCCTAATGCTAAACCTAACCCTCAATCTTACCCTAACCCTAACCCTAACCCTAACAATAACCCTAACCCTAAACCTAAACCTAAAACTCACCCTAACCCTAATCCTAACCCTAACCCTCACCCTCACCTTAGGCCTCATTCAAATCCTCACCCTCACCCTGACCCTCACCATCACACTAACCCTCACACGAAACCTAACCCTCACCCTAACCCTAACCCTAAACCTATCCCTCACCATCACCCTCACCCTAAACCTAACCCTAACCCTGAACCTAAACCAAATCCTCACCCTCACCCAAACCCTCACACTGACCCTAGCCCTCACCCTAACCCTAAACCTAATCCTAACCCTCACCCTCAACCTCATCTTCCCCCTCAGCCTTACCCAAACCCTAACCCTAATCCTAACCCTAACCCTCAACCCCACCCTCACTGTAACCCTAAACCTAATCCTAATGCAAAACCTCACCCTCACTCTCACCCTAACCCTAACCCTGAACCTAACAATAACCCTAACCCTAACCCTTACCGTAAAACTCACCCTAACCCTAATCCTAACCATAACATTCACCCTCATCTTCAGCTTCATTCTAACCCTCACTTTCACCCTGACCCTCACCATCACACTAACACTCACACTAACCCTAACCCTCACCCTAACCCTAACCCTAAACTTAACCCTCACCATCACCCTCACCGTAAAGCTAACCCTAACCCTAACCCTAAACCTCACCCTAAGCTTAACCCTCAACCTAACCCTAACCCTCACACTGACCCTCACACTAAACCTTACCATAACCCTAACCATCACCCTAACACTTAACCTGACCCTAACCCTCACCCTGAACCTAAACCTGACCCTAAACCTAAGCCTCACCCTCACCCTAAACATAACCCTCATCCTAACCTTAAATCTAAAACTAATGCTAACCCTAAACCTCACCCTCACCCTAACCCTTACCCTCACCCTAACCCTAACCCTAACCCTCACACTAAACCTAAACCTCACCCTAACCCTAACCCTAATTCTCACACTAAACCTAACCCTCACCCTAAACCTAACCCTGCTCCTCACCCTAACCCTCACCCTCTGCCTATCCCTAACCCTAATACTCATCCTATCCCTAACATTAACCCTAACCCTTACCCTCACCCTAACCCTAAGGCTAACACTAACCTTCCCCCTCCCCCTATTCCTCTCCCTCACCCTAACCCTCACTCTAACACTTACCCACACCCTAACCCTCACCCTAACCCTAAACCTAAATCTAACCTTTACCCTAACCCTAACCCTCAGCCTAACCCTCAATCTAACCCTAACCCTAACCCTAATCCTAACCCTCAAACTAACCCTCACACTAAATGTAAATCTAAACCTAAACCTAACACTCAGCCTCAGCCTCACCCTAACCTAAAACTATCCCTAACCCTCACCCTAACCCTAAACCTGACCCTAAACCTCACCCTTACCCTAACACTAACCCTATCCCTAAACCTCACCCTAACCCTAACAATAACCCTAACCCTCATCCTCACACTAAACATCACCCTAAACCTTACCCTCACCATAACCTTAACCCTAAGCCTAAAACTAATCCTCACCCTAAACCTAACCCTCACCCACACACTAACCCTCACCCTCATCCTAACACTCACACTAACCCTACCCTTAATCCTAATCCTAAACCTAACCCTCACCCTCAAACTCACGCTAACCAAAACTCTCACCCTAACCCTCAATTTCACCCTAATGCTAAACCTAACCCTAACCCTCAACCTAAACCTACCCCTAACACTAACCCTCACACTCACCCTAAACTTCAACCTAAACCTAAAATTACCCCTCCTCCTAACCATCACCCTAACCCTAACCCTAACCATCAACCTAACCCTTACCCTACCCCTCACCCTCACCGTCACACTAACCCTAAACCCAATGCTAACCTTCAGCCTAACCCTAATCCTCACCCACAACCTAACCCGACACCTCACACGAACCCTCACTCTCAACCGAACCCTCATCCTCACCCTAACCCTCACCCTCACCCTAAACATCACCCAAACCCTAACCCTCACCCTAACCCTGACACAATCCCTAACTCTCACCCTTAAACTCACCCTAAAACTTACCCTCACCCTAACCCTAACCCTAACACTAAACTTAAACTTCACCCTCACCCTGACGCTCCCCCTCAGCCTAACCCTAACCCTAACCCTATTACTAATCCTAACTCTCACCCTCACACTCACCCTAAACCTAACCCTAACCCTAAAACTCACCCTCACCCTCACCCTCTCCCTAGCTCTCACCTTTACCCTAAACTTCAGCCTGACACAAACCATCACCCTAACCCTAAACCTCACCCTAACCCTAACCCAAACCCTCACCCTAAACCTAACCTCAGCTTGACGTTCAACCTCCCCTTAATCCTCACCCTAACCCTAACACTTACTTAAACGAAACCCTCACCCTCACCCTCACCCTAAACCTGACCCTCAACCTAGCTCTCACCCTAACCCTAAACCAGACCCTTACCCTCACCCTCAACC
This sequence comes from Dipodomys merriami, assembly GCF_024711535.1. Lineage (NCBI taxonomy): Eukaryota > Metazoa > Chordata > Mammalia > Rodentia > Heteromyidae > Dipodomys > Dipodomys merriami. The sequence goes on from NW_027206257.1 coordinate 1,832,522, forward strand.
TCCCCTTCCCCCTCAGCATTATGCTAACCCTAACCCTAATCCTAACCCTAACCTTCAATCCCACCCTCAACCTAACCCTAACCCTAACGCTAACCGTCACCATCACCCTCACCCTCACCCTAACCCTAAACCTAACAATTAACCTAACCCAAACCCTAACCCTAAAACTCACCCTAACCCTCTCCCTAACCCTCACCCAAACACTTACCCTCACACTAAATCTAACCCTAATCCTCACACTAAACCTAACCCTCACCCTAAACCTAACCCTAATCCTCACCCTATCCCTAACCTTAACCCTAACCCTCACCCTAACTCTCACCCTCATCCTAAACCTAATGCTAACACTAACCTTCAACCTCCCTTTAACCCTCACCCTGACCCTCACACTAAACCTAACCATAACCCTAAACCTCACCCTAACAATTACCCTGACCCTAACCCTCACCCTAAACCTAACCTGAACCCTCACCCTAACCCTAACCCTCATCCTAAACCTAAGCCTCACCCTCACCCTAAACCTCACCCTCTCCCTAAACCTCACCCTTACCCTAAACCTAAACCTAACCTTCACTCTAACCCTCACGCTAAACCTAACCATAAGCCTAACCCTAACCCTCACCTGAACGCTCACCATAACAATAAACCTCACCCTCTCCCTAACCTTCACCTTAACCTTTACTCTCAACCTAACCCAAACCCTAACCCTAAACCTAACACTCACACTAACCCTAACCCTTACCCTCAGGCTCACCCTTATACTAACACTAAACCTAACCGTAACCCTCACCCTAACCCTAACCCTAAACCTCACCCTCAACCGCCCCTTCCCCTTCAGCCTTCACCTAACCCTAACCGTAATCCTAATCCTAACCCTCAACCACACCTTCACCCTAACCCTAACCCTAACCCAAATGCTAACACTCACCCTCACGCTCAACTAACCCTAACCCTAAACCTAACAATAACCCTAACCCTAACCCTAAAACTCACCCTAACCTAATCCTAACCCTAACCCTCACCCTCACCCTCACCCTCATTCTAACACTCACCCTCACCCTGACGCTCACCCTCACACTAACCCTCACATTAACCTGAAACCTCACCCTAACCCTAAACCTAACCCTCACCCTCAATTTCATTATCACCCTCAGCAACCAAAACCCTAATCCTAACCCTAACCCTCACCCTCACCCTAAACCTAAACCTAACCCTCACCCTGAGCCTCACCCTCACCTGAACCCGCACCCTAACCCTCCTCCTCACTCTCTGCCTCACATTAATCCTCAATCTCACCCTAAACATCACCCTATCCCTAACCCTCACACTAAACCTAATCCTAACCCTCACCCTAACCCTAAACATCATCCTAACCCTCACCCTAACCCTAACGCTAACCCTAACGCTCACCCTCACACTAACCCACAATCTAACTCTTATCCTCACACTAACCCTAACCCTAACCCTAACCTTCACACTAACCCTAACCCTCACCCTAACTCTATCCCTACACCTCACCCTGACTCTCACCTAACCCTATCCCTCAACCACACTCTAATCCTCACAATCACCAGAACCCTCACCCTCACCCGAACACCCACCCTCACCCTAACACTCACTCTCACAATAAATAATACCCTAACCCTAACCCTAAACCTCACTCTAACCCTCACCCTAACCCTTACCCTAACCCTAACCCTCACCCTAAACCTAACCCTAACCCTCACACTAACCCTAACCCTCATCCTAAACCTAACTCTCACCCTCACCCTCTCCCTAAACCTAACCCTCATCCTAACCCTAATCTTAAACCTAATGCTAACCCTAAACCTCACCCTCACAGTATCCCTTACCCTCAGCCTAACCCTAACCCTAACCAACATACTAAACCTAACCCTCACACTAACCCTAAACCTAAAACTCACACTAAACCTAACACTCAACCCTAACACTAACCCTACCCCTCAGCCTAACCCTAACCCTAAATCTAACTGTAACCCAAATCCTCACCCTATCCCTAACTTTAACCCTAACCCTCACCCTCAACCTTCCCCCTCAGCCTTACCCTAACCATAACCCTAATCCTAACCCTCAACCTAACCCTGACCCTAACCCTAGCCCTCAGCCTCACCCTAACCCTCACCCTAAACTTTACCCTCAACCTAACCCAAACCCTAACCCTAAACCTAACAATCACACTAACTATAACCCTAACCCTCACCCTAAACTTTATACTAACCCTAAACCTAAACCTAACCCTCATCCTAACCTGAACCCTCACACTAACCCTAAACCTAACCCTAACCCTAAACCTCTCGCTAACCCTAAAAATCACCCTCACCCTCACACTCACCCTAAACCTTACCCTCACCCTAACCCAATTCCTAAAGCTTACCCTAACCCTAATTCTCACCCGAACACTCACCCTCACCCTAACCCTCACCCTCACACTAAACATCACCCTAAACCTAACCCTATCCCTCACCCTAACCATAACTGTCACCGTAAACCTAACCCTCACACTAACCCTAACCCTAACCCTCACCCTCATCCTCACCCTAACCCTAACCCTAACCCTTATCCTAAAACTAACCCTCACCCTCACCCTCACCCTAACCCTAACCCTCAACCTAACCCTCCCCCTAACACTCACACTCACCCTAACCCTATACCTAACCCTAACGCTCACCCTAACCCTATTCCTCACACTAAGCCTAACCCTCACCCTAACCGTAACCCTACCTCTCAGACTGACCCTCACTTTAACCCTAACTCTAAACCTCACAATAACCCTAACCCTATCACTAACCCTCACACTTAACCTAACCCTAATACTGAACCTAACCCTAACCCTCAACCTCACCCTAACCCTCACCCTAAGCCTTACCCACACCCTAACTCTAATCCTAAACATAACCCTAACCTCACCCTAACCCTAAACCTATTGCTAACCCTCACCCTAACCCTAACCCTCACCCTACCTCACACTCACCCTAACCGTAACACTAACTCTTACCATCACCCTAACCCTAACCCTAACCCTCGCACTAAACCTAACCCTCACCCAAATTCTGTTACCCCTCACCCTAACCCTAACCCTCAACCTAAACCTAACATTTATCCTCACCCTATCCTTAACCTTAACCCAAAACGACACCCTAACCCTCACTCTCACCCTCACCCTAATGCTAACCCTAAACCTCAGACTCAACCTAACCCTCACCCTGACACTTACCCTCACCCTAACCCTCACCCTCACCCTAACCCTAACCCTAAACCTCACCCTAACACTAACCTTCACCCTCACCTTCACCCTAACCCTAAAACTAACCCTAACACTCATCCTAACCCTAAGGCTACACCTAATGCTAACCCTAAACTTCACACTCACCCTAACCCTCACCCTCACCCTAATGCTAACCCTAAACCTCAGACTCAACCTAACCCTCACCCTGACACTTACCCTCACCCTAACCCTCACCCTCACCCTAAAACTAACCCTAAGCCTCACCCTAACACTAACCTACACCCTCACCTTCACCCTAACCCTAAACCTAACCCTAACACTCATCCTAACCCTAAGGCTACACCTAATGCTAACCCTAAACCTCACACTCACCCTAACCCTCAACCTAACCCTTATCGTCACCCTAACCCTAACTCTAACCCTCACACTAAACCTAACCCTCACCCTAACCCTAAGGCTACCCTTCCGCCAAACACTCACACTAAACCTAACCCTAAACCTAGTCCGCACCCTGTCTTAAACCTTAATGCAAATCCTCACCCTAACCCTCACCCTCCCCATAACCTTAATGATAACCCTAACCCTCACTCTCACCCTAACCTTCACCCTAAAACCTACCCACACCCTAACCTTCACCCTAAGCCTAACCCTAAACCTAACCTTCACCCTAACCGTCACCCTAACCCTAACCCTCACACTCACCCTAACCGTCACCCTAAACTTTAGCCTCACCCTAACCCTACTCCTAACCCTCACACTAACCCTAACACTAACCCTCAGGCTAACCCTTATCCTAACCCTAAACCTAGCCCTAAATCTCACCCTAACCATAACCCTAACCCTCAGCATAACCCTCATCCTAACCCTTACCCTAATCTTAACCTTCACCCTAACCCTAACCCTAACACTAACCTAAACCTCACCCTAACACTAACCCTCACCCTCACCCTCCCCATTACCCTCAGCCTAACCCTAATCCTAACCTAATCCTACTGCTCACCCTCACACTAACTCTAACCCTAAACCTAACCCTAACACTCACCCTCAGCCTTACCCTAACCCTAACACTATCCCTAATCCTCAACTTAACCCTAACCCTCACCCTAATCCTAAACCTAACCCTCACCCTAAAACTCACCCTAAATCTAACCCACACCCTAACCCTAACCCTCCCCCTCACCCTCAACCTAACTTTCACACTCACCCTAAACCTCACCCTAAACCTAACCCTACCCCTCTCCCTACTCCTCACCCTAACCCTAATGCTAACCCTAACCCTCAACCTATCCCTAACCCTACCCCTAACACTAACCCTCACCCTAACCCTAATCCTCACCCTAACCCTCACCCTCACTCTAAACATCACCCAAAACCTAACCCTCACCCTAACCCTAACACAAACCTAATCCAAACCCTCACACTGACCCTAACCCTCACCTTAACCTTACCCTCACCCTAAACCTTAACCTCACCCTAACCATAACCATAACCCTCACACTAACCATAACCCTCACTCTAACCCTAAACCTTAACCTGACCCATGCCTTCACCGTCACCCTGACCCTCACCCTCAGTTTAACCATAACCCTAATCCTATCCCTAATCCTAAACCTCACCCTCAACCTAAAACTAACCCTCACCCTAAACATCACCCTAACCCTAAACCTCACCCAAAACTTAACCCTCACCCTAACCCTAACAATAACCCTCACCCTGAACCTAACCTCAGCTTAATCCTCACACTCACCCTAATCCTCACCCTAACCCTAAACTTTACGTAATCAAAACCCTCACCGTCAACCTCAGCCTAACCCTCACCCTCACCCAAGTCCTCACCCTAACCCTAACCTTAAATATAACCCTCAACCTCAACCTCCTCTTCCCCCTCAGCCTTACCCTAACATTAACCCTAATCCTAACCCTAACCCTTAACCCCACCCTCACCCTACACCTAACCCTAACCCTAACAATAACCCTCACCCTCATCCTAACCCTAACACTAACCCTAACAATAACTCTAACCCTAACCCTAACCCTTAAACTCACCCGAAGCCTAATCCTCTCCCTAACCCTCAAGCACACCCTCACCCTCATTCTAACCCTCACCCTCACGCTGACCCTCACCATCACATTAACCCTCACACTAAGCCTAACCCTCACCCTAGCCCTAAACCTAACTTTCACCCTCACTTTCCCTCTCACCGTCAGCCTCACCCTAACTCTAACAGTAATCCTAAACTGACCTCACTCTCACCCTCACCCTCAACTTCAGCATAACCCTAACTCTAACCCTCAACCTCAATCTCACCCTCACCCTCAACCTCAGCCTAAACCTCACCCTACCCCTAACCATAACCCTAACCCTCACCCTCACCCTCACCTTCACCCCAACCCTAAACCTAACCCTAACCCTCACCCCATCCCTAACCCTCACCCTATCACTAACTCTCACCCTCACCCTCACCCTAATCCTAACCTTAACTCTAATACTAACCCTCAAGCTCACCATAACCCTCACCGAAAAACTTACCCTCAACCTCACCTTAAGCGTAACCCTAAACCTCACAGTAACCCTAACATCCACCCTAACCCTAAACCTCACCTTAACCCTCAACCTCACCCTAATCCTCAACCTAACCTTACCTTAAGCCTTACCTAAACTAAACCCTCAACCTCACGATCACCCTAAACCTCACCCTCACCCTAGCCCACACCCTAACCCTAACCCTAAACCTAACCCTCACACTAAACCTCACACTACCCCTAAACCTTACCCTAAGCCTAACGCTCATCCTAACCCTAACCCTAACCCTAATTGTCACCCTAAACCTACCCCTAAACCTAACCCTCACTCTAACCCTAAACTTCAACCTCAACCTCACCCTCAGCCTAAAGCTAGTGCTACCCTAATCCTAACCCTCACTCTAAAACTAAATCTAACCCTAAACCAAACTCTCCCCCTCCCCCTCACCCTCACTCTAATTCTCACTCTAACCCTAACCCTCACCCTCAACCTCACTCTCACCCTCAGCCTAACCCTAGTCCTTACCCTAATCCTAACACTCAACCTACCCCTGACCCTAACCCTAAACCTCACCCTAACCCTCACCCTCACCATATTCCACACCCTAACCCTAACCCTAAACCTAACCCTCACACTAACCCTAACCCTAACCCTCACCCTAAACCTTATCCTAACCCTAAACCTAAAACTAACCTTCACGCTAACCGAACCCTAACCCTAACCATAACCTAAACCTAACCCTCACACTAACCCTAACCCTAACCCTCAGCCTAACGCTCATCCTAACCCTAACCCTAACCCTAACCCTAACCCTAAACCTCAACCTAACCCTCATGCTAACCCTAACACTAACACTAACTCTAAACCTGACCTTCAATTTCACCCTCCCCATAACCCTAACTCTAACCCTAAACCTCACCCTCACATTAACCCTAATCCTAACACAAACCGTAAACCTCACCCTAACTCTCACCCTAACCCTCACCCTAAACATCACCTTAACCTTAACCCACACCCTAACCCTAACCATAACCCTCAGCCTAACGATAATCTCAGCTTAACCCTAACCCTGAAGTAAACGACACCCTCAACCTCACCCTCACCCTAGCCCTCACCCTCACCCTAGCCCTCACACTCACCCTAACCCTAACACTAAACATCAACCTCATCCTCACCCTCACCCTCAGCCTAAGCCTAACCCTAACCTAACCCTACCCCTCAACCTCATCCTCATCCTCAACCGAACCTTAACCCTAACAATAAATCTAACCCTCATCCTAACACTAAACCTCAACCTCACCCTAAACCCAATCCTAACCCTAACTCTAATCCTAACCCTCCCCCTCCCCCTAACCCTAACCCTAACCCTAACCCTCACACTAACCCGAACCCTCACCCTAACTTTAACACTAACCCTAACCCTTACCCTCACAATCACCCTAAATCTAACCCTGACCCGCACCCTAACCCTAACCCTAACAGTACCCCTAAACCTAAACCTAGTCCTCACACTAACCCTAACTGTCACCCACACCTTATCCCGAATCCTCACCCGAACCCTCACACTAACCCTAAACCTAATCCTAACCCTAACACTCCCACTACACCTAACCCTCACCCTAACTATAACCCTACACATCAGCCTAAACCTCACCCTAACCCAAACCCTAACCCTAATCCTCACCCTATCCCTAAACCTATCCTTAACCCTCACACTCACCCTAGCCCTCACCCTAACCCTACCCCAAACCGTAACCCTAATTCTAAACCTAATTCTCACCCTCTCCCTAACCCTCACACTCACCCTAGCCCTCACCCTAACCCTATCCCTAACCCTAAACCTCACCCTCACCCTAACACAAACCCTAACATTCACCCTAACCCTAATCCTAACCCTGACCCTAAACTTAACAATAAAAGTCACACTAACCCTAACCCTCACCCTAACGCTAACCCTACCCCACAGCCTAACCCTCATCCTAAACCTAACACTAACCCTATCCCTCATGCTAACCCTACCCTAACATTAAACCTAACCCTCACCCTAACGCTAACCCTCACCCTCACCCTCACACTCACACTCACCCTCAGTCTAACCCTAACCCTAATCCTAAACCTAACCCTCATCCATACTCTCACCATAACTCCAACCAGAACCCTAACAATAAAGCTCCCACTCCCCCTCCACCTCACCCGAAACCTCACTCTCACCCTAACGCTCACCCTTACCCTAACCCTAACCCTAACACTAACCCTCACCCTAACCCTAAGCCTCACCCTCACCCTCAAACTCACACTCACCCTAACCCTAACCCTCACCATCACCCTAACCCTAACCCTAACTATAACACTCACACTCACCCTAACCCTAACCCTCCCCCTCACCCGAACCTTCACCCTCACCCTCACCCTAAACAACACCCTAACAATAACCCTCACCCTAATCCTAAACCTAATGCTCACCCTAACCCTAACGCTCACCTTAACCCTAAACCTCATCCAAATTCTCACCGTAATATTACCCTAACCCTTACCTAAACTAAACCCTCACCCTCACCCTAAACCTAAACCTCACCCTCACCCTAAAGCTAACCCTAACCCTAACCCTCACACTCACCCTCACCCTCACCTCACCACAACCCTATCCCTCACCCTCAACCTAAACCTAACCCTAACACTTGCCCTCACCCTAATCCTCACCCTAACCTTAACCCTAAACTTAACCCTCACCCACATGCTCACCCTAACACTAACACTAAAACTATCCCTCACCCTCAGTCTAACGCTTACTCTCACCCTAAACCTAATCCTCACACTAACTCTAAACCTAAACCTATCCCTAACCCTAACCCTCACCTTAATCCTGACCCTGATCTTAACCCTCAGCCTATCTCTAACACTAAACCTAAATCTCACCCTCACCTAATACTCACCGTCACCCTAAACCTCACCCTAAACCTAACCCTCAACCACACCCTAAATGTCACCCTCACCCTTACTCTCACCCTAAGCCGAAACCTAACCCTAACACTAATCCTAAACCTAACCCTCACACTCACCCTAAACCTAACCCTAATCCTCACCGTTACCCTCACCCTTACCCTAAACGCAAACTTAACCATCATCCTAACCCTAACCCTAACCCTAACCTACACCCTAAATCTAACCCTAACCCTAAAACTCACCCTCACCCTAACCTTCACCGTCACATGAAACCTCAATCTCACCCTAACCCTCACCCTCACCCTAAACATCACTCTAACCCTAACCCTCACCCTAAGCCTAAACATAACCCTCACCTTCACCCTAACCCTAACAATAATCCTAACCCTCACCCTTAAACTCACGCTAACCCTAACCCTCACTCTTACCCTAAACCTCATCCTAAAACTTAATCTTACCCTAAACCTAACACAAACCCTAACCCTCACACTAAAACTAACCCTCACCCTCACACTAACCCTAACCCTATCCCTCAGCGTAACCCTAACCATCACCCTAAACCTAACCCTAACCCTCATCCTCACCATAGCCCTCACACTTACCATAATCCTAACCCTTACCCTAACCCGAACCATAAACCCTAACCCTCACACTCACCCTCACCCTAAACCTAAACCTAAACCTACTCCTCACGCTCACCTTAACCCTAACGCTAACCCTCACCTTAACACTCACTCTAATCCTATCCCTGATCCTAACCCTCACTCTAAAGCTAACACTAAACCTAAACCTCAACCTCACCCTGACCCTCACCATCACCCTAACCCTCACCCAAACCCGAACCCTCACTTCAACCTAATCTTCACTCTCACCCTAACCCTAAACCTAACGCTAAACCTCTCCCTAACCCTCACCCTCACCCTCACCCTCAACTTAAGCCTAACCCTAAACCTAATCCTAATCCGAACCCTCAACTTCACCCTAAACCTAACCCTAACCATCACCCTCACACTAACCATTACCCTAACACCAACCCTAACCTTTACCCTAACCCTAACCCTCATCCTAACCCTAACCCTAACCCTAACAATAACCCTCACCCTAACCCTAACAATAACCCTATCCCTCACCATAACACTTATCCTCACACTTACCCTAAACCTAACCCTAAACCTCACACTAACCCTAAACCTCACCCTAACCCTGACCCTATCCCTCACCCTAATCCTAACCCTAACCCACAGCCTAAACCTAACGCTAACCCTCACCCTCACCCTAACCCTCATCCACACCCTAATACTCAAACTCACCCGAACCATCACCCTCACCCTTACACTCACCCTCACCCTAAACATCACCCTAAACCTAACCCTCAACCTAACGCTAAACATAACCCTCACCCTCACCCCAACTGTAATCCTAACTCTAATACGAACCCTCACTCTGACCCTCACCCTCACACTCACGCTAAACTTAAACCTCACTCTCACTCTAACGCTCACTGTAACCCTTAACCTTATCCTAACACTAACCGTAATCCTAAGCCACTCCCTCACACTAAACCTAACCCTCACCCTCACCCTAACCCTAACCCTCACACTACCCCTCACCCTAACAATTACCCTCACCCTAACCAAACCCTAACCCTCACCCTCACCCTAGCACTCACCCTTACACTAATCCTATCCCTGACCCTAACCCTATCCTTAAAACTAACCCTCACTCTCATCCTCATCCTGTCCCTCATCCAAACCGTAACCAAAACCCTAACCCTAACCCTCACCCTCACCCTCACCCTAACCCTAACACTAATTCTAATTCAAACCCTAACCCTCACTCACACCCTAAACCTCACCCTAATCCTTAGCCTCACCCTCACCCTAACCGGAACTGACACCTTAATCTTAACCCTCAACCTACCCCTAACCCTAACCCTCACACTCACACTCACCCTAAAACTAGCCCTATCCCTCATCCTCACCCTAACCCTAAACCTAATGCTAACCCTAACCCTCATCCTCACCTTAACCCTACCCCTACCCCTCAATCTAACACAAACCCTAACCCTAATGCTAACCCTGAGCCTCACCCTCACCCTAAACCTCACCCTAATCCTTACCCTCACCCTCTCCCTCACCCTTACCTTAAACCTACCCATCAGCCTAACACTCACCTTAACCCTTAATATCAGTATAAACCTAACACTAACCCTAATCCTGACACTAACCCTAAACCTAAACCTAACACTAATCCTCACTTTAACCATCACCCAAATCCTAAACTTGACCCTCTCTAACCCTCACTGTCACCCTAACCCTCAACGTCACCCTAACCCTCACCGTAATCCTAACCCTCACCCTAAACCTCACCCTAACCCTTACCCTCACCATAAAATTAACCCTAATCCACATCCTAACCCGAACCCGAACCCGAACCCTCATCCTCACACTCACCCTAACTGTAACCCTAACACTCACCCCAACCATAAACCTCATCCTAACCCTAACCGGAACTCTAACCCTATACCTCACCCTAACCCTAAGGCTAAACCTTACGCTAACTCTTACACTCATCCAAATCCTCACTCTAACCCTTTTCCTCACACTAACCCTAATCCTAAACCTCACACTAATCCTAACCCTCAACCTAACCCACACCATCACCCTAACCCTCACCTTAACCCTAACCTTCACCTACAACCTAACCCTCACCCTCACCCTCACTCTCACCCTCAGCCTAAACCTAACCCTAATCCTAACCCTAACCCTCAGCCTAACCCTAACCCTAACCCTCACATTAACCCTAACCCTCACCTTCAACCTCACCCTCAGCCTAATCCTCACCCAAAACCTAACCGTAACCCTTTCCTAACTTAAAACCCCACCCTCACCCTAACCCTCACCCTAACCCTCTCCCTCAGCCTAGCCCTCACCCTAAGCCTAACCCTAACCGAACCCTAAGCATCAACCTCATCCTCAACCTCAGCCTCACCTTAACACTAAACCTAATCCTAAACTTAACCATCACCCTCACCCTCACTTTAACCCTAACCATAAACCTAATGCTAACCATAAACATCACCCTCACCTTAACCCTAATCCTAACCCTCAACCTAATCCTAACACTAACCTAATGCTACACCTAACCCTAACCATCACACTAAGACTAATGCTAACCCTAATACTCAACCTCACCTTAAACTTCACCCTAAATCTTACCCTCATCCTAACCCTCACCCACACCCTAAACCTAAACCAAACACTCACCCTAACCCTTAAACTAACCCTATCCCTCACCATAACCCTAAGCCTCACCCTAACCCTCACCCTCAACCTAACCCTAATGCTAACCTGAACCCAAACCCTTACCCTAACCCTCACCCTAACCCTAACCCTCACCCTCAAAATAACTCTCACTATAACCCTTACCCTCACCCTAACCCAGAGCCTAACATTAACACTAAAACTCACCCTAAACCTCACCCTAACATCAACCCTCAAACCCAACCTAACCCTCACCCTAACCTTTGCCCTCACCCTAACCGTAACCCTAACTCTAAGCCTCACACTAACACTAACTCTAATCCTCAGCCTAACCCTCATCCTAACCCTAACCCTAACCCTAAACCTAACCCTCACCCTCACCCTCACCCTAACCATAACCCTAATTCTAATCCTCATGCTAACCCTTACCCTCATTCTCACCCTAATCCTAACCCTAACCATAACCCTGACAATAACACTAACCCTAACCCTAACCCTAAACCTCACCCTCACCCTCACCCTCACCCTAATTGGAACCCTAATCCTAACTCTCACCCTCAACCTCACCCTCAACCTCACCCTGACCCTCAAACTCACCCTTACCCTAACCCTCAGTCTAACCCTAACACTCACCCTAACCCTCACCCTCACCCTCAACCTCACCCTCTCACTCAGCCTAACCCTTACACTAACCCTAATCCTAACCCTAAACCTTACCCTCACCCTAAAACTAACCCTAACCGTCACCCTCACACTCACCCTCACCCTAACCATAACCCTCACGCTGAACCTCACTCTCACCCTAACCCTCACTGACACCCTAAAAATCAACCTAACCCTAACCTTCACCCTAAACAAAACCCTTACCATAACCCTAACCCTAAACCTCACCCTAACCATATCCCTAAACCTCACACTCTCCCTAACCTTAACCCTAACCCTAAGCCTAAACCTAACCCTTACCCTAACTCTACCCCTAACCCTAATCCTCACCCTAACCCTTATCCTCACACTAAACCTAACCCTCAGCCAAACCCTCACCCTAACCCTAAACGTAACCCTCACCCTAACCCTAAACCTTACCCTAACTCTAAACCTACCGCTCACCCTAAAACTCACCCTCACCCAAACCCTAACCCTGACCCTCACCCTAAACCTAACCCTTACCCTAACGCTAACCCTAACCTTTATCCTCATACTAAACCTAACTCTAACCCTACCCCTAACCCTCACAGAAACCCTAACCTTCTCCCTAACCTTAACCCTACCCCTCACCCTAATTCTCACCCTAACCCTAAACCTCACCCAAACCCTTATCCTAACCATCACCCTCACCCTAACGCTCACCGTCACCCTAACCCTCACCCTAAACCTAACCATAACCCTAAATCCCACCCTAACCCTAACACTAACAGTAACCCTCACACTCACTCTAATCCTTAACCTCACCCTAACCCTAACCCTTACCCTTACCATAACCCTAACCCTAATCCTAACATTCAGCCTAAACCTAACCCTACCCCTTACCCTAACCCTCATCCTAACCCTAACCCTAACCCTAACCCTCACCCTAACACTAACCCTAACGGTATCCCTAACCCTCAAATACACACTAACCCTCAACCTCACCCTCATCCTATCGCTAACGCTAACCCTAATCCTAACCTTCAACCTCACCCTCATCCTCACTGTAACTCTAACCCCCACCCTAACCGAAAACCTCACCCACACCCTCACCCTAACCCTCACCCTCACCCTCACCCTAACCCTAACACAAAACCCTCACCCTAAGTCTCACCCTAACCCTAATGCTAACCCTAACCTTAACCTTCACCCTAACCCTAACCCTCACGCGCCTCACTCTCACATTCACCCTCACCCTAAACATCACCCTAACCATAAGCCTCACCCTAAACCTAACCCTAAGACTCACCCTAACCCTAACCCTCAACCTCACCTTCACACTCACCCTAACCCTCACCCTCACCGTAGCCCTCACCCTAAACATAAACCTAACCTTAACCCAAACACTAAGCCTCACCCTCACCCTAACACTAACCCTAACCATAAACCTAACCCTCACACAAACCTTAACCCGAATCCTAAACCTAACCCTCACTGTCACCATCACCTTCAACCTAACCCTCAACCTCAAACTCACCTTCACCCTAACCCTCAAACTAACCCAAACCCTCACCGTAACCCTAAACTTCTCCCTAAACATAACCCTACCCCTCACCCTAACCCGAACCCTAAACCTAACCCTCACCCTAACCCTAATCCTAAACCTCACCCTCTCCCTAACCCTCAATGTCACCCTATCCCTCACCCTAAACCTAACCCTAACCCACACAAGAACCCTCAACCTCACCCAAACCCTCACCCTCACACGAACCCGAATAATCACCTTTACCCTTAGCCTCACCCTAACCCTCACCCTAACCCTAACACTCAACCTAAACCTCACTCTCAACCTAATCCTCACCCTAACCCTAACCCTAACGCTTACCTAACCAAAACCCTCACCCTCACAGTCACACTCACTCTAACCCTCACACTCACCATAGCCTTCACCCTAAACCTAAACCTCACCCTAACCATAACCCTAAGCCTCACCCTCACACTCACCCTAACCCAAACCATAACCCTAATGCTAATCCTAAATCTAACCCTCAACATCACCCTCATCCTAAATCTAACCATAAACCTAACCCTAACCCAGAACCTCACCCTCACACTAACACTAATCCTCACCCTATCCCTAACCCTAACCCTAACCTACACCCTAACCCTCACCCTCAATCTAACCCTAATGTTAACCCGAACCCAAACCCTCACCCTAACGCTCACCCTAACCCTTACCCTAACCCTAACCCTAATGCTCACCCTCACAATAACTCTCACTATAACCCTTACCCTCACCCTAACCCTAACCCTTACATTAATCCTAAAACTCACCCTAAACCTCACCTTAACCCTAACCCTCAAACTCAATCTAACCCTCACCCTAAACCTTACCCTAACCCTAACCGTAACCGTAACCCTCACACTAACCCTAACTCTAAGCCTCATCCTATCCCTCATCCTAAACCTAACCCTAAAACTAATCCTAACCCTAACCCTCACCCTCACCCTCACCCTAATCCTTACCCTAACCCTAACCCTCACCTTCACCCTAAACCTAACCCTAACCATCACCCTCACACTCACCCTTATGCTAACCCCAACCCTAAGACTTACCCTAATCCTAACCCTCACCCTAACCCTAACCCTAACCATAACCCTCACCCTCACCCTAATCCTAACCCTAAACCTAACCCTAATCCTACCCTTCACCCTAACTCTTAACTTTACACTAACCCTAACTCTAACCCTAAACCTCACCCTAACCCTAACCCTAACCCTCACCATCACCCTAACCCTCACCCTCACCGTAACCCTAACACTTGCCCTATACCTAAACCTCAGCCATAACCTAACCCTAACCCTAACCCTCACCCTAAGCCTAACCCGAAAGCTCACCCTAACCCTCACCCTCCTTCTCACCCTCACCCTAACCCTCCCCCTCACCCTGATCCTCACACTAAAACTAAACCTAATCCTAACCCTAAGCCTCACCCTCACCCTCACCCTATCCTTAACCATAATTATAATCCTAGTCTTAACTCTAACCCTCCTGCTCACCCTCACTATAATTCTAACCAAAACCCTAACCCTCACCCTCACTCTCACCTTACTCTAACCCTAACCCTAATCCTAATTCTAACCCTCACCATCACCCTAAACCTAAATGTAACCCTAACCCTAATCCTAACCCAGACCCTCATCCTCAAACTAACCCTAACCCTCACCCTCACCCTAACACTAAACCTAACACTCAAACCTCACCCTAAGCCTCACCCTAACCCTAATGCTAATCCTAACCCTCACCCTCATCCTAGTGCTCAACCTAACCGTAACTCTAACCCTAAAACTAAAACTTCACCTTCACCCTCACCCTCACTCTCAACCTCAGCCTAATCCTAACCCTAACTCTAATACTAACCCTAAACCTAACCCTAACCCTTTCTCTAACCCTAAACCTAGCCCTCACTCTCACTCATAACCTCAACCTCAGCTAACTGTAACCCTAACCCTAATCCTAAACCTAACCCTCACAGTCACATTCACCCTAACCCTAACCCAAACCCTCACCCTCGCCCTAAGGCTAACCCTAACCCTCACCCTCACCCACACCCTAAACTTTAACCTCACCCTAACCCTAACCCTAACCCAAAAACTACCCCTCAGCCTAACCCTAACCCTCATGCTTAACCCAACCCTGTGCTAAAACAAATGCTCATTCTCAACCTAAGCCTCAGCCTAAACCTTACCCTCACAATAACCCTATCCCTCACCCTCTCCCTAACCCTCACCCTACCCCTTCTCACCCTAAGCCAAACCCTAACCCTAACCCTAAACTTCACCCTAATCCTCACCCTAACCCTCACCCTAACCCTAACCCTCAACCTAACCCTCACCCTAAGCCTAAACCTAACCCTAACACTAACCCTCAAACTAAATGTCAATAAAACCCTTACCCTCACCCTAATCCTAACCGTAACCCTAACCCTAACCCTCACTGTAACCCTAACCCTCACCTGAACCCTCACTCTCACCTTCACCGTCACACTAAACATCACCCTAACCCTAACCCTCACCCTAACCCTAACCCTAACCCTCACCCTGAACATAACCCTCAACTTAAACCTCACCCCCACCCTAATCCTCACCCTAAACCTAACCTTAACGTTTCCTAAACAAAAACATCACCCTCACCCTAAACCTAACCCTAACCTTAAACTTCACACTCACACTCACCCTCACCCTCAGCCTCAACCTAACACTAAACCTAATCCTAACCCTAAACCTGACCCTTACCCTCACTCTAACCCTAACCCTAACCTGCACCCTAACCCCAACCCTAACAATCATCCTAACCCTAACCCCAATGCTAACCCTAACGCTCACCCTTAACCTAACCCTGAACCTAACCCTTACACTTAACCTAACCCTTACTCTCACCCTAACCCTAATCCTTACCCTCACCATTACCCTATCCCTCACCATCAAACTATCCCTCACCCTAATCCTTACGCTCAACCTAACCCTCACCCAGCCCTAACAAGACCCCTAACCCACACCCTAACCCTAACGCTAACACTAACCCTCAGTCTCAACCTAACACTCACCCTAAAACTTATCCTCACACTAAGCCAAACCCTAATCGTAACCCTCACAGTAAGCCTAACCCTCATCCTAACCCTAAACCTAACTCTCACCCTAACCTTCACCCTAACCCTAAACCTAACCCTAACCCTCAACTTAACCCTAACCCTCACCCTCACCCTAATCCTCACTCTAAACCTAACCCTCAACGTCACCCTGCCACTCACCCTCACCCTCACACTAAACCTCACGCTCAACCTCACCCTCACCCTAACCCTCACCGTCTCCCTAATTACCACCCTAACCCTAAACCTCACACTAACCCTAAACTTAACCTAACCTTAAACTTAACCCTAAACCTTACCCTAACCCTAATCCTAAGCCTAACCCTCACCCTAACCCTAACCCTAACCCTAAGCCTCACCCTAACCCTTACCCTAACCCTAACCCTTACCATAACCCTAACCCTAATCCTAACCCTCACCCTAAACCTTATTCTAACTTAAACCCTCACCCTAATCCTCACCCTAACCCTTATCCTCACACTAACCCTAACCTTAATCCTCAGCATCACCCTCACCCTAACCCTAAACCTAAAACTAACGCTCAACCTAAACCTAACCATTACCCTAACCCTAAAACTAACACTCACACTAACCCTCACCCTAACCCTAACACTAACCCTCACCCTCACCCTCACCCTCACCCTAACCCAAACCCTAACCCTAACTCTCACCCTAAACCTAACCCGAATCCTAACCCTAACCCTCACCATCAACATCACCCTCACCATAACCATCAACCTCAAACTCACCTTCACCCTAACCCTCAAACTAACACTAACCTTCACCCTAACCCTAACCCTCTCCCTAACCCTAAACCTACACCTCATCCTAAGCCTCACCCTAAACCTAACCCTCACCCTAACCTTAATCCTAACCCTCACAGTCACCCTAATCCTCACCCTAAACTTAACCCTAGCTGACACCCGAACCCTGAACCTCACCTGAACCCTCACGCTCACACTCACCCTAAACCTCAAACTAAACCTCAGCCTCATGCTAACCCCCACCCTAACCATAACCCTCAACCTAAACCTCACCCTCACCCTAATCCTCACCCTAAACCTAACCCTAACCCTTACCTAACCAAAACCCTCAACCTCACTCTCACACTCATCCTAACCCTCATCCTCATCGTAGACCTCACCCTAAACCTAAACCTCACCCTAAACATAACCCAAACCCTCATCCTAAACCTAACCTTAACCCTCAACCTAACCCTAATCCTAACCCTAACCCTAACCTTTACCCTAAATCTATCCCTTACACTAACCCTAACCCTAACCCTAAACCTCACCCTAATCCTAACCCTAAACCTAACCCTCACTCTCACCCTAACCCTAACCCTAAACCTAACCCTCACCATAACCCTAACCCTTACCCTTGCCCTAACCGTCACCCTAATCCTAACATTCACCCTAAACCTAACCCTACCCCTTACACTAACCCTCATCCTAACCCTAACCCTAACCCTAACCCTCACCCTAACACTAACCCTAACCCTACCCCTAACCCTCAAAAACACCCTAACCCTCACCCTAACCCTAATGCAAACCCAAACCCTAAACCTCACCCTAACCTTAACCCTAACCCTAAACCTCACACTAACCCTAACCATCACACTAACCCTAAACTTCATCCTATCCCTGACCCTCACCCTAATCCTCACCCCAACCTTAATCTTGACCGTTACCTAACCGAAACGTTCACCCTCACTCTCACCCTCACCCAAACCCTCAACCTCACATTAGACCTCACCATAAACCTTACCCTAAACCTAAAAATAACCCTCACACTAACCTTCACCGTCACCCTAAACGTAACCCTAAGCCTTACACCCACCCTAACCCTAACCCTAACTCTAACCCTCATACTAACCCTAACCCTCATCCTAGCCCTAAACCTCACCCTCACCCTAAACCTCACCCTAATCCTTACCCTCACCCTAACCCTAACACTAACTCTAACCCTCAAACTAACCCTAACCCTCATCCTAAACCTCACTCTAAAACTTACCTCAACCTAGCCCTAACCCTAACCCTAACCTTAACTCTAATATTAACCCTAACCCTCACCCTATCCCTCAACCTAATCCTAACCCTAACTCTATCCCTAACCGTCACCTTAAAGCTCACCCTTACCCTAACCCTCAACCTCAACCTAACCCTCACCTTAACCCTTACCCTCAACCTCACCCTAACTCTCACACTAACCCAAACACTCACCCTAAACCTAAAGCTAAACCTAACCCTGACCCTAAACCTAATGCTCACCCTAACCCTCACCCTCACCCTAACCCTCACCCTAACACTTACCCTCAGCTTAATTCAAACCCTAAACCTAACCCTACCCCTCACACTAAACCTACAGCTCACCCTAACACTAAACCTAACATTCTCCCTACCCTAACCCTAACCCTCACCCTAATCCTCACCTTAACCCTTACCCTAACCCTAACCCTAACCCTAACCCTAATCATCACCATATCACTAACACTAAAGCTAACCCTCACCCTCACCCAAACCCTCACCATAACCCTCAACCTAACCCCAACACTCAACCTAACCCTAACACTTACCCTAACCCAAACCCTCACGCTCAACCTAACCCTAACCCTAAACCTAACCATACAACTAACCAAAACCCTCAGCCTAAACCTCACCCTAACCCTAACCCTAATCCTACCCCTCACCCTACCCCTCACCCTAACCCAAACCCTAATCCTCACCCTCACCCTAACCCTCACCTTAACTCTTACCCTCAACCTAACACTCACCCTATCACTGACCCTAACACTCACCCTCACCCTAACCCAAACCCTAACCCTATAAGCCTCACCTTAAACCTCACCCCAACTCTAACCCTAAACCTAACCCTTACCCTCACCCTAACTCTCACCCTAACCCTTAACCCCATTCTAACTCTAAACCTAACCCTTAACCTAAACCTCACACTAAACCTAACCCTCACCGTAAACCTAACCCCACCCAGTACCCTAAACCTCATCCTATCCCTAAATCTAAACCTAACCCTCACCCAAATACTAACCCTCACCCTCACCCTCATCCTCAACCTAACACTAACCCTAACCATAATCCTAACCCTAACCCTCACCCTAACTCTAACCCTAACCCTAACCCTTAACCTCACACTCACCCACACCCTAACACTCACGCTAACCCTAAAATTCACCCGAACCCTAACCCTAACCCTCACCCTAACTCACACTTTAACCCTAACCCTAACCCTAATCCTCACCTTCACCCTAAACATCACCCTAACACTTACCCTCACCCCAACCCTAAGCCTAACCCTTACCCTAACCCTCACACTAATCCTAACCCTCACCCAACCCCTAACCGAACCCTAAAGCTAATACTCATCCTATCCCTAACCCTAATATTAACCCTCACCCTAACCCTAAACCTAACCCTAACCCTAAAAATTATGTAAGAGTAAACCTCACTCTCAACCTCACCCACACCCTAACCCTCACCCTAAGCCTAGCCCTCACCCTAACCCTCACTCTATCCCTAACCCAACCCTATCCCTCACTCTCACCCTAACACTCACACTCACACTCACCCCAACCCTAACCCTAATAGTCACCCGAACCCTCACCCTAACCCTAATGCTAATCATAAACCTCAACCTCACACTAACCCTCACCTTAACACTTACCTCACCCTAAATCTAACCAGAACTCTAACTCTAACCCTCACACTAACCCTAACCCTAACCCTCACCCTTTCCCTAACCCTAATATTAAACCTAAACTTCATGCTAAGCCTCAAACTAACCCTAATATTAACCCTAACCCTCACCATCACCCTAACCCAATCCCTAACACTAAACCTAACCCTAACCCTCACCCTAACACTAATGCTAACCCTAACCATCACCCTCACCCTAAGCCTCACCCTAAACCTTATACTCACCTTAACCCTAACCCTAATCCTGACCCTAAACCTCACAAAAAAACCTATCACTCAACCTACCCCTAACCCTAACATTCACCGTAACCATAACCATAACCCTCACCCTAACCCTCACCGTAAACTTTTCCCTAACCCTAAACCTCATCCTATCCCTAACCCTAACTATAACCGTCACCCTCACACTAAGCATAACCCTCATGCTAACACTCACCCTCACTCTAATCCTCACCCTATTCCTAACCCTAAACCTCACCCTAACCCTAACCCTAACATTAACCCTAACCCTCACACTAAACCTCAACCGAACCCTAACCTTACCCCTACCCCTAACCCTCACCCTAAACCTCACACTTACCCTAAACCTCACCCTCACCCTAACCCTCACCCTGTCCCTTACCCTCACGTTAACCCTAAAACTAAATCTAACACTAAACCTCACACTAAACCTATCCCTCACCTTCCCCCTAACCCTAACATTCACCCTAACACTAATGCTAACCCTAACCATCACCCTCACCCTAAGCCTCACCCTAAACCTTATACTCACCTTAACCCTAACCCTAATCCTGACCCTAAACTTCACAAAAAAACCTATCACTCAACCTACCCCTAACCCTAACATTCACCGTAACCCTAACCATAACCCTCACCCTAACCCTCACCATAAACTTTTCCCTAACCCTAAACCTCATCCTATTCCTAACCCTAACTATAACCGTCACCCTCACACTAAGCATAACCCTCATGCTAACACTCACCCTCACTCTAATCCTCACCCTAATCCTAACCCTAAACCTCACCCTAACCCTAACCCTAACATTAACCCTAACCCTCACACTAAACCTCAACCGAACCCTAACATTACCCCTACCCCTAACCCTCACCCTAAACCTCACACTTACCCTAAACCTCACCCTCACCCTAACCCTCACCCTGACCCTTACCCTCACGTTAACCCTAAAACTAAACCTAACACTAAACCTCACACTAAACCTATCCCTCACCTTCCCCCTAACCCTAATATTCACCCTAACCCTAAGCCTAACCCTCAGCCTAACCCTCACTGTAAATTTTACCCTAAACCTAAACCTATCCCTAACCTCAATTCTCACACTAACCTTAACGCTAATCCTCACCTTAACCCTAGCGCTCACTCTAACCCTCGATCAAACCCTAACCCTCACCGTAACCCTAACCCCTACCCTAATACTAACCCTCACCATCACCCTAACCCACACCCTAACCCTAACACTAACCAAAACCCTCACCCTAACCTCACCCTAACCCTAACCCTAATCCTCACCCTCACACTAAACCTCATCTTAACCCTAACACTAAACCTCACCCTCACCCTAAAACTCACCACAACTCTTATCCTCAAACTAACCCTCACCCTATCACTCACCCTAACCCTCACCCTAAACCTTACCCTAACCCTAACCCTTACCCTTACCGTAACACTTACCCTAACACTAACCCTCAACCTCACCCTAAAAATTACCCTAGACCTAACTCTAACACTAACCAAAACCCTCACATTAACCCTCACCATAACTCTAACCCTCACCCAACCCCTAACCCTAACCCTAACACTCAACCTCACCCTAACCCTCACCTTAACACTTACCCTCACCCTAAACCTAACCATAACCCTCACCCTATCCCACACCCTAACCTTAACCCTAACCCTCACCCTCACTCTAAACCTTACCCTCACCCTAGCCCTAACCCTAACCCTCACCGAAACCCTCACCTTAAACTTAACCCTAAACCTAACCCTAACCTTCACCCTAACTCTCCCCATAACCCTAAACCTAACCCTAATCCTCACCCTCACACTAAACCTAACCCTAAACCTTACCCTCACTCTAACCATAACCCTAACCCACACAGTAATCCTAACTCTCACCCTAACCCTAACCCTATCCCTCCCTGTAACCCTCACCTAACACTAACCCTAAACCTAAACCTCACCCTAACCCTAACCCTACCCCTCATGCTCACCCTAACCTTCAACCTCACACTAACCCTCAGCCTAACCCTAACCGTCACCCAAACCCTAACCCTCACGAGAACCCAAACTCTCACCCTCAGCCTCACCCTCACCCTAAACATCCCACTAACCCTAACCCTCACCCTAACCCTAAACTTAACACTCAGTCAAAACCTAACGGTCACCTTAACCCAAAACCTCACCCTAATCCTCAAACTAACCCTAACACTAACCATTACCCTAACCCTAACCCTCACCCTCAGCCTCACCCTCACGCTAACCCTAACCCTCACCCTCACCATCACCCTAAATATAACACTAACCATTACCCTCACCCTAATCCTTAACCTCACCCTAACCGTCACCCTAATCCTAACATTAACAATAACTCTACCGCTTACCCTAACCCTCATCCTAACCCTAACCCTAACACTCACGCTAACACTAACCCTAACCCTACCGCTAACCCTCAAAAACACCCTAACCCTAACCCTAACCGTAATGGAAACCTGAACCCTAATCCTCACCCTAACCCTAACCATAACCCTAAACCTCACACTAACCCTAACCATCACTCTAACCCTAAACTTCATCCTATCCCTGACTCTCACCCTAATCTTCACCCTAACCCTAATATTAACCCTTACCTAACCGAAACATTCACCCTCACCCTCACCCTCACCCTAACCCTCAAACTCACATTAGACCTCACCATAAACCTTACACCTTAAACCTTTAACCTAACAATAACCTCACACTAACCCTCACCGTCAACCTAAACCTAACCCTAAGCTTTAGCCTCACCCTAACCCTAACCCTAACTCTAACCCTCATACTAACCCTAACCCTCATCCTAACCCTAACCCTCACCCTCACCCTAAAGCTCACCCTAATCCTTACCCTCACCCTAACCTAACCCTAACTCTAACCCTCAAACTAACCTTAACCCTCATCCTAACCCTCACTCTAACACTTACCCACAACCTAACACTAACCCTAACCCTAACCCTAACCCTAAACCTAAACCTAACCCTAACACTAACCCTAACCCTAATATTAACCCTAACCCTCACCCTATCCCTCAACCTAATCGTAACCCTAACCCTAATCCTAACACTCACCCTAAAGCTCACCCTTACCCTAACCCTCAACCTCAACCTAACCCTCACCTTAACCCTTATCCTCACCATCACCCTCAGCCTAAAAAAAAACCATAACCCTAAACCTCACCCTCACCCTCACCCTAAACCTAACCCTTACCCTCATCCTAACCCTAACCCTAACCCTCACCCTCACCCTCAGCTTAACACTAACCCTAACCCTAAAGCTAAACCTAACCCTCACCCTCACTCTAACCCTAACCATACTCCTCACGCTAACCATCATCCTAACCCTAACCCAAACCCTAACCCTAAACCTCACCTTCACCTTCAGCCTAAGCCTAATCCTAACCCTCACCCTCACCCTAACTCTCAAACTAATCCTAACACTCACAATAACCCTGAACCTCACCCTAATCCTAAACCTAACCCTCACCCTCACCCTAACACTAATATTAACCCTAACCCTCACCCTATCACTCAACGTAATCCTAACCCTAACCCTAACCCTAAACCTCACCCTCACCTTCAGCCTAAGCCTAACCCTAACCCTCAACCTCACCCTAACCCTCACACTAACCCTAACACTCACCCTAAACCTAAAGCTAAACCTAACCCTGAACCTAAACCTAATGTTCACCCTAAACCTTACCATCACCCTAACCCTCACCCGAACACTTGCCCTCACCTTAACTCTAACCCTAAACCTAACCCTACCCCTCACATTAAACCTACATCACTCCCTAAAACTAAACCTAAATTTCTCCCTACCCCTAACCCTAAACCTCACCTTAACCCTCCCCTTAACCCTTACCCTAACCCTAAACCTAACCCTAACAACAATGATATCCTTATCACTAAACCTAACCCTAAACCTCACCCTCACCCTAGCCCTCACCATAACCCTCAACCTACCTCCAACCCTCAAACTAACTCTATGACTTACCCTAATCCAAACCCTCACCCTCAACCTAAACCTCACCCTAAACCTAACCATAACACTAACCAAAACCTCAGCCTAAACCTTACCGTAACCCTAACACTAATCCTACAACTCACCCTACCCCTCACCCTAAACCTAAACCTCAACCTCACCCTAATCTTCACCTGAACTCTTACCCTCAACCTAACCCTCACCCAATCCCTAACCCTAACCCTCACCCTAGCCCTCACCCTAACCGTCACCCTAAACCTAACCCTAAACCTAACCTTTACCCTCACCCAAACTCTCACCCTAAACCTTAACCTCACCCTAACTGTAAACCTAATCCTTAAGCTAACCCTCACACTAACCCTAACCCTCACCTTAAACCTAACCCTAACCCTTACCATAAACCTCATCCTATCCCTAACTCTAAACCTAACCCTCACCCTAACCCTAACTCTAACCCTAACCCTCAAACAAATCCTAACACTCACCTCAACCTCACCCTCAACCTAACCCTAAACCTAACCCTAAAGATAAACCTAACCCTCACCCTCACCCTAACCCTAACCATACTCCTCACCCTAACCCTCATCCTAACACTAACCCAAACCCTAAGCCTAACCCTCACCCTCACCCTCAGCCTAAACTTAACCCTAATCCTCACCCTCACTCTAACCCTCATCCTAACCCTAATACTCAAAATAACCCTTAACCTCACCCTAATCCTAACCCTAACCCTCACCCTCACCCTAACCCTAACACTCACACTAACACTTACCGTCACACTAACACTCACCCTAACACTAAACCTAACCCTAACCCTAACCCACCCCATAAATCTCAGCCTAACCCTAACCATCAACCAAAACCTAACCCTCAACCTAACCCTCACCATAACTCTAAACCTTACCCTAATCCTCAGCCTCACCCTAACCCTCACCCTAACCGTTACCCTCACCCTAAGCCTAACCGTCACAATCACACTAACCCTTAATCTCACCCTAAACCTAACCCTAACCCTCAACCTAGCACTCATCCTAAACCTAATCCTAACCCTGACCCTCACCCTCACCCTAAACCTAACACTAATCATCACCCTCACCCTAATCCTTAACCTCACCCTAACCCTAACCCTTACCCTAACCCTAACCGTCACCCTAACCCTAACAATAACCCTAACCCTAATCCTAACCCTAACCCTAATCCTAACCCTCACCCTCAACCTAAGGTTAACCCTAAACATAACACTAACGCTCACCTTCACCCAAACTCTAACCCTCAACTTCACCCTAAGCATAACCGTAACCCTAATCCTCATTCTAACCATCACTCTAACACACAAGATGACCCTAAACCTCGCTCTCATCCTAACCTTCACCCTATCCTATCCCGAACCCTAACCCCTAGCCCAACCCTATCACTAACCGTCATCATAACCCTCACCCTCACCCTCACCCTATCCCTTACCATAACGCTAACCCTATTGGTCACCCTCACACTAACCCTCACTTTAACCATAACTCTAACCCTAACCCTATCCCTAACTCTAACCACCACCCTAACCCTAACCCTAACCCAGACCCTACCCCTCACCCTAAACCTAACCCTAATGAACACACTCAACTTAACCATAACCCTCACAATCTCCCTCACCCTCAGCATAAACCTAAGACTAACAATAACCCTAACCCTAACCCTCACACTCACCCTTACCCTAAACCTAATCCTAAACCTAAACTTAACCCTCTCACTCACCCTCACCCTGAGCCTCACGCTAATCCTATCCCAAACCCTCAAACTAACCCGAACCCTCATCATCACCCTAAACCTCAACCTAAACATCTCGGTAAACCTAACCCTCACCCTGAACCTTAGCCTAACCCTGACCCTAAACCTAACGCTCACCTTCACCCTCACCCTGAGGTTCACCCTAAATCTAATCCCAACCCTAACCGTCACCCTCACCCTCAAACTAACCCTATCCCTAACGCTAACCCTCACCCTAACCCTATCCTCCAACCTAAATCTAACCTTCACCCTAACCCTAACGCTAAGCCTCACCCTAAACCTAACCCTCACCCTAACCCTAACCATCACGCTCACAGTCACCCTCAGCTTAACCCTATCCCTAACCCACACACTCACACTCACCCTCAATTTAACCCTAATCCTAATCCTAACCCTCACCCTAACCCTCACCCGAGCCGTAACACTCATACTAACCCTAAACCTCACCCTAAACCTAACCCTCAACCTAACCCTTACTCTCACCCTAACACTAAGCCTAAACCTAACATGAACCCTCACAGTAACCCTACAGTTCACCCTAACCCTAACCCTCACACTAACCCTAAACCTCACCCTAACCGTAACCGTAACCCTACCACTCACACTAACCCTCACTCTAACACTAAACTCAACCATAACCCTCACCCTCACCTTCACTCTCACAGTCACCCAACCCTAACCCGCACCCAAACCCTAACCCTCACACTCTCCCGATCCCTCACCGTCACTCTAACACTCACCCTCACCCTCACCCTCAGACTAACACTAAACCTAACAGTACTCCTAACCCTAAACCTCACCGAAATCCTGAGCTTAACCCTATACCTTCAACCTGACCCTAACCCTCACCGACACCATAAAATTCACCCTACCCCTAAACCTTACCCTAACCCACACACTCACCCTCACCCTAACCCTACCCTAAACCTAACCCTAACCCTCACCGTCACCCTAACCTTTAACTTTACCCTCACCCTAACCCTCACACTAACCCTAACCCTCACCCTAACCCTAACCCTCACCCTAACCCTAACCCTAACCCTCACCCAAAACCTCACCCTCATCCTAGCCCTCAACCTAACCCTAATCCTAACCATAACACTCACCCTAAGCCCAAACCTCAACGTAACCCTAACCGACACCCTCATCTATCCCTCACCCTAACCCAAACCCTAACCCTCACCCTAACCCTAACCCTCACCCCAACACTTACCCTCAACCTAACCCTCACCCTAACGCTAACCCTCACGCTAAACCTCACCTCACCCGCAACCTCACATTAACCGTAACCTTAACCCTAACCCTAACAATAACCCTCACCCTAATCCTAACCCTCACCCTCACCCTAACCCTAACCGTAACCCTAACCCTAAACTTCACCCTATCCCTCACCCTAACCCTAACCCTAACCCTCACCCTCACCCTCACCCTAAGCCTCACTGTCACCCTCATGCTCACGCTCACCCTAACACTAACCCTATCCCTCACCCTAAACCTATCTCTCACCCTAACCAAAAACCTCACAATCACCCTCACCTCACCTCACCCTAACCCTCACCCTAACCCTCACCCGATCCCTAACCCTAACCCTCAAACAAAGCCTTACACTCACTGTAACACTAATCCTAAACCTAACACTAACTCTCACACTAACCCTCACCCTAAAAATCACGCTATCATTAACCCTAACCCTGACCCTAACCCTAACCCTCACCCTCACCCTCAGCCTAACCCTCAGACTAAGCCTAAACCTAAACCTAACCCTCACAGTCACCCTCACCCTAACCCTAACCCTAAGCCTCATCCTCACCCTCAACCTCACTCTAACCCTAACGCAAACTCTCAAACCAACCCTCACCCTCACCCTCAACCTAAACCTTAACCTCACCCTAAACATCACCCTAACACTAATCCTCACCCTAATCCGCAGCATAACCCTAACCCTCACCCTAATGCTAAACCTCACCCGAACCCGAACCCTAACCCTCATCCTAACCCTAACCCTCATACTCATCTAACCCTCAACCTAACCCACACCCTAACCCACACCCTAACCCTCAACCTCACCCTCACCCTAACCCTAACCCTAATGCTCACACTCAACATAACACTAACGGTCACACTCACACTCAACCTCAGCTTAAACCTAAGCCTAATAATAACCCCAACCCTAACCCTCACAGTGCGCATCACCCTAAACCTAATCCTAACCATAAATCTAACCCTCTCACTCACCCTCACCCTCAACCTAACCCTAACCCAAATCCTCAACCGAACCCTCTCCCTCAACCTCAACCTAACTCTCACCCTCCACCTAAACATCACCCTAAACCTAACCCTCACCCTAACAGTTAGCCTAACCCTCGCCCTAACTCTAACCCTCACCCTCACCCTCACCCTCAGCCTCACCCTAAACCTAATCCTAACCCTAACCCTCAACCTCACCCTCAACCTACCCCTACCCCTAATGCTATCCCACAACCTAACCCTAACCTCCAACCTAACCCTAACCCTAACCCTAATGCTAACCCTCACCCTAACCCTAACCTCCAACCTAAACCTAACCCTCACCCTAAACCTAACGATAACCCTCACCCTACCCCTAACACTCACCCCAAACCTTACCTTCACCCTAACCCTCACACTAACCCAAAACCTCACCCTAACCTAACCAAAACACTCACACTAAAACTCACCCTAACCCTAATGCTAACCCTAACACTCACCCTCACCCTACACCTCAACCTAAACCTTAACCTCACCCTAACCCTAACCCTAACTCTCAACCTCACCCTAAACCTCACACTAAGCCTAACCCTCAACCTAACCCTTACCCTCACACTAACCCTCACCATAACCCTAACCATAAACTAACCCTTAAACTCACCCTAACACTCACTCTCACCCTAACCCTAATCCAAACCTTAATGCTCAACCTAACCCTCACCCTAAACCTAACTTTCACACAAATCCTTACCCTAAACCTAAACTTAACCCTACCCCTCACCATAAATCTCATCCTAACCCTAAACCTAAACCAAACCCAAACCCTAAACATCACCCTAACCCTATCCCTCACCCTCACCCTCAACGTAACCATAAACCTAACCCTACACCAAAAAAATAACCCTAACCCTAACCCTTATCCTAACCCTCACCTTCACCCACACCCTAACCCTAGCCCTCACCCTTAACCTAACCCTCACCCTCAACTTAAACCTAATCCTAACCCTAAAATTTATGCTCACCCTAACACTAACCCTAACACTAAAACTAAGCGTTACACTAAACCTAATCCTCAGCCTAACCCTAACCCTCACCCTAACCCTATCCCTAACCCTAACCCTCACCCTCACCCTAGCCCTCACCCTAACCCTAATCCTAATCCTAACCCTCACCCTAAACCTAACCCTCACCCTGATTCCAAACCTCAATCTCACCGTCAGCCTAACCCTAACCCCAAACCTAACACTCACCCTAACCCTCACCCTTACTGTAAGCCTAAACCTAACCCTCACTCTAATCCACACCCTTACCATAATCCTTACACTCACCCTAACCCTCACACTTACCCTTACCCTCACACTCTACCTAACCCTCACCCTAACCCTAATTCTCACCCTAACCTTACCCTAACCCTCACAATAACCCTCACCCTAACGATAATGCTAACCCTAACACTCACCCTGACCCTACCCCTCACTCTAACCCTTAACATCACCCTAAACCTAAACCTATCCCTAACCCTCAACCTAATCTTTACCCTCAACCTAACACTAAGCCTATCCCTAACACTAAACCTCACACTAAACCTAAACCTCACCCTAGCCCTCAGCCTAACCCTAATCCTAACCCTAACCCTCACCCTAAACCTAACCTTCAACCTAACCCTAACCCTCACCCTCACCTAACCCTCACCCTAAACCTAAACCTAACCCTCACCCTAACCTTCACCTTAACCCTAACCCTTACGTTAACCATAACCATAAGCCTAACCCTTACAATAAAACTAAGCCTAACCCTAAACCTAATCCTTACCCTAACCCACACCCTCACCCTCAGCCTCACCCTAACCCTAACTCTAAACCTAAACCTCACACTCAACCTACCCCTAATTCAAACCCTAACCCTAAACCTAAACCTCACCCTAACCATAACCCTCACCCTCACCCTCACTGTAACCCTAACCCGAAACCTAACAATAACCCTAAAACTAAACCTAACCCTCACCCTAACCATGACCCTCATCCTAAACCTAACACTTACCCTCAAGCTTAACCTAACCCTAACTCTAACACTAACCCTAACAGTAACCCTAACTCTCACCCTAACCCTAAATCTCACCCTACCCCTAACCCTCACCCTCACCCTAGCCCTCACCCTAACCCTAATTCAAACCCTAACCCTCACCCTAACCCTAACCCACATCCTCACCCTAAACCTCACAATAAACATAACCATAATCCTCAATATAACCCTCACCCTCACCCTAACCCTCACCATAACCCTTATCCTAACCCTCACACTAATAGTAACCCTCACCCTGAGGGGAACACTCACACTCAGCCTAATCCTCAGCTTAACTCTTACCATCATGCTCACCCTAACCCTCACCCTAACCCTAACCCTCATCCTAACACTCACCCTAACCCTAATCCTATCCCAAACACTAACCATAACCCAATACCTATTCCTCAACCCCAAACTAACCCTCAGCCTAACCCTACCCCTAACCCTCAACCTAACCCTATCCCTCACCCATACATTAACCCTAACCCTAACCCTCACCCTAACCCTAAAACTAACCCAAAGCCTAAACCTCACACTAAACCTAACCCTAAACTTAACCCTCAACCTCAGCCTCACCCTCACCACAAACTTAACCCAAACCAAAACACTTAAAATAACCCGAATTTTAACACTATCCCTAAAAGTAATCCTCACCCCCACCCTCACCCTCAGCCTAACCCTAAGCCTAACCTAGGCCTAACCCTAACCCTCACCGTAAACCTAAACCTAACCCTAACCCTAATCCTAAACCTAACCCTAATAATCAGCCACACCCTCACCCTAACCCAAACCCTAGCCCTAACCGTCACCCTAACCAAAAGTCTAAACCTAACCCTAAACCTAATGCTCACACTGACACTCACCCTAACCCTAATCCTAAACATAACCCTATCCTTAACCCTAACCCTCACCCTAACACTCACCATAGCCCTCACCCTAACAATAATCCTAACCCTAAACCTCATCCTAACCCTCACCCTAAGCCTAAACCTAACACTAATCCTAACTCTAACCCTAAAGCTCACCCTCACCCTAACCCTAACCACAACTCTAAACCAAACCCTAAACCTAAACCTCATCCTAACCCCAACCCTAAACCTCACCCTCGCCCTAGCCCTAACCCTAACTCTAACCCAAAACCTAAACCTAAACCTCATCCTAACCCCAACCCTAAACCTCACCCTTACCTTCACCGTAACTGTAACCCTAACCCTAACCCTAACAATAACCCTAACCCTAAACCTCACCCTAACACTAACCCTAACCCTCACCCTCTTCCTAGCCCTCACCCTAAGCCTAACCCTCATCCTCACCCTAAACCTCACACTAACCCTAACACTAATCCTCAATCTAACCCTGACCCTCACCCTAACACTTACCCTAACCCTCACCCTAACACTAACCCTCACCCTTACCATAACCCTCACCCTTGGCCTAACACTCACCTTTACCCTTACCGTCACCCCCACCCTAAACTTCACCTTGACCCTAAACCTCACCCTAAACCTCACCCTAAACATAAGTCTACCCCTAAACCTCACCCTCACACTAACCCTAATTCTAACCATAACCCTAACACTTAAGCTCACCCTAACCCTAAACATCACCCTCACCCTCACAGTAACCGAAACCCTAAAACTAACCCTAACAATAACCCTCACCCTAAACCTAACCCTCAACCTAAAACTTACCCTCACCCTAACACTAACCCTTACCCTAACACTAACCCTCACACTAACCCTAGCCCTCACCCTAATCCTAAATCTCACTCTAACCATAACCCTAACCCTAACCCTGACCATGACCCTAACGCTAATTCTAACCCTCACCCTCACCCTAACCCTAATTCTCATCCTCACCCTAAACCTCACACTAACCATAATCATCATCCTCACCCTAAACCTCACACTAACCATAACCCTAATCCTCAATCTAACCCTCATCCTAACCATAACCCTCAACCTTATCTTAACACTCACCCTCAGCCTAACCCTAATACTCATCCTCACCCTAAACCTCACACTAAACCTAACATTAATCCTCAATATAAGCCTCACCCTAACCATAAACCGACCCTTTACCCTAAACCTCACCCTAACCCTAACCCTAACCCTAACACTAACCCTAACTCTAACCCTAACCCTAACCCTAAACCTCATCCTAAAGCTAACCCTAACCCTCACCCTCACCGAAACTGTAACCGTAACCCTAACCCTAAAAATAAACATATCCCTAACCCTCAGCCTAACAATAACCCTCACCGTAACCCAAAGCCTCACCATAACACTTACCCTCACCCTAACACTAACCCTAAACCTAACACTAACCCTCACACTAACCCTAACCCTAAACCTAACCCTAAACCTCAACCTAACCCTCACCCTCACCCTTACCCTAACAATAACACTAACCCTAACCCTAACCATCAACCTAACCCCAATCCTAAACCTAACCCTCACCCTCAGCCTAACCCTAATCTCAGCGTAACCCTAAGTCTAAACCTAACCCTGACCCAATCCCTCACACTCACCCTCACCCAATCCCTAAACCTAAACCTAACTCTATCCCTAAACCTCAACCTAACCCTCAACCTCACCATGACATTAACACTAACCCTAACCCTAAACCTCACCTTAACCCTCCCCCTAACCCTAACTCTAACCCTAAACCTCACCCATACCCTAACCCTAAACCTAACCCTAACCCTAAACCTAACCCTAAACCTCACCCTACCCTAACCCTCACCCTCAACCTCAACCTAACCGTAACTCTAACCCTAACCCTAAAAATAACACTAACCCTAACCCTAAACCTAACCATAACCCTCATCCTCAGCTTCACCTTCTCGGCAAACTTAACCCTAACCATAGCACTAACGATAAACCTAAAACTAAACCTAACCCTAATCCTCACCCCCACCCTCACCCTCAGCCTAACCCTAAGCCTAACCCTAACCTTAACCCTCACTGTAACCCTAACCCTAACCCTAACCCTAACCCTAACCCTAACCCTAAACCTAACCCTAATCCTCAGCCTCACCTTCACCCTAACCCAAACTATAAACCTAATCCTCACCCTAACCGTAAGCCTAAACCTAAACCTAACCCTAACCCTCATCCTCACCCTCACCCTAACCCTAATCCTAAACCTATCCCTATCACTAACCATAAACCTCAACCTAACCCTCACCCTAGCCCTCATCCTAACCCTAACCCTAACCCTCACCCTCAACCTAGCCCTCACCCTAAACCTAATTCTAACCCTCACCCTCATCCTAACACTAACCCTCATCCTCACTCTAAACCTCACACTAACCCTAAACTGAATACTCAATCTAAACCTAACCCTAACCCTAACCCTAAACCTTAACCTAACCCTAAACTTAACCAAACCCTCACACTTATCTTAACCCTCATCCTCAGCCTAAATCTCACCTTTACCCTTACCATCATAATCACCATAACCATCACCCTAACACTAAATCTCATGCTAACCCTCACCCTAACCGTAAACCTACCCTGGACCATAACCCTAACCCTCACCCTCAACCTCATGCTCAGCCTAAACCTAAGCCTAAGCCGTAGCCTAACCCTCACCCTCACCCTCACCCTAGCCCTCACCCTAACCCTAATCCGAACCATAAACCATATTCTATTCCTCACCGTAACCCAAACCCTAACCATCACCCTAACCCTAATCATCACCCAAACTTACCCTCAGCCTAACCCTAAGCCTAAGCCTAACCCTAACCCTAACCCTCACACTCACCCTCACCCTAAGCCTTATCCGAACCCTAACACTAACCCTAAACCTAAGCCTCAACCTAACCCTCACCCTAACCTTAACCCTAACACTAACCCTAATCCTAACCCTCGAAATAACCCTACCCCTAAACCTAAATCTAAACCTAAACCTCACACTCACCCTAAACCTATTCCTAACCCTATCCATAACCCTAACACTCTCCCTAACTCTCAACCTAAACCTAACCCTAAAACTAACCCTAACCCTAATCCTCAACCTAAACCTCCCGCTAACCCTAAGTCTAACCCTAAACCTCACCCTCACCCAAAACCTAACTCTGACCCTCACCCAAATCCTAAACCTCACACTAACCATAACCCTGACCTTCACCCTCACCCTCACCGCAACCCAAACCCTAAACCTAAACCTAACAGTAACCCTAACACTAATCCTAACCCTCACCCTAACCATAAACCTCACCCTAACCCAAAACATCACCCTAACACTTACCCTCACCCTAAAACTAACCCTAACCCTAACACTAAACATCGCACTAATCCTAACCCTAACCTAACCCTAAACCTCAACCTGACCCTCACCCTCAATCTAACCCTAACACTGACCCTCACCCTAACCCTCACCCTAGCCCTCCCCCTAAACCTATATCTAATCCTAAAACTCACCCTCACACTAACATTAACCTTAACCCTAACCCTAAACCCCAATCTAACCCTAATCCTAACCCTCAACCTCACCCTCACCCTCACCTTAACTCTAACCCTAACCCTAACAATAACAATAACCCTAACCATAACCCTAAACCTAACCCTAAGCCTCAGCCTTACCCTCACCCTAAAACTAACCCTAACTCTAACGCTCACACTCACCCTCACCCTAACCCTAATCCTAAACCTAACACTATACCTAACCCTAACTATCACCCTAAGCCTCACCCTAGCCTTTAGCCTAACACTAATCCCATCCCTAAACCTCATGGTACCCCTCACCCTAAACCTAAACCTAACCGTCACCCTAACCCTAACCCTAACCCTCACCCTCATGCTCATCCTAAGCCTAAGCCTAAGCCTAAGCCTAACCCGAACCCTAACCCTCACCCTAACCCTAACCCTAACACTAACCCTAACATTATCCGTAAACCTCACTCTCACCCTAACCCTAACACTAACCCTAACCCTAAACCGAAACCTCTTCCTAACCCTAACACTCATGCTCACCTTAACCGTAACCCTAAACCTAACCCTAAGAATAAGCTTAACCCTAATCCTCACCCTTAACATAACCCTCACCATAACACTAACCCTCACCCTAACATTTACCCTCACCCTAACACTAAACCTACACATAACACAAACACTCACACTAACCCTAACCAACACGCTAACCCTTAACCTCACCCTAATCCTAACCCTAACCCTCATCCTAACCCTAACCCTCATCCTCACCATAAACTTCACACTAACCGAACACTAATCCTCAATCTAACCATCACTCTCATTCTAACCCTAACCCTAACCCTCACTCTAAACCTAACCCTCACCCTAAAACTCACCCTAACCCTAACTCTAACCCAAAGCCTCACACTCACCTTAACCCTAACCCTCACCCTAATCCTCACACTACCTTAACTCTACTCCTAAACCTCACCCTAACCCTAACCCTCATGCTCACCCTCTCCCTCAGCGAAACCCTAACCCTAACCCTAACCCTAAACCTAAAACTGACCCTAACCCTAACCCTCATTCTCACCCTCTCCCTCAGCGAAACCCTAAGCCTAACCGGAACCCTAACCCTAACCCTCACACTAACACTAAACCTTACCCTACTCCTAATCCAAACCCTAAGCCTAACCCTCACCCTCACCATAACACTCACCCTATCCCTAAATCTAAGACTAACCCTCAACCTAAACCTCACCCTAACCGTCGCCCTCACCCTAACTCTAAACCCTAAACCTCACCCTCACCCTAACACTAACGCTAAACCTCACCCGAACCCTAACCCGAACCCTCACCCACAACTTCTCCGCAACTCTAACACTAAACCTAACAATAACACTAAAACTCGACCAAACCCTAACCCTAAAAATAACCCTAACCCTAACCCTTATGCTCATCCTCTCCCTCAGGGAAACACTAAGCCTAACCCTAACTCTAAACCTAAACCTCATCCTAACCCTAACCGTAATAATAACCCTAACCCTAACCTTAAAGATACCCCAACCCTACCCCTAACACTAACACTAAACCTAACCCTAAACCTAACCATAACCCTCACCCTAACCCTAACATTACCCTAACACTAACCCTAATCCTCAACCTCACCCTAGCCCTCACCCTAACGCTAACCCTCATCCTCACCCTAAACCTCACCCTAACCCTAACACTAATACTCAATCTAACCCTCACCCTCACCTTAACTCTAACCCTTATCCTTACCATAACCCTCACCCTAACCCTAAACCCGACCCTAAACCTAATCCTCACCCTCACCCTAACCGTAACCCTCATCCTAACCTTAAATCTAAAACTAATGCTAACCCTAAACCTCACCCTAACCCTAACCCTAACCCTAACCCTAACAATAACCCTAACCCTAACCCTAATCCTAACACTCACAATCACCCTCACCTTAATCCTAACCCTAACCCTCACCCTCACCCTAACCCTCACCCTTCCGTAACCCTAACCCTCACCCTAACCATAATCCTGACCCTAACCCTCATCATAACCTCCCAATAAACCTAACCCTAACCCTCAGCCTAACCCTAACCCTCTCCCTCACCATCACCCTCAGCCTAAACCTTAGCCTAACACTAAATCTAAACCTAACCTTCACCCTCACCCTAACTCTAAAACTAACCCTAACCCTAACCATCACCCTTACCCTCCCCCTAACCCTATATCTAACTCTAAACCTCACCCTCACCCTAACCCTAACCCTAACCCTAAACCCCACCCTAACCCTAAAGCTAACCCTCACCCCCACCCTTACCTTCACTGTAACTATAACCCTAACCCTAACAATAACACTAACCCTAACCGTAATCATCTCCCTAACCTTAATCCTTACACCCACACTCAAGCTCAGCCTAAACCTAAGCCTAAGCCTAACTCTCATCCTAACCCTCACACTCACATTCACCCTAACCCTAATCCTAAACCTAACCCTATCCCTAAACCTCAACCTAACCCTCACCCTCACCCTAAACCTAACACTAACCCTAGCCCTCAACCTTACCCTAACCCTCCCCCCTAAACCTAAATCTATCCCTAAACCTCACCCTACCCTAACCCTAACCCTAACCCTAAAATTAAACCTCACCTTAACCCTAATCCTCACCCTCACCTCAACCTCACTGTA
Source organism: Dipodomys merriami (assembly GCF_024711535.1). NCBI lineage: Eukaryota > Metazoa > Chordata > Mammalia > Rodentia > Heteromyidae > Dipodomys > Dipodomys merriami. The sequence goes on from NW_027206257.1 coordinate 1,870,931, forward strand.
ACGCTAACCCTAACCCTAACAATAACACTATCCCTAACACTAACCCTAACCCAAACCCGAACCATAACCCTCACCCTCCGCCTCACCCTCACTGCAAATTTAACCATAACCATAACACTAACAATAACCCTAACCCTCACCCTCACCCTAACCCTAACGCTAACCCTAACCCTCAAACTAACCCTCACCCTAACACTAATCCTAACTCTAACCTTAACCCTAACCCTAAACCTCAACCTAACCCTCACCCTAAACTATACCCTAACACTAACCCTAACCCTAACCCTAACCCTTGACCTAACGCTCCCACTAACCCTAAATATAACCCTGAAGCTAACCCTCACTCTAACCCAAATCCTAACCCTAACCCTCAACCTAACCCTAACCTTCAACCTAACCGTAACTCTAACCCTCACCCAAACTCTAACCCTAACCCTAAACCTCACCCAAACTCTAACCCTAAACCTCACCCTCACCCTAGTCCTCACCCTAACCCTAATCCTAACCTTAATCCTCACCCTAACCCTCACCCTAACCCTAACCATAACCCTCACCCTAATCCTAAGCCTAACCCTAATCCTCATCCTAACCCTAACCCTCACGCTCACCATAACCCTAACCCTAACATTCACCCTAACCATAAATTTAACCCAAACACTAACTATCACCCAAACCCTAACCCTAACCCTCACCCTCATCCACACCATCAGCCTAACCCTAAGCCTAAACCTAACCCTAACCCTCAAACTCACCCTAATCCTTACCCTAATCCTAATCCTAACACTAAGCCTAACCCTCAACCTCACTCTAACCCTCACTGTAACCCTAACTCTAACACTAACCCTAACCCTAACGTTCCTCCTCAGCCTCACCCTAACCCTAAACCTAACACTAAACCTCACACTAACCCTAACCCTAACCTCACCCTAACCCTAAGTCTAACCCTAACCCTAAAACTAAAAACCTCACCTTACCCCTAACCCTAACCCTCACCCTCACCCTCTCAGTAACCGTAACCCTAACCCTAAACCTCACAATAACCCTAACCCTAACCCTAATCCTAACCCTCACCCTGACCCTTAACCTAATCTTAACCCTAACCCTCACCCTAAACCTAACCCTCACCCTTACCGTAACCCTAACCCTCATCCTAACCCTCACCCTAAACCTAAAACTCACCCTAACACTAACCCTAAAACACACCCTCACACTATCCCTCACCCTAGCCCTCACCCTAACCCTAATCCTCACCCTAATCCTCATCCTAAACCTCACCCTAACCCTCACCCTAACCCTAACCCTCAACCTAACCCTCACCCTCACCCTAAACTTAACCTGAACACTAACTCTCAACCTAACCTTAACCCTAACACTAACCCTAACCCTAACCCTTAACCTCAACTTAACCCTCCCCCGAACCCTAAATTTAACCCTAAAACTAACCCTCACCCTAACGCAAATCCTAACCCTAACCCTCAACCTAACCCTAACCCTCACCCTTACCGTAACCCTAACCCTCATCCTAATCCTCACCCTAAACCTAAACCTCACCCTAACACTAACCCTAACCCTCCCCCTCACCCTAGCCCTCACCCTAACCCTAAGCCTAACACTAATCCTCATGCTAAACCTCACCCTAACACTAACCCTAACCCAAACCCTAACTCAACCTAACCCTAAACCTCTTGCTCAATGTAACCATAACCCTCACCCTCACCCTCACCCTAAACTTAACCTGAACACTAACTCTCACCCTAACCCTCAACCTCACCCTCAGTGTAACCCTAAGACTAACACTAAACCTAACCCTAACCCTCACACTCACCCTAAACCTTAAACTAATAATATGCCTAACCCTAACATTAACCCTCACCCTCAGCCTCAACTTAACCCTAACCTTAACCGAAACCTCACCCACACCCCAAACCTAACCCTAACCCTAACCCTAAACCTCAGCCAAACCCTAACCGTAAACCACACCCTCACCATAGCCCTCACCCTAACCCTAATCCTAAACATCACCCTCACCCTAGTCCTCACCCTAACCCTAAACCTCAGTCTCAGCCTAAACCTAAGCCTAACCCTAAGCCTAACCTAACCTATCCCTAACCCTCACACTCACCCGCACACTCACCCTCACCATAAGTATAAACTTAAACATAACCCTAACCCTAAACCTCACCCTAACCGTAAACCTCACCCTAACCCTAACCCTCACCTTAAACCTCCCCCTAAACCTATATCTACCCCTAAACTCACCCTCACCCTAACCCTAACCCTAACCCTAACCCAAACCCGACCCTAACCCTAACCCTAACCCTCACGCTCAACCTCAAGGTAACTCTAACCCTAACCCAAACAATAACACTAATCTTAACCCTAATCCTCACCCCCACCATCACCCTCAGCCTAACCCTAACACTAACCCTAACACTCACCGTAACCCTAACCATAACCCAAACCCTAACACTAACCCTAACCCTAAACCAAACCCTAAACCTAACCCTAATCCTCACCCTCACCCTCACTCTAACCCAAACCCAAACCCTAACCCTCCCCTATCCCTAAGCCTAACCCTAACACTAACCCTAATGCTCACACTCACTCACCCTAACCCAAATCCTAAACCTAACCATATCCCTAAGCTTAAAACTCAGCCTAACCCTCAACCTAGCCCTCACACTAAACCTAATCCTAACTCTCACCCTTATCTTAACCCTCACCATCAGCCTAAACCTCACCTTTACTCTTAACATCAACCTCAACCTAACCCTCACCCTAAACCTAAAACTCATCTTATCACTCACCCTAACCATAAACCTAACCATTACCCTAATCCTAACCCTCACCCTCACCCTAGCCCTCACCCTAACCTTAACCCTAACACTAAACCTCACCCTAACACTAACCCTAACCATCCCCCTAACCCTAAATCTCACCCTAACACTAACCCTAAACCTCAACCTCACCCTATCAGTATCCCTAACCCTAAACCTCATACTCACCCTAAACCTCACAATAACCCTAACACTAATCCTCAATTTAAACCTCACCCTCACCCTAAACCTAACCCTAATCATCACCCTAACACTAACACTAACCCTTACCTTAATCCTCACCTTCAGCCTTAACCTCAACTTTACCATTACCATCACCCCCACCCTAACCCTCAGCCTGACCCAAACCCTGATTCTAACCCTAACTCTACCCCTAAACCTCACCCTCAACCTAACCCTATCCCTAACCCTCACCCTAACCTTAACCCTAACCATAACCCTAATCCTAATCCTCATCCCCACCCTCACCCTGAGCCTAACCGTAAGCCTAATCCTAACCCTAACCCTAACCCTCACACTCACCCTCACCCTAACCTTAACCCTAACACTAACCATAACCCTAACCCTAAACCTCAACCTAACCCTCCCCCTAACCGTAAATCTAACACTAAAACTAACGCCTCACCCTAACCCAAATCCTAACCCTAACCCTAAACCTAACCCAAACCCTCACCCTCACCGTAACTCTAACCCACATCCTAAACCTCACACAAACCCTAACCCTAATCCTAAACCTCATCCAAACACTAACCCTAACCCTCACCTTCACGCTAGCCCTCAACCTAACCCTAATCCTAACCCAAATCATCATCCAAAACCTCACTCTAACCCTAACCTTAACCCTCAGGCTGACCGTAACCATAACCCTAAAACTCACCCTAACCCGTAACGTAACACAAACCCTAACACTAACCCTAACCCTAACCCTAAACCTCACCCTAACCCTAACCCTAAACCTCAACCTCATGCTAGCCCTCACACTAATCCTAATCCTATCACTAACCGTCATCCTAACCCTCACCCTAACACTAACCCTAACACTCACCATCACCCTCACCCTAACTCTAAACCTAACCCTAACCCTCAACCTAACCTTGAACCACACCCTCACTGTAACCCTTACCCTATCCCTCACGTTAACCCTAAACTTAACCCGAACCCTAGCTCTCACCCTAACCCTAACCCTAACCCTCACGCTAAACCTAACCCTCACCCTCACCCTCACGCTCAGCCTAACCCTAAACCTAAGCCTAACCCTAACCCTCACACTAACCCTAACAATAACCATAATCATAACCCTCACCCAAACCCTAACCCTAACCATAAACCTCACGCAAACACTAACCCTAAACCTCCCCCTCACCCTAGCCCTCAACCTAACCCTAAGCCTAACCCTAACCCTAACCCTCACACTCACCCTAACACTAACCCTAATCCTAACCCTAACCCTAACCTAACCCTCACCCTCACCCTAACACTCACCTTAAGCCCAAACCTAAAATTAATCCTAACCCTAACCCTAACCCTAAACCTCACCCTAGCCCTTAAACTAACCCTAATCCTAAAACTAACCCTCATCCTAACTCTCCCCCTCAACCTAACCATAACCATAACACTAACCCTAATCCTCACCGCCACCCTCACCCTCAGCCTATCCTTAAGCCTAAGCCTAACCCTAACCCTCACCCTCACCCTCATCTTAAACTTAACCCTAACCCTAACCCTGACCCTAAACCTCAACCTACCCTCACCCTAACCTTAAAATGAACACTAACCCTAACATTAACCCTCCACCTAACCCTAAATCTAACCCGAAACCTCATCGTCGTCCTAACCCTAATCCTAGACCTAACCCTAATCCTCACCCTAAACCTAACCCTATACCTCACCCTCACACTCACCCTCACCATAACTCTAACACTAACCGTAACAATAACACTAATCCTAAACCTAAACCTAACCTTAACCCTAACCCTAATCCTAACACTCACCCTCACTCCAAATCTAATCCTAACCCTAACCCTCAACCTAACCCTAACCCTCACCCTCACTGTAAACCTAACCCTCATCCTAACCCTCACCCTAACCCTTACCCTAATCCTAAACCTTACCCTAACACTAACCCTAATCCTCACCCTCACCCAAGCCCTCACCCTAACCCTAATCCTAACCCTAATCCTAACCCTAACCCTGACCCTAACCCTCACCCTCAGCTTCACCCTCAGCCTAAACCTAAGACTAAGCATAACCCTAACCCTACCCGTCACACTCACCCTAACCCTTACCCTAATCATAAACCTAAACCTCAGCCTAACCCTCACACTCACCCTAACCCTAACTCTGACACTAACCTTAACCCTAAACCTCAACCTCAGCCTCACCCTAACCATAACCCTAACACAAACCCTAACCCTAAACGTCACCCTAACAGTCCCCCTAACCCTACCTCTAACCCCAAACCTCACCCTCACCCTAAACCTAACCCTAACCCTAACCCTAAACCTCACCCTAACCCTAACCCTCAACGAAACCCTAACCGTCACACTCTCCAGAACCCTCATCCTCACTCTAACACCCACCCTCACCCTAAACATAAGCCTAACCCTAACCCTCACCATAACCGTAAACCTAACCCTCACACTAAGAGTAACCCTAACCCTCACCCTCACCCCAACCCTCACCCTTACCTTATCCTCACCCTAACCCTAACCCTCACAATAACTCTAAACTTAACTCTAACCCTACCCCTCACCCTACCCCTCACCCTAACTATAACCCTAACCCTAACACTCACCCTCACCCTAATCCTAACCCTTAACCTCACCCTCACCCTAACCCTCAGCATTACCTTAAGCCTCACCCTAACCTTAACCCTAACCCATACCCTAACCCTAACGGTCACCCTCACCCTAAACCTCACCCTCATTCTGCACATCACCCAAAACCTAACCCTCACACTAACCCTAACACTCACCCTAACACTCACCCTAACCCTAACCTCCAACCTAACACTAACCCTCAACCTAAACCTAACGCTAACCCTCACCCTAACCCTAACTCTCACCCTAAGCCTTACTGTCACTCTAACCCTAACCCTCACACTATCCCTAATCCTCACCCTAACCCTAACACTACCCCTCACCCTAAACCTCACCCTAACCATAACCCCAAACCTAACCCTCACCCTTACCGTCACCCTCACCGTCACCCTAACCCTCACCCTTACCCTCACCCTAAACCTAACTCTAAACCTAACCCTTACCCTCAGCCTAACCCTCAACCTGAACCTTCACCTCACCCTCACGCTAACCCTAAACCTCACCCTAACCCTAACCCTAACCCTAAACCTCACCCTAGCCCTCACCTTAACCATAATTCTAACCCTAACCCTTAACATAACCCTAACAAGCATCCTCACCCTAAACCTCACATTAACCCTAACCCTAATCCTCAATCTAACCCTCACCCTAACCCTAACTCGAATCCTTACCCTAACCCTCACTCTAACCCTAACACTCACCCTTATCTTAACCCTCACCCTCAGCAAAACCCTCACCTTTACCCTTACCATCACCCTCACCCTAACCCTAACCCGAATCCTTACCCTAACCCTCACTCTAACCCTAACACTCAACCTTATCTTAACCCTCACCCTCAGCCTAACCCTCACCTTTACCCTTACCATCACCCTCACCCTAACCCTAACCCTAACCCTCACCCTCACCCTCATGCTCAGCGTAACACTAACCCTATCACTGTTCCTAACCCTAAAATTCACCCTCACCCTAACCATCAGCCTAATTCTTACCCTCACATTAATCCTAAACCTAACCCCAACCCTAACTCTCACACTAACCCTAACACTAACCCTAACCCTCACCCTTAACCTAAACCTCACCCTAAACCTTAACCTCATCCTCACCCTAAACCTCACACTAAACCTAACCCTCACCCTAACTCTAACCCTAACCATCACCCTCACCATTACCGTCACACTAACACTAACCCTAACCCTCACCCTAACCCTAAAACTCACCCTAACCCTAAACCTCACCCTCAAGCTCACCTTAACCCTAAACCTAATCCTCACCCTAACCTTCACTCCAACCCTAATGCTAATTCTAACACTCACCCTAACCCTAACGCTATCAATTACCCACATGATAAACCTAAACCTAACCCTAACCCTCACCCTCAACGTAACCCTCAACCTAACCCTAACCCTAACCCTAACACTAACCCTAACTCTAACCCTCACCCTAACCCTAACCTTCACCTTAAACCTTATGCTCACCCTAACACTAAGCCTAACCCTAACACCAACCTTCCCACTAACCCTAACCTTCAGCCTAAGCCTAACCCTCACCCTAAACCTAACCCTAACCCTAAACCTCACTCTCACCTTAGCCCTCACACTAACCATATTGCTAACCCTAACCCTCACCCTAACACTCACCATCACCCTTACCGTAACCCTCACCCTCATCAAAAACCTCACCCTTACTTTTACATTACCCTCACCCTAACCCTCACCTTAGCCCTAACACTAACCCTAACCTTCACAATAACCCTAACCCTCACTCAAACTTTAACCCTAACACTCACCTTAAACCTCAACCTAACCCTAACCCTAACCCTAAACCTAAACCTAAACCTCACCCTAACCCTAACCCTCACCCTCAACGTAACCATAAACCTAACCATAACCCTAAAAATAACACTAACCCTAACCTTTATCCTAAACCTCACCCTCACCGTCACCCTAACCCTAACCCTAACCCTCAACCTAAACCTAACCCTCACCCTCACCGTAAACTTAAACCTATCACTAACACTTACCCTCACCCTAACACTAACCCTAACCCTAACCCTCACACTCACCCTAACCCTCAAGCTAAACCTTACCCTCACCCTAACCTTCATCCTAACTCTCACCCTATTCCCAACCCTAACGCTCAAACTAACCCTAAACCTCACCCTCAACCTCACCCTCAGCCTAACCCTAACCCTAACCCTAACCCTAACCCTAACCCTACCCCTCATCCTAACTCTCAACCTAACCCTAAACCTAACCCTGATACTAACCCTAACCCTAACTCTAACCCTCACCTGCACCCTAACACTCACTTTCACCCTTAAACTTACATTAAACCTAACCCTCACCCACACCCTAACCCTCAGTCTCACCCTCACCCTCACCCTCAGCCTAACCCTAAGCGTAACTTTAACCCTATCCCTAACCCTCACACTCACCCTCACCCTAACCCTAACCCTAAGCCTTACCGTCACCCTCAACCTCACCCTAACCCTCAACCTAACCCTAACTCTCACCCTAACCCTGACCCTCACATTAACCCTAACCCTCACCCTAACCCTAACCCTCAACCAAACCCTTACCTTCACCCTAATACTAAGCCTAACCCTAACTTGAACCCTCACAGTAACCCTAAACCTCACCCTAACCCTAACCCTCACAGTAACCCTAAACCTCACCCTAAGCATAATCCTACCCCTCACCTTACCCCTCACTCTAACCCTAACCCCAACCCTAAACCTCGCACTCACCGTCACCCTAACACTCACCTTAACCCTAACCCTCACTGAAACCCTAACCCTCACACTCTCCAGAACCCTCATCCTCAAATACTCACCCTCACCCAAAACATAACCCTAACACTAACCCTCACCATAACCGTAACCCTAACCCTCACATTGCGTAACCCTAACCCTCACCCTCACCCCAACCCTCACCCTTAACTTATCCTCACCCTAACCCTAACCCTCACACTAACTCTAACCTTAACTCTAAACCTACCCCTCATCCTACTTCTCACCCTAACTAGAAGCCTAAAACTACCCCTAACCCTCACACTAATCCTAACCCTTAACTTCACCCTCACCCTAACCCTCAGCATTACCTTAACCCTAACCCTAAGTTTAACCCTCACCCATACCCTAACCCTTACTCTCACCCTCACCCTAGCCCTTACCCTCATTCTACACATCACCCTAAGCCTAACCCTCACCCTAACCCTAATCCTATCACTCACCCTAACCCTAACACTCACCCTAAACCTCACCCTAACCCTAACCTCCAACCTAACACTAACCCTCAACCTAACCCTAATGCTAACCCTCACCCTAACCCTAACCCTCACCCTAAGCCTTACTGTCACTCTAACCCTAACCCTCACACTATCCCTAATCCTCACCCTAACCCTAACACTACTCCTCACCCTAACCCTCACCCTAACCCTAACCCCAAACCTAAACCTCACCCTTACCGTGACCCTCACCGTCACCCTAACCTTCACCCTTACCCTCACCTTAAACCTAACTCAAACCCTAACCCTTACCCTCAGCCTAACCCTCAACCTGAACCTTAACCTCACCCTCACCCTAACCCTAAACCTCACCTTAACCCTAACTTTAACTCTAAACCTCACCCTAGCCCTCACCCTAACCATAAGTCTAACCCTAACCTTCAACCTAACCCTAACCCTCATCCTCACCCTAAACCTCACATTAACCCTAACCCTAATCCTCAATCTAACCCTCACCCTAACCCTAACCCGAACCCTTACCCTAACCCTCACTCTAAGCCTAACACTCACCCTTAACTTAACCCTCAGCCTCAGCCTATCCTAAACCTCAACTTTACATTTACCATCATCCTCAAACTCACCCTAACCCTCATACTAACCCTAACCCTCACCATAGCCCTCACCCTAACCCTAACCCTAACCCTCACCCTCACCCTAACCCTCACCTTAACCCTTAACCTAACCCTCACCCTAATCCTAACCCTCAACCTTAGGGGAACACTCACCCTCAGCCTAACCTTCACCTTTACTCTTACCATCACTCTCACTCTAACCCTCACCCTAACCCTAACTGTCATCCTAACGCTCACCCTAACCCTAACCCTATTCATCCACCTAACACTAACACTCACACTCACCCTCACCCTCAGCCTAACCCTAAGCCTAAGCCTCACCCTAACCCTAATACTCACCCTCACCCCAGCTATCAACCTAAACCTAATCCTAACCCTAACCCTCATCCTAACCCTCACCCTAACCCAAACGCTAAACATCACCCAAAACCTATTCCTCACCTCCAACCTAACCCTCAGACTAACCCTAACCCTAACCCTCAACCTAACCCTAACCCTCACCCATACAGTAAACCTAACCCTAAACCTCACCCTAACCCTAAACCTAACCCAAACCCTAAACCTCACACTAAACCTAATCCTAACTTTATCCCTCACACTAGCCCTCAACCTAACCCGAATCCTAACCCTATACCTCATCCTAACCCTCACCCTAAATCTAACCCTCACCCTAACCCTAACCCTCACCCTTACCCTCAGCCTAACCCTAAGCCTAAGCCTAAGCCTAACCCTAACCCTCACCCTCACCCACACCCTAACCATAATCCAAAATGTAACCCTATCCATAACCCTAACCCTCACCGTAAACCTCACCCCAACCCTAACTCTAAACCTAAACCTCACCCACACCCTAACCCTAAACCTCACCCTCACCCTCAGCTGAACCCTAACTCTAACCCTAAACATAACACTCACCCTAACCATAACCCTCACCCTTACGGTAACCCTGAAACTTAGACTAACTCTAACCTTTAACCTTACCGACACCCTCAACCTAACACTCACCCTAACCCTAAACTTAACCTGAAACCTAACTCTCAAACTAACCCTAACCCTAACATTCACCCTAACCCTAACCCTCACGCTCACCCTCTCCCTAACCCTATTCCTAAACCTCACCCTCACCCCAGCCCTCACCCTAAACCTAATCGAAAACCTAACCCTCACCCTAACCCTAAACCTAACACACACCCTCCCCATAACCCTATTCCTAAAACTCACCCTCACCCCAGCCCTCATCCTAACCCTAATCCAAAACCTAACCCTCACCCTAACCCTAAACCTAACACACACCCTCCTCCTAACCTTCACCCTAACCCTAACCCTAACCCTAACCCTCACTGTAAACCTCACCCTAACCCTATCTCTAACCCTAAACCTCAAACTCACACTGATCATAACCGTAACCCTAACCCTAAGCCTCACCCTAACACTAACTATAAACCTCACCCTCACCCTAGCCCTCACCCTAACCCTAATCCTAAACTTAACCATCATCCTAACCCTCACCCTAACCCTAACTCTAACCCTAACACTAATCCTCACCCTCAACATAACCCTCAGCCTAACCCTAAGCCTAACCCTAAACCTAACCCTAACCCACACACTCACCATCACCCTAACCCTAATCCTAATCATAATCCTAACCCTAAACCTCAACCTATCCCTAAACCTAAAACTAACCCTAACCCTAACCCTCATCCTAAACCTCACCTGAACCCTAACTCTAAAACTAAACCTCACCCTCACCGTAACCCTAACTCTAACCCTAAACCTAACCCTAAACCTCACCCTAACCCTAACCCTCACCCTCACCCTTAGCATAACCCTAAAACCTCACCCTATACATAACCCTCACCCTAACCCTAACCCTCACCCTAACACTTACCCTCACACTAACACTAAACCTCCCACTAACTCTAACCCTCACCATAAACGTAAACCTCACCCGAAACCTAGCCCTAAACCTAACGCTCACCATAACCCTCATTCTAATCCTAACCCTAACCCTAACCCTAATCCTCATCCTCACCCTACACCTCATCCTCACCCTACACCTCACACTAACCCTAACCCTATCCCTAAACTTAACCCTCACCCTCACCCTAAATCTCAGCCTAACCCTAAGCCTAACCCTAAACCTAACCCTAATCTTAACCCTCAAACTCACCTTCTCCCTAACCCTAATCCTAAACCTAACTCTAACCCTAACACACACCCTAACACTAACCCTCACCCTAAACCTAACACTAACACTAATCCGAACCCTCACCCTAACCCTCACCCTAACCCTATCTCTAAACCTAAACCTCAAACTCACCCTGACCCTATCCCTAACCCTAACCCTAAACCTCACCTTAACCCGAACCCTAAATCTCAAACTCACCCTAGCCCTCACCCTAACCCTAAACCTAAACCTAACCCTCATCCTAACCCTCAAACTAAACCTAACGCTAATCCTCATTCTAACAATAACCCTCACCCTCAACCTAACCCTCAGCCTAACCTTAAGCCTAACCCTAAACCTAACCCTAACCCACACACTCACCCTCACCCTAACCACAAAACTAAAATTAACCCTAACCCTAACCCTCATCCTAACCCTCACCCTAACCCTAACTCTAACCCTAAACCTCACCTTCAAACTAAACATAATTTAAACCCTAACCCTAAACCTAAACCTCACACTAACCCTAACCGTCACCCTCACCCTCACCCTCACTGTAACCCTAACCCTAAACCTAACAAAAACCCTAAACATAAACCTCACCCTAAACCTAACCCTCACCCTAACAATTACCCTCACCCTTACCCTAACCCTAACTCTAATCCTAACCCTAACAGTAACCCTAACCCTAAACCTCACCCTAACCCTAAACCTCACCCTCACCGTAGCCCTCACCCAAACCCTAATTCTAACCCTAACCCTCACCCTAATACTAACCCTCATCCTCACCCTAAACCTCACACTTACCCTAAACCTAATCCTCAATCTAACCTTCACACTCACCCTTACCCTCACCCTAACCCTTATCGTAACCCTCATCCTAATCCTAACCCTCAACATTAGAGGAACACTCAACCTCAGCCTAACCCTCACCTTTACTCTTACCATCACGCTCACCCTAACCCTCACACTAACCATAACCCTCATGCTAACACTCTCCTTAACCCTAACCCTATCCATCAACCTAACACTAACCCTCAACCTCACCCTCACCCTCAGCATAACCCTAAGCCTAAACCTCACCCTAACCCTAATCCTCACCCTCACCCTAGCCCTCACCCTAAACCTAATCCTAACCCTAACTCTCACCCTAACCCTCACCCTAACCCAAACGCTAACCATCACCCAAAACCTATTCCTCACCCCCAACCTAACCCTCAGCCTAACCCTAACCCTATCCCTCAACCTAACCCAAACCCTCACCCATACAGTAACCCTAACCCGAACCCTCACCATAACCCTAAACCTAACCCAAACCCTAAACCTCACACTAAACCTAACCCTAAAATTAACCCTCACCCTAGCCCTCAACCTATCCCGAATCCTAACCCTATACCTTATCCTAAACCTCACCCTAAGCCTAACCCTAACCCTCACCCTAAACCTAACCCTCACCCTCACCCTCAGCCTAACTCTAAGCCTAAGCCTAACCCTAACCTAAACCTCACCCTCACCCACACCCTAACCATAATCCTAAATGTAACCCTATCCCTAACCCTAACCATCACCCTAACCTTAACCCTAACCCAACCCTAACACTAATCCTAACTCTAACCCGCACACTAACCCTCACCCTAACCATAACTCTAACCTTAAACCTCACCCTAACCCTAAGCCTAATCCTCACCCTCACCCTCAGGTGAAACCTAACTCTAACCCTAACCATAACCCTCACCCTAACCCTAACCCTCATCCTTACCATAACCCTGACCATCAGACTTACCCTCACCGTTAACCTTACCGACACCTTCAACCTAACACACAGCCTAACCCTAAACTTAACCCAAAACCTAACTCTCACCCTAACCCTAACCCTAACACTCACCCTAAACCTAACCCTCATCCTCATCCTCAACTTCACCCTAACCCTAAACCTAACCCTCACACTCACCCTCTCCCTAAACCGAATCCTAAACCTCACCCTCACCCCAGCCCTCACCCTAACCCTAATCCTAAACCAAACCCTCACCCCAACCCTAACACTAACACACACCCTCACCCTAACCTTCACCCAAAACCTAACCCTAAACCTAACCCTAACCCTAACCCTCACCCTAACCCTATCTCTAACCCTAAACCTCAAACTCACACTGATCCTAAACTTAACCCTAACCCTAAACCTCACCGTAACACTAAACCTAAACATCACCCTAACCCTATCCCTCACCCTAAACCTAACCTTAAACCTCACCCTCATCCTCTCACCCTAACCCTAACCCTAACCCACACCCTAATCCTAACCCTCACCGTTTGGGGAACACTCACCCTCAGCCTAACCCTCACGTTTACTCTTACCGTCATGCTCACCCTAATCCTCATCCTAACCGTAACCCTCATCCTAACACTCACCCTAACCCTAACCCAGTCCATCACCCTAACCCTAAACCTCACCCTCACCCTCACCCTCAGCCTAACCCGAAGCCTAAGCCTAAGCCTAACCCTAACCCTCACCCTCACTGTAGCCCTCACCCTAAACCTAATCCTAAACCTAACCCTCATCCTAACCCTCACCCTAACCCTAAAACTAAACATTACCCAAAACCTACTCCTCACTCCCAACCTCACCCTCAGCCTAACCCTAAGCCTAATCCTAACCTTAACAGTAAACCTCACCCTCAGCCTCACCCTCAACTCAAACTTAACCCAAACCAAAACACTAACAATAACCAGAATTTTAACCCTAGGTCTAACCCTAATCCTCACGCCCACCCTCACCCTCAGCCTAACCCTAAGCCTAACCTAGGCCTAACCCTAACCCTCACCGTAACCCTAACCCTAACCCTAATCCTAAAACTAATCCTAATAAACAGCCAGATCCTCACCCTAACCCAAACCCTAGCCCTAACCCTCACCCTCACCCTAAGCCTAAGCCTATGCCTAACCCTAACCCTAACTCTCACACTCACACTCACCCTAACGCTCATCCTAAACCTAACCCTATCACTATTCCTAGCCCTGACCCTAACCCTCACCCTAGCCCTCACCGGTACCCTAATCCTAACCCTAAACATCATCCTAACCCTAACCCTAACTCTAACCCAAACCCTAAACCTAAACCTCATCCTAGGCCCAACCCTAACCCTCACCCTTACCTTCACTGTAACCATAACCCTAACCCTAACCCTAACACTCACCCTAACCCTAACACTCACCCTAACCCTCACATTAACCCTAACCATCACCCTAAACTTAAACCTCAACCTAACACTAAACCTAACCCTCACCCTCACCCTAGCCCTCACCCTAACCCTCAGCCTCATCCTCACCCTAAACCTCACACTAACCCTAACACTAATCCTCAATCTAACCCACACCCTCACCGTAACCCTTACCCTAATCCTCACCCTAAACCTAACCCTCTCCCTTACCGTAACCCTTACTCTTGGCCTAACGCTCACCTTTACCCTTACCGTCAACCCCACCCTAAACTTCACCCTAACCCTCATCCTCATCCTAAACCCCGACCCTAAACATAACTCTACCCCTAAACCTCACCCTCACATTAACCCTAATTCTAACCAAAACCCTAACACTAAAGCTCACCCTAACCCTAACCCTCACACTCACCCTCACAGTAACCGTAACCCTAACCCTAACCCTAAAAATAACACTCACTCTAACCCTGACTCTCAACCTACTACTTACCCTCACCCTAACACTAATCCTAACCTTAACACTAACCCTCACACTAACCCTAACCCTCACCCTAATTCTAAACCTCACCCTAAACCTAACCCTCAACCTAGCCCTCACACTAACCCTAATTCTAACCCTCACCATCACCCTATCCCTAATCCTCATCCACACCCTAAACCTCACACTAACACTAACCCTAATCCTCAATCTAACCCTCACACTAACCATAAACCGAACCCTTACCCTAACCCTCACCGTAACCCTAAACCTCACCCTTATCTTAACCCTCACCCTCAGCATAACCCTAATCCTCATCCACACCCTAAACCTCACACTAACCCTAACCCTAATCCTCAATCTAACGCTCACCCTAACCATTACCCGAACCCTTACCCTAAACCTCACCCTAACCGTAACCCAAAACCTAACCCTAAATCTAACCTAACCCTAAACCTAAACCTTGTCCCAAACCTAACCCTAACTTCACCCTCACCCGCACCGTAACCGTATCCCTATCCCTAACAATAACCATAACCCTAACCCTCACCCTAACCATAAGGCTCACCGTAAACCAAAATCTCACCCTAACACTTACCCTCACCCCAACACTAACCCTAACCCTAACACTAACCCTCACACTAATCCTAACCCTAACCCTAAAGCTAAACCTCAACCTAATGCTCACCCTCACCCTAAACCTAACAATAACACTAATCCTAACCCTAATCATCAACCTAAACCCAATCCTCACCACAATCTTCACCCTCAGCCTAACTCGAAATCTAAGCCTAACCCTCCCCCTAACCCTCACACTCAGCCTCACCCAAAACCTAACCCTAAACCTAACAATATCCCTAAACCTCAACCTAACCCTCACCCTCACCCTGACCTTAAAACTAACCCTAACACTAAACCTCACCCTCACCCTCACTGTAACCATATCCCTAACGCTAACAATAACTATAACCCTAACCCTCACCCTAACTATAACCCTCACCGTAACCCAAAACCTCACCCTAACACTTACCCTCACCCTAACACTAACCCTAACCATAAAAGTAACAATCAAACTAAAAGTAACCCTAACTCTAACCCTAAACCTCCCCCATACCCTAACCCTAACCCTATCCCTAACTCTAAACCTCACCCTAACCCTAACCCTCACTCTCACGCTCAACCTAACCGTAATGCTAACCCTAACCTTCACAATAACACTAACCCTAAACCTAACCCTAACCATAACCCTCACCCTCAGCCTCACCCTCTCGGCAAACTTAACCCTAACCATAGCACTAACGATAACCCTAAAACTAACCCTAACCCTAATCCTCACCCCCACCATCACCCTCAGCCTAACCCTAAGCCTAACCCTAACCCTAAACCTAACCCTCATTGTAACCCTAACCATAACCTTAACCCTAACCCTTAACTTAACCCTAAACCTAACCCTAACTCTAACCCTAAACCTCACCCTAATCCTCAGCCTCACCCTCACCCTACCCCAAACCCTAACCCTAATCCTCACCCTAACCCTAAGCCTAAACCTAACGCTAACCCTAACCCTCACACTCACCCTCACCCTAAACCTAATCCTAAACCTATCCCTATCACTAATCTTAAACCTAACCCTAACCCTCACCCTACACTCACCTTAAACCTAACCCTAACCCTCAACCTCACCCTAGCCCTCACCATAACCCTAATTCTAACCCTCACCCTCACCCTAACACTAACCCTCATCCTCACCGTAAACCTCACGATAACCCTAAACCGAATCCTCAATCTAACCCTCACCCTAACCCTAACTCTAAACCTTACCCTAACTCTAAACTTAACACTAACCCTCACCTTTATCTTAAACCTCACCCTCAGCCTAAACCTCACCTTTACCCTTACCATCATAATCAAACTAACCCTCAACCTAACACTAAATCTCATCCTAACCTTCACCCAAACCGTAAAACTACTGAGGACCCTAACCCTAATCCTAACCCTCAACCTCATGCTCAGCCTAACCCTAAGCCTAAGCCTTACCCTAACCCTCACCCTCACCCTAGCCATGAGCTGAACCCTAATCCGAAATCTAACACTAATCCTAACCCTAAACCTTAACCTAACCCTCACCGGAACATTAACCCTAACACTAACCCTAACCCTAAACCTCGACCTAACCCTAGCCCTAACTCTAATTCTAAACCAAAACCTCACCCTCACCCTAACCCTAATCCTAACCCTAACCATAAACCCACCCTAAACCTCACCATCACCCTCACCAGCACCATAAATCTAACCCTAACCCTAACAATAACACTAATCCTAACCCTAAACCTAACCCTAACTCTAAGCCTAACACTAATCTTAACACTCACTCTGACCCTAACCCTAATGCTAACCCTAATCCTCATCCTAACCCTCACCTTAACCCTATCCCTCACATTAACCCTAACCCTAACACTAACCCTAACCCTAACCCTCACCCTTACCCTCACCCTAACCCTAACACTAACCATAAACCTCGCCCTCACCCTCACCCTAAACCTAATACTAACCCTAAACCTCGCCCTCACCCTCACCCTAAACCTGACCCTAATCCTAACTCTAAATCTAACTCTAAACCTCACTCACAACCTAGCCCTCACCCTAACCCTTATCCTAACCATAACCCTCATCCTAACCCTCCCACTAACTCTAACCCTCATGCTCAACCTAACCCTAACCCTCTCCCTCAACCTCACCCTCAGCCTAACCCTAAGCCTAAACCTAAACCTCATCCTAACCCTTACACTCACCCTCACCCTAACCCTATTCCTAACCCTATCCCTAACCCTAACCCTCTACCTAACACAAAACCTAAACCTAACCCTAAAACTATCCCTAACCCTAAACCTCAACCTAAACCTCACCCTAACCCTAAGTCTAACCCCAAACATCACACTCAACCTAAACCTAACTCTAACCCTAACCCAAACCCTAAACCTCACACTTAACCTAAACCTAACCCTCACCCTAACCCTCACAGCAACCCAAACACTAAACCTAACCCTAATAGTAACCCTAACCCTAATCCTAACCCTCACCCTAACCATAAACCTCACCCTAACACAAACCCTCACCCTAACACTTACCCTCACCCTAACACTAAACCTAACCCTAACACTAACCATCACACTAATCCTAACCCTAACCATAACCCTAAACTTCAACCTAATCCTCACCCTCACTCTAACCCTAACACTGACCCTCCCCCTAACCCTCCCCCTAACCCTCCCTCTAAACCTATATCTAACCCTAAAACTCACCCTCAAACTAACCCTAACCCTAACCTTAACCCTAACCCTAAACGCCAATCTAACCCTAATCTTAACCCTCACCCTCACCCTCAGCTTAACTCTAACCCTAACACTAACAATAACAATAACCCTAACCCAAACCCTAAACCTAACCCTAATCCTCAGCCTTACCTTCACCCTAACCCTAACACTAACTTTAACGGTCCCCCTAACCCTAAGCCTAACCTAACCCTAACCCTAACCCTCACACTCACCCTCACCCTAACACTAATCCTAAACCTAACACTATCCCTAACCCTAACCCTCACCCTAAGCCTCACCCTAGCCTTCACCCTAACCCTAATCCTAACCCTAAACTTCATGGTAACCCTCACCCTAACCATAACCCTAAGCCTCACCCTAACCCTAACCCTAACCCTAACCTTTATGCTCGTCCTAAGCCTAAGCCTAAGCCTAAGCCTAACCCGAACCCTAACCCTCATCCTAACCCTAACCCTAACACTAACCGTAAACCTCACTCTCACCCTAACCCTAACTCTAACCCTAACCGTAAACCAAAATTTCATCCTAACCCTACCCTAGCCCTCTCCTTCACCCTCACCGTAACTGTAACCCTAAACCTAACCCTAATAATAACCCTAACCCTAACTCTCACCATTTCCATAAGCCTCACCATAACACTAACCCCCGCCCTAACACTAATCCTCACCCTAACACTAAACCTAAACCTAACTCAAACACTCACACTAAACCAAACCATCACCCTAACCCTAAACCTCACCTTAATCCTAACCCTAACCCTCATCCTAACCCTAACCCTCATCCTCACCCTAAACATCACACTAACTGAACACTAATCCTCAATCTAACCATCACACTCACCCTAAACCTAACCGTAACCCTCACTATAAACCTAACCCTCACTCTCAAACTCACCCTAACCCTAACTCTACCCCTAAACCTCACCCTCACCCTAACCCTAACCCTCACTCTACCCTAACTCTACTCCTAAACCTCACCCTAACTCTAACCCTCATGTTCACCCTCTCCCTCAGCGAAAACCTAAGCTTAACCCTAAGTCTAACACTAAACCTGACCCTAACCCTAACCCTCATGATCACCCTCTCCCTCAGCGAAACCCTAAGCCTAACTCGAACCCTAACCCTAACCCTCACACTAACTCTAACCCTTACCCTATTCCTAATCCTAACCCTAAGCCTACCCTCACCCTCACCCTAACACTCAACTTATCCCTAACTCTAACACTAACCCTCACCCTAACCCTCACCCTAACCAACCCCCTAACCCTAACTCTAACCCTAAACCTCAACAACACCCTAACCCTAACCCTAAACCTCACCCTAAACCTCACGCTAACCCTAAACCTCACCCTCACCCTCAACCTAACCCTATCCCTAAATCTAACCCTCACCCTAACACTCACCCTAACCCTAAACCTAACCCTAACCCTAACCCTAACCGTAACCCTAACTCTAACACTAAACCTAACAATAACACTAACCCTCAACCTACCCCTAATCCTAACCCTAAACCTAACACTAACCCTAACGCTAATCCACGACCTAAACCTCCCCCTAATCCTAAACCTAACTCTAAACCTCAACCTCAACCTAACCCTAACCCTAACACGAACCATAACCCTAACCCTCGATGTAACACTCCCCTTATCCCTAACCCTAACCCTAAACCTGACCCTCACACTAACCCTAACCCTAACCCTCACCCTAACCCTAACCCTAACCCTCACCCTAACCCTAACCCTAATCCCAACCCTAACGCTAAATCTCACCCTAACACTAACCCTAACCCTCAACCTCACCGTAACTCTAACCCTAACCCTAACAGTAACACTAATCCTAACCCTAACAATAACACTAATCCTAACCCTAAACTTAAACTTAATCCGAAACATAACAGTAAAACTAACCCTAAACCTAAACCTAAACCTAAACCTCAACCTAACCCTATTCCTCAGCCTCACCCTCACTCTAACCAAACCCTAACCTTAACCTTCACCCTAACCCTAAGCGTAACCCTAAGGCTAATCCTAACCCTCATATTCACCCTCACCCTAACCCTAATCCTAAACCTAACCCTATCCCTAACCCGAACCTTCACCCTAACCCTCAACCTTGCCCTCACCCTAACACTAATCCTAACCCTAAACTTCATCCTAACCCTCACCCTAACCCTAACCTTAACCCTCACCCTAACACTAACCCGAACACTCACCCATATACTGTGCCTAAGCCTAAACCAAAGCCTAACCCTAACCCAAAACCTCACCATAACCCTTACCCTAATACTAACCCTAACTCTAACCCTAAACCTCCCCCTTACCCTAAGCCTAATTTTAATCCTAACCCTAAATCTAAAACTCATCCTAACCCTAACCCTAACAATAACCCTAACCCTAACACTAAAAACCTTAGCCTAACCCTAACCCTAACCCTCACCCTCACCCTCTCAGTAACCATAACCCTAACCCTACCTGTAACAATAACCCTAACCCTAACCCTAATTCTAACCCTCACCCTCACCCTAAACCTAATCCTAACCGTAACCCTCACCCTAACCCTAACCCTCACCCTTATCGTAACACTAACCCTCATCTTAACCCTCATCCTAACCCTAAAATTCACCCTAACACTAACTCTAACCCTCACCCTCACCATAGCCCTCACCTTAACCCTAATCCTAATCCTAATCCTCATCCTAAACCTCACCCTAACCCTAACCCTAAACCTCACCCTGACCCTAACCCTAACCCTAACCTTCAACCTAACCCTCAGCCTCAAGCAAAACTTAACCGTAACCCTAACCCTCACCCTAACCCTAAACATAAACTGAACACTAACACTCAACCTAACCCTAACCTTAAACCTCACCCTAACCCTAACGCTTACCCTCACCCTAACCCTCAGTGTAACCCTAAGCCTAACACTAAGCTTAACCCTAAGCCTCACACTCACCCAAACCTTATCATAATCCTATTCCTAACCCTAACCCTAACCCTCACCTTCAGCCTCACCTTAACCCTAACTCTTACCCTAAACCTCATCCACACCCTAACCCTAACACCAACCCTAACCCTAAAACTCACCCTTAACCTAAACCTAAACCTCAACCTCACCCTAGCCCTCACCCTAACCTTAAACCTAACCCTACCCTCAATCTAACCCTCACCATAACCCTCACACTAACCCTAACCCTAAACCTCACCCTCAGCCTAACCCTAAGCCCAACCCTAAGCCTAACCCTAAACCTAACCCTAATCCTCACACTCACCTGCACACTCACCCTCACCGTAACTCTAAACTTAACCCTAACCCCTACCCTAAACCTCACCCAAACCCTAACCCTAACCCTAACCCTAACCCTCAACCTAACCCTCCCCATAAACCTATATCTAACCCTAAACCTCACCCTCAAACTTTCCCTAACCCTAACCCTAAACCTAATCCCCACACTAACCCTAACCCAAACCCTCACCCTCAACCTCAAGGTAACTCTAATCCTAACCCTAACAATAACACTATCCCTAACCCTTATCCTCATCCCCACCCTCATCCTCAGCCTAACCCTAAGCCTAAGCCTAACCCTCACCCTAACCCTCACACTGACCCTATTCCTAACCCTAATTCTAAACGTAAACCTATCCCTAAACTTCACCCTAAATCTATCCTTAACACTTACCCTAACCCTCACCTTCACCCTCAACCTCACAGTAACTCTAACCTTAACCCTTACAATAAGACTAACACTAACCATAACCATAACCATAACCATAACCATAACCCTCAGCGTTAGCCTCACGCTCACCACAAACTTAACACTAACCATAACACTAACAATAATCCTAACCCTAACCCTAACCCTAATCTTCACCCCCACCATCACCCTCAGCCTAACCCTAACACTAACCCTAACCCTAACCCTAACCCTCACTGTAAACCTAACCTTAACCCTAACACTAACACTAACCCTAACCCTAAACCTAACCCTAAACCTAACTCTAATCCTCACCCTCACCCTCACTCTAACCCAAACCCTAAACCTAACCCTCACCTAACCCTAAGCCTAACCCTAACCTTCAGCCTAACACTCACACTCACTCATCCTAACCCAAATCCTAAACCTTACTCTATCCCTAACCCTAAACCTCACCCTAGCCCTCACCCTAAACCTAATCCTAACCTTCATCCTTATCTTAACCATCAACCTCAGCCTAAACCTCACCTTTACACTTACCATCATCCTCACCCTAACCCTCACCCTAAACCTAAACCTCATCCTAACACTCACCCTAACCGTAAACTTAAACATCACCCTAACCCTAACACTCACCCTCACCCTCACGCTCAGCCTAACCCTAAGCCTAAGCTTAAACCTTATCCTAACCCTCACACTAACCCTCACCCTAACCCTAATCCTAACACTAACCCTCACCCTAACCCTAACCATAACCATAACCCTAACCCTATTCCTCACCCTCAGCCTAACCGTAAGCCTAAGCCTAACCCTAAACCTAACCCTCACACTCACCCTCACCCTAACCTTAACCCTAACACTAACCCTAACCCTAAACCTCAACCTCACCCTCCCCCTAACCCTAAATCTAACCTTAAAACTAAACCTCACCCTAACCCAAATACTAACCCTAAACCTCAACCTAACCCTATGCCTCACCCTCACAGTAAATCTAACCCTCATCCTAACCCTCACTCAAACCTTAAACCTAAACCTAAACCTCACCCAAATACTAACCATAACTCTCAACCTCACCCTAGCCCTCACCCTAATCATAATCCTAACCCTAATCCTCATCCTAACCCTCACCCTAACCCTAACCTTAACCATCTGGCTGACCGTAACACTAACCCTAACCCTCACCCTAACCCGAAATGTAACCCGAACTGTAACACTAACCCTAACACTAACCCTAACCCTCACCCTAACTCTAAACCTAACCCTAACCCTCAACCTAACCCTAACCCTCACTCTCACAGTACCCCTTACCATAAACCTCACCATAACCCTAAACTTAACCCGAAACCTAATTCTCACCCTAACCCTAACCCTAACCCTCACCCTAACCCTAACCCTCGCCCTCATCCTCACCCTCAGCCTAACCCTAAGCCTAAGCCTAACCCTAACCCTCACACTCACCCTAACACTAACCCTAATCCAAATCCTCACCCAATCCCTAACCCTAACCCTAAATCTCACACAAACACTAAACCTAACCCTCACCCTCACCTTAGCCCTCACCCTAAACCTAAGCCTAACCCTAACCCTAACCCTCACACTCACCCTAACACTAACCATAATCCTAACCCTAACCCTAACCCTAACCCTCACCATAACACTAAATCTAACCATCCCCCTAAGCCTAAACCTCAACCTAATACTAATCCTAAACCTCAACTTCACCCTAGCCCTCACCCTAACCCTAACCCTCAACCTTACCCAAGACCTCACACTAACCCTAACACTAATCCTCAATCTAACCCTCACCCTCACCCTAACCCTAACCCTATCAATCACCCTAACCCTAACACTCACCCTTACCGTAAACCTCACAATCAGCCTAACCATCACCTTTACCCTTACCATCATCCTCACCCTAACCCTCACCCTAAACCTAAACCTCATCCTAACACTTACCCTAACAATAAACCTAACCATCACCCTAAATCTAACACTCACCCTCAACCTCATGCTCAGCCTAACCCTAAGCTTAAGCTTAAACCTTATCCTAACCCTCACCCTCACCCTAGCCCTCACCCTAACCCTAATCCGAAACCTAACCCTCACCCTAACCCTAACCATAACCATAACCCTAACCCTAATCCTCAGCCCTACACTCACCCTCAGTCTAAACCAAAGCCTAAGCCTAACCCTAACCCTAAAACTCACACTCACCCTCACCCTAACCTTAACCCTAACACTAACCTAACCCTAAACCTCAACCAAACCCTCCCCCTAAACCTAAATCTAACCCTAAAACTAGCCCACAACTTAACCCAAATACTAACCCTCACCCAAACACTAACCCTAACTCTCACCCTCACCATAGCCCACACCCTAATCCTAATCCTAACCATAATCCTCATCCTAACCCTCACCCTAACCCTAACCTTAACCCTCAGGCTGACCGTAACCCTAATCCTTCCCCTCCCCCTAACCCTTAACTTATCCCGAACCGTAACACTAACCCTAACCCTAACGCTAAACCTCGCCCTAACCCTAAACCTAAAGCTCAACCTCACCCTAGCCCTCAGCCTAATCTTAATCCTAACCCTAACCATCATCCTAACCCTCACCCTAACACTAACCCTACCCCTCACCCTCACCCTCAGCCTAACTCTAAACCTAAGCCTAACCATAATACTAATCCTAAACCTAAACCTAACCCTAACCCTAACCCTAATCCTACCACTCACCGTCATTCTAATCCTAATCCTAAACCTATCCCTCAAACTTACCCTAACCCTCAACCTCACTGTAACCCTAACCATCATCCTGACCCTCACCCTAATCCTAAGCCTAATTCTAAACCTTACCCTAACACTAACCCTAACCCTCACTCTCACCCTAACCATAATCATAACCCTAACCCTCATCCTAACTCTCACCATAACCCTAACCCTAACCATAACCCTAACCCTAATCATCACACCCACCATCAATCTCAGCCTAATTCTAAGCCTAAGCCTAAGCCTAACCCTAACCCTCACACTCACCCTCACCTTAAAACTAATCCTAACCCTAACCCTAAACCTCAACCTAACCCTCATCTTAACCTTAAACCTAACTCTAACCCTAACATTAACCCTCCAACTAACCCTAAATCTAACCCTAAACCTCACCGTCGTCCTAACCCTAATCCTAGCCGTAACCCTAAACCTAAACGTATCCCTCACCCTCACCCTCACCCTGACCCTCCCCATAACTCTAACCCTAACCCTATCCCTAACCATAATACTAATTCTAAACCTAAACGTAACCCTAACCCTAACCCTAATCCTATCACTCACCTTCATTCTAATCCTAATCCTAACCCTAAACCTCAACCTAACCCTAACCCTAAACATCACTGTAACCCTAACCCTCATCCTAACCCTCACCCTAAACCTCACCCTAATTCTAAACCTTACCCTAACACTAATCCTAACCTTCAACCTCACCCTAGCCCTCACCCTAACCCTAATCCTAACCCTACCACTAACCCTAACCCTAAAATCACCCTCACCTTTATCCTCAGCCTAACCCTAAGACTAAGCCTAACCCTAACCCTAACCCTCACACTCAACCTAACCCTTACACTAATCCTAACCCTAACCCTCAGCCTAACCCTCACCCTCACCCTAACCCTAACCCTAACACTAACCCTAACCCTAAACCTCACCCTAACCCTCCCCTTAACCCTAACTCTAACCCCAAACCTCACCCTCACCTAACGCTAAACCTAAACCTAACCCTAACCCTAACCCTAAACCTCTCCCTAACCCTAACCCTCACCCTTAACCTCAACCTCACCATAACTCTAACCCTAACCCTAACAATAAGAATAATCTTAACCCTAACCCTAACCAGAACCCTCACTGTCAGCCTCACCCTCATCACAAACTTAACACTAACCATAACAGTAACAATATTCCTAACCCTAACCCTAACCATAATCCTCACCCCCACAATCACCCTCAGCCTAACCCTAACACTAATCTTAATCCTAGCCCTAACCCTTACCTTAACACTAACACTAACACTAACCCTAAACCAAACCCTAAACCTAAACCTAAACCTAACCCTAATCCTCAGCCTCAACCTCACATTAACCCTAACCCTAACCCTATCCTTAACCCTAACCTACACCCTAACCCTCACCTAACCCTAACCTCACCCTCGCCTTCACCCTCATCCTAACCCAAAGACTAAACATAATCCTCACACTAAACATAATCCTCACCCTAACCCTAATACTAAACTTCACCCTCCCCCAAACACTCACCCTCAGCCTAAATCTAACCCTCATCCTATCCCTAACCCTAATCCTCACACTAACCTGAACCCTAACCCTCATCCTTACCCTAACCCTGACACTAACCCTAACTCTCACCCTCACCGTAAAGCTAACCCTAAACCTAACCCTCAACCTAACCCTCACCCTAACCGTAATGCTAACCCTAACCCTCACACTCACCCTAAACCTCACCCTAACCTTTACCCTCACCGTAAACCTAAACCAACCCTCACCCTCAACCTCACCCTATCTGTCACCCTAACCCTAACCGTAAACCTCACCCTAACCCTCACCCTCGCCCTCATTTTGACCCTACCCTTCACCCTCACCCTCACCCTTAAGCTAACCCTAAACCTAACCCACACCTTAACCCTCACTCTAACTGTAATGCTAACCCTAACCCTAACCCTCACACTCAGCCTAAACCTCACCCTAACCCTTACCCTCACCGTAAACCTAACCCCAAACCTAACCCTCACCCTCACCCTATCCGTCACCCTAACCTTAAGGCTAATCCTCACCATAACTCTCAACTTAAACCTAACCGTAATTCTTACCCTCACCCTAACCCTAATCCTATCCTTAACCCTGAACCTCACACTAACCCTAACCCTCACCCTCACTCTAACCCTCACCATCACCCTAACCTTTACCCTCACCCTAACCCTAAACTTTTCCGTAAACCTAACCCTAGCCCTAAACCTCACACTAAACCTAGCCCTCACCCTAACCATAACCCTACCCTCAAATTAACCCTCACCCTAACCCTAACAGTATCCCGCACCCTAACCCTAACACTTACCCTCACACTAACCTTAAACCTATGGCTAACCCTCTCCCTCAACTTAACCCTCACCCTCACCCTAAACTTTACCCTAACCCTAACCTTCAGAGTAATCCTAGCCCTCACCCTAAACCTAACCCTAACCCTCAACTTAACCCTCACCCTAACCCTATCCCTAACCCTAAACCTAACCCTCACAATCAACCTAGCCCTCAACCTAAATCTAATCCTAACCCTAACCCTCACACTAACCCTTACCCTCACCCTTACCGTAACCCTCATCCTCACAATAACCCTCACAATAACACTCACCCGAACCCTAACCCTAACCCTCACACTAACCCTCACCCTCACTCTAACACTAACCCTCACCCTAAATCTAAACCTAAGCCTAACTCTAACCCTCACCCTAATCCTCACGCTCACCCTAACCCTAACCCTAACCCTCACCCTCATCCTAAACCTTAATCTCAGCCTCAACCTAACCCTTACACTAAACCTAACCTTCACCCTAACCCTCACCCTCAGCCTAACTCTAACTCTAACTCTAATCCAAACCCTCACCTTCAGCCTCACGCTAACCCTAACCCTAAACCTCACCCTCATACTGACCCTAACCCTAATCTTCACCCTTGCACTCAACCTCACCGTAACCCTAACCATAACCCTAACCCTTACCCTAAACCTCACCCTCACCCTCACCCTAACCCTAACCTTAAACGTAACCCTCACCCTAACCCTAATGCTAGCCCTAACCCTCATACTCACCCTAAACCTCACCCTAACCCTTAACCTCACCGTAAACCTAACCCTAACCCTATCCCTAACCCTAACCTTCAACCTAACCCTCAACCTAACCCTAACCCTATGCCTAACCCTCACCCTCATCCTAAACCTCACATTCACCCTAACCCTAACCGTTACCCTCTCTAACATCCTAACCCTATCCCAAAACCTAACCCTAACAAGAACGCTAACCCTCAGCCTAACCCTGACCAGAACCCGAACCCGTAACCTCACACTAACCCTAACCATTTCCCTAAATCTAACCCTCACACTACCACTTAACCTCACCCTCACATTAACCCGACCACTCACCCTAACCCTCATCCTAACCTTAAGCCTATCCCTAACCCTCACTCTAACAATAACCCTAAACCTTAACCTAACCCTAACCCTCACACTCACCCTCACCCTCAGCCTAACACTAACACTAAACCTAACCATAACCCTCACCCTCATCCTAACTCTAACCCTAACCCTAATCCTAACCCTCATACTCTCCCTAACCCTCACAGTTACCCTAAACCTAAGCCTCACCCTATACCTAACCCTCACCCTAATCCTAACTCTCACCCTAACCCTAACCATACCCCTCAAGCTAACCCTTACCCTAACCCTAAATATAACCCTCACCCTAACACTAACCCTCACCCCCACCCTAACCCTCACCCTCACCTGAAACCTCAACCACATTCTAACCCTCATCCTCGCCCTAAATAAAACCCTAACACTAACCCTCACCTTAAACCTAACCCTAACCCTCACCCTCAGCCTAACCTTAACTCTAACCCTAATCCTAACCCTAAACCTCAACCTCACCCTGACCGTCACCCTAAACCTTACCCTCAACCTAACCCTAACCCTAACCCTAACCCTCACACTAAACCTAACCCTCACCATTACCCTAAGCCTCACCCTCACCCTAACCCCCACACTAATCCTAAACCTAACCCTCACCCTAACCCTAACGCTAACCTTCACACTAAACCTCATCCTAACCCTTATTCTCACCCTAACCCTAACAGTAAAACTAACACTAACCCTCACACGAACCCTAACCCTCCCCCTAACCCTAACCCTTACCCTCATCTTAACCTTAACCCTCACCTTAACCGTCACCCTCACCGTCACCCTACCCCTCACCCTAACCCTAACTCTAACCCTCACCTTAACCATAACCCTCACCCCAACCCTCAACCTCAAACAAATCCTCACCCTAACCCTAACAATAAATTAACTGAGCCCCTCACCCTCACCTTAACCCTCACCCTAAGCCTCATCCTCACCCTAGCCCTGAAATTAACACTAAACCTAATCATAACCCTCACCCTAATCCTAAACGTCACCCTCACCCTAGCCCTCAATTTAAGCCTAACCCTAATCCTAACCCTCACCCTCACCCTAACCCTCACCCTAACACTTACCCTCACCCTAATCCTAACCCTAAACCTAACCCAAACCCTCACACTAAGCCTAACCCTATCCCTCACCTTTACCCGAACCCTAACCCTAACACTAACCCACACCCTAACCCTCACCCTAACACTCACGGTAACCCTAACACTCATTCTCACCCTAACCCTCAACCTAAACCTAACCCTCACATTAACCTAACCTTCAATTTAACCCTAACCCTAAACCTCACCATTACCCTCATCCTAACCGGAGCCCTAACCCTCACCATGACCCTAAACCTAACTCTCAGCCTCAACCTAGCCCTCATCCTAACCCTAATCCTAACTTTCACCCTCACCCTAACCCTCACCCTAACCGTAACCCTCACCGTCACAATAACCCTCACCCTAACCCTAACCCTAAACCTAAACCTAATCCTCACCCTAACACTCACCCTCACGATAACCCTAACCCTCACATTAACCCTCACCCTAAACCTAAACCTAAGCCTAACCCTAACCCACACCGTAACCCTAATCCTAAACAAAACCCTCACCCTCACCCTAACCCTCACCCTAACCCTTAACCTCAGCCTCAGCCTAACCCTCACACTAACCCTAACCCTCACCCTAACCCTAAACCTAAACGTCACCCTCACACTAACCCACACCATCATCCTAAGTCTCACCCTCACCTTAACCCTAACCCTATCCCTAACCCTCACCCTAACCCTAAACCTAAACCTCACGCTAACCCTAACCCTACCCTTAACCATCAACCAAACCATAGCCCTCACCCTAACCCTAATCCTAACCATAACCATCACATAAACATAACCCTCACAATAACCCGAACCCTCACCCTCACCCTAAAGCTCACCCAAACACTAACCCTCACCCTAACCCTCACACTAATCGTATCCCTAAACCTAAGCCTAACCCTCAACCTAAACCTCAACCTAACCCTAACCCTAACCCTTACCCTCACTCTAACCCTACACCTATCCCTCACCCTCACCCTAACCCTCACCTTAACTCTTAACCTCACCCTCACCCTAAACCTCACACTTACCCTAACCCTCACCCTAACACTCACCCACATTCTAAACCTAAACCTCACTGTCACCCTCACCCTCACCCACAGCCTAAATCTAAACCTAACCCTAATCCTGGCCCTCACCCTAACCTTAAACATCAAACTCACCCTCAACCTCATCCTCAGCCTAACTCTAACCCTAACCCTAATCCTAGCCCTCACCTTTTCCCTCACCCTCAACGTCACCCTCACCCTCACCCTCACCCTAACTCTAACAATAACCCTAACCCTAACCCTAACCCTAACTCTAAACCTAACCCTAAACTTAACTGTTACCCTAACCCTAACCCTCACCCTAAACCTAACCCTAACCCTCACACTAAACCTAGCCCTGACCCTAACCCTTACCCTCACCCAAACCATAACCCTCACCCTCACAATAACCTTCACAATAACCCTAACCCAAACCCTAACTCTAACCCTCACCCTAAACCTCACACTCAATCTAACCGTAAACCTCACCCTAACCCTCTTCCTAAACCTAACCCTAAGCCTAACTCTAACCCTCACCCTAAACTTCACGCTCACCCTAATCCTAAACCTAACCCTCAACCTCACCCTATCACTCACACTAAAACTTAAGCTCAGCCCCAATCTAACCCTTACACTAACCCTAACCCTCACCTTAACCCTCATCCTCATCCTAACTCTAAACCTAACTCTAATCCGAACCCTCACCCTCAGACTCACACTAACCCTAATCCTAAACCTCACCCTCATCGTTACCCTCACCATAACCCTCAACCTCTCCCTCAGCCTCACCCTAAACCTATCCCTAGCCCTCACCCTAAACCTATAACTCACCCTAACCTTAACCCTAACCCTCACCCTCAACCTCACCCTAAACCTAACCCTAAACTTAACCCTCAGCTTAACCCTAATGCTAGCCCTAACCCTCACCCTCAACCTAAACCTCACCTTCACCCTAACCCTGATCCTTAACCTCACCTTAACCCTATCCCTAACCCAAACCCTCACACTAACCCTAACCCTCACCCTCACCCTAACCCTCAGCCTCACCCTAACCCTTACCCTCTCCCTAACCCTAATCCTATCCCTAAACATATCCCTAGCCCTAAACCTCACACTAAACCTTGCCCTCACCCGAACTATAACCTACCCTCACCTTAACCCTCACCCTAACCCTAACCCTATCCCTCACCCTAACCCTAACCCTTACCCTTACCCTAAAACTAACCCTATACCTAACCCTGACACTAACCTTAACCCTCAATCTAACACTAACCCTCAACCTCACCTTAAAACTTAACCTCACCCTCATCCTAACCCAAACCCTAAACGTCACCCTCACCCTAACCCTCACCCTCAGCCTAACCCTAACCCTCACCCTAACCCTAAACCTAACCCTCACACTAACCCTAACCCTCACCCTCACCCTCACCCTAACACTCATGGTAACCCTAACGCTCATTCTCACACCAAACCTCACCTTAACACTAACCCTCACACTAAACCTAAACCTCATCCTAACCCTAAACTTTACCCTCACCAAAAACTAAAAATAACTCTCACCCTCAACCTAGCCCTCACCCTACCAATAATCATTACTCTACCTTAACCCTAAACGTTACCCTCAACCTCAAAATAAACCTCACCCTAACCCTAACCCTAAACCTAACTCTAATCCTCACCCCAACCCTAAACCTCTCCATCACCATTACCCTCACCCTAAACCTCACCCTAACCATAATTTTAAGCCTAAGCCTAACCCTCACCCTAACCCTCACCCTAACCCTAATCTTAAACCAAACCCTCAGCATCACCCTAACCCTTAAACTGAGCCTCACTCTAACCCTCACACTAACCCTAACCCTCACCCTAACCCTAAGCATTATCATCACCCTCACCCTCAGCCTCACGCTCAGCCTAACCCTAAACCTAATGTTAATCCTAAACCTGACCCTAACCCTGACCCTAACCCTAACCCTAACCCTCACCTTCACCCTCACCCTAACCCTAACGCTTGCCCTCAACCTCAACCTATCCCTAATCCTAACCCTCACCATGACCCTAAACCTCACCCGAAACCTAACCCTAATTCTCACCCTCACCCTCACACTAACCCTAACCCTAACCCTCACCCTAAACCTCACCCTCACCCTAATGCTAACCCTAACCCTCACACTCACCCTAAAACTCACCCTAACACTTAACCTCACCGTTAACCTAATCCTAACCCTCACCCTCACCCTAAAAGTAACCGTACCCTAACCATAACCCTAACCCTAACCCTCAACCTAACCCTCACCTTAATGCTAACCCTAACCCTAAACCTCAACCTATCCCTCACCCTAACCCTAACCCTATCCCTAACCCTCACCCTTACCCTAACCCTCACCCTCACCTTAATCCTTACCCTCACACTAACCTAAACCTATCCCTAACACTAACCCTCACACTAACCCTAACCCTCAACATAACCTTACCCCTACCCCTCAATTTAACCTTCATCCTAACCCTAAAATTCATCCTAAGCCTCACCCTAATCCTAACCCTAAACCTCACCCTCACCCAAACCCGAACCCTCACAATAACCCTAAACCTAACCTTAACTCTTACCTAACTAAAACCCACAACCTCACCCTCACCCTCACCCTAACCCTCACCCTTACCCTAGCCCTCAATCTAACCCTAAACCTAATCCGCAATCTCACCCTAACAATCACCCTAAACCTAACCCTATCCCTCACCCTAACACTAACCCTAACCCTAAACCTCAAGATCATACTAATCCTCACCCTATCCTTTACCTTTACCTAACCGAAACCCTCAACCTCACCCTCACACTCACCCTAACCCTCCACATTAACCTAGATGTCAACCTAACCCTCAAACTAACCCTCACCATCACCCTCACCTTCACACTCAGCCTAGCACTAACACTGAACCTAACCCTAACCCTTAACCTCACCCTCACCCTAACCCTCACACTAAACCTAACCCTCACACTAACCCTAACCCTAAATGTCACCCTCACCCTAACCCTCACCCTCAGCATAACTCTAACCCTTACCCTATCCCTAACCCTAATCCTCACACTAACCCTAACCCTAAACCTCACCCTTACCCTAAACCTAACCCTAACCCATACCCTAACCCTCACCCTAAAACTTACGCTAAACCTAAAACTCATTCTCACCCTAACCGTCACACTAAACCTAACCCTCAATCTAACCCTAACCCTACGCCTCACCATTACCCTCATCCTAAACGAAACCCTAACCCTCACCATAACCCTAAACCTAACTCTCACCCTCAACCTAGCCCTCACCATAACCCTAATCCTAACCCTAACCCTCACCCTCACCCTAACCCTCACCCTAAACATAACCCTCACCATCATAATAACGCTCACCCTAGCACTAACCCTAATCCTAATTCTAATCCTCACCCTAACACTCACCCTCACCATAACCCTAACCCTCACCCTAACTCTCACCGTAAACCTAACCCTAAGCCAAACCCTAAAACTCCGCCTAACCCTAATCCTAAACACAACCCTCACCCTCACCCTCACCCTAACCCTCACCCTAACCCTTAACCTCTGCCTCACCCTAACCCTCTCCCTAAACCTAAACATAATCGTCACCCTCAACCTCACCCTCACCCTCAGCCTAACTCTAACCCTAAGCTAATCTGAACCCTCACCCTCACCCTCAACCTAACCCTCAGCCTCTCCCTCACCCTCTCCCTAACCCTAACCCTAACCCTAACCCTAAACCTCACCCTCACCCTAAAAGTAACCCTAAACCTAACCCTCACCCTAACCCTCACCGTAACTGTAAAACTAACCCTAAACTTCACACTCACCCTAAACCTCAACTTAACCCTTACCCTCACCGTAAACCTAACCCCAACCCTAACCCTCACCCTAACCCTATCTGTCACCCTAAACCTAACGCTAACCCTCACCCTAACCCTCACCCTAAACCTAACCATAACCCTCAACCTATCTCTCAACCTAACCCTAATCCTATCACTAACGCTCAACCTCACCCTGAACCTCACCCTCACCCTGACCCTAAATCTTACCCACACCCTAACCATAAACCTGTCCCTAACCCTAACGTTCACACTAACTCTAAACCTCACCCTCATCCTAACCCTAATCCTTACCCTCCCACTAACCCTAACACTAATCCTCACACTAAACCTAACCCTCACCCTCACCCTAATCCTCTTCTTCACCCTAACCCTTATCATCACCCTAAACCTAATCCTATCCCTAGACCTAACTCTAAATCTAAAGCTGACACTAAAACTAGCCCTCACCCAAACCATAAACCTACACTCACCTTAATCCTCACCTTAATCCTAACCCTCACCCTAACCCTAACCCTTAGCCTCACCCTAACCCTAACCCTATCCCTAACCCTCTACCTCACCCTATGCCTCAACATCACCCTAACACTAACCCTTACCCTCACCCTAACCCTAACACTATCCCTAACCCTAACACTCACACTAACACTAACCCTCATCCTCACCCTAACACTCACCCTCACCCTAACCCTTACCCTAACTCTAACCCTAACCCTAACCCTAACCGTAAACCTCACAGTAATCCTAACCCTCACATTAAACCTAACCCTATCCCTCAACTTAACCCTCACCCTAACCCTAACCTTAATGCTCACCGTAACCAAAAACCTAACCCAGACCTTCACCCTAAACCTCACCCTAACACTAATCCTAACCCTAACCCTCACCCTAACCTTAAACCTCAACCTAATCCACACCCTAAACCTCACCCTATCCCTATCCCTGACACAAGCCCTAACACTCAACCTAATCATCACCCTAACCCTCACCCTAATGCTAAACCTAACACTAAACCTCACCCTAACCCTCACCCTAACCCTAAACATAAACCTCAACCTCAACCTAGCCCTCATGCTAACCCTAATCCTAACCCTAACCCTCACCCTAACCCTTACCCTCACCCAAACCATAACCCTCACCCTCACAATAACCTTCACAATAACCCTAACCCAAACCCTAACTCTAACCCTCACCCTAAACCTCACACTCAATCTAACCGTAAACCTCACCCTAACCCTCTTCCTAAACCTAACCCTAAGCCTAACTCTAACCCTCACCCTAAACTTCACGCTCACCCTAATCCTAAACCTAACCCTCAACCTCACCCTATCACTCACACTAAAACTTAAGCTCAGCCCCAATCTAACCCTTACACTAACCCTAACCCTCACCTTAACCCTCATCCTCATCCTAACTCTAAACCTAACTCTAATCCGAACCCTCACCCTCAGACTCACACTAACC
The DNA here is from genome assembly GCF_024711535.1 of Dipodomys merriami. Classification (NCBI taxonomy): domain Eukaryota; kingdom Metazoa; phylum Chordata; class Mammalia; order Rodentia; family Heteromyidae; genus Dipodomys; species Dipodomys merriami. The sequence goes on from NW_027206257.1 coordinate 1,907,008, forward strand.
CTAATCCTAAACCTCACCCTCATCGTTACCCTCACCATAACCCTCAACCTCTCCCTCAGCCTCACCCTAAACCTATCCCTAGCCCTCACCCTAAACCTATAACTCACCCTAACCTTAACCCTAACCCTCACCCTCAACCTCACCCTAAACCTAACCCTAAACTTAACCCTCAGCTTAACCCTAATGCTAGCCCTAACCCTCACCCTCAACCTAAACCTCACCTTCACCCTAACCCTGATCCTTAACCTCACCTTAACCCTATCCCTAACCCAAACCCTCACACTAACCCTAACCCTCACCCTCACCCTAACCCTCAGCCTCACCCTAACCCTTACCCTCTCCCTAACCCTAATCCTATCCCTAAACATATCCCTAGCCCTAAACCTCACACTAAACCTTGCCCTCACCCGAACTATAACCTACCCTCACCTTAACCCTCACCCTAACCCTAACCCTATCCCTCACCCTAACCCTAACCCTTACCCTTACCCTAAAACTAACCCTATACCTAACCCTGACACTAACCTTAACCCTCAATCTAACACTAACCCTCAACCTCACCTTAAAACTTAACCTCACCCTCATCCTAACCCAAACCCTAAACGTCACCCTCACCCTAACCCTCACCCTCAGCCTAACCCTAACCCTCACCCTAACCCTAAACCTAACCCTCACACTAACCCTAACCCTCACCCTCACCCTCACCCTAACACTCATGGTAACCCTAACGCTCATTCTCACACCAAACCTCACCTTAACACTAACCCTCACACTAAACCTAAACCTCATCCTAACCCTAAACTTTACCCTCACCAAAAACTAAAAATAACTCTCACCCTCAACCTAGCCCTCACCCTACCAATAATCATTACTCTACCTTAACCCTAAACGTTACCCTCAACCTCAAAATAAACCTCACCCTAACCCTAACCCTAAACCTAACTCTAATCCTCACCCCAACCCTAAACCTCTCCATCACCATTACCCTCACCCTAAACCTCACCCTAACCATAATTTTAAGCCTAAGCCTAACCCTCACCCTAACCCTCACCCTAACCCTAATCTTAAACCAAACCCTCAGCATCACCCTAACCCTTAAACTGAGCCTCACTCTAACCCTCACACTAACCCTAACCCTCACCCTAACCCTAAGCATTATCATCACCCTCACCCTCAGCCTCACGCTCAGCCTAACCCTAAACCTAATGTTAATCCTAAACCTGACCCTAACCCTGACCCTAACCCTAACCCTAACCCTCACCTTCACCCTCACCCTAACCCTAACGCTTGCCCTCAACCTCAACCTATCCCTAATCCTAACCCTCACCATGACCCTAAACCTCACCCGAAACCTAACCCTAATTCTCACCCTCACCCTCACACTAACCCTAACCCTAACCCTCACCCTAAACCTCACCCTCACCCTAATGCTAACCCTAACCCTCACACTCACCCTAAAACTCACCCTAACACTTAACCTCACCGTTAACCTAATCCTAACCCTCACCCTCACCCTAAAAGTAACCGTACCCTAACCATAACCCTAACCCTAACCCTCAACCTAACCCTCACCTTAATGCTAACCCTAACCCTAAACCTCAACCTATCCCTCACCCTAACCCTAACCCTATCCCTAACCCTCACCCTTACCCTAACCCTCACCCTCACCTTAATCCTTACCCTCACACTAACCTAAACCTATCCCTAACACTAACCCTCACACTAACCCTAACCCTCAACATAACCTTACCCCTACCCCTCAATTTAACCTTCATCCTAACCCTAAAATTCATCCTAAGCCTCACCCTAATCCTAACCCTAAACCTCACCCTCACCCAAACCCGAACCCTCACAATAACCCTAAACCTAACCTTAACTCTTACCTAACTAAAACCCACAACCTCACCCTCACCCTCACCCTAACCCTCACCCTTACCCTAGCCCTCAATCTAACCCTAAACCTAATCCGCAATCTCACCCTAACAATCACCCTAAACCTAACCCTATCCCTCACCCTAACACTAACCCTAACCCTAAACCTCAAGATCATACTAATCCTCACCCTATCCTTTACCTTTACCTAACCGAAACCCTCAACCTCACCCTCACACTCACCCTAACCCTCCACATTAACCTAGATGTCAACCTAACCCTCAAACTAACCCTCACCATCACCCTCACCTTCACACTCAGCCTAGCACTAACACTGAACCTAACCCTAACCCTTAACCTCACCCTCACCCTAACCCTCACACTAAACCTAACCCTCACACTAACCCTAACCCTAAATGTCACCCTCACCCTAACCCTCACCCTCAGCATAACTCTAACCCTTACCCTATCCCTAACCCTAATCCTCACACTAACCCTAACCCTAAACCTCACCCTTACCCTAAACCTAACCCTAACCCATACCCTAACCCTCACCCTAAAACTTACGCTAAACCTAAAACTCATTCTCACCCTAACCGTCACACTAAACCTAACCCTCAATCTAACCCTAACCCTACGCCTCACCATTACCCTCATCCTAAACGAAACCCTAACCCTCACCATAACCCTAAACCTAACTCTCACCCTCAACCTAGCCCTCACCATAACCCTAATCCTAACCCTAACCCTCACCCTCACCCTAACCCTCACCCTAAACATAACCCTCACCATCATAATAACGCTCACCCTAGCACTAACCCTAATCCTAATTCTAATCCTCACCCTAACACTCACCCTCACCATAACCCTAACCCTCACCCTAACTCTCACCGTAAACCTAACCCTAAGCCAAACCCTAAAACTCCGCCTAACCCTAATCCTAAACACAACCCTCACCCTCACCCTCACCCTAACCCTCACCCTAACCCTTAACCTCTGCCTCACCCTAACCCTCTCCCTAAACCTAAACATAATCGTCACCCTCAACCTCACCCTCACCCTCAGCCTAACTCTAACCCTAAGCTAATCTGAACCCTCACCCTCACCCTCAACCTAACCCTCAGCCTCTCCCTCACCCTCTCCCTAACCCTAACCCTAACCCTAACCCTAAACCTCACCCTCACCCTAAAAGTAACCCTAAACCTAACCCTCACCCTAACCCTCACCGTAACTGTAAAACTAACCCTAAACTTCACACTCACCCTAAACCTCAACTTAACCCTTACCCTCACCGTAAACCTAACCCCAACCCTAACCCTCACCCTAACCCTATCTGTCACCCTAAACCTAACGCTAACCCTCACCCTAACCCTCACCCTAAACCTAACCATAACCCTCAACCTATCTCTCAACCTAACCCTAATCCTATCACTAACGCTCAACCTCACCCTGAACCTCACCCTCACCCTGACCCTAAATCTTACCCACACCCTAACCATAAACCTGTCCCTAACCCTAACGTTCACACTAACTCTAAACCTCACCCTCATCCTAACCCTAATCCTTACCCTCCCACTAACCCTAACACTAATCCTCACACTAAACCTAACCCTCACCCTCACCCTAATCCTCTTCTTCACCCTAACCCTTATCATCACCCTAAACCTAATCCTATCCCTAGACCTAACTCTAAATCTAAAGCTGACACTAAAACTAGCCCTCACCCAAACCATAAACCTACACTCACCTTAATCCTCACCTTAATCCTAACCCTCACCCTAACCCTAACCCTTAGCCTCACCCTAACCCTAACCCTATCCCTAACCCTCTACCTCACCCTATGCCTCAACATCACCCTAACACTAACCCTTACCCTCACCCTAACCCTAACACTATCCCTAACCCTAACACTCACACTAACACTAACCCTCATCCTCACCCTAACACTCACCCTCACCCTAACCCTTACCCTAACTCTAACCCTAACCCTAACCCTAACCGTAAACCTCACAGTAATCCTAACCCTCACATTAAACCTAACCCTATCCCTCAACTTAACCCTCACCCTAACCCTAACCTTAATGCTCACCGTAACCAAAAACCTAACCCAGACCTTCACCCTAAACCTCACCCTAACACTAATCCTAACCCTAACCCTCACCCTAACCTTAAACCTCAACCTAATCCACACCCTAAACCTCACCCTATCCCTATCCCTGACACAAGCCCTAACACTCAACCTAATCATCACCCTAACCCTCACCCTAATGCTAAACCTAACACTAAACCTCACCCTAACCCTCACCCTAACCCTAAACATAAACCTCAACCTCAACCTAGCCCTCATGCTAACCCTAATCCTAACCCTAACCCTCACCCTAACCCTTACCCTCACCCAAACCATAACCCTCACCCTCACAATAACCTTCACAATAACCCTAACCCAAACCCTAACTCTAACCCTCACCCTAAACCTCACACTCAATCTAACCGTAAACCTCACCCTAACCCTCTTCCTAAACCTAACCCTAAGCCTAACTCTAACCCTCACCCTAAACTTCACGCTCACCCTAATCCTAAACCTAACCCTCAACCTCACCCTATCACTCACACTAAAACTTAAGCTCAGCCCCAATCTAACCCTTACACTAACCCTAACCCTCACCTTAACCCTCATCCTCATCCTAACTCTAAACCTAACTCTAATCCGAACCCTCACCCTCAGACTCACACTAACCCTAATCCTAAACCTCACCCTCATCGTTACCCTCACCATAACCCTCAACCTCTCCCTCAGCCTCACCCTAAACCTATCCCTAGCCCTCACCCTAAACCTATAACTCACCCTAACCTTAACCCTAACCCTCACCCTCAACCTCACCCTAAACCTAACCCTAAACTTAACCCTCAGCTTAACCCTAATGCTAGCCCTAACCCTCACCCTCAACCTAAACCTCACCTTCACCCTAACCCTGATCCTTAACCTCACCTTAACCCTATCCCTAACCCAAACCCTCACACTAACCCTAACCCTCACCCTCACCCTAACCCTCAGCCTCACCCTAACCCTTACCCTCTCCCTAACCCTAATCCTATCCCTAAACATATCCCTAGCCCTAAACCTCACACTAAACCTTGCCCTCACCCGAACTATAACCTACCCTCACCTTAACCCTCACCCTAACCCTAACCCTATCCCTCACCCTAACCCTAACCCTTACCCTTACCCTAAAACTAACCCTATACCTAACCCTGACACTAACCTTAACCCTCAATCTAACACTAACCCTCAACCTCACCTTAAAACTTAACCTCACCCTCATCCTAACCCAAACCCTAAACGTCACCCTCACCCTAACCCTCACCCTCAGCCTAACCCTAACCCTCACCCTAACCCTAAACCTAACCCTCACACTAACCCTAACCCTCACCCTCACCCTCACCCTAACACTCATGGTAACCCTAACGCTCATTCTCACACCAAACCTCACCTTAACACTAACCCTCACACTAAACCTAAACCTCATCCTAACCCTAAACTTTACCCTCACCAAAAACTAAAAATAACTCTCACCCTCAACCTAGCCCTCACCCTACCAATAATCATTACTCTACCTTAACCCTAAACGTTACCCTCAACCTCAAAATAAACCTCACCCTAACCCTAACCCTAAACCTAACTCTAATCCTCACCCCAACCCTAAACCTCTCCATCACCATTACCCTCACCCTAAACCTCACCCTAACCATAATTTTAAGCCTAAGCCTAACCCTCACCCTAACCCTCACCCTAACCCTAATCTTAAACCAAACCCTCAGCATCACCCTAACCCTTAAACTGAGCCTCACTCTAACCCTCACACTAACCCTAACCCTCACCCTAACCCTAAGCATTATCATCACCCTCACCCTCAGCCTCACGCTCAGCCTAACCCTAAACCTAATGTTAATCCTAAACCTGACCCTAACCCTGACCCTAACCCTAACCCTAACCCTCACCTTCACCCTCACCCTAACCCTAACGCTTGCCCTCAACCTCAACCTATCCCTAATCCTAACCCTCACCATGACCCTAAACCTCACCCGAAACCTAACCCTAATTCTCACCCTCACCCTCACACTAACCCTAACCCTAACCCTCACCCTAAACCTCACCCTCACCCTAATGCTAACCCTAACCCTCACACTCACCCTAAAACTCACCCTAACACTTAACCTCACCGTTAACCTAATCCTAACCCTCACCCTCACCCTAAAAGTAACCGTACCCTAACCATAACCCTAACCCTAACCCTCAACCTAACCCTCACCTTAATGCTAACCCTAACCCTAAACCTCAACCTATCCCTCACCCTAACCCTAACCCTATCCCTAACCCTCACCCTTACCCTAACCCTCACCCTCACCTTAATCCTTACCCTCACACTAACCTAAACCTATCCCTAACACTAACCCTCACACTAACCCTAACCCTCAACATAACCTTACCCCTACCCCTCAATTTAACCTTCATCCTAACCCTAAAATTCATCCTAAGCCTCACCCTAATCCTAACCCTAAACCTCACCCTCACCCAAACCCGAACCCTCACAATAACCCTAAACCTAACCTTAACTCTTACCTAACTAAAACCCACAACCTCACCCTCACCCTCACCCTAACCCTCACCCTTACCCTAGCCCTCAATCTAACCCTAAACCTAATCCGCAATCTCACCCTAACAATCACCCTAAACCTAACCCTATCCCTCACCCTAACACTAACCCTAACCCTAAACCTCAAGATCATACTAATCCTCACCCTATCCTTTACCTTTACCTAACCGAAACCCTCAACCTCACCCTCACACTCACCCTAACCCTCCACATTAACCTAGATGTCAACCTAACCCTCAAACTAACCCTCACCATCACCCTCACCTTCACACTCAGCCTAGCACTAACACTGAACCTAACCCTAACCCTTAACCTCACCCTCACCCTAACCCTCACACTAAACCTAACCCTCACACTAACCCTAACCCTAAATGTCACCCTCACCCTAACCCTCACCCTCAGCATAACTCTAACCCTTACCCTATCCCTAACCCTAATCCTCACACTAACCCTAACCCTAAACCTCACCCTTACCCTAAACCTAACCCTAACCCATACCCTAACCCTCACCCTAAAACTTACGCTAAACCTAAAACTCATTCTCACCCTAACCGTCACACTAAACCTAACCCTCAATCTAACCCTAACCCTACGCCTCACCATTACCCTCATCCTAAACGAAACCCTAACCCTCACCATAACCCTAAACCTAACTCTCACCCTCAACCTAGCCCTCACCATAACCCTAATCCTAACCCTAACCCTCACCCTCACCCTAACCCTCACCCTAAACATAACCCTCACCATCATAATAACGCTCACCCTAGCACTAACCCTAATCCTAATTCTAATCCTCACCCTAACACTCACCCTCACCATAACCCTAACCCTCACCCTAACTCTCACCGTAAACCTAACCCTAAGCCAAACCCTAAAACTCCGCCTAACCCTAATCCTAAACACAACCCTCACCCTCACCCTCACCCTAACCCTCACCCTAACCCTTAACCTCTGCCTCACCCTAACCCTCTCCCTAAACCTAAACATAATCGTCACCCTCAACCTCACCCTCACCCTCAGCCTAACTCTAACCCTAAGCTAATCTGAACCCTCACCCTCACCCTCAACCTAACCCTCAGCCTCTCCCTCACCCTCTCCCTAACCCTAACCCTAACCCTAACCCTAAACCTCACCCTCACCCTAAAAGTAACCCTAAACCTAACCCTCACCCTAACCCTCACCGTAACTGTAAAACTAACCCTAAACTTCACACTCACCCTAAACCTCAACTTAACCCTTACCCTCACCGTAAACCTAACCCCAACCCTAACCCTCACCCTAACCCTATCTGTCACCCTAAACCTAACGCTAACCCTCACCCTAACCCTCACCCTAAACCTAACCATAACCCTCAACCTATCTCTCAACCTAACCCTAATCCTATCACTAACGCTCAACCTCACCCTGAACCTCACCCTCACCCTGACCCTAAATCTTACCCACACCCTAACCATAAACCTGTCCCTAACCCTAACGTTCACACTAACTCTAAACCTCACCCTCATCCTAACCCTAATCCTTACCCTCCCACTAACCCTAACACTAATCCTCACACTAAACCTAACCCTCACCCTCACCCTAATCCTCTTCTTCACCCTAACCCTTATCATCACCCTAAACCTAATCCTATCCCTAGACCTAACTCTAAATCTAAAGCTGACACTAAAACTAGCCCTCACCCAAACCATAAACCTACACTCACCTTAATCCTCACCTTAATCCTAACCCTCACCCTAACCCTAACCCTTAGCCTCACCCTAACCCTAACCCTATCCCTAACCCTCTACCTCACCCTATGCCTCAACATCACCCTAACACTAACCCTTACCCTCACCCTAACCCTAACACTATCCCTAACCCTAACACTCACACTAACACTAACCCTCATCCTCACCCTAACACTCACCCTCACCCTAACCCTTACCCTAACTCTAACCCTAACCCTAACCCTAACCGTAAACCTCACAGTAATCCTAACCCTCACATTAAACCTAACCCTATCCCTCAACTTAACCCTCACCCTAACCCTAACCTTAATGCTCACCGTAACCAAAAACCTAACCCAGACCTTCACCCTAAACCTCACCCTAACACTAATCCTAACCCTAACCCTCACCCTAACCTTAAACCTCAACCTAATCCACACCCTAAACCTCACCCTATCCCTATCCCTGACACAAGCCCTAACACTCAACCTAATCATCACCCTAACCCTCACCCTAATGCTAAACCTAACACTAAACCTCACCCTAACCCTCACCCTAACCCTAAACATAAACCTCAACCTCAACCTAGCCCTCATGCTAACCCTAATCCTAACCCTAACCCTCACCCTAACCCTTACCCTCACCCAAACCATAACCCTCACCCTCACAATAACCTTCACAATAACCCTAACCCAAACCCTAACTCTAACCCTCACCCTAAACCTCACACTCAATCTAACCGTAAACCTCACCCTAACCCTCTTCCTAAACCTAACCCTAAGCCTAACTCTAACCCTCACCCTAAACTTCACGCTCACCCTAATCCTAAACCTAACCCTCAACCTCACCCTATCACTCACACTAAAACTTAAGCTCAGCCCCAATCTAACCCTTACACTAACCCTAACCCTCACCTTAACCCTCATCCTCATCCTAACTCTAAACCTAACTCTAATCCGAACCCTCACCCTCAGACTCACACTAACCCTAATCCTAAACCTCACCCTCATCGTTACCCTCACCATAACCCTCAACCTCTCCCTCAGCCTCACCCTAAACCTATCCCTAGCCCTCACCCTAAACCTATAACTCACCCTAACCCTAACCCTAACCCTCACCCTCAACCTCACCCTAAACCTAACCCTAAACTTAACCCTCAGCTTAACCCTAATGCTAGCCCTAACCCTCACACTCACCCGAAAACTCACCCTAACCCTTACCCTCACCATAAACCTAACTCTAACCCTAACCCTCAACCTCAACCTAACCCTCACAGTAACCCTAACCCTAACCCTCACCCTAACCCTCACCCTAACCCTAAGCCTAACCCTTATCCTCACCCTAGCTCTCACCCTAAACCTAATCCTAACCCTAACCCTCACACTAACCCTAACCCTCACCCCAACCCTAACCCTCACCCTCAAACTAAACCTCACCCTAACCCTACCTCTAACCCTCACCCTAACCCTCACCCTATCCCTATCCCTGACACCAACCCTAACCCTCAACCTACCCCTCACGCTAAACCTCACCCTAACCCTAACACTAAACCTCACCCCAACCCTCACACTAACGCATAACCTCACCTTCACCCAAACCCTCACACTTATCCTAACCCTCACCTTAACCCTAAATATAAACTTCAACCTAACTCTAACCCAGACCCTCGGCTTAACTCTAACCCTCACCCTAACCATAACCCTATCCATAACCCTCACCATAACCCTAACCCTAACTCTCATCCTCAACCTAACCCTAACCCTAACCCTCACCCTAAACCTCACAATCACCCTCAAAATAACCCTAACTCGAACCCTAAATCTAAACTTCACCCTAAACCTCACCTCACTCTAACCCTAAACCTCACCCTAACACTCACCCTATCCCTATCCCTGACACTAACCCTAACTCTCAACCTAACCCTCATCCTAACGCTCACCCTAACCCTAACCCTAACACTAAACCTCACACTAACCCTCACCCTGACCCTTAAACTCACCCTCACCCTAACCCTCACACTAATCCTAACCCTCACCCTAATCCTAAACTTGACCATCACCCTCAACCTAGCCCTCACCCTAACCCTAACCTCTAACCCTAACCCTCACCCTAACCCTAACCCTAACCCTCACCTTAACCCTAAATCTAAATCTAACCCTAAGCTTATCCCTCACCCTCACCAGAGCCCTCACCCTAAACCTAATCCTAACGTTAACCCTCACCTAACACTAACACTCAACCTAACCCTCACCCTCACCCTAAACCTCACCCTAACCATATCCCTAAACCTAACCCTAACCCTCACAGAAACACTATCCCTAACCCTAACCCTCAACCTAACCCTCACCCTAACCCTCACCCTAAGCCTAAACTTAACACTAACCCTCAACCTAACCCTTAACCTAACCCTTAACGTCACCCTCACCCTAACCCTCACACTAACCCGAACCCTAACCCTAACCCTAACACTAAACGTCACCCTCACCCTAAACCTCACCCTCAGCCTCAATCTAACCCTCACCCTATCCCTAACCCTAACCCTCAAACTAACCCTATCCCTAAACCTTACCCTTATCCTACCCCTAAACCTAACCCACTTCCTAAACCTCAACCTAACACTCACGGTAACCCTAACACTCATTCTCACCCTAACCCTCACCCTAAACATAGCCCTCACACTAAACCTAACCCTCAATCTAACCCTAACCCTACCCCTCAACATTACCATCATCCTAACCGTAACTCTAACCCTTATCATAATCCTAAACCTAACTCTCACCCTCAACCTAACTCTCACCCTCAACATAACCCTAACCCTCACCCTAACCATAACCCTAAACCTAATCGTAAGCCTAACCCTAACCCTCACCCTAACCCTAATACTAAACAAAATGCTCACCCTCACCCTAACCCTCAACCTAAACCTAAACATAAACGTCACCCTCACCCTCACCCTCACCCTTAGCCTAACTCTAAGCCTAACGCTAATCCGAACCCTCACCCTCAACCTCACCCTAACCCTCAGCCTCGCAGTCACACTCACCCTAACCCTAACCCTAACCCTAACCCTCACCCTCAACCTCACCCTAAAGCTAACCCAAAACCGTACCCTCACCCTAACTGTAATGCTAACCTTAACCCTCACACTCACCCTAAACCTCACACTAACACTTACCCTCACCATAAACCTAACCCCAACCCTAAACCTCACCCTCACCCTATCCGTCCCCCTAACCCTAACGCTAACCCTCACCATAACCCTAACCGTAACCCTCAACCTAACCCTCAACCTAACCCAAACCCTATCCCTTACTCTCACCCTAACCCTAACAGTAACCCTCAACCTAACCCTCAACCTAACCCTAACCCTATCCCTTACCCTCACCCTAACCCTAAACCTCTCCCTCACCCTAAATATAATCATTAACAAAACCTTAACCCTAACCCTATCCCTAACCCTTACCCTCACACTAACCCTATCCCTCAACCTCACCCTAACCCTCACACTCACCCTATCCCTTACTCTAACCCTAAACCTAATCATGTCCCTAAACCTAACCCTAGCCCTAAACCTCACCCTAAACCTAGCCCTCACCCTAACCATAACCCTACCCTCACCTTAACTTTCACCCTAACCCTAACCCTAACCCTCACCCTAATACTAAACGTTACCTTCAATCTAACCCTAAAAATATCCCTAAACCTCTCCTTCACCCTAAACCTCACCCTCACCCTAACCCTAACCATAACCCTCACCCTAAACCTAACACTATCCCTAACCCTAACCCTCACACTAACCCGAAAACTAACCATCAAACTAACCCTAAACCTAACCCTCACCCTCACCCTAACACTCACGGTAACCCTAACGTTCATTCTCACTCTAACCCTCACCTTAACCCTAACCCTCATACTAAACCTAACACTTACTCTAACCCTAACCCTACACATCACCATTACCCTCATCCTAACCCTTACCCTAACCCACACCATAACCCTAAACCTAACTCTCACCCTCAAACTAGCCCTCATCCTAACCCTAAACCTAACCCTAACCCTCACCTTCACCCTAACACTCACCCTAAACATAACCCTCACCGTCACAATAACCCTCACTCTAATCCTCACCCTAACACTCACCCTCACCATAAGCCTAACCCTCACCCTAACCATAACCCTAACCCTAACCCTAAGCCTATCCCTAACCCTAACCCTCACCCTAACCCTCAACCTAAACATAAACATAAACGTCAAACTCACCCTCACCCTCACCCTCAGCCTAACTCTAAGCCTAACGCTAATCCTAAGCCCTCATCCTCACCCTCACCCTAACCCTCAGCCTCGATGTCACACTCACCCTAACCCTAACCCTAACCGTAACCCTCACCCTCAAACTCACCCTAAAGCTAACCCTAAACCGAACCCTCACCCTAACCCTCACCCTAAACGTAATGCTAACCCTAACCCTCACACTCACCCTAACCCTTACCATCACCGTAAACCTAACCCCAACCCAAAACCTCACACTCAAAATATCCATCACCCTAACACTAACGCTAACCCTCACCCTAACCCTCACCCTAACCCTAACCCTCACCCTAACCCTAACACTATCCCTAACCCGCTCCTTCACCCTAAACCTCACCCTCACCCTAACCCTAACCCTTACCCTCACCCTAACCCTAACACTATCCCTAACCCTAACCCTCACACTAACCCTAAACCTAACCATCACACTAACCCTAACCCTAAACCTCACCCTCACCCTAACACTCATGGTAACCCTAACGCTCATTCTCACACTAACCCTCACCTTAACCCTAACCCTCACACTAAACCTAATCATTACCCTAACCCTAAGCCTACACCTCACCATTACCCTCATCCTAACCCTTACCCTAACACTCACCATAACTCTAAACCTAACTCTCACCCTCAAGCTAGCCCTCACCCTAACCCTAATTCTCTCCCTAACCCTCACCTTAACCCTAACCCTCACCTTAAATATTACCCTCACACTCACATAACCTGACCCTAACCTAACCCTAACTCTAATCCTCACCCGAACCCTAAACCTCACCAACACCCTTTCCCTCACCCTAAAACTCAACCTAACCCTAACTTTAAGCCTAAACCTAACCTCACCCTAACCCTAATACTAAACCTAACCCTCACCCTCACCCTAACCCTTAACCTCAGCATCACCCAAACCCTCACACTAACCCTAACCCTCAACCTAACCCTAAGCATAAACATCACCCTCAAACTCACCCTCAACCTCAGACTAACTCTAAACCTAACGCTAATCCAAAGCCTCACCATCAGCCTCACCCTAACCCTAACCCTAACCCTCATCCTCACCGTAACACTCAACTTCACCCTCACCCTCACATTAACCCAAACCCTCAACCTAACCCTCACCCTAACCCTCACCCTAACCCCAACCCTAACACTAAACCTCACCATAACCCTCAACATAACCCTTAACCTCACCCTCACCCTAACCGTCACCTAGTCCAAACCCGCACCCTAACCCTAAACCTGAACGTCACCCGCACCCTAACCCATACCCTCAGCCTAACTCTAACCCTCACCCTAACCCGAACCCTATCCCTCACCCTCACCCTAACCTTAACCCTAACCCTATCCCTCACCCTAACCCTGAACCTAACCCTCATCCTCAATCTAGCCCTCACCCTAACCCTAAACTTAACCCTAACCCTCAACTTAAACCTTACCCTCACATTAACCATAAACCTCACCGTAACCCTAACCCTAATCCTCACCGTAACCCTCACTCTAAACCTTACCCTCACCCTAACCATAACTCTCAGCCTCACAATAACCCTCACAATAACCCTAACCAGTACCCTAACTCTAACACTCACCCTAACCCTCACCCTCACTCTAAACCTAACCCTCACCCTAACCCTAACCCTAAGCCTTACTCTAACCCTAACCCTAAACCCCTAAACGTAACCCTCACCCTAACCCTAATGCTAGCCCTAATCCTCACATTCACCCTAAACCTCACCCTCACAGTGAACCTAACCCTAACCTTAACCCGAACCCTCAACCTAACCCTCAACCTTACCCTAACCCTATGCCTAAACCAAACCCTAATCCTGAATCTCACCCTCAACCTAACTGTAACCCTTACCTTCTCCATAACCCTAACCCTATCCCAAAACCTAACCCTCACACTAACTCTAACCCTCAGCCTCACCCTTACCCTCACCTGAACCCGAACCCGTACGCTCACCCTAACCCTAACCCTATCCCTAAACCTAACCCTCACACGAACACTAAACCTCACCCTCACATTAACACGATCCCTCACCCTAACCCTCATCCTAACTGTAAGCCTAACCCTAACTCTCACTCTAACCATAACCCTAAACCTGAACCTAACCCTCACCCTCACCCTAACCCTCACACTCACCCTCACCCTCAGCCTAAACCTAACCCTAATCCTAACAATAACCCTCACCCTCATCTTAACTCTAACCCAAATCCTAACCCGCACACTCACCCTAACCCTCACACTAACCCTAAACATCACCCTAACCCTAACTCTCACACTAACCCTAACCCTATCACTCAAGCTAACCCTTACCCTAACCCTAAACTTAACCCTCACCCTAACACTAAGCCTCAACCCCACCCGAACCCTCACCCTCATCTGAAACCTCAAACTCACCCTAGCCCTCATCATCACCCTAAATAACGCCCCAACCCTAAGCCTCACACTAACCCTAACCCTAACCCTCACCCTTACCCTCACCCTCACCCTGAGACTAACTTTAACCCTAAACCTAATCCTAACCCTAAACCTCAACGTCACCCTGACCCTCACCCTAAACCTTACCCTCACCCTAACCCTAACCCTAACCCTAACCCTCATACTAAACCTAACCCTCACCATATCCCTAAGCCTACCCCTCAACCTAACCCCCACACTAACCCTAAACCTAACCCTCACACTAAAGCTAAACCTCACCCTAACCCTAATCCTCACCCTCACCCTCACACTCACCCTAACCCTTATACTCACCCTAAGCCTAACACTAACACTAACCATAAAACTAAACCTAACCCTCACTCTAACCCTAACTCTAAACTTCACCTTAACCGTAACCCTCACCCTAACTGTCACCCTCACCGTCACCTTACCCCTCACCCTAACCCTAACTCTAACCCTCACCTTAACCGTAACCCTCACCCTCAACCTAATCATCACCCTAACCCTAAACCTTACTTAGTTGAAACCCTCACCCTCACCTTCACCCTCACCTTAAGCCTAACCCTAACCTTAGCCCTCAACTTAACCCTAACCCTAATACTAACCCTCACCCTCACCCTAACCCTCATCCTCACCAGAGCCCTCTACTTAACCCTATCCCTAATCCTAACTTCCACCCTAACAATCACACTCAAGCTCAGGCTAACCCTCACCCTCATCCTAATCCTAAACCTAACCCTCACCCTCACCCTAACCCTCAACCTAACCCACACACTCATCCTAATCCTAACCCTAACCCTAACCCTCACACTAAACCTAACCCTCACACTCACACTCACCCTAAACCTCACACTAACCCTAACCCTCATCCTCACCCTAAACCTCACCCTAACCCTAACCCAACCCCTCACCCTAACCCTCACCCTATTCCTATTCCTGACACTAATCCTAACCCTCAACCTAACCCTCAACCTAAAGCTCAATCCTAACCCTAACCCACAATCTAACCCTAATCCTCACCCTCAACCTAACCCTTAACCTCACCCTCACCCTCACCCTAACCCTCACACTAACCCTAACCCTCACCCTAACCATAACCCTAAATGTCACCCACACCCTAACTTTCACTCTCAGCCTAACTTTAACCCTCACCCTAACCCTAAACCTAACCTTCACACTAACCCGAAACCTAACCCTCACACTCCCCCTAACACTCACGTTAACCCTAACGCTCATTCTCACACTAACCCTCACCCTAACCATAACCCTCACACTAAACCTAACACTCACCCTAACCCTAACTCTACACCTCACCGTTACCCTCATCCTAACCATAACCATAACCCTCACCATACCCCTAAACCTAACTCTCACCCTCAACCTAGCCCTCACCCTAACCCTAATCCTATCCCTAACCCTCACCCTAACCATATCCCTCACCCTAACCGATACCCTCACCCTTACAATAACCCTCACCCTAACCCTAACCCAAAACCTAACTCTAATCATCACCCCAACCCTAAAACTCACCATCACACTTTCCCTCACCCTAAAACTCAACCTAACCCTAACTTTAAGCCTAACCCTAACCATCAACCTAACCCTCACCCTAACCCTAATCCTAAACCTAACCCTCATCCTCACCCTTACCCTTAACCTCAGCCTTACCCTAACCCTCACACTAACCCTAACCCTCACCCTAATCCAAAGCATAAACGTCACCCTCAACCTCAAGCTCACCCTCAGACTAACTCGAACCCAAACGCTAATCCAAACCCTCACCCTCAGCCTCAACCTAACCCTAACCCTAACCCTCATCCTCACCCTAACCCTCAGCCTCGCCCTCTTCCTCACACTAACCCTAACCCTAACCTAACTCTCATCCTAAACCTAAACCTCAACCTAACCCTAACCCTAACTCTCACCCTAAACCTAACCCTAAACCTAATCCTAACACTACCCCTCACCCTAACCCTCATGCTAACCCTAAATCTAACCATAACCCTCACCCTACACCTCACAATAACCCTAACCCTGAACGTAAACCTCACCCTAACCCTCACCCTCAGCCTAACTCTAACCCTCACCCTAACCACAAACCTAACCCTCACACTAACCCTAACCCTAACCCTCACCATCACCCTAACCCTAAACTAACCCTCACCCTAACCCTCACCCTAATACTCACAGTAACCCTAAACCTCATCCTCACCCTAACTCTAACCCTCACCCTAACACTCACCCTAACCCTAACCCTAAGCTAACCCTCACCCTAACCCTCACCCTAATACTCACAGTAACCCTAAACCTCACCCTCACCCTAACTCTAACCCTCACCCTAACACTCACCCTAACCCTAACCCTAACACTCAACCTAAACCTAACCCTATCCCTAACCGTCACCCTTACCCTAAAGCTCACCCTCACCCTAACCCTAACCCTACCCCTCACCCTAACCCGCATGCTGACCCTAAATCTAAAACTAACCCTCACCCTAACCATCACCCTAAACCTAAATCTTACCCTAACCCTCACCCTAACTCTAACCCTTACTCTCACCCTAAACTAACCTTAATTCTAAGACTATCCCTCAACCTCACCCTAGCCCTCACACTAACCCTAATCCTAACCCTAACCCTCACCCTCACCCTAACAATAACCCTAACCCTCACCCTAACAATAACCCTAACCCTCACCCTAACCCTCACCCTAACTTTAATCCTAAACATAACCCTCAGCCTCACCCTAATGCTCACCCTAACCCTTAAACTCAGCCTCACCCTAACCCTCAAACTAAACCTACCCCTCACCCTAACCCTAAACATAAATGTCACACTCACCCTCACCCTCAGCCTCAGCCTGAATCTAACCTTAACGCTAATCCGAAGCCTCACCCTCAGGCTCACCCTAACCCTAACCCTAACCATCACCCTCACTCTCACCATCACCCTAACCCTCACCCTAACCCTAAACCTTACCCTCAACCTAACCAAACACTATCCCTGAACCTAACACTCACACTAACCCTAAAGCTCACCCTCATCCTAAACCTCTCCCTCACACTAACGCTTACCCTCACCCTCACCCTAACCCTATGCCTCAACCTAACCCCAACCCTAACCCTCACACTAAACCTAGCCCTCACCTTAACCCTAACCCTAGCCCTCACCTTAACCCTCAACCTAACCCTAACCCTAACCCTAACCCTATGCCTAACCCTCAGCCTCACCCTAAACCTCACCCTCACTCTAACCCTAACACTTACCCTCACCCTAACCATAACCCTATCACTAACCCTAACCCTCACACTAACACTAACCGTCTTCCTCACCCTAACCCTCACCCTCACCCTAACCCTTACCCTCACACTAAAGCTAACCCTAACCCTCACCCTAACCTTTATCCTCACTGTAACCCTAACCCTCACACTAAATCTAACCCTCACGCTAACTCTAACCCTGCCCCTCACACTAACACCCACCCTAAACCTAACTGCAACCCTCATCCTAACCCTAACACTCACCCTCACCCTAAACCTCACCCTAATCCAAACCCTCACCCTAATCCTAAGCCTAACCCTCACACTAATCCTATCCCTCACCCTAACCCTCACCCTCACCCTAATCCTCCCCCTAACACTAACACTTATCTAACTGAAACCCTCAACCGAACCCTAACCCGAACCCTAAAAATAACCATCACCCTACTCCTCACCCTAACCCTAAACCTAACCCTAACCCTAACCCTAACCCTCACCCTAACCCAAACGCTAAACCGCAGTCTCACATTAACTCTCACACTAACCTTAAACCTAACCCTTACCCTCTCCCTTAGGCTTACATTAACCCTAAATCTAACCCTCATACTAACCAAAACCCTCAACCTAACCCTAACCCTACCCCTCACTCTAACCCTCATCCTAACACTAACCTAACCCTAACCCTAAACCTAACCCTCAACCACACCCTCACCCTCAGCCTAAACCTAACCCTAACCCGAATCCTAAAACTAATACTCAACCTCACTCAAACACTAGCCCTAAACCTAACCCTAAACCTCACACTAACCCTTACCCTAACCCAAATCCTAACCACTACAATAACCCTAACCCTAAACCCAAAACTAACCCTCACCCTCAAATTAACCCTAACCCAAACCCTACCACTCACCATAACCCTAACCTTCACCATCAACCTAATCCTCACCCTAACCCAAATCCTTAGCTAACCGAAAACCTCAATCGAACTCTAAACCTAACCGTAACCCTAACCCTCATCCTACACCTCACCCTAAAACTAACCGTAAGCCTAACACTCACCCTCACCCTAACCCTAACCCTACCCTAACCCTCAAACTAAACCTATCCCTCACCCTAATCCTAAGCCTAACCCTAACACTCAACCTCAACCTAGCCGTCACCATAACCCCAATCCTAACCCTAACCCTCAAACTAACCCTAACCCTCACCCTCAATTTCACCCTAACCCTAACCCTCACACTAACCCTCATGATAACCCTAACCCTAACCCTAACCCTCAGCCTCACCCTCACCTTCAACCTAACCCTAACACTATCCCTCACCCTAACCCTCACACTAACAGTCACGCTAAACCTAACCCTCACTCTCACCCTAAACCTCACCTTAACGCTTACCCTCATCCTAAACATAACCCTAACCCTAACCCTCACACTAAACCTAACCCTCACCCTAACCCTAATCCTAACCCTCAAGCTAACACTCACCCTAACCCTAACCTTACACCTCACCCTAAACCTAAGCCTCACCCTCATCCTAAACCTAACCCTAACCCTAACCCTCACAGTAAACCTAACCCTCACCCTAACCCTAATCCTAACCCTCAAGCTAACACTCACCCTAACCCTAACCTTACACCTCACCCTAAACCTAAACCTCACCCTAATCCTAAACCTAACCCTAACCCTCACCCTCAACCTAGCCCTTACCCTAACCCTAATCATAACCTTAACCCTCAACCTACCCTAACCCTCATCCTCAACCTAACCCTCACCCTAACCCTAAACCTCACCCTAACCCTAACGATAATCCTAACACTAACCCTCACTCTCACACTCACCCTAACCCTAACCCTAACCCAAAACCTCACAGTAAGCATAACCATCACTCTAACGCTCACCCTAACCCTAAAGCTCACTCTAAGCCATACCCTCACCCGAACCCTAAACCTAACCCTGATCCTCACTCTAACCCTAAGCCTAACCCTAACCCTCACAGTACCCCTCTTCCTAACCCTAAACCTAAACCTAACCGTCACCCTCACACTAACCCTAACTCTAACCCTAACCGTAACCCTCACACTAACCCTAACCCTCACACTAACCCTAACCCTACCCCTCACCTTATCGTTCATCCTAACCCTAACCTAACCCTAAACCTAAACCTAACCCTCACACACAGCCTCAACCTCAGCCTAACCCTAACAATGATCCTAACCCTAATCCGGACCATCACCCTCTTCCTAGCCCTAACCCTAACCCTAACCCTCACCCTCACCCTCAGCCTAACCTTAAACCGAACGCTCACCCTAAACCTAACCCTAACTCTCACCCTCAACCTCACCCTAACCCTAAACCTAACCCTAACCTTCAACCTAACACTAACCCTCACCCACACCCTAACACTCAACCTCAACCGAAGCCTCACCATAACACTATTCCTCACTGTCACCCTAACCCTCACCCAAACCCTAAAGCTCACCCACACCTTAACCCTCACCCTCACCTGAACCCTCATCCTAACCCTAACCCTTAACCCTCAACCTCACCCTAAACATAACCTTAAGCCTAACCCTCACATTAACCCTAAACCTAACCCTCAACCTAACCCTCAACCTCACCCTCACCCTCATCCTAAGCCTAACCCTAACCCTAAAACTAATCCAAAACCTAAACCTCTCCCTCACCTTCACCCTAACCCTAACATTTAGCCTATCCCTAACACTCACATGAACCTTAACCCTAATCCTAACCCTAATATTAACACTCACACTCACCCTAATCCTAAAACTAACACTCACTCTGAAACTAACCCTTACCCTAACCCTTATCCTCACCCTAAATCTAACCCTAACCCTAAATCTAACCTTCACACTAAACCTAACCATCATCCTAACCCTAACCCTAACCCTAACCCTCAACCTAACCCTCACCCTAACCCTAAACCTAAACCTCACCTTAACCCTAACGCTCACCCTCACCCTAGCCCTTAACCTAACCCTAATCCTAACCCTAACCCTCATCCTAAACTTCACCCTAACCCTAAACCTAAACCTTACCCTCACCCTAAACCAAACCCTAACCCCAACCCTAACCCTCACCCTATCCCTCAAGAAAACCCGAACCCTCGCTCTCACCCTAACCTTCACGCTAACGCTCACTGTCACCCTAACCCTCACCCTAAACCTAGCCCACACCCACACCCTAATCCTCAGTCTCACCCTCACGCATACCCTCACTCTAACGCTCGCCCAATCCCTAAACCTCACCCAAGCCTAACCCTTACACTTACACTAACCCTCACCCTCACCCTCAACCTAAGCCTAAACATAAACCTAAGCCTAATCCTAACCCTAACCCTCACCCTCACCCTCAACCTCAACCTAACCATAACCCTAACCCTAATCCTAACCCTAACCCTCAGCTTCACACTAACCCTAACTCTAACCCTAAAACTAACCCTCACCCTAACCATAATGCTAAGCCTAATGCTCACCCTAACCCTCACCCTAATACTTACCCTCCCGCTAACCCTCACCCTAAAGCTAACCCTAACCCTAACCCTAAAGATCACTATAACCTTCACCCTAACACATACGATAACTCCAACCCTCATTCTCACCATAACCTTCACCTTAACCCTTACCTTCACCCCAAACCGAACCCCAAACCTCACACTAAAACTAACCCTCACTCTTACCTAAACCTTACCCTCACCCTCATCTTAAACCTAAACCTAACCCTAAACCTAATCCTCACCATAACCCTCACACTTCGACTAAGGCTAACACTAACCCTCCCTATCACCCTAACCTTCACCCTTAATCTTAAACTCACCCTAACCCTAACCCTAACCCTCACACTATACGTAATCCTCACCCTCACTAACCCTACCCCTCACCCTCACCCTCACCCTCACCCTAACACTTAGACTCTCCCTAACCCTCACCTTAAGCCTTAGACTTGCCCTAACCCTCACCCTAACCCTAACCCTATCACTAAGCCTCACCCTAACCCTCACCATAAGCCTCACACTAACCCTCACCCTAACCCTAGCCCTCACCCTCAACCTCACCCACAGTTTAACACTAAACCTAAACCTAATCCTAACTGTAACCCTCGGCCTCAACGTCACCCTAACCCTAACCCTAAACCTCAACCTAAATCTAACCCCCACACTCATCCTCAGCCTAAAAGTATCCCTAATCCTAATCCTAACCCTCACACTCACCCTCACACTACCCCAAACCCTAACCCTCACCCTAACCCTAATGCTAACCCTCAACCTCAGTCTCACCCTCAGCCTAACACTCACCCTCACACTAACCCTCATCCTCAGCCTAACCCTAACCAGAACCCTAATCCTAACCCTCACCATCAACCCTAACCCTCAGCCTAACCCTCACCCTCACACTAACCCTCACCCTAACACTTACCCTCACCCTAACCCTCACCCTCACCCTCAGGGTTACCCTTAATCCTAACACTAACCCTCAAACTCACTTTTACCCTAAACCTAACCCTAAAACTAAGCCTCAAACTAACCCTAACCCTAACCCTAACACTCACACTAATCCTAACCCTAACCCTAACCCTAACCCTAACCCTAAGCCTAACCCTAACCCTAATACTAAAGCTAACCCTCTCGCTCACCGAAATCCTAAACCTAACCCAAAACCTCACCCTAACCCTAAACCTAACCTTAACCGTAAACCTCACCCTATCCCTAACCCTAACCCTCACCCTCACCCTAGCCTTCACCCTAACCCTAATCCTATCCCTAACACTAACCCTCACCCTAACCCTAAACCTAACACTCACACTAAATCTAACCCTCACTCTCATCCTCACCCTATGCCTAACCCTAAGCCTAAACCTAACCCTAACCCTAACCCTAACACACCCTCATCCTCACCCTCACCCTCAGCCTAACCCTAACCCTAACCTTAACCTTAACCCTCACCATAACCCTCACACTAAGAATAAGTCTAACCCTAGCTATCACTATCCCCCCAACCCTCACCCTAACTCTTAATCTCACCCTAAGTCTAACCCTCTCACACTAAACCTAACCCTCACTCTAACCTTAACCATACCCCTCACCCTAACCCTCACCCTAAACCTTAGCCTCACCCTAACCCTCACCCTAAGCCTTAGCCTTGTCCTAACCCTCAGCGTAACCCTAAATCTATCACTAACCCTCACCCTAAACCTCACCATAACCATCACCCTAACCCTAACCCTAACCCTCATACAAAGCCTAACCCTCACCCTAACCATAACCCTAGCCCTCATCCTAACCCCCAACCTAACCCTAAACCTAACCCTCATCCTAACCCAAACCCTAAACCTCACCCGCACGCTAACCCTCACCCTAACCCTAACCCTAACCCTCATACAAAGCCTAACCCTCACCCTAACCATAACCCTAGCCCTCATCCTAACCCCCAACCTAACCCTAAACCTAACCCTCATCCTAACCCAAACCCTAAACCTCACCCGCACGCTAACCCTCACCCTAACCCTAAACCTCTCCCTCACCCTCAGCCTAAAAGTATCCCTAACCCTAATCATAAACCTCACACTCACCCTCAACCTAATCTAACCCTAACCCTCACCCTAAAACTAATGCCCACCCTCACGCTCACCCTCACCCTCACACTAACCCTCACCCTCACCCTATCCCTAAACCTCACCCTCACACTCACCCTCACCTCTCATCCTCAGCCTAACACTCACTCTCACACTAACCCTTACCCTAACCCTTACCCTAACCCTAACTCTCATCTTCACCCTCAGCATATCACTAACCCTAAACCTCAACCTAAACCTCACCCTAAAACTAACCCTAATTCTAAGCCTCACCCTCCCTCTCCCCCTCCCCCTCCCCTAACCCTAAACCTCACCCTAACCCTATCCCTAACCCTAACCCTCACCCTACCCCTAACCCTAACCCTCACCCTAACACTCACCCTAACACTCACGATAACCCTAAACCTCACTCTCACCCTAAACCTCACCCTAATGCTAATCCTAACCCTAACCCTCACCCTAACCCTCATCCTAACCGTCATCCTAATCTTAACCCTAACCCTTACCCTAAAACTAACTCTCACCCTCTCCCTCCCCCTCAGCCTAAACGTAACCCTAACCCTAATCCTAACCCTCACACTCACCTCTCACCCTCAGCCTAAACCTCGACCTAACCCTTACCCTCACCCTAATCCTCACCCTCACCCTCAGCGTAACACTAAACCTAATCCTAACCCTAACCCTCAACCTCACCCTCACACTGAACCTAAACCTAAACATAATCCTCACCCTCGCTCTCACCCTAAACCTCAACTTAAACCTTACCCTCAACCTATCACTAACCCTAAACCTAACTCTCACACTAAAACTTACCATCACCCTAACACTAAAACTACCGCTCAACCTACCCCTCACCCTAACCCTAACTCTAACCCTAAACCTCACCCTCATCCTAGGCTTCACCCTAATCCTAATCCTAACACTCACCCTCACACTAACCTTAACCCTAACCTTAACCCTAACCCTAGCCTTCCCTCTAACCCTCAACCTAACCTAACCCTAACCCTCACACTAACACTAACCATAACCTTAACCCTTACCCTCACCCTAACCCTTAACATCACCATAACGTTAACCCTAACCCTCACCCCTCACCCTGAGCCTAACCTTCACCCTCACACTAAACCTCACCCTAACCCAAAACCTCACCCTAACGCTCACCCTCACACTCAGCATAACCCTAACCCTAAACCTCAAACTCACCCTCACGCTAAACCTAACCCTTACCCTAAGCCTCAACCTCACCTTCAAGCTCACACACACCCTCAAGCTAACCCTC
The DNA here is from genome assembly GCF_024711535.1 of Dipodomys merriami. NCBI lineage: Eukaryota > Metazoa > Chordata > Mammalia > Rodentia > Heteromyidae > Dipodomys > Dipodomys merriami. The sequence goes on from NW_027206257.1 coordinate 1,932,109, forward strand.
ACCCTAACCCTATCCCTAAACCTAACCCTCACCCTAACCCTAACCCTAACACTCACACTCACCCTAACCCTAACCCTAACCTAACCCTCACCCTAAAACTCACCTCAACACTCATGACAACCTTAACACTCACTATCACCCTAAACCTCACCCTAAAGCTTATCCTCACCCTAACCCTAACCATAACCCTCAACCTAACCCTCATCCTAACTTAACCCTAACCCTCACCCTAACCCTAACCCTAACCCTAAACCTAACCCTCACCCTCACCCTCACCCTCAGCCTAACATTAACCCTCACCATAATTCTAACCCTCACACTCACCCCTCACCCTCAGCCTAACCCTCACCCTCACACTAAACTTCACACTAACCCTTAACCTCACACTAGCCCTCCCCCGCCCCATCAGCTTAACCATAACCCTAATACTAACCCTAATCCTCAAACTCAACCTCACCCTAAACCTAACCCTAACCCAAAGCCTCACCCTCATTCTCACCCTAACCCTCACCTTAATCCTTACCCTCAACCTAACCCAAACACTAACCCTAAGACTCACACTAAAACTTACCCTTACCCTAACCCTACACCACACCCTACCCCTCACGCTAACCCTAACCCTAACCCTAACCCTCACACTAGCCCTCACCCTAACCCTAATCCTAACACTCACCCTCACACTAACCTTAAACCTAACCCTAATCCTAAACCTAACACTAAACCTAACCTTCCCCCAAACCCTCAACCTAACCCTAACCCTAACGCTCACGCTAACACTAACCCTAAACTTAAACCTCACCCTTACTCTAACCCTCACCCTAACTTTTCACCTCACCCTAACGTTAACCCTAACCCTAACTCTAACCTCAACCCAAACCTCACCCTAACCGTCAAACTGACCCTCACCTTAACCGTAACCTTAACCCTAACCCTCACCGTAAACCTCACCCTAACGCTAACTCAAACCCTCACCCTAACCCTACCTGTAACCCTAACTCTAAACCTCACCAAAACCCTAACCCTAACCTCACCCTCAGCCTCACTCTCACCGTAAAGGTAACCCTAACACTAGCCCTAACAATAACCCTAAACCTAACCCTAATCCTAACCCTCACCGTCACCCTCACCATAACCATAACCGTAAACCTAACCCTCACTGTAACCCTAACCCTAATCCTCACCCTTACCCTAACCCTAAACCTAAACCTCACCCTAACCCTAACCCTAACCCTAAACCTCACCCTAACCCTAACCCTAACACTAAACTCAACCTCAACCTCACCATAACTGTAACTCTAACCCTAATTCTAAAATTAACCCTAACCCTAACCCTAACCCTAAACCTAACCATAACACTCACCCTCACCGTAACCCTAACCCTAACCATACACCACACCCTCACTGTAACCCTAACCATAAACCTGACCCTCAGTCTCACCCTAACCACAAAGGTAAACATAACCCTAACCCTAACCCTAAATATAACCCTAAACCTAACCTTAATCCTAATCGTCACACTCACCCTAACCTCAACCCTAACGCTAACCCTCACCTTCATTGTAACCCTCAACCTAAACCTAAACCTCACCCTAAACCTAACCTTCACCCTCACCCTCAACCTCAGCCTAACACTAAGACCTACCCTAACCCTAACCCTCAAACTCAACCTCAACCTACCCCTAAACCTATCCCTAACCCTAAACCTAACCATCGCCCTAACCCTAAACCTAACACTAACCTTAACACTAACCCTAACCCTCACCCTCACCCTCACCCTAGCCTTCAACCTAACCCTAATCCTAACCCTAAACCTCACCCTAACTCTAAACCTAACACTCACCCTAAATCTAACCCTCACCCTCACCCTCACCCTACGCCTAACCCTAAGCCTAACCCTCACCCTAACCCTAACCCTCACACTCACCCTCATCCTCACCCTAAACCTAAGCCTAACCCTAACCCTAACACTAACCTTAACCCTCACCATAACCCTCACACTAAGACTAAGGCTAACCCTAACCCTCACTATCACACCAACCCTCACCCTATCTCTTACCCTCACCCTAACTCTAACCCTAACCCTAATATTAAACCTAACCCTCACCCTAACCCTAAACATACCCCTCACCATAACCCTCACCCTAACCCTTAGTCTCACCCTAACCCTCACCGTAAAACTTAGCCTTGCCCTTACCCTCACCCTAACCCTAAATCTATCACTAACCCTCACCCTAACCCTCACCCTAACCCTCATGCTAACCCTCAACCTAACCATCACCCTAACCCTAACTCTAGCCCTCATCCTAACCCTCATCCTAACCCTAAACCTAACCCTTAACCTAAACCTAACCCTAAACCTCACCCGCACCCTAACCCTCACATTAACCCTAACCCTCACCCTAAATATCACCCTAACCCCAACCCTCACACTTACCTTAAGCCTAACCCTCACCCTAAACCTAGCCCTCACCCTCACCCTCAGCCTCAGCATAGCACTAAACCAAACCCTAATCCTAACATTAACCCTCACCTCACACTCATCCAAACCCTAATCCTAACCCTCACTCTAACCGTAAACCTCACCCACACCCTCAGGGTAAAAGTATCCCTAACCCTAATCCTAACCCTCTCCTTAACCTAACCATAACCCTCACCCTAATCCTAATGCTAACCCTCACCCTCACACTCACCCTAACCCTCACCCTCACCCTAACCCTAAACCTAACCATAAACCTCACCCTCAACCTCACCCTCACCCTCAGCCTAACCCTCACCCTTACACAAACCCTCATCCTAACCCTTACCCTCACCCTGACCCTTTCCCTCAACCTAAGCATAACCTTAACCCTAACCCTCAACCTCACCATCATCCTAAACCTAACCCTAATTCTAAGCCTCCCCCTCCGGCTCACCCTCACCCTTACCCTAATCCTAACCCTCACCCTAACCCTATTCTTAACCCTAACCCTCACCCTAACCTTAACTCTAACCCTAACTCTCACACTCACCATAACCCTAATCCTAACCCTCACCCTAACACTCACCCTAACACTCATGATAACCCTAAACTTCACTCTCACCCTAAACCACACACTAAAGCTTATCCTCACCCTAACCCTCACCCTAACGCTCATCCTAACCCTCATCCTAACCTTGACCCAAACCCTCACCATAACCCTAACCCTAACCCTAAACCTCACCCTCAACCTCATTCTCATCCTCAGCCTAACCCTAACCCTAACCTAATCCTAACCCTCACACTCACCACTGAACCTCAGCCTAAACCTCACCCTAACACTTACACTCTCCCTATCCCTCACCCTAACGCTCAGCATAACCCTAACCCTAATCCTAACCCTAACCCTCAACCTCACCCTCACTCTTAACCTAACCCTAACCCTAAGCCTCAACCTCACACTCACCCTAATCCTCACCCTAACCCTTACCCTCAACCTAACCCTAAGCCTAACCCTAACCCTCACACTAAAACTTACCCTCACACTAACCCTAACCCTACCCCTCACCCTACCTCTCACACAAACCCTAACTCTAACCTTCACACTCACCCTAGCCCTCACCCTAATCCTAATCCTAACACTTACTCTCACACGAACGTTAATCCTAACCCTAACCCTAACCCTCACCCTAGCCTTCCCTCTAACCCTGAACCTAACCTAACCCTAACCTTCACCGTCACACTAAACCTCACCCTAACCCTAACCCTCACCCTAACCCTCACCCTCACACTCAGCATAACCCTCACCCTAACCCTCAAGCTCACCCTCAACCTGAACCTAAACCTAAACCTAAGCCTCACCCTCACCCTCACCCTTACCCTAACCCTAACCCTCACCCTAACCCTATACCTAACCCTAACCCTCACCCTAAACCTAACCCTAACACTCACACTCACCCTAAACCTAATCATAACCCTAACACTCACCCTAACACTCATGATAACCTTAACCTTCACTCTCACCCTAATCCTCACCCTGATGCTTATCCTCACCCTAATCCTCACCCAAAATCTCAACTTAAGGCTCATCCTAACCTTAACACTAACCTGCACCCTAACCCTAACCCTAAAACTAAACCTCCCCCTCCAGCTCCCGCTCCCCCTCACCCTCAGCCTAACATTAACCCTCACACCAATTCTAACCATCACACTCACGCCTCACCCTCAGCCAAATCCTCACCCTCACACTAACCCTCACCCTAACCCTTATCCTCACCATAACACTCCCCCTCTCCCTGAGCTTAACCCTAACCCTAATCCTAACCCTAAACATCAACCTCACCCTCACCCTAAACCTAACTCTAACCCTAAGCTTCACCCTCACTCTCACCCTAACCCTCACCTTAAACCTTACCCTCAACCTAACCCTAACCCTAACCATAAACCTCACACTAAAACTTACCCTCACACTAACCCTAACCCTATCCCTCACCCTACCCCTCACCCTAACCCTAATCCTAACACTCGCCCTCACATTAACCTTAAACCTAACCCTCACCCTAACCCTATACCTAACCTTAACCTTCCCCCAAACCCTCAACCTAACCCTAACCCAAACACTCACACTAACACTAACACTAAATTTAACCCTCAACCTTACTCTAACCCTCACCCTTTTAACTTCACCCTAACGTTAACCCTAACCCTAACCCTCAACCTCACCCTAAACCTCACCCTAACCCTAACCCTAAGCATAACTCTAACCCCATCCTAAACCTCACCCTAACCCTAACCCTAACCCTCACACGCACCCTCACCGAAACAGTACCTCTAATCCTAACACTAAAAATAACCCTAATCCTAACCCTAAAACTAACCCTAACCCTCACCCTCACCATAACCGTAACCCTAACCCAAACCCTCACCCTAACACTACCCACAACCCTAACCCTAAACCTCACCCAAACCCTAACCTCACCCTCTGCCTCACCCTCACCGTAAAGGTAACCCTAACACTAACCCTAACAATAACCCTAAAACTAACCCTAATCCTAACCCTCACCCTCACCCTCACCATAACCCTAACCCTAACCCTAACCCTCAATGTAACCCTAACCATAAACCTCACCCTAACCCTAACCCTAAACCTAAACCTCACCCCTACCCTAACCTTAACCCTAAAACTCACCCTAACCCTAACCCTAACCGAAACACTCACCCTCAACCTCACCACCTCACCATAACCGTAACTGTAACTCTAACTCAAACATTAAAAATAACCCTAACCCTAACCCTAAACCTAACCCTAACCCTCACCCTCACCGTAACACTAATCCTGACCATAACCCTCACCCTCACTGTAACCCTAACACTAAACCTAACCCTCTGTCTCACCCTCAACGTAAAGTTAACCCTAACCCTAACAGTAACAATAACCCTTAACCTATCCCTAATCCTAACCCTCACACTCACCCTAACCATAACCCTAAACCTAACCCTCACCCTCACTGTAACATTAACCCTAAACATCACCTTCACCCTAACCCTAACCCTCCCCCTCACCCTCAACCTCAGCCTAACACTAAGCCTAACCCTAAACCTAAACCTAAACCTAACCCACAAACTCATCCTCTCCGTAACCCTAACTCTAACCCTAAACCTAACCCTCACTCTAAACCGAACCCTCACCCTAACTCTAACCCTAACCCTAACCCTAAACCTCTCCCTAACCCTTAGCCTAAAAATTACCTTCACCCTCACCCTCACCTTAACCCTAACCCTAACCCTAACAATAAGCCTAACCCTAACCCTAACCCTCTCCCTCCCCATAACCCTAACCCTAACCCAAAACCTCACACTAATCCTAAACCTTACCGTAACCATAAACCTCACCCTAAACCTAACACTAAACCTCACCCTCACCCTAGCCTTCATCCTATCCCTAATCCTAAACCCAATCCTAACCGTAACCCTCAACTTAACCTTAAACCTAACACTCACCCTAAATTTAAACCTCACCCTCACCCTCACCGAACGCCTAACCATAAGCCTAACCCTAACCCTAACCCTAACACTTACCCTCATCTTCACCCTCACCCACAGCCTAACCCTAACCCGAACCCTAACCTTAAGCCTCACCATAACCCTCACACTAAGACTAAGGCTAACCCTAACCCTCACTATCTCCCCAACCCTCACCCTAACTTTTACCCTCACCCTAACTTTAACCTTAACCCTCACACAAAATCTAACCCTCACACTTACCCTAACCCTACACCTTACCTAACCCTACCCCTCACCCTAACCCTCACCATAACACTTAGCCTCACCCTAACACTTAGCCTCACCCTAACCCTCATTAAGCCTAACCCTCACCCTAACCCTAACCCTAGCACTCATCCTAACACTCTTCCTAAACCTAAACCTAACCCTCATCTTAACCTGAACCCTAAACCTAACCCTCACCCTAAATATAACCCTAACCCTAACCCTCACCCTAAACTTAAGCCTAACCCTCACCCAAACGGTAGACTTCACCCTCACCCTCACCCTTAGCTTAACACTAAACCTAACTCTAATCTATACTGTCACCCTCACCCACACCCTCACCCTAACCCTAACCCTAATCCTCACCGTAACCTTAACCCTCATCCTCACCCTCAGCCTAACAGTATCCCTACCCCTAATCCTAACTCTCACATTAAACCTCACCCTAACACTAACCCTAACACTCACGCTAACCCTAATACTAACCCTCACCCTCACCCTAACCCTCACCCTCACCCTAACCCTCACCCTCACCCTAAACATCACCCTAACCCTAAACCTCACCCTAACCTTAAGCCTAACCCACACCCTAACCTTAGCCCTCACCCTCACCCTCAGCTTACCACTAAACCTAACCATAATCCTAACTGTAACATTCACCCTCACATTAAACCTAACCCTAAAACTCACCCTAACCATAACCTTCAAATTCTCCCTCAGCCTAAGAGTATACCTAACCCTAAACCTAACCCTCACACTCAGCCTCACCCTACCCTAACCCTAAGCTTCACCCTAACCCTAATGCTAACCATCACCCTCACCCTCAACCTCACCTTCACACTCACCCTAAAACTCAGCCTAATACTAACCCTCAACCTCACCCTCACCCTCAATCTAACCTAACCCAAGGCCACACCCTCACCCTCACACTCACCCTAACCATAACCCTCACCCTAACCCTATTCCTAAACCTAACCCTCACCCTAACCCTAACCCTAACACTCACACTCACAAAAACCCTAAAACCCTAACCCTCACCCTAAAACTCATGATAATTCTAACCCTCACTCTCACCCTAAACCTCAACCTAATACTTATCCTCACCCTAACCCTCACCCTAAACCTAACCTTAACCCTAACTCTAACTCTAAACTTCACCCTCACCCTCACCCTCAGCTTAAACCTAACCCTAACGCAAATCCTAACCCTGACCCTCACCCCTTACCCTAACCTTCAGCATGACCCTATCCGTAACTCTAATCCTAAACCTCACCTTCACAATAACCCTCAACCTAACCCTTACCCTCACCCTAACCCTCACCCTCACCCTCAGCATAATCCTAACCCTAATCCTAACCCTAACCCTGAACCTAACCCTAACCCTAACCATCACCCTAACACTAAACCTAACCTTAACCCTCACCCTCAACCTAAACTTCACCCTGACTCTTATCTCACCCTAACGTTAACCCTAACCCTAAACCCCAACATCACCCTAAACCTCAGCCTAACCCTAACCCTCACCCTAACTCTTACCTCACTCTAAACCTCACCCTAACCCTAACCCTAACCCTCACCCTCACCCTCACTGTAACCTTAAGTCTAACCCTAACCCTAACAATAACCCTAACCCTAACCCTAACACTAATGCTAACCCTAACCATCACCCTCACCATAACCCTAACCCTAACCCAAACTCTCACCCTAACCCTACCCCTAACCCTAACCCTAAACCTCACCCAAACCCTAAGCCTAACCTCACCTTCAGCCTCACCCTCACCGTAAAGGTAACCCTAACCCTAATCGTAAAAATAACCCTAAAGCTATCCCTAATCCTAACCCTGAAGCTCACCCTCAACATAAACCTAAACCTAACCCTAACTTTAACCCTTATCCTCAATGTAACCCTAACCCTAAACCTCAGCCTAACCCTAAACCTAACCCTAAACCTCATCCTAACCCTAAACCTAACCTAAACCTCACCCTTATCATAATCCTTACCCTCACCCTCAACCACAACATAACCGTAACTCTAACCCTAACCCTAAACCTAAACCTCACCTGAATCCTCACCCTCAACCTAACCCTAACCCAAAACATAACCCTCAACCTAACCCTCACCCTAACCCTAAACCTAACCCTACCCCTCACAGTAACCCTATCCCTAACGCTACCCCTCACCCTAACCCTCACCCTAACCCTTAGCCTCACCCTAACCCTCACCCTAAGCCTTAGCCTTGCTCCAACCTTCACCCTAACCCTAACACTATCATTAACCCTCACCCTAAATCTCACCCTAACCCTCACCCTAACCATCACCCTAACCCTAAACATAACCCTAACCCTCACATTAAGCCTAACCCTCACCCTAACCCTAAGCCTAGCCCTCATAACAGTCTTCCTAAACCTAAACCTAACCCTCATCCTAACCCGAACGCTAACCCTCACCTGCACCCTATCCCACACCCTAACCCTAACCCTCACCCTAAATATCACCCTAACCCTAACCCTCACACTAACCTTAAGCCTAACCCTCACCCTAACCCTAGCCCTCACCCTCACCCTCACCCTCAGCTTAACACTAAACCTAACCCTAATCTAAACTGTAACCCTCACCCTCACCCTCACCCTAACCCTAACCCTCATCCTCACCCTCAGCCTAAGAGTATCCCTACCCCTAATCCTAACCCTCACACTAAACCTCACCCTAACCCTAACCCTAACACTCACGCTAACCCTAATACTAACCCTCACCCTCACCCTAACCCTCACCCTCACCCTAAACATCACCCTAAACCTAAACGTCACACTAAACTTAGACCTCACCCTCACCCTCACCCTCAGCTTAGCACTAAACCTAACCCTAATACTAACCCTAACCCTCACCCTCACAGTAAACCTAACCCTCACCCTAACCCTCACCCTAACCATAACCTTCACCTTCTCCCTCAGCCTAACAATATTCCTAACCCTAATCCTAACCCTCACACTCACCGTCACCCTAACCTTACCCTAACCTTCACCCTATCCCTATTGCTAACCCTCACCCTCACCCTCACCCTCACCCTAACCCTAAACCTCACCTTAACCCTCACTCTAACCCTCAGCCTAACCCTATCCCTAAACCTAACCCTCACCCTCACCTTTACCCTCACCCTAACCCTCAGCCAAACCCTATCCCTAATCCTAACCCTCACCCTCACCCTAACCCTAACACTCACACTCACAATAACCTTAAAACCCTAACCCTCACCCTAAAACTCACCCTAACACTCATGATAACCCTAACCCTCACTCTCACCCTGAACTTCAACCTAATGCTTATCCTCAACCTAACCCTCACCATAAACCTAACCCTAACCCTCATCCTATCCCTCATCCTAATTTCAAACCTAACCATCACCCTAAGCCTAATTCTAACTCTAAACCTCGCCCTCACCATCACCCTCAGCTTAACCCTAACCCTAACCCAAATCCTAACACTCACCCTCACCCCTAACCCTCAGCCTAAACCTCACCCTCACACTAACCCTTAACCTAACCCTTACCCTCACCCTAACCCTCACCCTCACCCTCAGTATAACCCTAACCCTAATCCTAAACCTAACCCACATTCTCAACCTCACACTAAACCTAACCCTAACCCTAAGCCTCACCATCACTCTCACCCTAACCCTCACCCTAACCCTTACCCTTTACCTAACCCTAACTCTAACCCTCACACTAAAACTTACCCTCACCCTAACCCTAACCCTACCCCTCACCCTAACCCTAACCATGAACCTAAACCTCACCCTTACCCTAGCCCTCACCCTAACACTAATCCTAAAACTCACCCTCACACTAATCTTATCCCTAACCCTAACCCTCATCCTAATTTTAATCCTAACCCTCAACCTAACCCTAACTCTAATTCTAAACCTGACCCTAACCCTCACCCTCACCATCAGCTTAACCCTAACCCTAACCCTAATCCTAACCCTCACCCTCAGCCTAACCCTCACCCTCACACGAACCCTCACCCTAAACCTTACCCTCAACCTAACCCTCACACTCACCCTCAGCATAAACCTAACCCTAATCCTAACCCTAACCCTCAACCTAGACCTAACCCTAACCCTCACCCTAACACTAACCCTAACCTTAACCCTCACCCTCAACCAAACCCTCACCCTAACTCTTAACATCACTCTAATGTTAACCTAACCCTACCCCTCAACCTCACCCTAAACTTCACCCTAACCCTAACCCTCACCCTAACTCTTACCTCACTCTAAACCTCACTCTAACCCTAACCCTCACCCTCACCCTCACCGTAATCGTAAGTCTAACCCTAACCTTAACAATAGCCCTAAACCTAACACTAACACTAACCCTAACCCTAACCCTCACCCTCACAGTAACATTAACCTTAACCCAAACCCTCCCCCTAACCCTTCACCTAACCCTAACCCTAAAGCTCACCCAAACCCTAAGCCTAACCTCACCTTCAGCCTCACCTTCACCGTAAAGGTAAACCTAAACCTAACCCTAACAATAACCCTAAAGCTAACCCTAATCCTAACCCTCATGCTTAACCTCAACATAACCCTAACCCTAACCCTAACCCTCACTGTAATCCTAACCCTAAACCTCACTCTCACCCTAACCCTAACCCTAAACCTCACCCTAACCCTAACCCTAAACTTCACCCTCAACCTCACCGTAACCGTAACTCTAAACCTCGCCCTAACCCTAAATCTCACCTTTACCCTCACCCTCACCCTAACCGTAACCCAAACCCTAACCCTCATCCTAACCCTCAACCTAACCCTAAACTAACCCTAACCCTCACAGTAATGCTAACCCTCACCCTAACCCTACCCTAAGCCTCATCTTAAACCTAACCATAATCCTAACCATATCCCTAACCCTAAACCTTTCCCTAACCCTAACACTAACCCTCACACTCATCTTCACCCTCACTGTAACCGTAACCCTAAACCTATCACTCAAAATAGCCATAACCCTTAACCTAATCCTAACCCTCACCCTCACCCTCATCCTAACCCTAACCCTAACCCTCACCATAACCGTAAACCTTACCCTAACCCTAACCCTCACCCTAACCCTAACCCTATACTTAACCCTAAACCTCACCATAACCCTAATGCTACCACTAACCCTCAACCTCACCCTAGCCCTCACCCTAATGCTAATCCTAACCCTAACCCTCATCCTAAACCTAAACCTCACCCTAACGCTAACCCTCACCTTCAACCTCAGCCTAATCCTAAGCCTAACCATAACCCTAACCCTAACCCTCACACTCACACTCACCCTAACCCTAATCCTAACCCTAACCCTAACCCTCACCCTGACCGTAACCCTAACCCTAACCCAAACCCTCACCCTAACACTAACCCTAAACCTAAACCTAAACCTCACCCAAACCCTAAACCTAACCTCACCCTCAGCCTCACTCTCACCGTAAAGGTAACCCTAACCCTAACCCTAAAAATAACGCTAAACCTAAACCTAATCCTAACCCTCACTCTCACCCTCACCCTAACTCTCACCCTCACCATAACCCTTACCCAAACCCTAACGCGAACCCTCACTCTAAACCTAACCCTTAACCTCACCATCAGCCTCACCCTCACCATAAAGGTAAGCCTAACCCTAAAAATAAAAATGACCCTAAACCTAACCCTAAACCTAACCCTCACCCTCACCCTAGCCCTCACCCTAACACTAATTCTAAAACTCACCCTCACACTAATCTTAAGCCTAACCCTAACCCTCATCCTAATTTTAACCCTAACCCTCACACTAACCCTAACTCTAATTCTAAACCTGACCCTAACCCTCAGCCTAACCCTCACCCTCACACTATCCCTCACCCTAACCCTTACCCTCACCCTAACACTCATCCTCACCCTCAGCATAAACCTAACCCTAATCCTAACCCTAAATCTCAACCTAACCCTTACCCTAACCCTCACCCTAACACTAACCCTAACCTTAACCCTCACCCTCATGCTAACCCTCACCCTAACTCTTAACCTCACCCTAACCCTAACCCTCACCCTAACTCTTACCTCACTCTAAACCTCACTCTAACCCTAAACCTAACCCTCACCCTCAACGTAACCATAAGTCTAACCGTAAGCTTAACAATAAACCTAACCCTAACCCTAACACTAACACTAACCCAAACTGTCACCTTCACAGTAACATTAACCCTAACCCAAACCCTCAACCTAACCCTACCCCTAAAGCTCACCCAAACCCTAAGCCTAACCTCACCTTCAGCCTCACCCTCACCCTAACAATAACCCTAAAGCTAACCCTAATCCTAACCCTCATGCTCACCCTCAACATAACCCTAACCCTCACTGTAACCCTAACCGTAAACCTCACACTAACCCTAACCCTAACCCTAAACTTCACCCTAACTCTAACCCTAAACCTCATCCTCAACCTCACCGTAACCGTAACTCTAACTCTCACCCTAACCCTAAACCTCACCTTAACCCTCACCCTAACCCTAACCGTACCCAAACCCTAACCCTCACCCTCACCCTAACCCTAACTCTCAACGTCACTGTAACCCTAAACCTAAACCTCACCCTCATCCTAACCATAACCCTCACCCTCAGCCTCAACTTCAGCCTAATACTAAGCCTAACCCTAACCCTCAAACTCACACTCAACCAAGCCTAAACCTAAACCTAACCGCTAAACCTAAACCTAATCCTAACCCTCACTCTCATCCTCACCCTAACTCTCACCCTCACCATAACCCTAACCCAAACCCTAACGCGAACCCTCACTCTAAACCTAACCCTTAACCTTACCATCAGCCTCACCCTCACCATAAAGGTAAGCCTAACCCTAACAATAAAAATGACCCTAAACCTAACTCTAAACCTAACCCTAATCTTCACCCTAACCATAACCCTAACACTAACCCTAACCCCAACCCTCATCCTAACCCTCACCCTAACCCTATATCTAACCCTAAACCTCACCCTCACTCTAACCCTAACCCTAAACATCTCGCTAAACTTAGCCTAACAATCACCCTCACACTCACCCTCACCGTAACCCTAACTCTAACCCTAACAATAACCCTAACCCTAACCTTAACCCTAAACCAAACCCTCTTCCTTACCATAACCCTAACCCTAACCCTAACCCAAACCCTCACCCTAACCCTAACCTTAACCGTAACCCTAACCCTCACCCTCACCCTAGCCCTCACCCTAACCCTAATCCTAACCCTAACCTTCATCCTAACCCTCACCCTAACACTAACCTCCATCCTAACTCTCAACCTAACCCTAACCCTAACCCTAAACCTAACCTTAAACCTCAACCTCAAACTAACCCTAATGCAAACCCTAACCCTCAACCTAACCGTCACCCTAAACCTAACCCTCACTCTCAACCTCACTCAAACCCTCAACCCTACCCTACACACACGCTCATCCTTACCCTCACCCTCAGCCTAACCCTAACCATAATTTAACCCTAACCCTCATGCTCACCCTCATACTAAACCTGCCCTTAACCCTTATCTTCTCCCCAACGCTAACATCCACCCTAAACCTAACTCTCACCCTCAACCTAACCCTAAGCTTATCCCTAAACCTCACACTAAACCTAACCCTAACCCTCATCCTCACCTAGCCCTCACCCTATCTCTGATCCCAACCTTAACCCTCATCCTAAACCTCACCATAACCCTAACCCTAACCCTCAACCTAACCTTAACTCTAACGCTAACCATCACCCACACACTAACCCTAACCCTAAGTCTAACCCTAAACCTCAACCTAACCCTCATCCTCACCTCACACTCACCGTAACCCTAACCCTAAACCTCAACCTCCCCCTCCCCCTAACCCTAACCCAAACCCTTAACCGAACCCGAACCCACACCCTCATCCTCACCATCGCCCTCAGTCTAAACCTAACCCTAATTTAACCCTAACCCTCAACCTCAACCTAACCCTGCCTCTAACCCTTATTCTCACACCATCCCTATCCTCCACCCTAAACCTAACCCTCATCCTAACCCTTACCTTAACCCTCACTCTAAACCTAACCCTCACCCTAACCTTAACCCTAACCCTCACCCTGCCCCTCACCCAAACCTAACCCTAATCCTCACTATAACCCTCACCCTAACTCTAACCCTAACTCTAAAACCCACCCTCACCCTAAACCTCACCCAAACCCTTACTCTCTCCCTAACCCTCACGCTAAACCTAACCCTAACCCTAACGCTCACCCTAACACTCACACTCACAATAACCCTCACCCTAGGCCTAACCCTCAAACTCACCCTAACCCTCACCCTCACCCTCAGCCTAACCCTAAAACTAATCCTACCCCTCACCCGCACCCTCACCTAAGCTCACGCTAACCATAACTCTAACCCTAACCCTCACCCTCACCCTTACCCTCACCATAACTCTAACCCTAAACCTCACCCTCTGCCTAAAACTAACCCTAACCCTAATCCTAAACCTAACCCTCACCCACACCCTCACCCTAAACCTAAACTTAACCCTAACCCTGACCCTCACCATCACACTATCCATAACCCTTAAACTAAACCTAACCCTCAACCTAACCCTAACCCTAAAACTAACACTCACCCTCAACCTAAACCAAACCCTAATCCCAATCCTAACCCTCAACCAATCCATCACCCTAACCCTCACGATAATCCTAAGCCTCACTCTCACCCTAAACCTCATCCTCACCCTTACCCTCACCCTCACCCTAACCCTAAACCTCACCAGACCCAAACCCTAACCCTCAACCTAACCCTGACCCTAACACTCACGGTAACCCAAAACCTCACACTCACCCTACCCCTCACCCTAAACCGTACGTTAAACCTAACCCTAACCCTAACCCTCACACTCACCCTCACCCGAAACCTAACCCTAACCATCACCCTATCCTTCACACTAAACCTAAGGCTAACCCTAACCCTCACTCTTACCCTAATCCTCACCCTAACCCTTACCCTCACCCTAACCCTAACCCTAACCCTCACTCTAAACCTAACGCACACCCTAAACTTAACCCTACCCCTCAAACTGCCCCTCACTCCAACCTAACCCTAACCCTCACTATAACACTCACCCTAACTCTAACCCTAACTCTAAAACCCACCCTCACCCTAAACCTCACCCAAAACTTTACTCTCCCCCTAACCCTCACGCTAAACCTAACCATAACCCTAACCCTCACCCTAACCCTCACACTCACAACAATCCTCACCCTAAGCCTAACCCTCAAAATCACACTAACCCTCACCCTCACCCTCAGCCTAACCCTAAAACTAATCCTACCCCTCACCCGCACCCTCACCTAAGCTCACCCTAAACATAACCCTAACCCTAACCCTCACCCTCACCCGAACCCTCATCCTAACCCTAACCCTAAACCTCACTCTCTGGCTAAACCTAACCCTAACCCTAATCCTAAACCTAACCCTCACCCTCACCCTCAACATAAACCTAAACCTAACCCTAACCCTCACCCTAAACCAAAGCCTAAAACCAAACCTAACCCTCAACCAATCCATCACCCGAACCCTCACAATAACCCTAAGCCTCACTCTCACCCTAACCCTCACCCTAACCCTTACCCTCACCCTCACCCTAACCCTAAACCTATCCAGACCAAAACCCTAACTCTCACCGTCACCCTAAACCAAACCCTAACACTCACCCTCAAAATAACCTTCACCCTAAACCTCACCCTCACCCAAACACTAACCCTCAGGCTCACCCTGACCCATACCCTCACTCTAACCCTCACCCTCAACCTCACCCTCAGCCTAACACTAAACCTAACCCTAATCATAACCCTAAACCTCACCCTCACCCTCACCCTCAACCTAACCTGAAACATAACCCTAATCCTAACCCTCACCCTCACCCTAAACCTAACTCTAACCCTAAACCTAACCCTCAATCTAACCCTCACCTTAACCCTAATGCTAAGACTAAACCTCACCCTAACTCTCACCCTAACACTTAACCTCAACCTAACCCTAACCCTCTCCCTCACCCTGAATCTCACCCTAACCCCAATCCACAACATAATCCTTACCCTCCCGCTAACCCTCACCCTAACCCTAACCCTAACACTCACCCTAACCCTCACCCTAACACTCACAATAACCCCAACCCTCATTCTTACACTACCCTTCACCCTAAACCTTACCCTCACCCTAACCCTAACCCTAACCCTAATCCTCACACTAACCCTAACCCTCACCCTAACCCTAAAACTAACCCTCAACCTCATCCTAAACCTAAACCTAACCCTAACCCTCACCATAACCCTCACATTAAGACTAAGGCTAACCCTAAACTTCACTATCACCCTAACCCTCACCCTAAATATTACCCTCACCCTAAAACTAACCCTAACCCTAACCCTCACACTAAATCTAAACCTCACCCTAACCCTAACCCTACCGCTCACCCTAACCCTTAGCCTTACCCTAACCCTCACCCTAAGCCTTAGCCTTGCCCTAATTCTCACCCTAACCCTAACCCTATCACTAACCCTCACCCTAACCCTCACGGTAACCCTCACCCTAACCATCACCCTAACCCTTAACTTAACCCTAACCCTCACACTAAGCCTAACCCTCACCCTAACCCTAACTCTAGCCCTCATCCTAAACCTCATCCTAACCCTAACCCTAACCCTTACCCTTACCCTAACCCTAATGCTAACCCTCACAATCACCCTCATCCTAACCCTCAGCCTAACCCTAACAGTAACCCTAATCCTAACCCTCACCCTCACCCTTCACCCTTAGATTAACCCTCACCCTCAACCTAACCATAACCATAACCCTCACCCTAACACTCACGATAACCCAAACACTCACTCTCACCCTAACACTTACCCTAACACTTACCCTGACCAGAAGCTTAACCCTAAACCTAACCCTAACCCTCACACTAACCCTAATCCTCACCATAACACTCACCCTCACCCTAACACTCACCCTCATCCTAAACCTAACCCTAACCCAAACCCGCACACTTACACTCAAACTCACCCTAAAGATATCCCTAAACCTCACTCTCACACTAAACCTCACCCTTAGACTTAACCTCACCCCAACCCTCACCCTACCGCTAAACCTCAAACTAAACCTAACCCTCATGCTAACCCTAAACCTACCCCTCACCCTAACCCTAACCCTAAACCTAACCCTAAACTTCAACCTAACACTAAACCTAAAATTCACCCTAAATCTAACCCTCACCCTCACCCTCACTCTCAGCCTAAATATAAGCCTAATAGTAACCCTAACCATAACCCTCACACTCACCCTCACCCTAACCCTAATCCTAACCCTGACCCTCTTCCTAACCCTCACCCTAACCCTAATACAAAACCTAACCCCAACCCCAACCCTAACCCTAACCCTTACTCTCACCCTCACCCTCCGCCTAACCCTAAGCCTAAGCCTAAACCTAACCCTAACCCTCACACACCCTCATTCTCAACCTCACCTCAGCCTAACCCTAAACCTAATCCTACTGCTAACCCTCAACCTCACCCTCAACCTAAACCTATGCCTAAACCTAACACTCAACATAAACCTAAACTCCACCCTAACCCTAAACCTAACACTAACCCTAACCATCACCCTAACCCTACCGCTGCCCCTCACCCTAACCCTCATCCTAAAGCTAACCCTAACCCTAACCTTAACCCTAACCCTAACACTAAACCTCATCCTAACCCTAACCCTAAACCTCACCCTCACTCTCACCGACATTGTAAAGGTAAACTTAAACCTAATCCTAACCCTAACAATAACCCTAAACCTAGCCCTATCCTATCCCTCTACCTAACCGTAACCCTAAAGAGAACAAAAACCCTCACCCTAACCCTAACCCGAAATCTCACCCTAACCCTAACCCTAACCCTCACCCTCAACCTCGCCGTCACCTAAAACTAATTCTAACCCTAACCCTCACTCTGACCCTAACACTAAACCTAATCCTAACTCTCACCATAACCCTAATCCTAACCCTAACCCTCACCCTAACACTCACTGTAAACCTAACCCTAATCCTCACCTTCACCCTAGCCCTCACCCTAACCCTAATCATAACCCTAACCCTCACCCTCACCCTCAACTTAACCCTACCCCCAACCCTAGCCCTCACCCTAAACCTCACACTAACCCTAAACCTCACCCAAAACCTCAACCTTAACGTAACCCTAACCCAAACCCTAACCCTCAACCTAACCCTCACCCTAACCCTAACCCTAACACTAACACTAACACTCACACTAAACCTAAACCTTAACCTAGCCCTAACCCTACCCCTCACGCTAAGCCTCATCCTAACCCTAACCATAACCATAACCCTAATGCTGAACCTCACCCTAACCCTAAACCTAACAATCACCCTCACCCTCACCTTAAAACTTAGCCTTACCCTAACCCTCACCCTAAGCTTTAGCCTTGCCCTAACCCTCACCCTAACCCTAACCCTATCACTAACCCTCACCCTATCACTCACGGTAACCCTCACCTTAACCATCACCCTAAACCTTAACCTAACCCTAACCCTCACACTAAGCCTAACCCTCACCCTAACCTTAGCCCCCATCCTAAACCTCATCCTAACCCTAAACCTAACCCTCATCCTAACACTCACCCTAAACCTCACCCGCACCCTAACCCTCACCCTAACCCTAAACCTCACCCTAAACATCACCCAAACCCTAACCCTCACACTAACCTTAAGCCTAGCCCTCCATCTCACCCTTACCCTCAGCCTAACCCTAACCATATTTTAACCGTAACCCTCACCCTCACCCTCAACCTAACCCTGTGCCTAACCCTTACCCTCACCCCAACTCTAACCTGCACCCTAAACTTCATGCTCACCCTAAGCCTAACCCTAAATCTCACCCTAACCCTAACCCTAACCCTCACCATCACCTTACCTTCGCCCTAACCCTAACCCTAATCCTCACCCTAAACCTGACCCTCAGATTAACACTAAGACTAACCCTAACCCTCACCCTAACCCTCAAACTCAGCCTCACCCTAACCCTAATCTTAACCCTAAGCCTAAACTTAACCCTAAACCTCATCATAAACCTCAAAATAACCCTAATCCTAACACTAACCCTAAACCTATCCCTCACCGTAACCTTAACTCTAACCCTAACCTTCACCCTCACCCTTACCCTATCCCAAAACCTAAACCTCACCCAAACCCTAACCCTAACACTAACCCTTACCCTTACCTCACACTCACCGAAACCCTAACCCTATACCCTAAATTTCACCCTCAACCTCACCCTAATTCTAACCCAAACCCTCAACCGAAACCTCACGCTCACCCTCATCCTCACCATCACCCTGAACCAAAACCTACCCCTAAACCTTAATCTTCCCCCAACCCTAACCTCCACCCTAAACCTAACCCTCACCCTAACCCTAAACCTAACGCTAACCCTAACCCTCACAATAACCCTAACCCTCACCCTAAACCTAACCCTAACCCTCAAACTACCTCTCATACTAACCCTAAACCTCACACTAAACTTAACCCTAAACCTAACCCTAAACCATACCCAAAATATAACCCTAATCCTAACCCTCACCCTCACCCTAACACTAACATTAACCGTAACCCTAAACCTAAGCTTAACCCTAACCCTAATACTAACCCTCACCCTAACCATAACCATAACCTTAACCCTCCCCTGAACCCTAACACTAACCCTCACCCTCACCCTAACCCTAAACCTAAACCTAACCCTAAGCCTCACACTAATCCTCACCCTAACCCTAACCCTAAACTTCACCCTAATCCTCACCCTATCCCTAACCCTAACCCTAACACTCACCCTAATACTAACCATAAACCTAACCCTCACCCTCAGCCTAAACATCACCATAACCCTAACCTTCACCCTAAGCCTAACCCTAACACTCACCCTAAACCTCACCCTCACCCTCACCCTCACCCTAAGCCTAACCATAACCCTAAGCCTAATCCTTAACCTAACCCTCTCCATCACCTTCACCCTAAACCTATCCCTACCACTAAAACTAACCCTCCCCCTGCCCCTCACCCTAACACGAACCCTAAACCTAATCCTAAACCTCACCTTAAACCTAACCCTCAACCACAACCTAATTCTAACCCTCACCCTAACCCTAACAATCACAATAACCCTAAACCTAACTCTAAACATAAACCTACCCCTCAACCTAAAAATCATCCTAAGCCTAACCCTAAACCTAATCCTCACCCTAATCCTAACCCTAACCCTCACCCTCACCATAACCATCCCCGTCACCCTAACACTAACCCTAAGCCTAACCCTCAACCACACCTTAACCCTCAACCTCACGCGAACCCTCACCCTCACCCTAAAACTCACCCTCAACCTAAACATCACCCGAACCCTAACCCTCAACTTAACCCTAACCCTAACCCTCACCCTAAACCTAATCCTCACCCTGACCCTCAACCTCACCCTAATCCTCACATTAACCCTCATCTATACCTAACCGAAACCCTCACCCTCAACCTCACAATAACCCGCCCCCTTACCCTAGCCCTCATCCTAACCCTAACCCTTACACTCACCCTCACACTCACACTCATCCTAATCCTAAGCCTAACTCTAATCCTAACCCTCACCCTCACCCTCACCCTCAGCCCAACCCTTCACCCTCACCCTAACCATCTCCCTAAACCTTACCCTCACCCTAAACCTAAACCTCACCCTCACCCTCACCCTAAACCTAATCCTAACCCTAACCCTCACCCTCACCCTCACCCTAACCGTAACCCTCACCCTCAGCCTAAACCAAACCCTAAACCAAACCCTAAACCTGACACTAAACCTCACCCTAACTCTAATGCTAAGCTTAACCCTCAACCTAACACTAACCCTAACCCACACCCCCAAACTAAACCGAACCCTAACCCTAACCCTAACCCTCATCATAACCCTCACAATAAGACTAAGGCTAACCCTAACCCTCACTATCAACCTCACCTTGACCCTAACCCGAACCCTCACCCTCAACCTAACCCTCACCTCACCCAAAACATCACCCTAAAACTAACCCTCACCCTAGCCCTAACCCTAACCCTCACCCAAACCTTAACTCTCACCCTAACCCTCACCCTCACCCTAACCTAACCCTAACCCTAAGCCTAACCCTAGCCCTTACCCTAACCCTAACCCTTACCCTAACACTCACGGTAAACCTAACCCTCAATCTCACCCTAACCCTCACCCTAAACTTTACTCTCAGCCTAACGCTCACAATAAACCAAAATCTCAACCTAACCTTAACGCTAACCATGACCCTAACCCTACCCCTAAACCTCACCCTAACCCTAACCCTCACCCACACCCTAGCCCTCAAACCAACGCTAATCCTAACCCTAACCCTCATCCTTACCCTCACCTTCACCCTAAATCACACACTCACCCTCACCCTAACACTAACCCTAACCCACACCCTAACCCTAAACCTCACCCTAACCCTAACCCTAACCCTCACCCTAAACCATCACCTTCCCCCTTACCCTAATTGTAACCCTAAACCTCAACCTAACCGTAAGCCTAAGACTAATGCTAACTCTAACCCTCACCCTCACTGTCACCCTAACCCTAAACTTATCCCTAAACCTCACCCTATCCCTATCCTTCACCCTAAACCTAACCCAAACCCTCATCCACATCCTAACCCTAACACTAACCCTGAACCTAAACCTAACACTCACCCTAAACCTCACCCTAATGATTACCTTCAACGTAACCCTAACCCTAACCCTAACCCTAATCCTCACACTAATCCTCATCCAAACCCTAACCCTAAACTTCACCCTAATCCTCACCCTATCCCTAACCCTAACCCTAACACTCACCCTAATACTAAGCATAAACCTAACCCTCACCCTCAGCATAAACATCACCGTCAGCCTAACACTCACCCTCACCCGAAACACCACCCTCACCCTAACAATAACCCTAACCCACACTCTAACCCTAAACCTCACCCTAACCCTAACCTTATCCCTAACTTTAAAACCTCACCTTCCCCCTTACCCTAATTGTAACCCTAAACCTCACCCTAACCCTAAGCCTAAGACTAATGCTAACTCTAACCCTCAACCTCACTGTCACCCTAACCCTAAACTTATCCCTGAACCTCACCCTATCCCTATCCTTCACCCTAAACCTAACCCAAACCCTCATCCTCACCCTAACCCTAACACTAACCCTGATACTAAACCTAACACTCACCCTAAAACTCACCCTAAAAATTACCCTCAACCTAACCCTAACCCTAACCTTAATCCTCACACTAATCCACACCCAAACCCTAACCCTATACTTCACCCTAATCCTCACACTATCCCTAACCCTAAGCCTAACACTCACCCTAATACTAACCATAAACCTAACTCTCACCCTCAGCCTAAACATCACCGTCAGCCTAACACTCACCCTCATCCTAAACATCACCCGAACCCTAAACTTCACCCTAACCCTAACCCTAACACTCACCCTAAACCTCACCCTCACCCTCACCCTCACCCTAAGCCTAACCATAACCCTACCCCTAATCCTTAACCTAACCCTCTCCATCACCTTCTCCCTAAACCTATCCCTACCCCTACCCCTAAACCTCACCCTCACCCTCACCTTAACACGAACCCTAAATCTAACCCTAAACCTCACCTTAAACCTAACCCTCAAACACAACATAATCCTAACCCTCACCCTAACCCTAACAATCACAATTACCCTAACCCTCACTCTAACCATAAACCCACCCCTCAACCTAACACTCATCCTAACCCTAACCCTAAACGTAATCCTCAACCTCTACCTAAACCTAACCCTCACCCACACCTTAACCCTCAACCTCACGGGAACACTCACCATCACCCTAACAATCACCCTCAACCTAAACATCACCTGAACCCTAACCCTCACCTTAACCCTAACCCTAACCCTCACCCTAAACCTAACCCTCACCCTGACCCTCATCCTAACCCTAATCCTCACATTAACCCTCACCCCTACCTAACCAAAACCCTCACACTCACACTAACCCTAACCCTCACCCTCAACCTAGCTCTCACCCTAACCCTAACCCTAACCCTCACCCTCACCCTCATCCTAACCCTAAGCCTAACTCTAATCCTAACACTCACCCTCATCCTCACCCTCAGCCTAACCCTCTCCCTCACCCTAACTCTCTCCCTAAACCTTACCCTCACCCTAACCCTAACCCTAAACCTCACCCTAAACCTAAACCTAACCCTAAACCTAACCCTCACCTTCCCCCTCACCCTAAACCTAACCCTAACCCTAACCCTCACCCTCACCCTCACCCTAACCATAACCCTCACCCTCACAAAACCAAACCCTCACCCCAACCCTAACCCTCACCCTAACCATCACCCTAAACCGCACGATAACCCTAACCTTCACTCTCACCCTCACCCTCACCCTAAACGTAACCCTCACCCTCACCTTAAACCAAACCCTAACCCCAATCCTAACCCTCACCCTAACCCTCACCCTAACCCTAATGCTAAGCTTAACACTCAACCTAACGCTAACCAAAACCCACACCCTCATCCTAAAACGAACCCTAACCCTAACCCTAACCCCAACCATAACCCTCACAATAAGGCTAACCCTAACCCTCACTGTCACCCTCACCCTAACCCGAACCCGAACCCTCACCCTCACCCTAACCTCACCCTAGCCCTAAACCTAACCCTAGCCCTTACTCTAACCCTAAACCTCACCCTAACACTCACGCTAACCCTAAACCTCAATCTCAGCCTAACCCTCACCCTAACACTTACCCTCACCCTAACCCTTACCCCCAGCCTAACGCTCACGCTAAACCTAAATCTCACCCTAACCTTAACGCTAACCATGACCCTAACCCTACCCCGAAACCTCACCCTAACCAAAACACTCACGCGCACCCTAGCCCTCAAAACAACCCTAAACCTCATCCTTACCCTCACCCTCACCCTAAATCACACACTCACCCTCACCATAACACTATCCCTAACCCACACCCTAAACCTAAACCTCACCATAACCCTAATCCTAACCCTCACCCTAAACCCTCACCTTCCACCTAACCCTAATTCTAACCCTAAACCTCACCCTAACCCTAAGTCTAAGATTAATGCTAACTATAACACTCACCCTCACAGTCACACTAACCCTAAAACTATCCCTAAACCTCACCCTATCCCTAAACTTCACCCTAACCCTAACCCAAACCCTCATCCTCACCCTAATCATAACACTAATCCTGACCCTAACCCTAACCCTCAACCTAACCTCACCCTAACCTAACCCTAACCCTAGCCCTTACCCTAACCCTAAACCACACATTCAACCTCACACACACTCTAACCCTAATCTTAAACCTAGCCCTCACCCTAACCCTAACCCTAACTCTCACCCTCACCCTCATCCTAAACCTAAGCCTAACCCTAATCCTAACCCTCACCCTCACCCTCACCCTCAGCCTAACCCTCACCCTCACCCTAACCCTCTCCGTAAACCTTACCCTCACCCTAACATTAACCCTAATCCTCACCCTCAACCTAAACCTAACCCTAACTCTAACCCTAAACCTAAACCTCACCCTCACCCTCAACCTAAACCTAACGCTAACCATAACCCTAACCCTTACCCTCAGCCTAACCATAACCCTCACCCTCACCCTAAACTAAACCCTAAACCCAACCCTAACCCTCACCCTAACCATCACCCTAAACCTCACGAAAAACGCAACCCTCACTCTCACCCTAACCCTCACCCTAACCCTTACCCTCACCCTAACCCTAACCCTTAACCTCACCTAGACCCAAACCTTAATGCTCAATATCACCCTAAACCTAACCCTAATGCTCACCATAAACCTTACCATCACCCAAACCCTAACCCTCAGTCTCACCCTCACCCATACCCTCACCTTAATCCTCACCCACAGCCTAAACTTCACCCTAAGCCTAACCCTCCCCCTTATCCTAACCATCACCCTCACCCTCACCCTCAGCCTAACCCTAAACTTTACCCTATTCCTAACCCTAACCCTCAACCTCACCCACATCCTCAACCTAACTGTAAACCTATCCCTAATCCTAACCCTCAACCTCACCCTCACCCTAAACCTAACTCTAACCCTAACCCTAACCCTCACCCTAAACCTCACCCTAACCCTAATGCTAAGCTTAACCCTCAACCTAACACTAACCCTAACCCACACCCTCATCCTAAAACGAACCCTAACCCTAACCCTAACCCTAACCCTCACAATAAAACTAAGGCTAACCCTAACCCTCACTATCACCCTCACCCTCACCCTAACCCGAACCCTCACCCTCACCCTAACCTTCACTCTCACCCAAAACATCACCCTAAAACTAACCCTCACCCAAACCTTAACTCTCACCCAAACCCTCACCCTCACCCTAACCCTAAACCTAACCCTAGCCCTTACCCTAACCCTAAACCTCACCCTAACACTCACGCTAAACCTAACCCCCACTCTCACCCTAACCGTCAACCTAACACTTACCCTCACCCTAAACCTTACCCTCAGCCTAACGCTCACACTAAACCTGAATCTCACCCTAACCTTAATGCTAAACATGACCCTAAACCTACCACCAAACCTAACCCTAACCCTAACCCTCACCCACACAATAGCCTTCAAACCAACCCTAATCCCAATCCTAACCCTCATCCTTACCCTCACCCTCACCCTAAATCACACACTCACCCTCACCCTAACACTAACCTTAACCCACAACCTAACCCTAAACCTCACCCTAACCCTAACCCTGACCCTCACCCTAAACCCTCACCTTCCCCCTAAACCTAATTCAAACCCTAAAACTCACCCTAACCCTAAGCCTTAGACTAATGCTAAATCTAACCCTCACCATCACCGTCACCCTAATCCTAAACCTATCCCTAAACCTCACCCTATCCCTAACCTTCACCCTAACCCTAACCCAAACCTCATCCTCACACTAACAATAACACTAACCTGACCCTAACCCTAATCCTCAACCTAACGTCACCCCAAACCTTACCCTAATCCTAGCCCTTACCCTAACCCTAACCCTCATATTCACACTCACACTCACCCTAACCCTCATTCAAACACAAGCCCTCACCCTAACCCTAACCCTAAACCTCACCCTCACACACACACTCAAACTCAGCCTAACCCAAACCCTAACCCTAATCCTAAACCTAACCCTCACCCTCACCCACACACTCACCCTAACCCTCACACTCACCCTAGCCCTCACACTAACCCTAACCCTAAGCCAAACCCTAAACCTCAACATCACCCTCACCCTCACCCTCATCCTCAGGCTAACCCTAACCTAAACCTAATCCTAACCCTAACACTCACGCTAAACCTAACCCTCACTCTCACCCTAACCCTCACCCTAACCCTTACCCTCAAACTAACCCTTACCCTCAGCCTAATGCTCACACTAAACTTAAACATCATCCTAACCCTAACGCTAACCATGACCCTAACCCTAAACCTAACCCTAAACCTCACCCTAACCCTAACCCTTACCCTCACCCTAGCCCTCAAACCAACCCTAATCCTAACACTAACCCTCATCCTTACCCTCACCCTCACCCTAAATCACACTCTAACCCTCGCCCTAACACTAACCCTAACCCACACCCTAACCCTAACTCTCACCCTAACACTAACCCTAACCCTCACCCTAACACTAACCCTAACCCTCACTCTCACCCTCACTTTCCCCCTAACCCTAATTCTAACCCTAACCCTCACCCTAAACCTAAGCCTAAGCCTAATGCTAACACTAACCCTCACCCACACCGTCACCCTAACCCTAAACTTATCCCTAAACCTCACCTTATCCCTTACCTTCACCCTAACCCTAACCCAAACCCTCATCCTCACCCTAACCCTAACACTAACCCTGATCCTAACTCTAACCATCACCCTAAACCTCACCCTAATGATTACCCTCAACCTAACCCTAAAACTAACCCTAACACTCACCCTAATACTAACCATAAAACTAACCCTCAACCTCAGCCTAAATATCATGTTCAGCCTAACACTCACCCTCACCCTAAACATCACCCTAACCCTAACGTTCACCCTAACCCTAACCCTAACACTCACCCTAAACCTCACCCTCACCCTCACCTTCACACTAAGCCTAACCCTAACACTACCCCTAATCCTTAACCTAACTTTCTCCATCACCTTCACCCTAAACCTATCCCTACACCTGACACTAACCCTCACCCTCACCCTCACCCTAACACAAACCCTAAACCTAACCCTAAACCTCACCTGAAACCTAAACCTCAACCACAACCTAATACTAACCCTCACCCTAACCCTAACAATCACAATAACCCTAACCCTCACTCTAATCATAAACCTACCCCTCAACCTAACACTCATCCTAAGCCTAAACCTAAACCTAATCCTCACCCTAACCCTAACCCTCACCCTCACCATAACCATCACCATCACATTAACACTCACACTAAGCCTAACCCTCACCCACACCTTAAGCCTCAACCTCACGCGAACCCTCACCCTCACCCTAACTCTCACCCTCAACCTAAACATCACCCGAACCCTAACCCTCACCTTAACCCTAACCCTAACCCTCACCCTAAGCCTAACCCTCAACCTGACCCTCAACCTCACCCTAATCCTCACATTAACCCTCACCCCTACCTAACCGAAACCCTCACCCTCAGCCTCACCCTAACCCTCACCCTCACCCTCACCCTAGCCCTCACCCTAACGCTAAACCTAACCCTCACCCTCACACTCACACTCATCCTAACCCTAAGCCTAACTCTAATCCTAACCCTCACCCTCACCCTCACCTTCAAGCTAACCCTTAACCTCACCCTAACCCTTTCCCTAAACCTTAAACTCAACCTAACCCTCACCTCACCCTCACCCTAAACCTAACCCTAACCCTAACCCTCACCCTCACCCTCACCCTAACCGTAACCCTCACCTTCACCCTAAACCAAAACCTAACCCCAACCCTAACCCTCACCCTAACCATCACCCTAAACCTCACGATAACCCTAACCCTCACTCTCACCCTAACTCTCACCCTAACCCTTACCCTCACCCTAACCCTAACCCTAAACCTCACCCAGACCCAAACTTTAACGCTCAACGTCACCCTAAACCTAACCCTAATGCTCACCCTAAACCTCACCATCACCCAAACCCTAACCCTCAGTCTCACTCTCACGCATACCCACACCCTAACCCTCACCCTCAGCCTAAACATCACCCTAAGCCTAAACCTCCCCCTTATCCTAACCCTCACCCTCACCCTCACCCTCACCCTCACCCTTAGCCTAACCCTAATCCTAACTCTAACCCTCAACCTCACCTACACCCTCAACCTAACTGTAAACATATCCCTAATCCTAACCCTCAACCTCACCCTCACCCTAAAACTAACTCTAACGCTAACCCTAACCCTCACCCTAAACCTCACCCTAACCCTAATGCTAAGCTTAACCCTCAAACTAACACTAAACCTAACCCACACCCTTATCCTAAACTGAATCCTAACCTTAAACCTAACCCTCACCATAACCCTCACAATAAGACTAATGCTGACCCTAACCCTCACTATCACCCTCACCCTCACCCTATCCCGAACCCTCACCCTCACCCTAACCCGAAACCTCACCCAAAACATCACCCTAAAACTAACCCTCACCCTAACCCTAACCCTAACCCTCACCCAAACCTTAACTCTCACCCTAACCCTCACCCTCACCCTAACCTCACCCTAACCCTAAACCTAAACCTAGCCCTTACCCTAACCCTAACCCTCACCCTATCACTCACGCTAACCCTAACCCTCACTCTCACCCTAACCCTCACCCTAACACTTACCCTCAACCTAACCCTTACCCTCAGCCTAACGCTCACACGAAACCTAAATCTCAGCTTAACCTTAACCCTAACCATGACCCTAACCCTACGCCTAAACCTCACCCTAAACCTAAACCTCACCAGCACCCTAGCCCTCAAACCAACCCTAATCCCAAGCGTAACCCTCATTCTTACCCTCACCCTCACCCTAAAACATACACCCACCCTCACCCTAACATTAACCCTTACACACACCCTAACCCTAAACCTCACCCTAACCCTGACCCTAAACCCTCACCTTCCCCCAAACCCTAATTCTAACCCTAAACCTCACCCTAACCCTAAGCCTAAGACTAATGCTAACTCTAACCCCCACCCTCACCATCATCCTAACCCTAAACCTATCCCTAACCTCACCCTATCCCTTAACTTCACCCTAACCCTAAACCAAAACCTCATCCTCACCCTAACCCTAACACTAACCCTGACCCTATCCCTAACCCTAAACCTAACCTCACCCTAAACCTAACCCTAACCCTAGCCCTTACCCTAACCCTAACCCTCACATTCACCCTCACACTCACCCTAACTCTAATCCTAACCCTAGCCCTCACCCTAAACCTAAACTTCACCCTCACCCAAACACTCAAACTAAGCCTAACCCAAACCCTAACTCTAATCCTAACCCTAACCCTCACCCTCACCCTCACACTCACCCTAACCCTCACCCTCACCCTAGCCCACACACTAACCCTAACCCTAAGCCAAACCCTAAACCTCAACATCACCCTCACCCTCAAACTCATCCTCAGGCTAACCCTATCCCTAACCCTAATCCTAAACCTAACCCTCACCCTAACACTCACGCTAACCCTAACCTTCACTCTCACACTAACCCTCACCCTAACACTGACCATCACACTAACCCTTACCCTCAGCCTAACGCTCACACTAAACTTAACCCTCACCCTAACCCTAACACTAACCATGACCCTAACCCTAAACCTCAGCCTTACCCTAACCCATACCCTAACCCTAGCCCTCAAACCAACCCTAATCCTAACCCTAACCCTCATTCTTACCCTCACCCTCACCCTAAATCACACTCTAACCCTCGCCCTAACACTAACCCTAACCCACACCCTAAACCACACCCTCACCCTCACTTTCCCCCTAACCCTAATTCTAAGCCTAACCCTCACCCTCACCCTAAGCCTAAGCCTAATGTTAACTCTAACCCTCACCCTCGCCGTCACCCTAACCCTAAACTTATCCCTTAACCTCACCCTATCCCTAACCTTCACCCTAACCCTAACCCAAACCCTCATCCTCACCCTAACACTAACACTAACCCTGATCCTAACCCTAACCCTCACCCTAAACCTCACCCTAATGATTACCCTCAACCTAACCCTAACCCTAACCATAACCCTAATCCTCACACTAATCCCCACCATAACCCTAACCCTAAACTTCACCCTAATCCTCACCCTATCCCTAACCCTAACCCTAACACTCACCCTAATACTAACCATAAACCTAACCCTCACCCGCAGCCTAAACATCACCGTCAGCCTAACACTCACCCTCACCCTAAACATCACCCTAACCCTAACCTTCACCCTAACCCTAACCCTAACACTCACCCTAAACCTCACCCTCACCCTCACCCTAACACGAACCCTAAATCTAACCCTAAACCTCACCTTAAACCTAACCCTCAACCACAACCTAATCCAAACCCTCACCCTAACCCTAATAATCACAATAACCCTAACCCTCACTATAACCATAAACCTACCCCTCAACCTAACACTCATCCTAACCCTAACCCTAACCCTCACCCTCACCATAACCATCACCATCACCCTAACACTCAAACAAAGCCTAAACCTCACCCACACCTTAACACTCAACCTCACGGGAGCCCTCACCCTCACCCTAACAATCACCCTCAACCTGAACATCACTCGAACCCTAACCCTCACCTTAACCCTAACCCTAACCCTCACCCTAAACCTAACCCTCACCCTGACCCTCACCCTCACCCTAATCCTCACATTAAAACTCATCCCTACCTAACCGAAACCCTCACCCTCACCCTAACCCTCACCCTAACCCTAACCCTAACCCTCACCCTTATCCTCACACTCATCCTAACCCTAAGCCTAACTCTAATCCTAACCCTCATCCTCACCCTCACCCTCAGCCTAACCCTCACCCTCACCCTAACCCTCTCCCTAAACCTTATCCTCACCCTAACCCTAACCCTAAACCTCACCCTCAACCTAAACCTAACCATAACCCTAACACTAAACCTAACCCTCACCCTCACCCTCACCCTAAACCTAACCCTAACCCTAACCCTCACCCTCACCCTCACTCTAACCGTAACCCTCACCCTCACCCTAAACCAAACCCTAACCCCAACCCTAACCCTGACGCTAACCATCACCCTAAACCTCACGATAACCCTAACCCTCACTCTCACCCTAACCCTCACCTTAACGCTTACCCTCACCCTAACCCTAACCCTAAACCTCACCCAGACCAAAACCTTAACACTCATTGTCACATTAAACCTAACCCTAATGCTCACCCTAAAACTTACCATCACCCAAACCCTAACCATCATTCTCACCCTCACCCATACCCTCACCCTAACCCTCTCCCTCAGCCTAAACATCACCCTAAACCTAACCCTCCCCCTTATTCTAAACCTCACCCTCACCCTCACCCTCAGCCTAACCCTAAACCTAACCCTAATCCTAACCCTAACGCTCAACCTCACCCACACCTTCAACCTAACTGTAAACATATCCCTAATCCTCACCCTGAAGCTCACGCTCACCCTAACCCTCACCCTAACCCTCACCCTAACCCTCACCCTAACTCTAATGCTTAGCTTAACCCTCAATGTAACACTAACCCTAACACACACCCTCATCTTAAACCGAAAGCTAACCCTAACCCTAACACTTACCATAACCCTCACAATAAGACTAAGGCTAACCCTAACCCTCACTATCACCCTCACACTCACTCTAACCCGAACCCTCACCCTCACCCTAACCCTCACCCAAAACATCACCCTAAAACTAACACTCACCCTAACCCTAACCCTAACCCTCACCCAAATCTTAACTCTCACCCTAACCTTCACCCTCACCCTAAACTCACGCTAACCCTAAACCTCACCCTATCCCTTACCCTAACTCTAACCCTCACCCTAACACTCACACTAACCCTAACCCTCACTCTCACCCTAACCCTCACCCTAACACTTACCCTCACCCTAACCCTTACTCTCAGCCTAACGCTCACACTAAACCTAAATCTCACACTAACCTTAACGCTAACCATGACCCTAACCCTACCCCTAACCCTCACCCGCACCCTAGCCCTCAAACCAACCCTAATCCTAACCCTAACCCTCATCCTTACCCTCACCCTCACCCTAAATCACACACTCACCCTCACCCTAACCCTAACCCTAACCCACAACTTAACCATAAACCTCACCCTAACCCTAATCCTAACCCTCACCCTAAACCCTCACATTCCCCCTAACCATAATTCTAACCCTAAACCTCAACCTAACCCAAAGCCTAAGACTAATGCTAAATCTAACCTTCACCCTCACCTTAATCCTAACACTAAACCTATCCCTAAACCTCACCCTATCCCTTACCTTCACCCTAACCCTAACCCAAACCCTCATGCTCACCCTAACCCTAACATTAACCCTGACCCTAACCTTAAACCTCAACCTATCCTCACCCTAAACCAAACCCTAACCCTAGCCCTTCCCCTAACCATAACCCTCACATTCACCCTCACACTCACCCTAACCCTCATCCTAACTCTAGCCCTCACCCTAAACCTAACCCTAACCCTAAAACTCACCCTCACCCACACTCTCAAACTCAACCTAACACAAACCCTAACCCTAACCCTCACCCTCACCCTCACTCTCACCCTAACCCTCACCCTCACCCTAGCCCTCACACTAACCCTAACCCTAAGCCAAACCCTAAACCTCAACATCACCCTCACCCTCACCCTCAACCTCAGGCTAACCCTAACCCTAACTCTAATCCTAACCCTAACCCTCACCCTAACACTCACACTAACCCTAACCCTCACTCTCACCCTAACCCTCACCCTAACACTTACCCTCATCCTAACCCTTACCCTCAGCCTAACGCTCACACTAACCTTAATCCTCACTCTAACCCTGACGCTAACCATGACCCTAACCCCAACCCTAACCCTAAACCTCACCCTAACCCTAACCCTTACCCTCACCCTAGCCCTCAAACCAAACTTAATCCTAACCCTAACCCTCATCCTTACACTCACCCTCACCTTAACTCACACTCTAAACCTCACCCTAACAATAACCCTAACCCACACCCTAACCCTTACCCTCAACCTAACCCTAACCCTCACACTCACCCTCAATTTCCCACTAAACCTAATTCTAACCCTAACCCTCACCCTAAACATAAGCCTAAGACTAATGCTAACTCTAAACCTCACCTTACCGTCACCCTAACCCTAAACTTATCCCTTAACCTCACCCTATCCCTAACTTTCACCCTAACCCTAACCCAAACATTCATCCTCACCCTAACACTAACACTAACCCTGATCCTAACCCTAACCCTCACCCTAAACCTCACCCTAATGATTACCCTCAACCTAACCCTAACTCTAACCCTAAAAGTAATCCTCACACTAATCCTCACCCTAACCCTAAACTTCACCCTAATCCTCACACTAACCCTAACCCTAACCCTAACACTCACCCTAATACTAATCATAAACCTAACCCTCACCCTCAGCCTAAACATCACCGTCAGCGTAACACTCACCGTCACCCTAAACATCACCCTAACCCTAACCTTCACCCTAACCCTAACCCTAACACTCACCCTAAACCTCACCCTCACCCTCACCCTCACCCTAAGCCTAATCATAACCCTACCCCTAATCCTTAACCTAACCCTCTCCATCACCTTCACCCTAAACCTATTCCTACCCCTAACACTAACCCTCACCCTCACCCTCACACTAATACAAACCCTAAACCTAGCCCTAAACCTCACCTTAAACCTAATCCTCAACCACAACCTTATCCTAACCCTCACCCTAACCCTAACAATCACAATAACCCTAACCCTCACTCTAACCATAAACCTACCCCTCAACCTAACACTCATTCTAAGCCTAACCCTAAACCTAATCCTCACCCTAACCCTAACCCTAATCCTCACCATCACCATAACCATCACCATCACCATCACCCTAACACTCACCCTAAGCCTAACCCTCACCCACACCTTAACCCTCAACCTCACGCGAACCCTCACCCTCACGCTAACACTCACCCTCAACCTAAACATCACCCGAACCCTAACCCTCACCTTAACCCTAACCCTAACCCTCACCCTAAACCTAACCCTCACCCTGACCCTCACCCTCACCCTAATCCTCACATTAAGCCTCACCCCTACCTAACCGAAACCCTCACCCTCAGCCTCACCCTAACCCTCACACTCACCTCACCCTAGCCCTCACCCTAACGCTAACCCTAACCCTCACCCTCACCCTCACACTCATCCTAACCCTAAGCCTAACTCTAATCCTAACCCTCACCCTCACCCTCATCCTCAGCCTAACCCTCAACCTCACCCTAACCCTCTCGCTAAACCTTACCCTCAACCTAACCCTAAACCTAAACCTCACCCTCAACCTAAACCTAACCTTAACCTTAACATTAAACCTAACCCTCACCCTCACCCTCACCCCAAACCTAACCCTAACCCTAACCCTCACCCTCACCCTCACAGTAACCCTCACCCTCACCCTAAACCAAACCCTAACCCCAACCTTAACCATCACCCTAACCATCACCCTAAACCTCACGATAACCCTAAC
This sequence comes from Dipodomys merriami, assembly GCF_024711535.1. Taxonomy (NCBI): domain Eukaryota; kingdom Metazoa; phylum Chordata; class Mammalia; order Rodentia; family Heteromyidae; genus Dipodomys; species Dipodomys merriami. The sequence goes on from NW_027206257.1 coordinate 1,967,286, forward strand.
CCTCACTCTCAACCTAACCCTCACCCTAACCTTTACCCTCACCCTAACCCTAACCCTAAACTTCACCCAGACCCAGACCCTAACCCTAACACTCACCCTAAACCTCACCCTAACCCTAATACTAAGCTTAACCCTCAACCTAACACTAACCCTAACCCACAACCTCATCCTAAATCGAACCATAACCATAACCCTAACCCTCACCATAACCCTCACAATAAGACTAAAGCTAACCGTAACCCTCACTATCACCCTAACCCTCACCCGAACTCTTACCCTCACCCTAACCCTAACCCTATCCCTAACCCTCACACTAAACCTAAACTTCACCCTAACCCTAACTCTAACCCTCACCCTAACTCTTATCCTTACCCTAACCCTCACCCTAAGCCTTAGCCTTGCCCTAACCCTCACCGTAACACTAACCGTATCACTAACCCTCAACCTAACCCTCACCGTAACAATCACCCTAACCCTAATCCTAACTCTCACACTAAGCTTAACCCTCAACCTAACACTAAACCTAATTCTCACACTCACACTAACCGTTAACCTCACCAGCACCCTAACACTCACCCTCACGCTAAATATCACCCTAACCCTAACCCTCACACTAAACTTAAGCCTACCCCTCAACCTAACCCTAGTGATCACCCAAACCATGACCCTCAGCTTAACACTAAACCTAACCCTAATCCTAACGGTAATTCTGGCCCTCACCCTCACCCTCACCCTAACCCTAACCCTCACCCTAACCCTAACCCTCACCGTCACCCTCAGCCAAACAGTATCCCTAAACCTAATCCTAACCCTCCCACTCACCCTCACCGTAACCCTAAACATAACCCTCACCCTAACCCTACCCTCACCCTCACTGTCACCCTCACCCCTCACCCTCAGCCTAACCCTCACCCTCAACCTAACCGTCAACCTTACCCTCACGCTAATTCTCACCCTAACACTCATGATAACCCTAACACTCACTCTCACCCTAACACTCACCCTAACCCTTATCCTCAGGCTAACCCTAACCCTAAACCTAACCCTAACGTTCACACTAACCCTAACCCTCACCCTAACCCTAACCCTCACCCTAACAATCACCCTCATCCTAAACCTAAACCTAACCCTAACCCGTACCCTTACCCTCACACTCGCCCTAAGGCTAAACCTAAACCTCACTCTCACCCTAAACCTCATCTAAAGCCTTAACCTCACCCCAACCCTCACCCTAACCCTAACCCTCCAACTAAACCAAACCCTTACCCTAACCCTAACCCTAAACCTAACCCTAACTCTAACTCTAACCCTCATACTCACCCTCATCTTCACCCTCACCCTCAGCCTAACCCTAACCCTAATCCTAACGCTAACCCTCACTCTCACACAAAACCAAACCCTATGCCTAACCCTAACCCTCACCCTAACCCTAACCTGCACCCTGACGCTAACCCTCATACTAAACCTAACCCTAACACTAACCATAACCCTCAGACTAACCGTAACCTTCACCCTAACCCTACCCCTACCTCTCACCCTATCCCTCATACTAACCCTGACCCTAACATTTATCCTAACCCTAACCATAACCTCACACTAACCCTAACCCTAAACCTTACCCTCACTCTCAACCTAATGGTAACCATAACCTTAAACCTAACCCTAACCCTAACAATAACCCTAAAGCTAACCCTAATGCTAACCCTCACCCTCACCCTAACCCTAACCCTCACACTAACCCTAACCCTCAATCTAACCGTAACCCTAAACCTAACACTAACCCTCACCCTTAACCTAATTGGAAATCTCAACCTAACCCTAAGCCTAACGCTAACCCTCTACCTAGCCCTCACCTAACACTAATCCTAACCCTAAACCTCACTCTAACCCTAACCCTAACCCTAACCCTATCTCTCACCATAACCGTAATCCTAACCCTAACCCTCACCCTACCCCTAAACCTAATCCTCAAGTTCACCCTAGCCCTCACCCTAACCATAATCATAACTCTAACCCTAATACTAAACCTAACCCTCACCCTAAACTTAACCCTAACCCTCACGCTAACCCTGATCCTAACCCTAACTTTAAACCTAACCATGAACCTCACCCTAACACTAAACCGAACCCTCACCCTCACCCTAACCCTTTGCCTTACCCTAACCCTCACTCTAAGCCTTAGCTTTGTTCTAATCCTCATGCTAATAATAACCCTATCACTAACCCTCACCCTAACCCTTACCCTAACCATCACCCTAACCCTAAACCTAACCCTAATCCTCACACTAAGGCTACCCCTCATCCTAACCCTAACCCTAGCTCTCATGCTAACCATCATCCTATCCCTAAAACTAACCATCCCCCTAACACTAACCCTAAACCTCACCCGCACACTAACCCTCTCCCTAACCATCACCCTCACCATAAACATCACCCTAACCCTAACCTCACCATAACGTTAAGCCTAACCCTCACCCTAACCCTACACACTCACCCTCACCCTCACCCTCCAGTTAAAACTAAACCTAAACCTAATCCTAACCGTAAATCTAGCCCTCACCCGAACCCTAAACCAAACCCTAACCCTCGCCCTAAACCTAACCCTCACACTCACCCTCAGCCTAACCCTAACCCTAACCCTAACCCTCACCCTAACCCTCACCGTCACAATAACCCTCACCCTAAACCTAACCCTCAACCTCACCCTAACGCTCAGCCTCACCCTCAGCCTAACCCTGAAACTAATCCTACCAATCACATGCAACCTCACCCTAACCCCACCCTAGCCCTTATCCTAAACCTAACCCTCACCCTCATCCTAAACCTAACACTCACCCTATAGCTAACCCTCACTCACACCCTAAACCTCAGTCTCACCCGAACCCGAACCCTCACCCTAACCCTCACCCTAACCCTAACTCTCAACCTCACCCTCACCCTCACCCAAAATCTAAACCTCAGTCTCAACTGAACCCTCACCCTCATCCTAACCCTCACCCTAAACATCACCTAAACCTAACCCTCACCGTCACCATAACACTAGCCCTAAACCTCACCCTAATCCTAACCCTCACCCTCAAACTCACCCTCAGCCTAAGCCTAACCCTAACTCTAATCCTACCCCTAAACCTCACCCTCACCCTCAACCTAACCTTAACCCTAACCCTCACCGTCACCCTCACCCTAAACCTAACACTCACCCTAACCCTAACCCTCATTCTCACCCTAACCCTCACCCTAAGACTTACCCTCACCCTAAACCTTAACCTCAGCCTAACTCTCACACTAATCCTAAACCTAATGCTAACCATGACCCTAATCCTAACCCTAAACCTCACCATAACGATAACCATAACCCGAACCCTAAACCTAATGCTAGCCCTTACCCTAACCCTAACCCTCACACTCACACTCACACTCGCCATAAACCCTCACCCTAACACTCACGATAACCCTAACACTCACCCGAACCCTTACCCTCACCCTAACCCTAAACCTAAACGTTACCCTAACCCTCACACTAAACATAACCCTCAACTGAACGCTAAACCTCACCATAACATTCACCCTAATCCTAAACCTAACTCTAAAACTAAGCCGCACCCTTACCTTCACACTCACCCTAAAGCTAACCCTAACCCTCACTCTCACCCTAAACCTCACCCTAAGCCTTAAACTCACACAACCCTCAACCTAACCCTAAACCTCAAACTAAACCTAACGCTCACACTAACCCTAACTCCACCCCTCACCCTAACACTAGCCCTAAACCTCAGCCTAACCTTAAACCTAACCCTCATCCTCACCCTAGAGCTCACACTAACCCTAAACCTAAGCCTCAGCCTCACCCTCACCCTAAACCCGACCCCACCCTTACCTTAACCTAAAGCTCACCCTAAACTAACCCTAACCCTCACACTAACCCTAACCCTCAACATAACCCTAACCCTACCCCTCAGCCTAACCCTCATCCTAATCCTAAACCTAACCCAAACTCTCACCCTAACCCTAACACTAACACTCACCCTAAACCTAAGCCTAACCCTAACCTTAACCCTAACCCTCACCCTCACCTTCAACGTAACCCTTTCCCTAAACCTAATCCTAACCCTAACCCTCACCCTCACCCTGTCTCTAAATTTAACCTTAACCCTAACTCTCACCCTCACTGTAACCCTAACCCTAAACCTATCCTTAAACCTCACCTTAGCCCTAATCCTCACCCTAACCCTAAGCAAAACACTCACCCTCACCATAACCCTAACCCTAACCATACCCTAACCCGCACCCTAAACCCAACCCTAATCCTAACCCTAACCCTCACCCTAATCCTAAACCTAACACTCACACTAAATCTAACCCTCACCCTTAGCCTAACATTAAGCCTAACCAAAACCCTGAACCTAACCCTCACACTCACCCTTACTCTAAACATAAGCCTAACCCTAACACAACCCTAACCCTCACACTCACCCTCAGCCTCAACCTAACCCTATGCCTTACCCTAACCCTCACCCTCACCCTAACCCTAACCCTAACCTTAAACCTCACCCTAACCCTAACCCTAAGCCTCACCCTCACCTCACCCTCACCGTAATGCTAACCCTAACATTAACCCTAAACCTCACCATCACCCTCACATTAAACCGAAACCGAACCCTCATCCTCACCACCACCTTCAACCTAAACCTAACCCTAATTTAACCGTAAACCTTACCCTCAACCTAACCCTGACCCTAACCCTTACTCTCACTCCAACCCTAAACCTAACCCTCATCCTCAACCTAAACCTAATCCTCACCCTAACCCTCACACTCAGCATAACCCTAACCCTAACCCTAACCCTAGCCCTCATCCTAACCCTCATCCTATCCCTAAACCTAACCCTCAACCTAACCCTAACACTAAACCTCACCCGCAACCTAACCCTCACCTTAACCCTCACCCTCACCCTAAACATCGCCCTCAACTTCACACTCAAACTAATCTTTAGCCTAACGCTCACCCACACCCTAGCCCTCACCCTCACCCTAACCCTAACCCTAAACCTAACCCCAACCCTAACCCTCACCATCAACCTCAGCCTAACAGTATCCCTAACCCTAATCCTAAACCTCACACTCACTCTCACCAAAACCCTAAACTTAACACTCACCCTAACACTAATGCTAACCATCACTCTCATACTCACCCTCAGCCTAACCCTAACAGTAACCCTAATCCTAACCCTCATCCTCACCCCTCACCCTCAGCCTAACCCTCACCCTCACCCCTCACACTCAGCCTAACCCTCACCCTCAACCTAACCCTAACCCTAACCCTCACCCTAACACTCACAATAACTCTAGCACTCACTTTCATCCTAACACTCACCCTAAACCTTTGCCTAACCCTAACCCTAAACCTAAACCTAACCCTAACCCTCACATTAACCCTAAAACTAGCCCTAAACCTAACCCTAACACTCACTCTCACCCTAACACTCACCCTCATCCTAAACCTCACCCTACCCTTTACCCTAACCTTCACCCTCACCTATACCTCACCCTAACCCTAACCCTAAGCATAACAATAAACCTAAACCTTACCATAATGCTAACCCGCTTCCTCACCCTATCCCTAACCCTAACCCTCACCCTAACACTAAGCCTTACCCTCACCCTCAGCCTAAACCTAACCCTAATTTAACTGTAACCCTCACGCTCACCCTCAATCTAACCCTGCCCCTAAACCTTAACCTCACCCCAACCCTAACCTCCACACTAACCCTAATACTCACCCTAAGCCTAACCCTAACCTTCACCCTAACCCTAACCCTCATACTCACCCCCACCTAAACCCTAATCTTAACCCTAACCCTAACCCTAACCCTAACCCTAACCCTCATCATAGCCCTCACCCTAACCCTAACCCTATCACTAACCCTAACCCTATCCCTCTCCCTGAATTTAACTCTAACCCTAACCCTCACCCTCACCTCACATTCACGGTAAAACTAAACTTAATCCTAAACCTCACCCTCAACCTAGCCCAAACCCAAACAGTAATGCTAACCCTCACGCTCATCCTCACAATCACACTCAACCTAACCCTGCCCATAACCCTTTCTCTTACCCCAACCCTAACCTCCACCCTAAACTTAACCCTCATCCTAACCCTAACCCTAACGCTAACCCTAACCCTCACCCTAAACCTAACCCTATCCCTCACCCTACCTCTCATACTAACCCTAAACCTAACCCTAATCTTAACCATAACACTAACCCTAAACCTCACCCCAAACTTTAACCCTAACCCTCACACTCAACCTCACCCTCACCCTCGCCTTATCCGTAACCCTAACACTAACCCTAACACTATCCCTAAACCTAAACCTAATCCTAAACCTCACCCTCACCCTCACCTTAACAATAACAATAACCGTAACCCTAACCATAACCTTAACCCTCACCTGAAACCTAAACCTAACCCTCACACTCACCCTAACCCTAAACCTAACCCTAACCCTAACCCTCACCCTACAACTCACGGTAACCCTAACCCTCACACTCACCCTAACGTTCACCCTAAACCTTAACTTAATCCTAACCCTAACCCTAAGCCTAAGCCTAACCAGCACATTAACCCTCACCCTAACCCTATCCCTAACCCTAACCATCACCGTAACTCTCACCCTAACTCTAACACTAACACTAACCCTAACCCTAACCCTCACCCTAACACTATCTCTAACCTTAAACCTCACCCTCACCCTAACCCTAACCCTAACCCTAAACCTCTCCCTATGCCTTAGCCTAACAATCACCCTCACCCTCACCCTCACCGTAACCAAAACCATAACCCTAACAATAACCCTAACAGTAACCCTAACCCTAACCCTCTCCCTCATCATAACCCTATCCCTAACCCAAACCCTCACCCTCACCATAACACTCACCCTATCCCTAAACCTCACACTCACCCTAAATCTAACCCTCACACTCACCCTCACCCTCCACCTAAACCTAAACCTAATCCTAATGCTAACCATCACCCTCACAACTCAATCTAACCCTATGCCTAACCTTAACCCTCACCCTAACACTAATACTAACGTAAATCTAAACCTACCCTTAACCCTCACACTAACTGTAAACCTCACGCTAACTCTACCCCTATCCCTCACCCTATCCCTTTTCCTAATCCTAACCCTAACCCTAACCTTAACAATAACCCTAACCCTAAAACTCACCCTAACCCTAACCCTAAACCTCACCCTCACTCTCACCATCATCATAGCAGTAACCGTAACCATAACTCTAACCCTAAAAATTACCCTATACCTAACCCTAATCCTAAACCTCACACTCAACCTAAACCTAACCCAAACCCTCACCCTAACCCTAACCCTCATCCTAACCGTAACCTGAAACCTAACACTACCCCTCACCCTCACCCTAACCCTAAACCTCACCCTAACCCTAACACTAACCCTCACCCTGAACCTAGCCCTCACCCTAAACTAATTGTAACCCTAACCCTCACTCTAACCCTAACCCTAACCCTAACCCTAAATCTCACACTAACGCTAATCTTAACCCTAACCCTCACCCTAACCCTCACCCTAACCCTGACCCTAATAATTACCCTCACGCTAGCCCTCACCCTAACCCTAACCCTAATCCTAACCTCACCCTCACCCTAACCCTAACCCTAACCCTCAACCTAACCCTAACCGTAACCATAACTCTAACCCTAAAAATTACCCTATACCTAACCCTAATCCTAAACCTCACACTCAACCTAAACCTAACCCAAACCCTCACCCTAACCCTAACCCTCATCCTAACCGTAACCTGAAACCTAACACTACCCCTCACCCTCACCCTAACCCTAAACCTCACCCTAACCCTAACACTAACCCTCACCCTGAACCTAGCCCTCACCCTAAACTAATTGTAACCCTAACCCTCACTCTAACCCTAACCCTAACCCTAACCCTAAATCTCACACTAACGCTAATCTTAACCCTAACCCTCACCCTAACCCTCACCCTAACCCTGACCCTAATAATTACCCTCACGCTAGCCCTCACCCTAACCCTAACCCTAATCCTAACCTCACCCTCACCCTAACCCTAACCCTAACCCTCAACCTAACCCTAACCCTAACCCTCAACCTCATCCTAAACCTAACCTTAACCGTAACCCTAACCCTCATGCTAACCCTCACACTAACCCTGAGGCTAACCCTAACCCTCACTCTCACCCTAACCCTCACCTTAAACCTTACCCTCACCCTAACCCTAACCCTAACCCTCACATTATACCTAACCTTCACCCTAACCCTAACCCTACCCCTCACCCTAACACTAAACCTAAGCCTCTCCCTAAACCTCATCCTAACCCTAAACCTCACCCTAACCCTAAACCAAAACCTAACCCTAACCCTAACCCTCACGCTAACCCTCACCATAACACTCACGATAACGCTAACACTCACTCTCACCCTAACACTCACCCTAACCTTAACCCTAACCCTAACCCTCACCCTAACCCTAACTCTCACCCTAACATACATCCTAATCCTAAACCTAACCCTAACCCTAACCCTCACCCTTACCCTCACACTCACCCTAAGGCTAACCCTAATCCTCACTCTCACCCTAACCCTCACCCTCACCATAACACTAAAATTAACCCTAACCCTAACCATCACACTAAACCTAAACCTCACCCTCACGCTAAACCTACCCTCACTGTAAACCTCACCCTAACCCTTAGCCTCACCCTAACCCACACCCTAACCCTAACCCTAAATCTCACCCCAACTCTAACCCTAACCCGAAACCTCACCCTAACCCTAACCCTAACTCTAACCCTAAACCTCACCCTCACCCTAACACTAACCCTAACCCTCACCCTCAGCCTCACCCTCACCGCAAACTTAACCCTAACCATAACACTAACAATAACCCTAACATTAAGCCTAACCCTAACTCTAATCCTCACCCCCACAGTCACCCTCAGACTAACCCTAACCCTAAACCTAACCTTAACACTACCCCTATCCCTAAACCTAACCCTAAATTTAACCCTTAACCTAACCCTAATCCTCAACCTCAACTGCACCCTAAACCAAACCCTAACCCTAACCCTCACCCTAACTCTCAGCCTAAACCTAAACCTAATCATAAGCAACACACTCACCCTCACCCTAACACTAATCCTAAACCTAACCCTATCGCTAACACTAACCATCACCCTAACCCTTACCCTAACCCTCACCATAACCCTAACCCTAACCCTAAACCTCATCCTAAACCTGACACTAACCAAAACCCTAACCCGAACCCTAACCCGAACCCTAACCCGAACCCTCATGCTCGGCCTAAGCCTAAGCCTAAGCCTAACCCTAACCCTCACACTAACCCTAAACCTAAACCTAACCCTAATTCTAACACTAAATCTCACCCTCACCCTCACCCTAACACTAAATCTAACCCTAACCCTAACCCTAACAATAACCGTAACCCTCACCCTAACCATAATCCTCACCCGAACCCTAAACCTCACCCTAACACTTGCCCTCACCCTACCACTAACCCTAACCCTAACACTAACCCTCACAATAACCCTAACCCTAACCTCACCCTAACCAGAACCCTAACCCGAACCCTCAACCTAAGCCCAATCCTCATGCTCAACTTAACCTAACCCTAACCATAATCTTCACCCTAACCCTAACCCTCATCCTAACACTTACCCTCACCCTAACACTAACCCTAATACTAAACCTAACCCTAACCCTAAACCTCACCCTCACAGTAACCTTAACCCTAACCCTCACCCTAACCATTACCCTCACCCTAAACCTAACCCTCCCCCTAACACTTACTCTCACATTAACACTAACCGTAACCCAAACACTAAACCTCACAATAACCATAAACATAACCAAAACCCTAAACCTCACCCTAACACTAACCCTAAACCTCAACCTAACCCTAGCCCTAACCCTAACCCTAACACTCATCCTCATGGTAAACCTCACACTAAACCTAACACTAATCCTCAATCTAACCCTCACCCTCAACCTAACCCTAACACTAACCCTCAACCTAACCCTAAACCTCACCCTTACTGTAACGCTCACCCTCAGCCTAACCCTTAACTTACCCTTACTCTGACCCCCATCCTAACCCTTATCCTATGCCTAAACCTCACAGAAACACTAACTCTACCCCTAAACCTCACCCTCACCCTAATCCTAACTCTAAATCTAACCCTAACACTAAACCTCACACTAACACTAACCCCAAACCACACGCTCAACCTCATGCTCAGCTTAAACCTAAGCCTAAGCCAAACCCTTACCCGAAACCTCACCCTCACCCTAGCGTTCACCCTAACACAAATCATAACCCTAACCCTAACCCTAAGCCTAACCCTCACCGTAACCCTAACCCCAAACCTAACCCTCACCCTCACCCGCACCTTAAACATAACTCTAACCTTAAAACTCACCCTCACCCTAACCCTAAACCTAACACTAAACCTCACCTTAAACCTAACCCTAAACCTCACCCTCACCCTAGCCCTCACCCTGACCCTAATCCTAACCCTAACCCTCATCCTAACCCTCCCCATAACCCTAAACCTCACCCTCACACTAACCCTAAACCTAACCCTCACCCTCAGCCTCACCCTCACCGCAAACTTAACCATAACCATAACACTAACATTAACCCAAACCCTAAGCCTAACCCTAACCCTAACTCTAATCCTCACCCACACAGTCACCCTCAGCCTAACCCTAACCCTAACCCTAACCTTAACACTACCCCTATCCCTAAACCTAACCCTAAATTTAACCCTTAACCTAATCCTAATCCTCAACCTCACCTGCACCCTAAACCAAACCCTAACCCTATCCCTCACACTAAATCTCAGACTAAACCTAAACCTAACCATAAGCCTCACAGTCACCCTCACCCTAACCCTAATCCTAAACCTAACAATATCCCTAACCCTAACCCTCACCCTAACCCTCACCCTAACCCTAACCCTAACCCTAAACCTCATCGTAAACCTGACACTAAGCATAAGCCTACTCCTCATCCTAATCCGAACCCTAAACCTCACTCTCATGCTCAGCCTACCTAAGCCTAAGCCTAACCCTCACCCTAACCCTCACCCAAACACTAACCCTCACCCTCACCCCAACCCTCAGCCTAACCCTAACCATAACCCTAACCCTCACACTCACACTCACTCTAACCATAACCCTAATCCTAATCCTAACCCTAATCATACACTCAGCCTCAGACTAACCCTCAGCCTAACCCTAACCCTAAACCTAACACTAACCCTAAACCTAACCCTAACTCTAACCCTAAACTTCACCCTAACGCTAACCCTTAACGTCACCCTCGCCCTAGCCCTTACCCTAACCCGAAACCTAACCATAACCCTCATCCTAACCCTTCCCCTAAACCTAACCCTCACCCTCAACGTCACCCTCAGCCTAACCCTAAGCCTAACCCTAAACCTAACCCTAATACACACAATCACCCTCACCCTCAACCTAATCCTATCCCTAAACCTAACCCTAACCCTAACCCACCCATTAACTCTCATCCTAACCCCAACCCTAACACTAACCCTAACTCTCAACCTAACCATCACCCTAACCTTAACTCTAACCCTAAACCTCACCCTCACCCTAACCCTAACACTAACTCTAACCCAAACCCTAAACCTCACCCTAACCCTAACCCTAACCCTCACCCTCACTCTCACCATAAGCTTAACCCTAAACCTAACCCTAACAATAACCCTAATCCTAAACCTCACCCTAACCATAGCCATCACCCTAACCCATACCCTAACCCTAACACTTACCCTCACCCTAACACTAACTCTAACCCTAACACTAACACTCACACTAATCATAACCCTCACCCTAATCCTAAACCTCACCCTAACCCTTACCCCAACCCTCACCCTCACCCTAGCCCTCACCCTAACACTAATCCTAAACTTAAACCTCACCCCAACCCTAACCCAAAACTTAACTCTGAACCCAACCCTAACCCTAACCCTAACCCTCACCCGCACCCTCAACCTCACTGGACCTCTAACCTTAACACTAACCCTAACCCGAACCATCACCCTAACCCTAACCTGAACCCACACCCTCAACCTCAGCCTAACTCTAAGCCTAACCCTAAAGCTCAACCTAAACCTCACCCTAACCCTAAACTTCACCCTCACCCTCAACCTCACGGTAACTCTAAACCTAACCCTAACAATAACACTAACCCTAACCCTAAATCTAACCCTCACCCTCAGCCTCACCCTCACCGCAAACTTAACCCTAACCATAACACTAACAATAACCCTAACCATAACACTAATCCTAACCCCCGCCCTCACCCTCAGCCTAACCCTAAGCCTAACTCTAACCCTAACCCTCACCCTAAATCTAAGCTTAACCATAACCCTAAACTTAACACAAACCCTAACCCTAAACCTAGCCCTAAATCTAACCCTAAACCTAAACATAATCCTCAGCCTCACCCTCACCCTAATCTAAACCCTAACCCTAACCGCAACCTAACTCTAAGTCTAACCCTAACCCTAAACCTCACACTCACCCACACCCTAACCCTAATCCTTAACCTAAACCTATCCCTAACCCTAAACCACATCCTAACCCTAAACTTAAGCTTAACCCTACCTCTCACCCTAACACTAACCCTAAACCTCACCCTAACCCTAACCCTCACCCTCACCCTCACCCTCAAACTCACCCGCACCCTCACACTCACAGTAACTCTAACCCTAACCCAAACCCTAACCCTAACACTAAACGTCACCCTAACCCTAACCCTAAACATCACACTCACCCTAGCCCTCACAATAACCCTAATCCTAACCCTAACCCTCATCCTAACCCTCCTCATAACCCTAACCCTAACCCTCAACCTAACCCTAACCCTCATCCTCACCCTCAACTTCAGCCTAACCCTAAGCCTAACGCTAAGCCTAACCCTAAACCTAACCCTAACCCTCACACTCACCCGCTCCCTCACCCACACAGTAACTGTAAACCTAACCCTAACCCTAACCCTAAACCTAACTCTCACCCTCACCCTCACCCTAACAATAACCCTATACCTAACCCTCACCCTACCCCTCCACCTAACCTTATATCTAACCCTAAACCTCACCCTCACCATAACCCTAACAATAACCCTAAACCCCACCCTAAACCTTACCTTATCCCTAACCCTAAACCCCACCCTAACCGTAAACCTAACCCTCACTCTCACCCTCACCCTCACCATAACTCTAACACTAACCCTAACAATAACACTAACCCTAACCTTAACCATCACCCTAACCCTAATACTCACACCCACGCAGATGCTCAGCCTAACCCTAAGTCTTAGCCTACCCCTCAAACTAACCCTCACACTCACGCTCATGCTCAACCTAACCGTAACCCTAACCTCACCCTAACCCTCCCCCAAACCCTAACACTAACCCTAAACCTAACCCTCACCGTAACCCTAACCCTAACCCTAATCCTAAACCTCACCCTAACACTAACCTTCACTCTCACTCTCAACCTCACTGTAAATCTAACCCAAACCCTAACAATAACAGTAACCCTAACCCTAACCCTAACCCTAACCAAAACCCTCACCCTTAGCCTCACGCTCACTGAAAACTTAACTCTAACCATAACACTAACAATGACCCTAACCCTAACCCTAACCCTAATCCTCACCCCCACCATCTCCCTCACCCTAACCATAACTTAACCCTAAACCTAAACGTAACCCTAACCCTCACCGAAACCCTAAACCTAACCTTAACCCTAACACAAACCATAACCTTAAACCAAAACATAAACCTAACGCTAATCCTCAGTCTCACCCTCACCCTAACCAAAACCCTAACCCTAAACCTCACCCAAACCCTAAGCCTAACCCAACTCTAACCCTCACACTCACCCTCACCCTAACCCAAATGCTAAACCTAACCCTATTGTAACCCTAAACTTCACCCTAGCCCTCACCCTAAACCTAAACCTAAACCTCATCCTAACCCTCACCCTCACCCTAAACCTAATCCTAACCCTAACCCTAACCCTAACACTCAACCTTACCTTAACCCTCACCCTAACACTAAACTTAACCTGAGCCCTAACTCTCAAGCTAACCTTAAACCTAACCCTCAACCTAAAGCTAACCCTCACCCTCACCCTCTCCCTCAGCCTAAACCTAAGCCTAAGCCTAACCCTAACGCTAAACCTCCCACTCACCCTAACCATTACCCTAATCCTAATCCTAACCCTAAGCCTAACCCTCACCCTCACCTTAACCCTCACCCTAACCCTAACTCTAACACTAACCCTAATCCTAAACCTCAACCTCAGCCTCACCCTTACCCTAAATCGAAACCTAAACCTAACCCTCACCCTAACCCTAACCCTAACCCTAAACCTGACCCTAACCCTAACCCTAAACCTCACCCTCAGCCTAGCACTCACTCTAATCCTAATCCTAACCCTCATCCTAACACTCACCCTAACACTAACCTAACCCTCACCCTCACTCTCACCCTAACACTAAACCTAACCCTAAGCCTCAACCTAACCCTAAACCTCACCCTCACCGTAACCCTTACCCTAACCCTCACCCTAAACATAAACTTAACCCGAATCCTAACTCTCACCCTAATTCTAACCCTAACCCTAACCCTCACCCTAACCCTAACCCTAAACCTCACCCTCACCCTAGCCCTCACCCTAAACCTAATCCTAACCCTAACCCTCATCCTAACCCTCCCACTAACCCTTACCCTAACCCTCACGCTAACCCTTACCATCACCCTCAACCTCACCCTCACCCTCAGTGTAACCCTAAGCCTAATCCTAACCCTAACCCTAACCCTAACCCTAACAGTCACACTAACCCTTACCCTAATCCTAATCCTAACCCTAACCCTCACCCTCACCCTCAGCCTCACCTTAAGCTTAACTCTAACCCTAAAACTCACCCTCAACCTAACCCTAACCCTAACCCTAAACCTCACCCTCACTCTAGCTCTCACCCTAACACTAATCCTAACTCTAACAATCATCCTAACCCTCCCCATAACCCTAAACCTAACCCTCACCCTAACCCTAATCCTCAAAGTCCAGTGCAAACTGAACAGACCAGCAAAGATTCAGATTTCCAATCAGGTGGTCATATTTCCAACTCCACTACTTGTGACTTGGAGAGATCACATAGACTTGTTGTATCTTAGCTGCCATGTCATAAGCAGAGAATATAATAACTCCCTTCTCCTATTTGTGGATGTTGTTGTTGTTTTAATGGTTGTGTGTGGTGGAAGTACTGGGTTTTAAAGCTTGTACTTTAGTCTTTGTGTTCATGGCTGGTACTCTACCACTTGAGCCACAGATCCACTGGTGGCTTTTTGCTGCTTAATTGGAGTAAGAGACACAGGGACTCACCCTCACCCTCAGCCAAACCCTAAGCGTAACATTAATACTAACCCTAACTCTAACCTTCACACTCACCCTAACCCTAACCCTAATCTTAACCCTGAACCTCACCGTAACCGTAAACTTGACCTTCACCCTAGCACTCACCTTAACCCTAATCCTAATCCTAACCCTCATCCTAACCCTCCCCATAACCCTAAACCTAACCCTTACCCTAACCCTAACCCTCAGCCTCACACTAACCCTCATCCTAAATCTTACCCAAACCCTAAACCTCATACTAAACCTGACACTAATCATAACCCTAACCCTCACCTTAACCTGAACCATAATCCTCACCCTCATGCTCGGCCTAAGCCTAAGCCTAAGCCTAACCCTCACCCTAACCCTAACCCTAACCCTAACTCTAACGCTAAATCTCACCCTCACCCTCACCCTAACACTAAATCTAACCCTAACCCTAACACTAACAATAACCCTAACCCCCACCCTAACCATAATCTCACCCTAACCCTAAACCTCAACATAACACTTGCCCTAACGCTACCACTAACCCTTAAAATAGCCCTAACCCTAAGCTCACCCTAACCAGAACCCTAACACGAACCCTCAACCTAAGCCTAATCTTCATGCTCAACTTAACCCTAACCCTAACCATAATCCTCACCCTAACCCTAACCCTCATCCTAACACTTACACTCACCCTAACACTAACCCTAATCCTAATCCTAACCCTAACCCTAACCCTCACCCTCACCCTCACCCTCACCGTAACCCTAAGCCTTACGCTAACAATAACCCTAACCCTTACCCTAACCCTCACCCTAACCATAACCCACACCATAACCGTAAGCTCACCCTAATACCCTCACCCTAACACTAACCCTAACCCGAACACTAACCCTCACACTAACCCTAACCATCACCCTAACCCTAAACCTCACCCTATCACTAACCCTAAACCTCAACCTCAACTTAGCCCTCACCCTAGTCCTAACCCTCATCCTCACCCTGAACCTCAAACTAACCCTAACACTTATCCTCAATCTAACCCTCACCCTCACTCTAAACCTAACCCTAACCCTCACCCTAACCCTAACCTTCGCCCTTACCATAACCCTCACCCTCAGTCTACCCCTCAAATTTACCCTTACCGTTACCCCCACCCTAAACCTGACCCTAACCCTAACCCTCACCCTAACCCTAACCCTAACCCCTAAACCACACCCTCACTCTAATCCTAACTCTAACCCTAACCCTAACACTAAACCTCACCCTAACTCTAACCCTAACACTTATCCTCAACCAAACGCTCAGCCTAACCCTAAGCCTAAGCCTAACACTTACCCTAAACCACACCCTCACCCTAGCCCTAACCCTAACACTAATCCTAACCATAACCCTCATCATAACACTCACCCTAACCCTAACCCTAAACATCACCCTAAATCTAAGCCTCACACCCACCCTCACCCTCAGCCTAACCCTAAGCCTATGCCTAACACTAACCCTAACCCTCACACTCACCCTCACCCTAAACCTAATCCTAACACTATCTCTAACACTAACCCTAAACCTCCACCTAACCCTCACCTTAACCTTAACCCTAAAACTAACCCTAACCCTAACCCTGACCTAACCCTCCAACTAACCCTAAACCTAACCCTATACCTCACCCTCACCCCAACCCTGGACCTAACCCTCACCCTCACCCTCACCCTCACCATAACTCTAACCCTAACCCTAACAATAACACTAATCCTAACCCTAAACCTAACCCTAACCCTAACCCTAATGCTAACACTCATCCTCACCCTAACCCTAATCCTAACTCTCACCCTAACCCTAACCCTAACACAAACCCTAAACCTAACCCTCAACCTAACACTCACCCTAACCCTAACTCTAACCCTAAAACTCACCCCCACCCAAAACCTAACTCTAACCCTAATGCAAACCCTAAACCTCACCCTAACCATAACCGTAACCCTCACACTCACCCTCACCGTAACCTTAACCCTAAACCTAACCCTATCAATTACCTTAACCCTAAACTTAACCCTCAACCTAACCATAAACCTCACCCTAACCGAAACCCTTACCCTAACACATATCCTCACCCTAACACTAACCTTAACCCCAACACGAACACTCACACTAGCCCTAAACTTAACCTCACCCTAACCCTAACCGTAACCCTAACCCTCACCCTAACCCTAACCCTCACGCTAAACGGCACCCTAACCCTAACCTTAAATCTCACCCTAACACTAACCCTCATCCTTACACACTCACCATAACACTAAACCTAATCCTAATCCTAACCCTAACCCGAAACCTCACCCTCACCCTCACCATAACCCTAACCCTAACCCTAACACTAACAATAAACCTAACCCTAACCCTAACCCTCACCCTAAACATAACCCTCACACTAAACCTAACCCTCACCCTAACACTTTCACCCTAACACTAACCGTAACCCTAACACTAACCCTCACACTAGCCCTAACCATCACCCTAACCCTAAACTTCACCCTAACACTAACCCTAAACCTCAACCTCACCTTAGCCCTCAGCCTAACCCTAACCCTCATCCTCACCCTAAACCTCACACTAACCCTAACACTTATCCTCAATCTAACCCTCACTCTCACTAACCCTAACCCTAAACCTCACCCTAACCCTAACTCTCACCCTTACCATAAACCTCACCCTCAGCCGAACCTCAACTTTAACCTTACCGTCACACCCACCCTGACCCTCACCTTAACCCTAACCCTCACCCTAACCCTAACTCTACCCCTAAACCTCACCTTCAACCTAACCCTAACTCTAACCCTAACTCTAACACTAAACCTCACCCTAACCCTAACCCTAACCCTTATCCTCAACCAAAGTCTCAGCCTAAACCTAAGCCTAAGCCTAAAACGTACCCTAACCCACACCCTCACCCTAGCCCTCAACTTAACCCTAATCCTAACCATAACCCTCATCCTAACCCTCACCCTAACCCTAAAACTAACCATCACCTTAATTCTAATCCTCAACCCCACCCTCATACTCAGCCTAACCCTAAGCCTGAGCCTAAGCCTAAACCTCACCCTAACCCTCACCCTCACCCTCACCCTAACCCTAATCCTAACCCTAACTCTAACACTAACCCTAAACCTCAACCTAACACTCACCCTAACCTTAAACCTAAAACTAACCCTAACCCTAACCGTCGACCTAACCCTCCAACTGACCCTAAACCTAACCCTAAACCTCACCTCACCATAACCCTAATCCTAACCCTAAACCTAAAGCTCACCCTAACCGTAAACCTAACCCTAACCCTCACCCTAACCCTAAAAACTACCCCTCAGCCTAACGCTAACCCTCACCATTAACTCAACTCTGTTGCTAACACAAATGCTCACTCTCAACCTAAGCCTCAGCCTAACCATTACCTTCACCATAACCCTATCCCTTACCCTCTCTCTAACCCGCACCCTACACTTTCCCCCCACCCTAAGCCTAACCCTAACCCAAACCCTAAACCTAACCCTAACCTTCACCCTAACCCTCACCCTAACTCTCACCCTAACCTAACCCTAACCCTCACCCTAACCCTCACCCTAACCCTAAACGTAACCCTAACCCTCACCCTCACCGGAACTGTCATCGTAAACCTTACCCTCACCCTATCCCTAAACCTAACAATAACGCTCACCCTAACCCTAACCCTCACCCGAACCCTCACTCTCAACTTCACCCTCACCCTAAACATCACCCTAACCCTAAACCTCAACCTAACCTTAACCCTCACCGTCACATTAACCCTCACCCTCACATTAACCATAACTCTAACACTCAACCCCACCCTAAACCTCAGCCTAACCCTAAGCCTAACCCTAACCCTAACCCTCCCTGTAAACCTAACAGTAACACTAAAACTAACACTAACACTGACCCTAAACCTAAGCCTAACCCAAACCCTAACCTTAATCCTCACCCTAACCATAAGCCTAAACCTATCCTTAACCCTAACCCTCACACTCACTCTCACCCTAACCCAAATCCTAAACCTAACCGTATCACTAACCCTAACCCTCAACTTAACCCTCATACTAGCCCTCACCCTAAACCTAACCCTAACACTCACCCTAACCCGAACCCTAACCCTCTTCCTCATGCTCAGCCTAAGCTTAAGCCTAAGCCTAAGCCTAACCCTAACCCTAAACTTCACCCTATCCCTAACCCTAACACTAACCCTAACTCTAACCCTAAATGTCACCCTCACACTAAGCCCAACTCTAACTCTGACCCTAAACCTAAACCTAACCCTAAAACTAATCCTCACCCTAACATATACCCTCACCCTAACACTAACCCTAACGCTAACACTAACGCTCACACTAACCCTTACCATCACCCTAACCCTTAAACTCACCCTAACACTAACCCTAACCCTCACCCTCACCCTAGCCCTCACCCTAAACCTAACCCTCATCCTCACCCTAAACCTCACACTAACCCTAACACTAACCCTCAATCTAACCCTCACCCTAACCCTAACCCTAACCCAAACCCGAACCCTAACCCTAACCCTCACCCTTACCGTAACCCTCACCCTCAGCTTATCCCTCATCTTTACCCTTAGTGTCACCCGCACCACAACCCTCACCCTAACCCTCACTCTCACTCTAACCCTAACTCTACCCCTAAACCTCATCCTCACCCTAACCCTAACTCTAAACCTTACCCTAACACTAAACCTCACCCTAAACCTGTCCCTAACCCTCACACTCAACTTCACCCTCAGCCTAACCCTAAGCCTAAGCCAAACCCTAACCCTAACCCTCACACTCACCCTCACCCTAACCCTAATCCTAACCCTAACCCTAACCCTAACCCTAAACCTCAACCTAAACCTCACCCTAACCTTAACCCTAACCCTAACCCTAACCCTAACCCTCACCATAAACCTAACACTCATCCTCACCATAAAACTCACACTAACACTTACCCTAACCATAACACTAACCCTAACCCTAACACTAACCCTAACACTAACCCTAACCATCACCCCAATGCTAAACCTCATCCTAACCCAAACCCTAACTCTAACCCTCACCCTCACCCTAGACCTCACCCTAACCCTAATTCTAACCCTAGACCCTCACCCTAACCCTAACACTCATCCTCACCCTAAACCTCACACTAACCCTAACTCTAACCCTAATCCCCAATCTAACCCTCACCCTAACCCTAAACCTAACCCTAAACCTCACCCTTATCTTAACCGTCACGCTCAGCTTAACCCTCAACTTAACTCTTACCATCATCCTCACCCTAACCCTAAACCTCATCCTAACCCTCACCCGAACCGTAAACCTAACCATCAACCTAACCCTAACCCTCACCCTCAACCTCACGCTCAGCCTAAACCTATCCCTAAGCCTAACACTTAACCTAACACTGACCCTCACCCTAGCAATCACCCTAACCCTAAACCTAATCCTAACCCTCACCTTAACCCTAACCCTAACCATCACCCTAACCCTAATCCTCACCCCCACCCTCACGCTCAGCCTAAACCTAATCCTAAACCTAACCCTAACCCTAACACTAAACCTCAACCTAACCCTCACCCAAAACTTATCCCTAACAATAACCCTAACCCTCACCCTCGACCTAACACTCCAACTAACCCTAAATCTAACTCTAAACCTCACCGTCACCATAACCCTAATCCTAACCCTAAACTCACCCTAACCCTAACCCTAACCCTCAACTTCACCCTCCCCCTCACACTCTCCATAACCCTAACCCTAACCTCAATAAGAACACTAATTCTAACCCTAATCCTAAATATCACCTTAACACTAACCCTAACGAAAACACTAACCCTCACTCTAACCCTAAACTTAACCGAACCCTAACTCTCACCCTAACACTAACCGTAATCCTCACACTAACCCTAACCCTCACCCTCACCCTCACCCACAGCCTAAGCCTAAGACTAAACCTAACCATAACCATAAACGTCACACTCACCCTAACCTTACCCTAATCCTAATCGTAATCATAAGCCTAACCCTCAACATCAACCTAACACTCAACCTAACCCTAACTCTAACACTAACCCTAACACTAACCCTCACGCTAACCCTAACCCTAACCCTCAACCTAACAATAACCCTCACGCTCACCGTAACACTTACCCTAACCCTCACTCTAACCCTAAACTTAACCGAACCCTAACTCCCACCCTAAACCTAACCCTCACCCTCGCCGTAACCCTAACACTCACCCTAATCCTCAGCCTAACCCTAACTCTACACCTAAACCTCAGCCTCACCCTAACGCTAAATCTAACCCTAACCCTAACACTAAACCTCACCCTAACCCTAACCCTAACCCTCAAACTCACCCTAACCCTAACCCTAATCCAAATCCTAACCCGAAACCTATTCCTCACCTTCACCCTCAGCCTCACCCTAACCCTAATTCTAAACCTAAACTTCACGCTCACCCTAACACTAACGCTAACAGTAACCATAACCCTAACCCTAACCCTCCCCCTAACTCTCACCGTAACACTAACATTAACACTAACCCTAAACCTCAACCTAACCCACACCAGAAACCTAACTCTAAACCTAAACCTCACCCTCACCCTAACCCTCACTCTAACACTTACACAAATCGTAAAAATCACCCTAACCCTAATCCAAACCATCACCCTAACCATAAACCTCACCCTAAACCAAACCCTTATCCTAACACTTAACATCACCCTAACCCTCACCCTAAACCTCAACCTAACCCTCACCCTGACCCCAACACTAACCCTAACCCTAAACTCACCCTAATACTCCCCCTAACCCTAAACCTCACCCTCAAACTACCCCTAACCCTAAACCTAAACCTCAACCTAAAGGTCACACTAACTCTAAACCTCAACTTCACCCTCAAACTCACTATAACTCTAACCCTAAAACTAACCGTAAACATAACCATAACACTCACTCTAAGCCTTACCCTCACCACAAACTTAACCCTAACCATAACACTAACAATAACCCTAGCCCTAACCGTAACCGTAACCCTCACCATAACCCTAACCCTAACCCTATCCCTAAGCCTAACCCTAACCCTAAATCTCACACTCACCCTCAACCTAACCCTAATCCTAAACCTAACGCTAGCCTAAACCTAACCCTCACCATAACCCTCACACTAGCCCTCACCCTAACCCTAAACCTAACCTTAAAACTCATCCTAGCACTTACCCTAACCCTAAGCCTAATCATCAACCTCACCCTAAAACTAAACCTCAGCCTCAACCTCAACCTCAACATAACCCTAAGCCTAACCTTAAACCTAAACTTAACCCTCAAAATCACCCTATTCTTTACCCTAATCCTAAACCTAACCCTAACCCTACCTTGCACCCTCAGCCTCAACTTAACCCTAACTCTAACCCAAAACCTCACCCTCACCCTAACCCTAACACTAAACCTAAACCTCACCCTAACCCTAACCCTAAACCTCACCCTCACCCTAGCCCTCACCCTAACCCTAATACTCACCCTAAACCTAAACGTAACCCTCCCCATAACCCTAACAGAAAACCTCACCTAATCCTCACCCTCACCCTCACCCTCACCCTCAGCCTAACCCTAAGTCTAACCCTAACCCTAACCCTCACACTCACCCTAACCCTAACCCTAATCCTAATCCTAACCCTAAAACTAACCCTCACCCTCAACCTAATGCTCACCTTAATAGTAACCCTAACCCTCAACTTCTGCCTCACTCTAACCCTAATTCTAACCCGAAACCTAACCCTAACCCTAACCCTAACCCTATCCCTAAACCTCATCCGACCCATAACACTAACCCTCACCCTCACCCTCACAGTAACCGTAACCCTAACCCAAACCCTCACCCTAACACGTACCCTCATCATAACACTTACCCTCACCCTAACACTAACCCTCACACTAACCCTAATCATCACCTTAACCCTAAACCTCACCCTAACACTATCCCTAAACCTTACCCTCACTCTAGGTCTCACTCTAACCCTAACTCTCATCCTCACCCTAAACCTCAAACTAACCCTAACAATAATCCTCAATCTAATCCTCATCCTCACCATAACCCTAAACCTAACCCTAACCCTAACACTAAACCTCACCCTAACCCTAACCCTAACCCTCAAATTAACCCTAAACTTCACCCTCACCCTCACCCTCAGCCTAAACCTAAGGCTAACCCTAACCCTAACCCTAACCCTCACGCTCACCCTAACCCTAACCCTAATCCAAATCCTAACCCTAACCCTAATCCTCCCCTTCACCCTCAGCCTCACCCTAACCCTAATTATAAACCTAAAATTCACCCTCAACCTAACCCTAACGCTAACACTAACCATAACCCTAACCCTAACCCTTAACCTCCCTCTAACTCTCACTGTATCCCTAACCCTAAAACTAACCCTAAAACTCAACCTAACCCTCACCAGAACCCTAACTCTAACCCTAAACCTCACCCTCACCCTCACCCTCACTCTAACACTTACCCAAATCCTAAAACTCACCCTAACCCTAATCCAAACACTCACCCTAAACATAACCCTCACCCTAAACCAAACCCTCACCCTAACACTTACCATCACCCTAACCCTCACCCTAAGCCTCACACTCACCCTCACCCTAAACATAATCCTAAACCTAACCCTATCCCTAAACCTCAACTTAACCCTCAACCTCACCCTAACACTAACCCTAACCCTAAACCTCACCCTAACACTCCCCCTAACCCTAACTCTAAACCTAAACCTCACCCTCAACCTACCCCTAACCCTAACCCTACACCTCAACCTAAAGGTCACACTAACCCTAACCCTCACTGTCACACTCAAACTCACTGTTACTCTAACCCTAAACCTAACAATAACACTAAACCTAACCCTAACCCTACCCTAAACATAACCGTTACCCTCAATCTAAGGCTCATCCTCACCACAAACTTAACCATAACCATAACACTAACAATAACCCTAGCCCTAACCCTAACCATAACCCTCACCATAACTCTAACCCTAACCCTAATCCTAAACCTAACCCTATCCCTAAGCCTAATCCTAACCCTAACTCTCACACTCACCCTCAACCTAACGCTAATCCTAAACCTAACCCTAGGCCTTAACCTAAAACACCCCATAACCCTCAGACTAACCCTCACCCTAACCCTAATCCTAACCCTAAACCTCATCCTAGCACTCACGCTAACCCTAAACCTAACCCTCACCCTCACCCTAACCCTAACCCTCACATTCACCCTCAACTTCAGCATAACCCTAAGCCTAACTCTAACCCTAAACTTAACCCTCACACTCACCCTATCCCTTACCCTAATCCTAAAACTAAAACTAACCCTACCCCGCACCCTCAGCCTCAACTTAACCCTAACTCTAACCCTAAACCTCACCCTTACCCTAACATTAACACTAAACCTAAACCTCACCCTAACCCTAACCCTTAACCTATCCCTAAACCTCATCCAAACCATAACCCTAACCGTGAGGGTGAGCCTCACCCTCACAGTAATTGTAACCCTAACCCTAACGCTAACAATAACCCTAACCCTAACCCTCACCCTAACAGTTACCCTCACCCTAACACTAACCCTCACACTAACACTAATCATCACCTTAACCCAAAACCTCACCATAACACTAACCCTAAAACTTACCCTCACCCTAGCCCTTAACCTAAGCCTAAATCTGATCCCCACCCTAAGCCTCACACTAACCCTCAATCTAAACCTCAACCTCACCATAACCCTAACCCTAACCCTAACACTAAACCTCACCCTAACCCTAATCCTAACCGTCAAACTAACCCTAACCCCCACTCTCACCCTCAGCCTAAACCTAAGGCTAAACCTAACCCTAAAACTAACCCTCATACTCACCCTAACCCTAACCCTAATCCAAATCCTAACCCTAACCCTAATCCTCACCTTCACCCTCAGCCTCACCTTAACCCTAATTCTAAACCTAAACTTCACCCTCACCCTAACCCTAACGCTAACCCTAACCATAAACCTAACCCTCACCCTAACTCTCACCGTGACCCTAACCCTAACACTAACCCTAAAACTCAACCTAACCCTCACCAGAACCCTAACTCTAACCCTAAACCTCACCCTCACCCTCACCCTCACTCTAACACTTACCCAAATCCTAAAACTCACCCTAACCCTAATCCAAACCCTCACCCTAAAAATAACCCGAACCCTAAACCAAACCCTCACCATAACACTTACCATCACCCTAACCCTCACCCTAAACCTCACACTCACCTTCACCCTAAACATAATCCTAAACCTAACCCTATCCCTAAACCTCAACCTAACCCTCACCTTCACCCTAACACTAACCCTAACCCTAAACCTCACCCTAATACTCCCCCTAACCTTAACTCTAACCTTAAACCTCACCCTCAACCTACCCCTAACGCTAATCCTACACCTCAACCTAAAGGTCACACTAACCCTAACCCTCACCGTCACCCTCAAACTCACTGTAACTCTAACCCTAAACCTAACAATAACACTAAACCTAACCCTAACACTAACCCTAAACATAACTCTTACCCTCACCCTAAGACTTACCCTCACCACAAACTTAACCCTAACCATCACACTAACAATAATCCTAGCCCTAACCCTAACTGTAACACTCACCGTAACCCTAACCCTAACCCTAATCCTAAACCTAATCCTATCCCTAAGCCTAACCCTAACCCTAACTCTCATACTCACCCTCAACCTAACGCGAATCCTAAACCTAACCCTATGCCTAAACCTAAAACTCACCATAACCCTCAGACTAACCCTCACCCTAAACCTAATCCTCACATTAAACCTCATCCTAGCACTCACCCTAACCCTAAACCTAACCCTCACCCTCACCCTAACCCTAACACTCACATTCACCCTCAACCTCAGCATAACCCTAAGCCTAACCCTAACCCTAAACTTAACCCTCACACTCACCCTATCCCTTACCCTAATCCTAAAATTAACCCTAACCCTACCCCACTCCCTCAGCCTCAACTTAACCCTAACTCTAACCCTAAACCTCACCCTCACCCTAACCCTAACACTAAACCTAAACATCACCCTAACCCTAACCCTAAACCTCACCCTCACCCTAGCCCTCACCCTAACCCTAATACTAAACCTAAACGTAATCCTAACCCTCCCCATAACCCTAACCATAACACTCACCCTAACGCTCAACCTCACCCTCACCCTCAGCCTATCCCTAAGCCTGAAACTAACCCTAACCCTCACACTAACCCTAACCCTAACCCTAATCCTCATCCTAACCCTAAACTTAACCCTCACCTTCAACCTAACCCTCAACTTAAGCCTAACCCTAACATTAATCCTAACCCTAACCCTCAACTTCTGCCTCACCCTAACCCTAAATCTAACACTAAACCTCACCCTAACCCTAACCCTAACCCTAACCCTATCCCTAAACCTCATCCAAACCATAACCCTAACCCTCACCCTCACCCTCACAGTAAGGTTAACCCTAACCCTAATGCTAACAATAACCCTAACCCTAACCCTAACACTCACCCTAACATTTACCCTCACCCTAACAGTAACCCTAACCATAACACTAACACTCACACTAACTGTAATCATCACCTTAACCCAAAACCTCACCCTAACACTTACCCTAAACTTACCCTCACCCTAGCCCTCACCCTAACCCTAACTCTAATCCTCACCCTAAACCTCACACTAACCCTAACACTAAATCTCAATCTAACCCTCATCCTCACAATAACCCTCACCCTAACCCTCACACTAACATTAACCCTCACCCTTACCGTAACCCTCACCCTCCGCCTAACCATCACCTTTACCCTTACCATCTCCTCCACACTAACCCTAACACTAAACCTCACCCTAACCCTAACCATAACCCTCACCCTCAACCTCACGCTCAGCCTAATGCTAAGCCTAAGCCTAACCCTTACCCTAACCCTCACCCTCACCCTAGCACTCACCCTAACCCTAATCCTAACCCTAACCCTCATCCTAACCCTAACCCTAATGATCACCCTAACCCTAATCCTTACCCCCACCCTCACCCTCAACCCTAAGCGTAAGCCTAAACCTAACCCTCACACTCACCCTCACGCTAACCTTAATCCTAAACCTAACCCTAACACTAAACCTCAACCTAACCCTCACCCTAACCTTATCCCAAACACTAACCCTAACCCTAACCCTCGACCTAATCCTCCAACTAACCCTAAATCTAACTC
The DNA here is from genome assembly GCF_024711535.1 of Dipodomys merriami. NCBI lineage: Eukaryota > Metazoa > Chordata > Mammalia > Rodentia > Heteromyidae > Dipodomys > Dipodomys merriami. The sequence goes on from NW_027206257.1 coordinate 1,995,137, forward strand.
TAAACCTCACCCTCAGCCTAACCCTAATCCTAACCCTAACCCTAAACCTCACCCGAACTCTAAGCCTAACCCTCACCCTCACCCTCACCATAACTCTAACCCTAACAGTAACAATAACACTAATCCTAACCATAATCCTAACCCTCATGCTCACCTTAAACCTAACCCTAAACCTCACGCTAACCCTAAACTTAACCGAACCCTAAATCTGTCCCTAACCCTAACCCTAAACCTCACCCCAACCCTAACCCTCACCCTCACCTTAAATCTAAACCTACCCCTAAGAATAACACTAACCCTAAACCTGACCATAACTCTAACCATAACCCTCACCCGCAGCCTCCCCCTCACTGCAAATTTAACCCTAACCATAACACTAAAAATAACCCTAACCCTATCCCTAATAGTAACTCTAACCTCACCCCCACCCTCACCCTCAACCTAACCCGAAGACTAAATGTAACCCTAACCCTAACCCTAACCCTAAACCTCACCACAACCCTAACCCTAACCCTAATCATAAACCTAACCCTATGCCTAAACCTAACCCTCACCATAACCCTCACCCTAGCCCTCAACCTAACCCTAATCCTAACCCTAAACCTCATCCTAACTCTCACACTAACCCTAAACCTAACCTTCACCCTCATTCTTGGCCTAAGCCTAAGCCTAAGCCTAATGCTAAACCTAACCCTCACCCTATCCCTAACCCTAACACTAACCCTAACTCTAACCCTAAAAATAACCCTAACCCCAACCCTAAATCTACCCCTGAACCTCATTCTCACCCTAACCCTAACTCTAACCCTAACCCAAACACTAAAACTCACCCTAATCCTAACCTTAACCCTCACCCTAAACCTAACCCTAACCCTCACACTCACGCTAACACTAACCCTAATCCTAATCCTAACCCTAAACCTAACCCTCACCCTCAACCTAACCCTCACCTTAAGCCTAACCGGAACACTAATCCTAACCCTAACCCTCAACTTCTGCCTCACCCTAAACCTAACTCTAACCCTAAAACTCACCCTAAACCTAACCCTAACCCTATCCCTAAACCTCATCTGAACCATAACCCTAACTGTCACCCTCACCCTCACAGTAACCATAACCTTAACCTTAACCTTAACCTTAACCTTAACGCTAACAATAACAATAACGCTAAACCTAACACTTACCCTCATGCTAACACTAACCCTCACACTAACCCTAATCATCACCTTAACCCTAAACCCCACCCTAACACTAACCCTAAACCTTACCCTCACCCTAGCCCTCACCCTAAACCTAACCCTCAGCCTCAACTTATCCCTCAACCTAACCCTAAATCTCATCCTCAATCTAAACCTCACACTAACCCTAACACTAATACTCAAATAAACTTCACCCTCACCCTAACCCTAAGACTCACCCTGACAGTAACCCTCACCCTCAGCCTAAACCTCACCTTAACCCTTACCGTTACCCTCAACCTAACACTCACCCTAACCCTAATCCTCATCCTAACCCTCATCCTAAGGGTAACCCCAACCATAACCCTAACCATAACCCTCAAACTCTCCCTCAGCCTCAGCCTAAACCTAAGTCTAAGCTTAACCCTAACCCTAAACCTCACGCTCAACCAAGCCCTCACCCTCACCCTCACCCTCAGCATAAACTTAAGCCTAAACCTAACCCTAAGCCTAGCCCTCACACTCACTCTATCCCTTACCCTAATCCTAATCCTAACCCTATCCTTAACCCTCACCCTCACCCTCACCCTAACCCTAACCCTAACACTAAACCTCACACTAAACCTAACCCTAAACCTCACCCTCACCCTAGCCCTCACCCTAACCATAATCCTAACCCTAACCCTCATCCTAACCCTCCCCATAACTCTAACTCTTACCCTCACCCTCACCCTCACCCTCACCCTCAGCCTAACCCTAAGACTAACCCTAACCCTAACACTCACACTCACCCTAACCCTAACCCTAATCCGAATCCTAAACCTAAACCTAACCCTCACCCTCAAACTTACCCTCAACTTAAGCCTAACCCTAACATTAATCCTAACCCTAACCCTCAACTTCAGCCTCACCCTAAACCTAACTCTAACGCTAAAACTCACCGTGACCCTAACCCTAACTCTAACCCTATCCCTAAACCTCATCTGAACCCTAACCCTAACCCTCACCCTCACCCTCACAGTAACCGTAACCCTAACCCTAACGCTAACAATAACCCTAACCCTAACCCTAACACTCACCCTAAACATAAACCTCACCCTAACCCTAACTCTCACTCTTACACTAACCCTAACCCTAACACTAACCCTCACACTAACCCTAATCATCATCTTAACCCTAAACCTCACCCTAACACTAACCCTAAACCTCACCCTCACCCTAGCCCTCACCAGAACCCTAATTCTCATCCTCACCCTAAACCTCACACTAACCCTAACACTAATCCTCAATCTAACCCTCACCCTCAACATAACTCTAATCTTAACCCTCACCCTAACATTAAACCTCACACTTACCGTAACCCTCACGCTCTGCCTAACCCTCACCTTTACACTTACCGTCACCCCCAAAATAACCCTAACACTAATCCTCACCCTTACCCTAACCCTAACCTTTACCCTCAACCTCACGCTCAGCCTACCCCAAATACTAAGCCTAACACTTACCCTAACCCTCACCCTCACCCTAGCCCTCACCCTAAACCTAATCCTAACCCTAACCCTCATCCTAACACTCACCTGAACCCTAACCCTAACCATCACCCTACCCAAATCCTCAACCCCACCCTCACCCTCAGCCTATCCCTCAGCCTAAGCCTTACCCTAACCCTCACACTCACCCTCACCCTAACCCTAATCCTAAACCTAACCCTAACCCTAACATTAAACCTCAACCTAAACCTCAACCTAACCTTATCCCTAACACTCACCCTAACCCTAACCCTCAACCTAACCCTCCAACGAACCCTAAATCTAACTGTAAACCTCACCCACACCCTAACCCTAATCCTAACCCTAACCGTAAACTTCACCCTAACCCTCCCTAACCCTCACACTCACCCTCACCCGGCCCCTCACCATAACTCTAACCCTAACAGTAACAATAACACTAATCCTAACCCTAATCCTAACCCTCACTCTCACCATAACCCTAACCCTAACCCTCCCCCTAACCCTAAACTTAACCAAACACTAACTCTCACCCTAACCCTAACCGTAACCCTCGCCTGAACCCTCACCCTCACCCTCACCTTCACCCTCAGCCTAACGCTAAGCCTAAGCCTAACCCTAACCCTAATGTCACTCACCCTAACCCTTACCTTAATCCTAATCGTAACCCTAAGCCTAACCCTCAACCTCAACCTAACCCTCAACCTAACCCTAACTCTAAAACTAACCCTAACCCTCACCCTCACCCTAAACCTAACCCTAACCCTCAACCTAACCCTAATCCTTACTCTCACCATAACCCTTACCGTAACCCTCACCCTAACCCTAAACTTAACCGAACCATAACTCTACCCCTAAACCTCACCCTCAACATAACCCTGAATCTAACAGTAAACCTAACAATAAACCTCAACCTAACCCTAATCCTAACCCTCAAACTAACCCTAACCCTCACCCTCACACTCTCCCTCAGCCTAAACCTAAGGCTAACCCTAACCCTAACCCTCACCCTCACACTCACCGTAACCCTAACCCTAATCCATATCCTACACCTAACCCTAACCCTCACCCTCACCCTCAACCTCACCTTAACCCTAATTCTAAACCTAAACTTCACCATCACCCTAACCCTAACGCTAACCCTAACAATAATCCTAACTCTAACCCTAACCCTCACCCTAACTCTCACCGTAACCCTAACCATAACCCTCAACCTCACCCTCAACCTCAACCTCATCCTAACCGTAAATCTAACCCCAAACCACACCCTCACCCTAACCCACACTCTAACCCTAATACTTACCCTCACCCTAACCCTCACCCTAACCCTCATACTCACCCTCAGCCTAAACCTAATCCTAAACTTAACCCTAACCATAACCCTCACCCTAACCCAAACCCTCACCCTAACACTTACCCTCACCCTAACCCTCACCCTTACCCTCACACTCACCCTCACCCTTACCCTAATCCTAAACCTAGCCCTATCCCTAAACGTCAAGCTAACTCTCACCCTCACCATAACACTAACCCCAACCCTAAACCTCACTCTCAACTTACCCCTAACCCTAAACGTAACCCTAAACCTCAACCTAAAGGTCACACTAACCTTAACCTTAACCTCATCCTCAACCTGTAACTCTTAACCTAACCCTAACAATCACCCTAACCCTAACCCTAACCCTCACCCTCATGCTCGGCCTAAGCCTAAGCCTAAGCCTAATCCTAACCCTAACCATCACCCTAACCCTAAACCTAACACTAACCCTAACTCTAACCGTAAACCTCACTCTCACACTTACCCTAACTCTAACCCTAACACTAACCCAAACCCTAACCCGCAACCTAAACATAACCCTCACCCTAACCCTAACCCTCACCCTAACACTTACCCTCAACCTAACACTAAACCTAACCCTATCACTAACACTAACCCTATCACTAACCCTAACCCTAACACTAACGCTCACACTAACCCTTACCATCATCCTAACCCTAAACCTCAACCTAAACCTAAACTTAAACCTCACCCTCACGCTAGCCCTCACCCTAAACCTAATCCTCATCCTCACCCTAAACCTCACACTCACCCCAACACTAATCTTCAATCTAACCCTCACCCACACACTTCTCCTAACCCTAACCCTCACCTTTACCTTAAACCTCATCCTAAGCCTAAACCTCACCTTTACCCTTACCATCATTCTCACCCTAATCCTCCCCCTAACCCTAAAACTCAGCCTAACCCTCACCTAATGGTAAACCTAACCATCACCCTAACCCTAACCCTCACCCTCAACCTCACGCTCAGGCTAACCCTAAAAGCCTGAGCCTAACCCTTACCTTAACTCTCACCCTCACCCTAGTCCTTACCCTAACCCTAATCCTAAACCTAACACACACACTCACCCTCCCCTTAAACCTAATCCTAAGCCTAAAACTAACCCTCCCCCTAACTCTCACCCTAACAGTAACCCTAACACTAACGCTAACCCTAACCCTCAACATAAACCTAACTCTAACCCTAAACCTCACCCTGACCATAAACTTCACCCTAACCCTAAACCTAACCCTCAAACTATCACTAACCCTAAATCTAACCCTAAACCTCACCTTCACCCTCAACTTAACCCTAACCCTAACCGTATACCCCACACTAACTCTAACCCTAAACCTCACCCGCAACCTCACCCTCACTGTAACTCTAACCCTAACCCTAACACTAACCCTCACACTAACCCTAAACTTAAACCTAACCCTAAAACTCAACCTAGCCCTCATTCTCACCCTAATCCTAACACTAACCCTGTACCTAACCCTTACCCTAACCCTCCCCTAATCCTATATCTAACCCTAAACCTCACCCTAACCCTAACCCTAAGCCTAAGCCTAACCCTAACCCTAAACATAACCCTAAACATAACATAAATCCTCAGCCTCACCCACACTTTAACCCAAAAACTAACCCCAACCCACACCCTAACCCTCAGCCGAACCATAAGCCTAACCCTAAGCCTAACCCCAACACTCACACTCACCCTCACCCTAACCCTAATCCTAAACCTAACCCTATCCCTTAACCTAACCATCTCCCTAACCCTCAGCCTAGCCCTCACCCTAACCCTAATCCTAATGCTAAACCTTATCCTCACCCTCACCCTAACCCTAACCCTAACCCTCACCCTAACCCTAACCCTAACCCTCACCCTCATACTCGACCTAAGCATAAGCCTAAGTCTAAGCTTAACCCTAACCCTAACCCTCATCCTAACCTTAACCCTATTACTAACCCTAACTCTAAAAGTAAACCTCACCTTCACCCTAACCCTAACTCTAATCCTAACCCTAAACCTAAACCTCACCCTAACCCTAAACCTAACCATCACCCTCACCCTCACTGTAACCGTAAACCTAACCCTAAGCCTAAAAATAACCCTAACCGTAAGCCTAACCCTCAACCTATCCATAACTCTCACCCTAAACCTAACCCTCACCCTAACACTTACCCTCACCCTAACACTAACCCTAACCCTAACACTAAACCTCACACTAACCAGAACCATCACTCTAACCCTAAACCTCAGCCTGAACCTAAACCTAAACCTCACCCTCACCCTAGCCCTCACCCTAACCCTAACCCTCACCATCACCCTAAACCACACACTAACCCTGACACTAATCCTCAATCTAACCCTCACTCACATCCTTCCCATAACCCTAACCCTCCCCCTAAACCTAAAAATCATCCGACCATAACCCTTATCCTCAGCCTAACCCTCACGTTTACCCTTATGGTCACCCCACCCTAACCCTTACTCTAACCCTAACACTCACACTAACCCTCACCCTAACCCTAACACTATCCCTAAACCTCATCCTCACCCTAACTCTAACTCTCACCCTAACCCTAACACTAAACCTCACCCTAACCCTAACCCTAACAATCACCCTCACCCTCAGCATAACCATAACCCTAACCCTAACCCTAACAATAACCCTAACCCTAACCCTCAACTTAACCATTACCCTCACCCTAACCCTAACCCTCACCCTAACACTTACCCTAACCCGAACACTAACCCTAAAACTAACACTAACCCTAACCCTCACCCTAATCCTAAACCGCACCCTAACCCTAACCCTAATCCTCAATCTAACCCTCACCCTACTCCTAACCCTTACCCTTACCCTAACCCTAAACCTAACCCTAATCGTCACCCTTAACTTAAATCTTACCTTCAGCCTAAACCTCACCTTTACCCTTACCATCATTCTCACCCTAACCTTCCCCCTAATCCTAAACGTCAACCTACCCCTCACCCTAACTGTAAACCTAACCATCACCCTTACCCTAAACCTCACCCTCAACCCCACGCTCAGCCTAACCCTAAGCCAAAGCCTAACCCTTACACTAAACCTCACCCTCTCCCTAGCCCTCTCCCTAAACCTAATCTTAACACCCACAATCACCCTCAGCCTAACGCTAAGACTAAGCCTCACCCTAACCCTAACCCTCACACTCACCCTCACCCTAATCCTAATCCTAACCCTACCCCTATCCCTACCCCTTAACCTCAACCTATCACTTACACTAACCTTAACCCTAACACTAACACTAACGGTAACCCACGAACTAACCCTCCCCCTAACCCTAAATCTAACCATAAACCTCACCCTCTCCCTAACCCTAATCCTACTCCTAAACATAAAACTCAACCTAAACCTAACCCTAACCCTCACCCTCACCTTAATTCTAACTCTAACCCTAACCCTAACCCTAACCCTAAACCTAATCCTAACACACACCCTCACCCTAAATCTAATCCTAAACCTAATTATCCTCCTAACCCTTACCCTAAACCTAACAATAACCAACACCCTAACCCTAACCCTAACCCTAACCCTCAACCTAACCCTAACCTTCACGATCACCGTAACCCTAACCCTAAGCCTCACCCTAACCATAAACTTAACTCGAACCCTAACTCTCACCCTAACCCTAAGCCTAAAACTCACCCCAACCCTAACCCTCACCGTCACCCTCACTCTCAGCCTATCCCTAACCCTAACCCTAACCCTAACCTTCAAACAAACCTTAACCCTTTCCCTAATTCTAATCCTAAACCTAATGCTAACCCTCACCCTCACCCTAAACCTAACCCTAACCCTAACCCTAAGTCGAACACTAAACCTAACTCTAACAATCACAATCAGCCTCACCCTAACCCTAACTCTAACCCTAAACCTCACCCTCAACCTAAACCAAAACCTAACCCTAATCCTAACGGCAAACCTCACCCCAACCCTAACCCTCAACCTCAACCTCACCCAAGCCCTCACCCTAACTCTAATCCTAACCCTAACCCTCATCCTAACCCTCACCCTAACACTAACTCTAAAAATAACCATCACCCTAACCCTAACCCTAATGCTAACGCTCAACCTAACCCTAACCCTCACCCTCACCAAAACCCTCACCTTAACCCTCACCCTAACACTAAACTGAACCCTAACCCAAACCTCACCCTAACCCTAAACCTAACCCTCAAGCTAACCCTAAACCTCATGCTCACCCTCACCCTCAGCCTAAGCCAAGCCTAAGCCTAAGCCTAACCCTAACCCTCACACTCACCCTAAGTCTAATCCTAATCCAAATCCTAAACCTAACCCTAATTTGCACCCTTACCCTAACCATCACCTTAACCCTAACCATAACCCTAACACTAACCCTAACCCTCAACCTCAGCCTCACCCTAACCCTAACTCTAACCTTAAACCTCATCCTCCCTTAACCCTAACTCTAACCCTAACCCTCACCATGAACCTCAACCTCAGCCTAACCCTAAGCCTAAACCTAAACCTAACCCTAACGCACACACTGACAATCATCCTAACCCCAATACTAACCCTATCCCTAACCCTAACCCTCCCACTAACTCTCACCCTAACCTTAACCCTAACACTAACCCTAACCCTAAACCTCAACCTAACCCTCACCCTAACCATCACACTAAACCTAATCTTCAGCCCCACCCTCACCCCCAGCCTAACCCTAAGCCTAAGCCTAAAAATAAACCTAAAACTTACACTAACCCTCACCCTAACCCTAAGCATACCCTATCCCAAACACTAACCCTTAACCTCAACCTAACCTTCACCCTAACCTTAACCCTAACACTAACCCTAACTCTAACCCACGAACTAACCCTCCCGCTAACCCTAAATCTAACCCTAAACCTCACCCTCAACATAACCCTAACCCTAAACCTCACCCTAACCCTAAACTTCAACCTGACCCTCACCCTCACCCTCACCATAAGTCTAACCATAAACTTAACAATAACACTAATCCTAACCCTAAACCTAACCCTAACCCTAACCCTAACCCTAATCCTAACACTCACCTTCAGCCTAACCCTCATCTTTACCCTTACCGTCACCCAAACCCTAACCCTCACCCTCACCGTAACCCTAACCCTCATCCAAACCCTCACCCTAACCCTAACCCTAACCCTAAACCTCACCCTAACACTAACAGTAAACTCACCCTCACCTTAGCCCTCACCCTCACCCTAATTCTAACCCTAATTCTAATCCTAATCCTTACCCTAACCCTAACCCTAATCCTCACCCTAAAACTAAACCTAACCCCAACCCTAACCCTCAAACTAACCCTAACCCTCAAGCTCACTGTAACACTAACCCTAACCCTCATCCTAACCATAAACTTACCCTGAACCCTAACCCTCACCCTAACCCAAACCCTCTGTCTCAACCTAGCCCTAACTTTCAGCCTCACCCTCACCCTCAGCCTAACCCTAGGCCTAACCCTAACCCTAACCCTCACACTCACCCTATTACCCTAATCCTAATCCTAACCCTAAACCTAACCCTCACCCTCACCCTATTCCTCACCCTAACCCTAACCCTAACCCTAACCCTAACTCTAACAATCTCAATCAGCCTCACACTAACCCTATCTCTAACCCTAAACCTCACCCTCACCCTAACCCTAACCCTAACTCTAACCTCACCCTAACCCTAAACCTAAACCTCACCCTCACCCTAGCCCTCACCCTAACCCTAATCCTAACCCTAACCCTCATCCTAAACCTCACGCTAACACTAAGCCTAACCCTAACCCTCACCCTCACCTTAATCCTTACCCTAACCCTCACCCTAACCCTAAACTTAACTCGAACCCTAACTCTCACCCTAACACTAACCCTTACACTATCCCTCACCTTCATCCTAAGCCTAAGCCTAATCCTAATCCTAACCCTCACACTGACCCTAAACCTCACCTTAACCTTAACCCTAACACTAAACCTAAACTTAACTCTCACCCTCAGCCTCACCATAACCCTAACTCTAAACCTAAATCTCACCATCAACCTAACCCTAACCCTAAACTTCACCATCACCCTAGGCCTCTCCCTAACCCTAATCCTAACCCTAATCCTCATCCTAACCCTCAACCTAAACCTAACCGTAACCCGCACCTTAACCCTAGCACTTGTCTCTCAACATCACCCTCAGCCTAACCCTAAGCCTAACCATAAACCTAACCCTAACACACACAATCACACTCACCCTAAACCTAATCCTAAACCTATCCCTAACCCTAAACCACCCCCTAACGATCACCCTAACACTAACCCTAACACTAACTCTAACCCTACCCCTCAACCTAACCCTCAACCTAACCCTAACTCTAAACCTAAACCTCACCCTCACCCTAACGCTCATCATAACACTTACCCTCAACCTAAACCTAAACGTAACTAACCCTCCACCTAAGCCTAAACGTCATCTTACCCCTCACCCTAAATTTAACCTAACCATAACCCTAACACTAACCCTAACCCTAAACCTCAACCTAAACCTCACCCTCACCCTAACCGTAACACTAACCCTAACACTAACCCTCCCACTAACCCTCCCACTAACAATATATCTAACCCTAAACCTCACCCTCACCCTCACCCTAAACCTAACCCAAACCCTCACCCTAACCATAACCCTCACCCTAACCCTAACCCTCACCATAACCCTAACACTCACCCTCACATTAACCCTAACCCTCACCCTAATCCTAAACCTCACCCTAACCCTATCACTAACCATAACCCTCAACCTCACCCTAGCCCTCACCCTAACCCTAAATCTAACCCTCACCCTCAGCCTAACCCTAACCCTCACACTCACCCTAATCCTCACACTAACCCTAAAACTAATCTTCAATCTAACCAACACCTAACACTAACCCTAAACCTAACCTAACCCTAACCCTTATCCTAACCCTAAACCTAACCCTAACACTCACGCTTATCTTAACCCTCAACCTCAGCCTAAACCTCACCATTACCCTTAACATCATCCTCACCCTATCCCTTACCCTAACCCTAACTCTAACCCTAAACCTCACCCTCTCCGTAAATCTAACTCTAACCCTAACCCAAAACCTAAACCTCACCCTAACCCTAACCCTAACCCTCACCCTCACACTCACCCTAGCCCTCAACCTAACCGTAATTCTAAACCTCACCCTCACCCTATTCCTAACCCTCATCCTCATCCTAAATCTCACACTAACCCACACCTTTATCCTCAATCTAACTCTCACCCTCACCCTAACCCTAACACTTACCCTAACCCTAAAACTAACCCTAAACCTCAACCTTAACGAAAACCTCACACTCAGCTTAATCCTCTCCTTTACCCTTATCATCATCCTCACCATAACCCTCAATATAACCCTAAACCTCATCATAACCCTCACCCTAACCATAAACCTAAACATCACCCTAACCCTAACACAAAACCATACCCTCACCCTAAGCCTAACCATAAGCCTAAGCCTTACCCTAACCCTCACACTCACCCTAGCCCTCACCCTAACCCTAATCCTAACCCTAACCCACATCCTAGCCCTCAACCTAACCCTAAAACTAACCATCACCCTAACCCTAATCCTAACGCCCACCCTCACCCTCAGCCTACCCCTAAGCCTAAGCCTAACCCTAACCCTAACCCTCACACTCACCGTCACCCTAACCCTAACCCTAACCCTAACACTATCCCTAAACGTCAACCTAACCCTCACCCTCACCCTAACCCTAACACTAAACCTAACGTTAACCCTCATCCTAACCCTCCCCCTAACCCTAACTCTAACCCTAAATCTTACCCTCACCCTAACCCTAACCCTAACCCTAAACCTCACCATAAACCTCACCCTAACCCTCACCCTCACCCTCACCGTCAATCGCACTGTAACTCTAACCCAAACCCAAAAATAAGACTAATACTAATCCTAACCCTAACCCTAACACTAACCATAACCCTCACCCTCAGCTTCACCCCGACTGCAAACTTAACCCTTACCATAACACTAACAATAACCCTAACCGTAACTCTAAACCTAACCCTAACCCTAACCCTTACCTACTCTTCACCACCAACCTCATCCTCAGCCTAACCCTAATCCTAAACCTAACCCTAACACTAACCTTCACTGTAACCCTAACCCTAACCATAAACCTAACCCTAACCGAAACACTAACCCTAATCACAAACCTAACCCTAAACCTAACCCGAACCCTAACCCTAATCCTCACCCTCACCCTCATGCTTACCCAAACAATAACCCTAACCCTCACCCTAACCCTAAGCTCAACCCTAACCCTAAGCCTAAACCTAACCCTAACCCTCACACTCACCCTCACTCTAACCCTAATCATAAACCTAACCTTATCCCTAACCCTAACCATCACACTAACTCTCACCCAACCCCTCAACCTACCCCTAATCCTAATCCTGAACCTCATCCTAAACCTCACCCTAACTCTAATCTTAACACTCAAACTAACCCAAACCCTAAATCTAAACCTCACCCTAACCCTAAACCTAATCTGCACCCTCACCCCTACCCTCAACTTAACTCTAACCATAACAATAACCCTAACCCTAATCCTAAGCCTAACCCTCAAACTCACTGTAACTCTAACCCTAACCCTCACCATAAACAACATCCTAACGCTCACCATAAGCCTCACCCTCACTCTAGCCCTCACCCTAACCCTAATCCTAAACCTAAACCTCATCCTAACCCTCACCCTAACGCTAAAACCCTAACCCTCACACTAACCTTAACCCGCACCCTCACCCTCATGCTCGGCCTAAGCCTAAGCATAAGCCTAAGACTAACCCTATCCCTCACACTCACCTTCACCCTAAACCTAACTGTAACATTAACCCTAACACTAACCCTCACACTATCCCTCAACCTAACGCTAAATCTAACCCTAAACCTCACCCTCACTTAACACTAACCCTCCCCTTACCCCTCCCCCTAACACAAAGCCTAACACTAACTCCAACCCTACCCTAACCCTAACCAAAACCCTCACCCTAACACTCACCCTAACACTCAACCTCACCCTAGCTCACACCCTAAACCTAAGCCTAAGCCTAATCCTCACCCTAATCTTCACTCTAACCCTAACCCCAACCCTCATGCTATCCCGAAACCTCACCCTCACCCTCACCGTAACCCTAACCATAATCCTAAACTTAACCCTAACCCTCACCCTCACCATAAACCTCACCCTATCCCTAACCCTAACACTAACACTAACCCTAACCCTAACCCTAAACATAACCCTCACCCTCAGCCTCAACCGAACCGCAAACTTAACCCTAAACATAACACTAACAATAACCCTAACCCTCACCCTAACAATAACCCTAACCCTAAACCTAACCCTAACTCTAACCCTAACCCTACACCTAAACCTAAACCTGACACCTAACCCTAATCCTAACCCTCACCCTCAACCTCACAGTAACCATAACCCTAACCCTAACCCTTACAATAACCCTAACACTAACCCTAACTCTCATGGTAACCATATACTTCACCCTAACCCTAACCCTCATCCTAACACTTACCCTCACCATAACCCTAACCTTAACACTCACACTCACCCTAAACATTACCCTAATCCTAATCCTAACCCTAAGCCTAACACTCACCCTCACCCTAAATGTCACCCTAACCCTAACGCTCACCCTCAGCCTCACCCTAACCCTAAATCTAACCCTAAACTTCAATCTCACCCTAACCCTAACCCTAACCATAAACCTAAACCTCACCCTAATATTAACACTAAACCTCACCCTCACCCTAGCCCTCACCCTAACCGGAACCCTAACCCTAACCCACATCCTAACCCTCAACCTAACACTAACACTCACCCTCACCCTCAACCTCAGTCTAACCCTAAGCCTAAGCCTAACCCTAACCCTAAACATTACCCTCACCCTAACGATCACACTAACCCTAACCCTAACGGAACCCTAAACCTCACCCAAACACTAACCCTAATTCGAATCCTAAACCTAAGCCTCCCCCGAACTCTCAGCCTAACCCTAACCTTAACACTAATACTAACCCTAACCCTCAACCTAACCCTCACCCTAAACCAAACGCTAATCCTAAACCTCAGCCTCACCTTAACCCTAACTCTAACCCTAAGCCAAATCCTAAACTTCACCCTAACCCTAACCCTAACCCTCATCCTCAACCTCACCTTAATTGTAAACCTAAACCTAATCCTAACAATAACCGTAACACTATTCCTAACCCTCACCCTAAACATAACACTCACCCTAACTCAAACACTCACCATAACACTTACCCTCACCCTAACACTAACCCTAACCCTAACACTAACCCTCACACTAACGCAAACCCTAACCCTAACCCTAAACTTCAACCTAACCCTCACCCTCACCTTAACCCTAACACTAACGCTAACCCTAACCCTAACCCTCACCCTAACCCTATATCTAACCCTCAACCTCAACCTCACCCTCACCCTAACCCTAACCGTAAACCCCACCCTAACCCTAACCCTCACCCTCATGCTCGGCCTAAGCCTAAGCCTAACCCTAAACCGAACCCTCACCCTAACCCTTACACTATCACTAACCTTAACTCTAACCCTAAACCTCACCCTCACCCTAACCCTAACTCTAACACTGACCCTAAACCTGAACCTCATCCTATCCCTAACCCTCAACCTCACCCTCAACATAACTGTAACCCTAAACCTAAAAATAACCCTAACCCTAACCCTAACCCTAAACCTAACCCTAACCCTAATTCTAAACCTCACCCTCACCCTAACCCTCACCCTAACCCTAATCCTAACCCTAACCCTCATCCTAACCCTCCCCATAACTCTAACCCTTACCCTCACCCTAACCCTAACCCTCACCCTCACCCTCACCCTCAGCCTAACCCTAAGCCTAACACTAACCCTAACACTCACACTCACCCTAACCCTAACCCTAATCCGAATCCTAAACCTAAACCTAACACTCACCCTCAACCTTAGCCTCACCTTAAGCCTAACTCTAATATTAATCCTAACCCTAACCCTCAACTTCAGACTCACCATAACCCTAATTCTAACCCTAAACCTCACCGCGATCCTAACCCTAACTCTAACCCTATCCATAAACCTCATCCGAACCATAACCCTAACCCTCAATCTCACCCTCTTACTAACCATAACCCTAACCCTAATGCTAACAATAACGCTAACCCTAACCCTAACCCTAAACATAAACCTCACCCTATCCCTAACCCTCACCCTAACACTTACCCTCACCCTAACACTAACCCTAACCCTAACACTAACCCTAAACCTCACCCTCACCCTAACCCTAACGCTAACCCTAACCATAATCCTAACCCTAACCCTAAACCTCACCCTAACTCTCACAGTAACCCTAACCCTAAAACTAACCCAAAACCACAACCTAACCCTCACCCTAACCCTAACTCTAACCCCAAAACTCACCCTCACCCTAACCCACACTCTAAACCTAATACTTACCCTCACCCTAACCCTCATACTCACCCTCACCCTAACCCTAATCCTAAACTTAGCCCTAACCATAACCCTCACCCTAACCCAAACCCTCACCCTAACACTTATCCTCACCCTAAACCTCACCCTTACCCTCACACTCACCCTCATCCTAACCCTAATCCTGAAACTAGCCCTATCCCTAAACCTCAAGCTAACCCTTACCCTCACCCTAACACTAACCCTAACACTAAACCTCACCATAACACTCCTACTAACCCTATGTCTAACCCTAAACCTCACTCTCAACCTACCCCTAACCATAACCGTAACCCTAAACCTCAACCTAAATGTCACACTAACCCTAACCCTCAACCTCATCCTCAACCTGTAACTCTTACTCTAACACTAACAATAATCCTAACCCTAACGCTAACCCTCACCCACATGCTTGGCCTAAGCCTAAGTCTAAGCCTAATCCTAACCCTAACCCTCACCAGAACCCTAACCTTACACTAAACCTAACTCTAAGCGTAAACCTCACTCTCACACTAACCCGAACTCTAACCCTAACTCTAACCCTAACCCTAACCTGCAACCTAAACATACCCTCACCCTAACCCTAACCCTCACCCGGACACTTACCCTCACCCTAATACTCACCCTAACTCTAACACTAACCCTCACACTAACCCTAACAATCACTCTAACCCTAAACCTAAACCTAAACCTAAACTTAAACTTCACCCTCACGCTAGCCCTCACCCTAACCCTAATACTCATCCTCACCCTAAACCTCACACTCACCCTAACACTAATCCTCAATCTAACCCTCACCCACACCCTTCCCCTAAACCTAACCCTCACCCTTATCTTAACCCTCACCCTCAGCCTAAACCTAACCTTTACCCTTACCATCAACCTGACCATAATCCTCCCTGTAACCCTAAAACTCAGCCTAACCCTCTCCTAATGGTAAACCTAACCATCACTGTAACCCTCACCCTCAACCTCAACCTCATGCTCAGCCTAACCCTAAGCCTAAGCCTAACCCTTACCCTAACTCTCACCCTCACCCTAGCCCTTACGCTAACCCTAATCCTAACCCTAACACACACACTCAACCTCACCTTAAACCTAAACCTAACCCTAACACTAACCCTCCCCCTAACTCTCACCCTAACACTAACCCTAAGACTAACCCTAACCCTATCCCTCAACCTAAACCTAACTCTAACCCTAAACCTCACCCTCAACTTAAACCTCACCGTAACCCTAAACTTAACCCTCAAACTAAAACTAACCCTAAATCTAACCCTAAACTTCACCTTCACCCTCAAACTAACCCTAATCCTAACAGAATACCCCACACTAACTCTAACTCTAATCCTCACTCTCACCTTCACCCTCAGCCTAAGACAAAGCCTAAGCCTAACACTAACCCTAACCTTGACATTTACCCTAACCCTAAACGTAATTCTAAGCCTAACCCTAACAATCACCCTCACCCTAACCCTCACCTTAACCCTAACCCTAACATTAAGACTAATCCTAACCCAAATCCTCAACCTCACCCTAAACCTAACTCTAACAATAAACCTCACACTGACCCGAACCCTAACCCTAAACCTAAACCTAAACCTCACCCTAACCCTAACACTAACCCTCACCCTCAACCTAGCCCTCACACTAACCATAATCCTAACCCTAAACCTCATCCTAAACCTCCCCCTATCCCTAAGCCTAACCCCCACCCTAACCCTAACTTTCTCACCCACAACCTCACCCTCAGCCTAACCCTAAGCCTAACCATAAACCTAACCCTAACACACACACTCACCCTCAGCCTAACCCTAAGCCTAAACCTAAATCTAACCTTAACCCACAAACTCACCCTCACCCTAACCCTAATCCTTACTCTAACTCTAACACTATCCCTCCCCTTAACTCTCCCCTAACCCTAAACCTAACACTAACCCTAACCCTAAACCTCAAACTAACCCTGACTCTTACCCTAAACCTCACGCTCACCCTAACCCTAACTCTAACCCTAACCCAAAACCTAAACCTCACCCTAACACTAACCTTAAACCACACCCTCACAGTAACCGTAAACATAAACCTTACCCTAACAACAACCCTAACTCTAATCCTAAGACTCACCATAAACCTAAAATTAACCCTTATAGTAAACCTCACCCTAACCCTCCCCTAACCATAACTCTAACTTTAAACTTCACCCTCATCCTAAACCTAAACCTAACCCTAAACCTCACCCTAGCACTAACCCTCACCCGCACCCTCAACCTCACTGTAACTCTAACCCTAACCCTAATATTAACCCTAACCCTAACACTAACCATCACCCTAACCCTAATCCTAACCCCCAAACTCATCCTCAGCCTTACCCTAAGCCTAAGCCTAACCCTAACCCTAACCCTCACACTCACCGTCACCCTAACCCTAACCCTAACCCTAACACTATCCCTAAACGTCAACCTAACCCTCACCCTCACCCTAACCCTAACACTAAACCTAACCTTAACCCTCATCCTAACCCTCCCCCTAACCCTAACCCTAAACCTTACCTTCACCCTAACCCTAACCCTAACCCTAAACCTCACCATAAACCTCACCCTAACCCTCACCCTCACCCTCACCGTCAATCTCACTGTAACTCTAACCCAAACCCAACAATAAGACTAACACTAATCCTAACTCTAACCCTAACACTGACCATAACCCTCACCCTCAGCTTCACCCTGACTGCAAACTTAACCCTTACCATAACACTAACAATAACCCTAACCGTAACTCTAAACCTAACCCTAACCCTATCCCTTACCTACTCCTAACCACCAACCTCACCCTCAGCCTAACCCTAATCCTAACACTAAACCAAACCCTAACCCTCACTGTTACCCAAAACCTAACCGTAACCCTAACCGTAACCAAAACACTAACCCTAACCCCCTAATGCTAACCCTAAACTTAACCCTAACCCTAATCCTCACCCTCACCCTCATGCTTACCCAAACAATAACCCTAACCCTCACCCTAATCCTAACCCTAAACCTAAACCTAACCCTAACCCTCACACTCACCCTCACCCTAACCCTAATCATAAACCTAACCCTATCCCTAACCCTAACCCTCACCCTAACCCTCACCCAACCCCTCAAACTAACCCTAATCCTAATCCTAAACCTCATCCTAAAGCTCACTCTAACCCTAACCTTAACACTCAAACTAACCCAAACCCTAAATCTAAACCTCACCCTAACCCTAAACCTAATCTGCACCCTCACCCCTACCCTCAACTTAACTCTTACCATAACAATAACCCTAACTCTAAGCCTAAGCCTAAACCCTCAAACTCACTGTAACTCTAACCCTAACCCTAACTCTAAACCACACCCTAACGCTCACCATAAGCCTCACCCTCACTCTAGCCCTCACCCTAACCCTAATCCTAACCCTAAACCTCATCATAACCCTCACCCTAACGCTAAAACCCTAACCCTCACACTAACCTTAACCCGCACCCTCACCCTCATGCTCGGCCTAAGCCTAAGCATAAGCCTAAGACTAACCCTATCCCTCACACTCACCTTCACCCTAAACATAACTGTAACACTAACCCTAACACTAACCCTCACACTAGCCCTCAACCTAATACTAAATCTAACGCTACACCTCACCTTCACCTAACCCTAACTCTAACCCTCCCCCTCCCCCTAACACAAAGCCTAACCCTAACTCCAACCCTAACCCTAACACTAAGCCTAACACAAACCCTCACCCTAACACTCACCCTAACTCTCAACCTCACCCTAGCCCACACCCTAAACCTAAGCCTAAGCCTAACCCTCACCCTAAACTTCACTCTAACCCTAACCCCAACCCTAATGCTATCCCTAAACCTCACCCTCACCCTCACTGTAAACATAACCCCAATCCTAACTTTAACCCTAACCCTCACCCTCACCCTAAACCTCACCCTAACCCTGACACTACCGCTAAACCTAACCCTAAACCTAACCCTAAACATAACCCTCACCCTCAGACTCACCCGAACTGCAAACTTAACCCTAAACATAACACTAACAATAACCCTAACCCTCACCTTAACAATAACCCTAACACTAAACCTAAACCTAACTCTAACCCTAACCCTAAACCTAAACCTAAACCTGACCCTAACCCTAATCCTAACTTTCATCCTCAACCTCACAGTAACCATAACACTAACCCTAACAGTTACAATAACCCTAACCCTAACCCTAACTCTCATGCTAACCATATACTTCACCCTAAACCTAACCCTCACCCAAACACTTACCCTCACCATAACCCTAACCCTACTACTGAAACTCACCCTAAACCTTACCCTAATCCTAATCCTATCCCTAAGCCTAAACCTCACCCTCACCCTAACCGTTACCCTAACCCTAACCCTCACCCTCAGCCTCACCCTAACCCTAACTCTAATCCTAAACTTCAATCTCTCCCTAACCCTAACCATAACCATAACCTTAAACCTCACCCTAACATTAACACTAAACCTCACCCTCACCCTAGCCCTCACCCTAACCTGAACCCTAACGATAACCCTCATCCTAACCCACAACCTAACACTAACCCTAACGCTCACCCTCACCTTCACCCTAACCGTAACATAAACTGAACCCTAACTTACATCCTAACACTAACCCTCACCCTAACCCTAAACCTCACTCTCACCCTCAACCTCAGTCTAACCCTAAGCCTAACCCTAACCCTAAACCTAAACATTACCCTCACCCTAACGATCAAACTAACCCTAACCCTAACCCGAACCCGAAACCTCACCCTAACACTAACCCTAATCCTAATCCTAACCCTAAACCTCCCCCTAACTCTCAACCTAACCGTAACCCTAACACTAACACTAACCCTAACCCTCAACCTAACACTCACCCTAAACCTAATTCTAATCCTAAACCTCACCCTCACCTTAAACCTAACTCTCACCCTAAGCCAAATCCTAAACTAAACCCTAACCCTAACCCTAACCCTCATCCTCACCCTCACTGTAACTGTACACTTAAACCTAACCCTAACAATAACCCTAACCCTATTCCTAACCATCACCATACCCATAACACTCACCCTAACTCAAACACTCACCCTAACATTTACCCTCACCTTAACACTAACCCTAACCCTAACACTAACCCTCACACTAACGCAAACCCTAACCCTAAACCTAAACCTCAATGTAAACCTCACCCTCACCCTCACCCTAACACTAACCCTAACCCTAACCCTAACCCTCACCTTAACCCTATATCTAACCCTCAACCTCAACCTCACCCTCACCTTAACCCTAACCGTAAACCCCACCCTAACCCTAACCCTAACCCTCACCCTCATGCTCGGCCTAAGCCTAAGCCTAAGTCTAACCCTAAACCTAACCCTCACCCTAACCCTTACACTAACACTAACCCTAACTCTAACTCGAAACCTCACCCTCACCCTAACCCTAATTCTAACACTGACCCTAAACCTAAACATCATCCTATCCCTAAACCTCACCCTCACCCTCCCCATAACCGTAACCCTAACCCTAACAATAACCCTAACCTTAACCCTCATCCTAAACATAACCTTCACCCTAACCATAACCCTCACCCTAACACTTACCCTCACCCTAACACTAACCCTAACCCTAACACTAACCCGCACACTAACCCTAACTCTCACCCTAACGCTAAACCTCACCCTAAACTTAACGCTCACCCTCAACCTAGCCCTCAACCTAACCCTAACGCTCATCCTCACCCGAAACCTCACACTAACCGTAACACTAATCCTCAATCTAACTTTCACCCTCACCCTAACCCTAAGACTCATCCTGAACGTAACCCTCACACTCAGCCTAACCCTCACCTTTACCCTTACCGTCACCCTCACCCTAATCCTCAACCTAAACCTAATCCTCATCCTAACCCTCATCCTAAGGATCACCCCAACCATCACCTTAACCCTAACCCTCACCCTCTCACTCAGCCTCAGCGTAACCCTAACCCTAAGCTTAACCCTAACCCTAAGCCTCACCCTCAACCTAGCCCTCACCCTAGCCCTAAACCTAACCCTAATCCTAACCCTAACCCGCATCCTAACCCTTAAACTAACCAGAACCCTAACCATGATTCTAAACCTAATCCTCACCACCCAGTACACTCAGCCTAACCCTAAGCATAAATGAAGCCTAACCCTAACCCTCACACTCATCCTCACTCTAAGCCTAATCCTAAACCTAACCCTAACCCTAATATTAAACCTCAACCTAACGGTCAACCTAACCACAAGCCTAACACTAACCCTAATCCTAACCCTCACCCTAACCCTCCCCGAAACCCTAACTCTCACCCTAAACCTCACCCTCACCCTAACCATAACCCTATACCTAAACCTCACCCTAACCCTGATCCTAATCCTCACCCTCACCCTCACCCTCACTGTAACTCTAACCCTAACCCTAACTATTACACTAACCCTAACACTAACCCTAACGCTGACCCTCACCCTAACCCTAAAGCAAACCCTCAACTTAACACTAACCCTAACCCTAACCCTCACCCTAATGGTAACCATAACCCTAAACCTCAGCCTAACGCTAACCCTAACCCTCATCCTCACTCTAGCCCTCACCCTAAACCCAATGCTAACCCTAAACCCCCAACTTCGCGCTCGGCCTAAGCCTAAGCCTAAGCCTAAGACTAACCCTGACCCTCACAGTCACCCTCACCTTAACCCTAACCGTAACCGTAACCCTAACCCTAACCCTCACACTAACCCTCACCCTAACGCTAACTCTAACCCTAAACCTCACCCTCACCCTAACCCTAAACCTCACCCTCACCCTCACCCTCTGCCTAAGATTAAGCCTAACATTAACCCCAACACTAACCCTAATACTAACCCTAACCCCCACCCTAACGCTCACCCTAATCCTAACCCTAACCCTCACCCTCACCATAGCCCATACTCAAAACCTAAGCCTAAGCCTAACCCTCAACCTAACCCTCACTCTAACCCTAACCCCAACGCTCACGCTAACCATAACCCTCACCCTCACATTCACCCAAACTCTAATCCTAACCCTAACCCTAAACATAACACTCAACCTCACCTTAACCCTAATTCTAATCCTAACACTAACCCTAACCATAACCCTAACCCTAACCCTCAACCTAACCCTAACTCTAACCCTAAACCTCACCCTCACCCTAACCCTAACACTAACCTTAATCCTAAACCTCACCCTAAACCTAAACCTTACCCTAACACTTACCCTCATCTAAAAACTAACACTAACCCTATCACTAACCCTCACACTAACGCTAACCATCACCCTAAACCTAAACCTCACCCTAACCCTAACCGTAACCCTCAACTTCACCCTTGCCCTCACCCTAACCCTAACCCTCATCCTCACCCTAAACCTCACACTAACCCTAACACTAATCCACAGTCTAGCCCTCACCCTCACGCTAACCCTAAACCACACCCTTACCATAAACCCCACCCTCAGCCTAACCCTCAACTTTTCTCTTACAGTCACCCTCATCCTAACCCTCACCCTAAACCACAACCCTCATCCTATCCCTCACCCTAACCGTAACCCTAACCATCACCCTAACCCTAACGTCACCCTCAACTTCAGCCTCAGCCTAAACCTAACCCTAAGCCTATACCTAACCCCAAACCTCACACTCACCCTAGCCCTCACCCTAACCCTAATCCTAACCGTAACTCTCATCCTAACCTTCAACCGAACCTTAACCAGAACCATCACTCTAAACCTAATCCTCATCCCCACACGCACCCTCAGCCTAACCCTAATCCTAAGCCTAACCCCAAGCCTAACCCTCACACTCACCCTCACCCTAACCTTAATCCTAACCCTAAACATAATCCTAAACCTAAACCTAAACCTAACCCTCACCCTAACGCTAACCCTAATTCTAACACTCACCCTCACCTTAGTCCTCACCCTAACCCTCACCCCAAACCCAACCCTCACCCTCACCAAAACACGAAACCTAACCCTCACCCTAACCCTACCCCTAACCCTAAACCTAATCCTCACCTTAACCCTAACCCTAACCCTCACCCTCAACCTAGCCCTTACCCTAAACATAATTTTAACCCAAATCCTCATCCTAACCCTCACCCTAACTCTAACCCTAATTTTCAACCTAACCCTAAACCTAAGTCTAACCCTCAACCTAACCCTAACCCTAAACCTCACTGTAATCTGACCCTAACCCTCTCCCTAACCCTAAACCTAACCTGAACACTAAACCTCACCCTAAGCCTTACCCTAAACCTCACCCTCACCCTAGCCCTCACCCTACCCTAATCCTAACCCTAACCCACATCCTAAACTTTAACCTAACCCTAAACCTAACCATCACCCTAACCCTAATCTTATCCCCCACCCTCACCCTCAGCCTAACCCTAAGCCTAAGTCTAACCCTCATCCTAAACCTCACACTCACCGTCACCCTAACCCTAATCCTAAACCTAACACTATCCCTAAACCTCAACCTAACCCTCTCCCTCACCCTTACCCTAACACTAACCCTAGCCCTAAACCTCACCTTAACCCTCCCCCTAACCCTAAGTCTAACCCTAAACCTCACCCTCACCCTTACCCTAACCCTAACCCTAAACCTCACACTCACCCTCAACCTCACTGTAAATCTAACCCTAAACCTAACAATAACCCTAACTCTAACCCAAACCACAACGCTAAACATAATCGTCACCCTCAGCCTCACCCTCACAGCAAACTTAACCCTAACCATAACACTAACAATAACCCTAACCCTAACCCTAACCCTAAACCTAACCCTAATCCTCACCCCCACTATCACCCTCAGCCTAACGCTAAGCCTAAGCCTAACCGTAACCCTAAACTTAAACCTCACCCTCAGCCACACCCTCACACCAAACTTAATTCTAACCATAATATTAACAATAACCCTAACCCTAAACCTAACCCTAATCCTCATCCTAAACCTCACCCTAACCCTAACCCTGACACTCACCCTAAACCTAACCCTAACAATAATCCTCAACCTAATCCTAACCCTCATGCTTACCGTAACCCTAACCCTAACTCTCATACTAACCCTAAGCTTACCCCGAACCCTAACCCTCACCCTCACCTTCACCCTCATCCTAACCCTAAGCCTAAACCTAACCCTAACCCTAACCCTCACACTCACCCTATTACCCTAATCCTAATCCTAACCCTAACCCTAAGCCTCACCCTCATGCTAACCCTCACCTTAACCCTAACCCTAACACTAACCCTAACCTTAACACTCACCCTCAGCCTCACCCTAACCCTAACTCTAAACCTAAATCTCACCTTCACCCTAAACCTAACCCAAAACCTCACCCTAACCCTAACCCTAAACCACACCCTCATTCTAGCCCTCCCCCAAACCCTAAACCTAACCCTAACCCACACCTTAACCCTAACCCTCACCCTCAACCTAACCCTCAGCCTAACCATAAGCCTAACCCTTAACTTAACCCTAACACACACATTCACCCTCACCCTAACCATAACACTAACCCTATCCCTAACCCTAACCCTCCCCCTAACTCTCACCCTAACCCTATCCCTAACACTAACCCCAAACCTAACCCTCAACCTTACCTTCACCCTAACCCTAACTCTAACTCTAAACCTCACCCTCACCCTAACCCTCACCATAACACTTACCCTCAACCTAACCATAACCCTAACCCTAACGCTACCCCAACCCTAAACGACATCCTAACCCTCATCCTAATCCTAACCTTAACCCTAAACCTCAACCTCAACCTCACCCTCATCCTTACCCTAACACTAACCCTAAACATAGCTCTCCCCCTAACCCTCCCCCTAAACCTATATCTAACCCTAAACCTTACCATCACTCTCACCATAACACTAATCCTAACCCTCACCGTAACAATAAACCTCAGCCTAAACCTAACCCTGACCATAACACTTACCCTCACACTAACACTAACCCTAACCCTAACACTCACCCTCACACTAACTCTAACCTCACCCTAATCCTAAACCTCACCCTAACTCTAATACTAAGCATAACCCTCACTCTCATCCTAGCCCTCACTCTAATCCTAATTATAAAACTCCCCCTCACCCTAACCCTAACACTCATCCTCACCCTAACCCTAAGCCTAACCCTAAACCTCAACCTAACCCTAACCCTCACCCTCACAGTAACCCTTACCCTAACCCTCACCCTAACGCTAAACTTTATCCCAACATTAACTCTCACCCTAAACCTAACCCTAACACTTACCCTAACCCTAACCCTCACACTCACCCTCACCTTCAGCCTAAGACTTAGCCTAAGCCTAACCCTAACCCTAAACTTCACACTTACCCTAATCCTAACCCTAATTCTAAGCCTAACCCTAACACTCACCCTCACCCTAACCCTCACCTTAAGCCTAACCCTAACATTAAACCTAATCCTAATTCACACCCTCAGCCTCACCCTAACCCTAACTCTAACAATAAACCTCACCCTGACCCGAACCCTAACCCTAACCCTAACCCTAAATATCACCCTAACACTAACACTAACCCTCACCCTCAACCTAGCCCTCACACTAACCATAATCCTAACCCTAAACCTCATCCTAACCCTCCCCCTATCCCTAAGCCTAACCCTCACCCTAACCCTAACTTTCTCACCCACAACCTCACCCTAAGCCTAACCATAAACCTAACCATAACACACAAACTCACCCTCAGCCTAACCCTAAGCCTAAACCTAAATCTAACCCTAACCCACACACTCACCCTCACCCTAACCCTAAACCTAACTCTACCCCTAACACTATCCCTCCCCCTAACTCTCACCCTAACCCTAAACCTAACACTAACCCTAAACCTAAACCTCAACCTAACCCTTACTCTAACCCTAAAACTCACGCACACCCTAACCCTAACTCTAACCCTAACCCAAACCCTAAACCTCACCCTAACACTAACCTTAACCCACATCCTCACAGTAACCATAAACATAAACCTTACCCTAACAATAACCCTAACTCTAATCCTAAGACTCAACATAACCCTAAAATTAACCCTAACCGTAAACCTCACCCTAACCCTCCCCTAACCCTATCTCTAACCCTAAACCTCACCCTCATCCTAACCCTAACCCCAACACTAAACCTCACCCTAGCCCTAACCCTCACCCGCACCCTCAACCTCACTGTAACTCTAACCGTAACCCTAACATTAACCCTAACCCTAACACTAACCATCACCCTAACCCTAATCCTAACCCCCAAACTCACCCTCAGCCTTACCCTAAGCCTCAGCCTAACCCTAACCCTAACCCTCACACTCACCGTCACCCTAACCCTAACCCTATCCATAAACTTCAACCTAACCCTTACCCTCACCCTAACCCTAACACTAAACCTAAACCTAACCCTCACCCTAACCCTCCCCCTAACCCTAACTCTAACCCTAAAACTTACCTTCACCCTAACCCTAACCCTAACCCTAAACCTCACCATAAACATCACCCTAACCCTCATCCTCACCCTCAATGTCAATCTCACTGTAACTCTAACCGAAAACCAACAATAAGACTAACACTAATCCTGACCCTAACCCTAACACTAACCATAAACCTCACCCTCAGCTTCACCCTGACTGCAAACTTAACCCTTACCATAACACTAACAATAACCCTAACCGTAAATCTAACCCTAACCCTAACCCTAAACCTTACCTACTCCTCACCACCAACCTCACCCTCAGCCTAACCCTAATCCTAACCCTAAACCTAACCCTAACCCTCACTGTAACCCAAACCCTAACCGTAACCCTAACCATAACCGAAACACTAACCCTAACCCCAAACCTAACCCTAACCCTAACCCTAACCCTAACCCTAATCCTCACCCTCACCCTCATGCTTACCCAAACAAGAACCCTAACCCTCACCCTAACACTAAGCCTAACCCTAACCCTAAGCCTAAACTTAACCCTAATCCTCACACTCACCCTCACCCTAACCCTAATCAAAAACCTAACCCTATCCCTAACCCTAACCCTCACCCTAACCCTCACCCAACCCCTCAACCTAACCCTAATCCTAATCCTAAACCTCATCCTAAACCTCACTCTAACCCTAAACTAAACATTCAAACTAACCCAAACCCTAAATCTAAACCTCACCCTAACCCTAAACCTAATCTGCACCCTCACCCCTACCCTCGACTTAACTCTAACCATAACAATAACCCTAACTCTAAGCCTAAGCCTAACCCTCAAACTCACTGTAACTCTAACCCTAACCCTAACTCTAAACCACACCCTCACGCTAACCATAAGCCTCACCCTCACTCTAGCCCTCACCCAAACCCTAATCCTAACCCTAAAGCTCATCCTAACTCTCACCCTAACCCTAAAACCCTAAACCTCACACTAACCTTAACCCTCACCCTCACCCTCATGCTCGGCCTAAGCCTAAGCCTAAGCCTAAGACTAACCCTATCCCTCACACTCACCTTCACCCTCATCATAACTGTAACACTAACCCTAACACTAACACTAGCCCTCAACCTTACGCTAAATCTAACCCTAAACCTCACCCTCACTTAATTCTAACCCTCCCCCTCTCACTCCCCCTAACACAAAGCCTAACCCTAACTCCAACCCTAACCTTAACACTAACCCTAACCCAAACCCTCACCCTAACTCTCACCCTAACACTCAACCTCACCCTAGCCCACACCCTAAACCTAATCCTAAGCCTAAAAATCACCCTAATCTTCACTCTAACCCTAACCCCAACCCTCACGCTATCCCTAAACCTCACCCTCACCCTCACCGTAACCCAAACCCTAATCCTAACCTTAACCCTAACCCTCACCCTCACCCTAAACCTCACCCTAACCTTAACACTAACACTAGTCCTAACCCTAAACATAACCCTAAACATAACCCTCACCCTCAGCCTCACACGAACCTCAAACTTAACCCTAAACTTAACACTAAAATAACCCTAACCCTCACCCTAACAATAACCCTAACCCTAAACCTAACACTAACTCTAACCCTAACCCTAAACCTAAACCTAAACCTGACCCTAACCCTAATCCTAACACTCACCCTAACCCTCCCCGAAACCCTAACTCTAACCCTAAACCTCATCCTCACCCTAACCATAACCCTTACCCTAAACCTAACCCAAACCTGATCTTAAGCCTCACCCTCACCCTCACTGTAACTCTAACCCTAACCCTAACTATTACACTAACCCTAACACTAACCCTAACGCTGAACATCACCCTAATCCTAAACCAAACCCTCACCTTAACCCTAATCCTAACCCTAACCCTCAACCTCACGGTAACCCTAACCCTAAACTCAGCCTAACGCTAACCCTAACCCTCATCCTCATTCTAGCCCTCACCCTAAAACTAATGCTAACCCTAAAACTCACCCTCACCTTCACGCTCGGCCTAAGCCTAAGCCTAAGCCTAAGACTAACCCTGACCCTCACAGTCACCCTCACCCTAACCCTAACCATAACCTTAACCCTAACCCTAACCCTCACACTAACCCTCACCTGAACGCTAACTCTAACACTATACCTCACCCTCACCCTAACCCTAAACCTCACCCTCACCCTCACCCTCTGCCTAACATTAAGCCTAACCCTAACCCCAACACTAACCCTAATACTAACCCTAACCCCCACCCTAACGCTCACCCTAAACCTAACCGTAATCCTAACCCTCACCCGCACCATAGCCCATACAGAAACCTAAGCCTAAGCCTAACCCTCAACCTAACCCTCACTCTAACCCTAAGCCCAAAGCTCACGCTAACCATAACCCTCACCCTCACCCAAACCGTAACTCTAATCCTAACGCTAACCCTAACCATAACACTCACCCTCACGTTAACCCTAATCCTTCTCCTAACACTAACGCTAACCGTAACCGTAACCCTAACCCTCACCCTAACCCTAACTCTAACCCTAAACCTCACCCTCACCCTAACCCTAACCCTAATCCTAAACCTCACTCTAAACCTAAACCTTACCCTAACACTTACCCTCATCTTAAAACTAACACTAACCCTAACACTAACCCTCACATTAACACTAACCATCACCCTAAACATAAACCTCACCCTAACCCTAACCCTAACCCTCAACTTCACCCTAGTGATCACGCTAACCCTAACCCTCATCCTCACCCTAAACCTCACACTAACCCTAACACTAATCCTCAGTCTAGCCCTCACCCTCACGCTAACCCTAAACCACACCCTTACCATAAACCTCACCCTCAGCCTAACCCTCACCTTTTCTCTTATAGTCACCCTCATCCTAACCCTCACCCTAAACCACAACCCTCATCCTATCCCTCACCCTAACCGTAACCCTAACCATAACCTTAACCCTAACCCTCACCCTCAACTTCAGCCTCAGCGTAAACCTAACCCTAAGCCTATACCTAACCCCAAACCTCACACTCACCCTAGCCCTCACCCTAACCCTAATCCTAACCGTAACCCTCATCCTAACCCTCAACCGAACCTTAACCAGAACCATCACTCTAAACCTAATCCTCATCCCCACACGCACCCTCAGCCTAACCCTAATCCTAAGCCTAACCCCAAGCCTAACCCTCACACTCACCCTCACCCTAACCTTAATCCTAACCCTAAACATAACCCTAAACCTAAACCTAAACCTAACCCTCACCCTAACGCTAACCCTAACTCTAACACTCACCCTCACCTTGGTCCTCACCCTAACCCTCAATCCAAACCTAACCCTCACCCTCACCAAAACACGAACCCTAACCCTCACCCTAACGCTACCTCTAACCCTAAACCTAAACCTCACTTTAACCCTAACCCTAACCCTCACCCTCAACCTAGCCCTCACCCTAAACCTAATTTTAACCCTAACCCTCATCCTAACCCTCACCCTAAATCTAACCCTAATCTTCAACCTAACCCTAAACCTAATTCTAACCCTCAACCTAACCCTAACCCTAACCCTCACCGTAACCTGACCCTAACCCTCTCCCTAACCCTAAACCTAAACCGAACACTAAACCTCACCCTAAGCCTTACCCTAAACCTCACCCTCACCCTAGCCCTCATCCTAACCCTAATCCTAACCCTAACCCTCATGCTAACCCTCACCCTAAACCTAACCCTAACTCTAACCCTAACCCTAAATCTAAAACTCACCCTAACCTTAATCCTAATCCTCACCCTCTCCCTCATTGTAACCATAACCCAAACACTAACACTTACAATAACCCTAACCTAACCCTAACCCTCATCCTAACCATATCCTTCAATCTAACCTTAACTCTCATCCTAACACTTACCCTCACCCTAACCCGAACCCTAAACCTCACACTCACCCTAACCCTCAACCTAACCCTAATTCTCACACTAACCCGAACCCTAATGCTAGGCTTCAGCCTGACCCTAAACGTAACTCTACCCTACACCTCACCCTCACCATAACCATAACCCTACCCATAACTCTAAAGCTCACCCTAACACTAACCATAATCCTCACCCTCACCCTAGCCATAACCCTAAACCGAATTCTCACCCTAACCCTCATCCTAACCCTGACCCTAACACTAACCTTAACCCTCACTCTCACCCTCACCCCAACCCTAAACCTAACCCTAACCCTCAACCTAATCCTAACTGTCACCCTCACCAAAACCCTTACCCTAAACCTCACCCTAACCCTAACCCTAACTCTCACCCTAACCCTAACTCTCACCATCAGCCTCACCCTCAACCTAACCCTAACCCTAACCCTAAATGTTACACTCTCCCTAACCCTAAACCTCACCCTAACCCTAAATTTAATCCTAATAGTAACCCTAAACCAAAGCCTCAACCTCACCCTAACCCTCACCTTAACCCTAACCCTAACACTAACCCTAACCCTAACCCTCACCCTCAGTCACATCCTAACCCTAACTCTAACCCTAAACCTCACGCTCATCCTAACCCTAACCATAAACCTAAACCTCATCCTAACCCTAACCCTAAACCTCACCTTCACCCTAGCCCTCACCCTAACCCTAATCCTAATCCTAACCCTCATCCTAAACCTCCCCCTAACCCTAACCCTAACCATCACCCTAACCCTAACTATCACCCTCAAACTCACCATCAGCCTAAGCCTAAGCCTAAGCCTAACCCTAAACCTAACCCTAACACACACAATCACCTTCAGCTTTACCCTTATCCTAAACCTAAACCTAACCCTAACCCTAAGCCTCGCTCTAACTCTCACCCTAACCATAACCCTAACACTAACCTAAACCTAATCCTCAACCTAACCCTCCCCTAACCCGAACTCTAATCCTAAACCGCACCCTCACCCTAAACCTAACTCTAACCCTAACTGAAACCCTAAACCTCACCCTAACCCTAAACCTAACCCTCACCCTCACCCTCACCTTAACCTTAACCCTAAACCTAACCCTAACAATAACCCTAAACATAATGCTAACCCTCACTCTAACCATAACCCTCATCCTAACCCAAACCCTCACCCTAACACTTACCCTCACACTAACACTAACCCTAACGCTAAAACTAACCCTGACACTACCCCTAACCCTAAACCTAACCCTAAATTTCCACCTAACCCTCACCCTTACCCTATCCTTAACACTATCCCTAACCCTAAACCTCACTGTCACCACCCTTAACCCTATATCTAACTGTAAACCTAACCCTCACCCTAATCCAAAACCCGACCCTAACCATAACACTAATCCTCACCTGCACCCTCAACCTCACCTTAACTCTAACCCTAACCATACCAAAAACACTAACCCTAACCCTAACCATCACTGTAACCCTAATCCTCACCCCCACCCTCAGGCTCACCCTCACCTCAAACTTAACCCTAACCATAACACTAATAATAACCCTAACCCTAACCGTAATCCTCACCCCCATACTCATCCTCAGCCTAAACCTAAGCCTAAGCCTAACCCTAACCCTAATCCTCACCCTCACCCCAGCCCTCAACCTAACCCTAACACTCATCCTCACCCTAAACCTCACCCTAACCCTAACACTAATACTCAATCTAACCCTCACCCTAACCCTACCCCTAACCCTAACACTCACCCTAACCCTAACCTTCACCATTACCGTAACTCTTGAACCCAGACTAAACCTCATGTTTACCCTTACCGTCACCCCCACCCTAACCCTCACCCTAAACCTCACCCTCACCCTATTCCTCAACCTAACCCTAACTCTACACCTAAACCTCACCCTCACCCTAGCCCTAACTCTAACCCTAACCCTAACACTAAAACTCACCCTAACCCTAACCCTAAACCTCACCCTCACCCTCAGCCTCAGCCTAACCCTAAGCCTCACCATAAACATATCCCAAACACACACACTCACCCTCACCCTAACACTAATCCTAACCCTAACCCAAACCCTAAACCTCCCCTTAACTCTCACAATAACCCTAACCTTAACACGAACATTAACCCTAACCCTCAACCTAACCCTCACCCTAACCCTAACTCTAACCGAAACCTCACCCTCACCCTAAACCTAACTCTAACACTAACCCAAAACCTAAAACTCACCCTAACCCTAACCCTAACCCTCATCCTCACCCTCACCGTAACCATAACCCTAAACCTAAACCTAAGAATAACACTAACTCTATTCCTAACCCTCACCCTAACACTTACCGTCACCCTAACACTAACCCTAACCCTCCCTCTAACCCTCACTCTAACCCTATATCGAACCCTCAACCTCACCATCACCCTAACCCTAACCCCTAACCCCACCCTAACCCTAAAACTAACCCTCACCCTTTGCTCGGCCTAAGACTAACCCTAAGCCTAAGCCTAAAACTAAACCTAAACCTCACCCTAACCCCAACAATAACACTAAACCTAACTCTAATCCTAAACTTCAACCTCACCTTAACCCTAACTCTAAACCAACCCTAAACCTAAACCTCACCCTAACCCTAAACCTTACCCTCACCCTCACCCTCACCGTAAACGTAACCCTAACCCTAACCCTAACAATAACCTTAACCATAACCATAAACTTCATCATAACCATAACTTTCACCATAACAATAACCCTCACCCTAACATTTACCCTCACCCTAACACTAATCCTAAACCTAACACTAACAATAACACTCACCCTCACCCTAGAGCTCACCCAAAACTTAATTGTAAACTTAACCCTCATCCAAACCCTAACCCTCACCCTAACCCTAACCCTAAATCTAACCCTAACCCTAAACCTCACCCTATTCCTCACCCTAACCCTAACTCTAACCCTAAACCTCACCCTCACTCTAACCCTAACCCTAAACCTCACCCTCACCCTAGCCCTCAACCTAACCCTAATGCTAACCATAACCCTCATCCTAACACTCACCCTAACCCTAAACCTAACCCTCACCCTAACCCTCACCCCCACCCTCAACCTCACCCTTAGCCTAACCCTAAGCCTAACCCTAAACCTAACCCTAACCCACACACTCACCCTCACTCTAACCCTAAACCTAAAACTAACACTAACCCTAACCCTCACCCTCACCTTAGCCTTCACCCTAACCCTAATCCTAATCCTAACCCAAACTCTAACCATAACCCTAACCCTAAACCTCACCCTAAACCTAACACTATCCCTCACCCTCACTGTAAGGGTAACCCTAACTCTAACCCTAACAATAACCGTAACCCTAACTCTAACCCTCACCCTAAACTTAACACTCACCCTAACCCTAACCCTCACCCTAACACTTACCCTCAACCTTATCTTAACCCTCAGCCTTAGCCTAATCCTCACATTTAGGCTTACCATCACACTCACCCTAACCCTAATTCTAACCCTCACCCACACCCTAACCCTCACCCTCATCTTCCCCCTAAACCTCACACTAACCCTAACCCTAATCCTTAATCTAACCCTCACCCTAATCCGAAACCTAACCCTTACTCTAACCCTAAACTTAAACCTAAACCACACCCTTATCTTAACCCTCACCCTCAGACGAAACCTCAACTTTACCCTTACCATCGTCCTCACCCTAACCCTCCCCCTAAACCTAAACCTCATCCTAAAACTCACCCTAACAGTAAACCTAACCATCAGCCTAACCCTAACCCTCACGCTCAACCTCAAGCTCAGCCGAACCCTAAGCCTAAGCCTAACCATTACCCTAACCCTCACCCTCTCCCGAGCCCTCACCCTAACCCTAAATCCTAACCCTAAGCCTCATCCTAACCCTCAACCTAAGCCTAAACCTAACAATCACCCTAACCCTAATCCTCACGCCCACACTCACCCTCAGCCTAAACATAAGCCGAAGCCTAACCCTAACCCTAACACTCTCACTCACCCTCACCCTAACCCTAATCCAAATCCTAACCCTACCCCTAACACTTAACCTCAACATAACCCTCACCCTAACCTGAACCCTAATATTAACCCTAACTCTAACCCACGAACTAACCCTCTCCTTAACCCTAAATCTAACAATAAATGTCACCTTAACACTAACCCTAACCCTACCCCTAACACCAAACCTAACGCTCACCCTCACAATAACCCTCACCCTCACTGTAACTCTAACCCTCACCCGAGCCCTCACCCTAACCCTATTCCTAACCCTAAATCTTATCCTAACTCTCACCCTAACCCTAACCCTAACCCTCACCCTCATGCTAGGCCTAAGCCTAAGCCTAAGCCTAAGCCTAACTCTAACCGTAAGCCTCACCCTAACCCTAACCCAAACACTAACCCTAACTCTAGTCCTAAATCTCACTCTCACCTTAACCCTAACTCTATCCCTAACCCTAAACCTAAACCTCACCCTGACCCTCACCGTGACCATAACCGATACCCTAACCCTGACAATAATCCTAACCCTAACCCTAACCCTTACAATAAACATAATCCTCACCCTAAACCTAACCCTCACCCTAACACTTACCCTCACCCTAACACCTACCTTAACACTAGATAACCCTCAAACTAACCCTAACCATCACCCCAACCTTAAACCTGACCCTAACCCTAACTCTAACCCTCACCTTCACCCTAGCCCTCAACCTAACCCTAACCCTCCTCCTCACCCTAAACCTCACCCTAACCCTAACACTAATCCTCAATCTAACCCTCACCCTCACCCTACCCCTACCCCTAACACTCACTCTAACCTTAACCCTCACCATTACCATAACTCTCACCCTCAGCCTAAACCTCACGTTTACCCTTACCTTCCCCCCCACCCTAACCCTCACCGTAACCATAACCCTCTCCCTAACCCTCACCCTAACCATAACCCTAACCCTCACCCTAACCCTAACTCTACCCCTAAACCTAACCCTCAACCTAAACCTAACTCTAACCCTAACCCTAACACTAAACCTCACCCTAAACCCTAACACTCACCCTAACCCTAAACCTTAACCGTAACCCTAATCCTAAGCCTAACCATAAACCTATCCCTAACACACACACTCACCCTCACCTTAACACTAATCCTAACCCTAACCCTAATCCTAACCCTCTTTTTAACTCTCACTCTAACCCTATCCTTAACACAAACACTAACCCTAACCCTCAACCTCACCTTCACTCTAACCATAACCCTAAACCCCACCCTAACACTAACCCTAACCCACACCATCATGCTCAGCCTAAACCTAAGCCTAAAACTAACCCTAAAACTCACCCTAACCCCAACAATAACACTAAACCTAACTCTAACCCTAAACCTCACCTAAACCCTAACCCTAACCCTAACCCTAACCCTAAAGGTAAACCTCACCCTAACCCTAACACTTCACCTCACCCTCACACTCACTGTAACCGTAAGCCTAACCCTAACCCTAACAATAACCCTATCCCTAACCCTAACCCTCATCCTAACCATAACCTTCACCCTAACACTAACCCTCTCCCTAACACTTACCCTCACCCTAGCACTAACCCTAACACTAACCCTCACACTAACCCTAACCATCACCCTAACCCTAACCCTAATCCTCACCCTAAATCTCAAACTAACCCTAACCCTAATCCTCAATTTAACCCTCATCCTCACCCTAACCCTAACCCTCACCCTCAGCCTAATCCTCACCTTTACACTTATCGTCACCCTCACCCTAAACCTCTCTCTAACCCTAACCCTCACCCTCACCCTCAGCCTCAGCCTAAACGTAAGCCTAAGCATAAACCTAACCTTAACCCTCACCCTCACCCTAGCCCTCACCAGAAACCTAATTCGAACCCTAAACCTCATCCTATCCTTAACCTAACCATAAACCTAACCAACATTCTAAACCTAATCCTCATCCCCCACCCATACTCTCAGCCTAATCCTAAGCCTAAGCTGAACCCTCATCGTAAACCTAATCCTAATGGTAACCCTAACCCTAACATTAAACATCAACCCAACCTTCACCCTAACCCTAACTCTAACCCTAAACCTCACCCTCACACTAACCATAACCCTAAACCTAAACCTCACCCTAAACCTGATCCTAACCCTCAGCCTCACCCTCACCCTCACTGTAACTCTAACCCTAACCCTAATCCTAACCCTCACCCTCACCCTAAACCTAAACTTAACCCTCACCCTAACCCTAACCTTCACCCTCACCGTAACCCTAACCCTAACCCTAACCCTAAACCTCACTCTGACCCTAACAATAACACTCACCCTCACCATAGCCCTCACACTAAACCTAATTGTAACCCTAACCCTCATCCCAAATCTCACCCTAACCCTAACCCTAACCATCAACCTAACCCTAAAACTAATTCTAACCCTCAACCTAACCCTAACCCTGACCACACTGTAACCCTAAACCTAACCCTCACCCTAATCCTAACCCTAATCCTCACCCTCATTCTGGGCGTAAGCCTAAGCCTAAGACAAAGCCTAAGCCTAACCCTAACCCTCATCCTAACCCTAACCCTAAAACTAACCCTAACTCCAACCCTAAACTTCACCCTAAACCTAACCCTAACACTAATCCTAACCGTAAACCTAAACCCTATCCCTCACCTTAACCCTAACTTTAACCCTAAACCTCACCCTCACCCTAAATCTAAACCTAACTGTATCTCTAACGCTCACCCTCAACCTAACACTCAACCCTAACCCTCATCCTCACCCTAAACCTCACCCTCACCCTAGCCCTCACCCTAGCCCTCACTCTAAACATAATTCTAACCCTAACCCTCATACTAAACCTTAACCTAACCAGAACCCTAAATATCATTCTAAACCTAATCCTCATCCCCACCCATACACTCAGCCTAACCCTAAGCCTAAACGAACCCTAACCCTAACCCTCACACTCACCCTCACCGTAAACCTAATCCTAAAACTAACCCTACCCATAATTTTAAACCTCAACTTAACCCTCCACCTAACCCCAAGCCTAACATTAACCCTAATCCTAACCCTCAGCCTAACCCTCCCCCAAAGCATAAAACTTACCCTAAACTTCACCTTCACCCTAACCATAACCCTGTCCCTAAACCTCACCCTAACTCTTATCCTAATCCTCACCTTCACCCTCACCCTCACTGTAACTCTAACCCTAACCCTAACTATTACACTAACCCTAACCCTAACCCTGACTCTCACCCTAACACTAACCCTAACCCAAACCCTCACCTTAACCCTAACCGTAACCCTAACCCTCACCCTCACCGTAACCCTAAACCTAAACCTCATCATATCGCTAACCTTAACCCTCATCTTCACTCTAGCCCTCACCTTAAACCTAATGCTAACCCTAAACATCACCCTCACCTTCACGCTCGGCCTAAGCATAAGCCTAAGCCTAAGACAAACCCTGACCCTCACACTCACCCTCACCCTAACCCTAAACGGAAGCCTAACCCTAACCCTAACCCTCACACGAACACTAACTCTAACCATAAACCTCACCCTCACCCTAACCCTAAACCTCACCCTCACCCTCAACCACTGCCTAACATTATGCCTAATCCTAACCCCAACCCTAACCCTAATACTAACCCTAACCCGTACCCTAACCCTCACCCTAACCCTAACCCTAACCCTCACCCTCAACATAGCCTATGCCAAAAACCTAAGCCAAAGCCTAACCCTCACCCTAACCCTCACTCTAACACTAACCCCAACGCTCACCCTAACCATAACCTCACCCTCACCCTCACCCTAAATCTAATCCTATTCCTAACCCTAACGGTAACACTCACCCTCACCTTAACCCTAATCCTAATCCTAACCCTAACTCGCAACTTCACCCCCACACTAAATTCCACCCTAACCCTCACCCTCAAACTAATCCTAACCCTAACCCTAATCCTAAACCTCACCCTAAACCTAAAACTTACCTTAACACTTACCCTCAGCTTAAAACTAACACCAACCCTAACCCTAACCCTCACACTAACGCTAACCATCACCCTAAACCTAAAGCACACCCTAACCCTAACCCTAACCCTCAACTTCACCCTTGCCCTCACCCTAACCCTAACCCTCATCCTCACCCTAAACCTCACACTAACCCTAACACTAATCCTCAATCTAACCCTCACCATCACCCTAACCCGAAACCTCACCCTTACCATAACCCTCACTCTCAGCCTAACCTCACCTTTTCTCTTACAGTCACCCTCATCCTAACCCTCACCCTAAACCATAACCCTCATCCTATCCCTCACCATAACCTTAACCCTAAACATCAACCTAAACCTAACCTTCACTTTCAAATTCAGCCTCAGCCTCAGCCTAACCCTAAGCCTAAACCTAACCCCGAAACTAACACTCACCCTAGCCCTCGCCCTAACCCTAATCCTAACCCTCATCCTAACCCTCAACCTAACCTTAACCAGAACCATCACTCATCCCTACACTCACGCTCAGTCTAACCGTAAGCCTAAGCCTAACCCTCAGCCTAACCCTCACACTCAGCCTCACCTTAACCTTAATCCTAAACCTAAACCTAACCCTAAACCTAAACTTAACCCTCATCCTAACGCTAACCCTAACCCTAACCCTCACCCTCACCTTAGTCCTCACCCTAACCCTCACCCCAAACCTAACCCTCACCCTCACCGAAACATGAACCCTAACCCTCACGCTAACCCTACCCCTAACCATAAACCTAATACTAACCTAATACTAACCTAAACCTAAGCCTCACCCTCACCGAAACATGAACCCTAACCCTCACCCTAACCCTACCCCTAACCCTAATACTAACACTCATCCTCACCCTAGACCTCACCCTAACCCTAATTGTAACCCTAACCCTCATCCTAACCCTCACCCTAACCGTAACCCTAACCCTCAACCTAACCCTAAACCTAATTCTAACCCTCAACCTAACCCTAACCCTAACCCAAACCCTAAACCTCACCCTAAGTATAAACCTAACCCTCACTCTCACATTATCCCTCATCCTAAACCAAATCCTAACCATAACCCTCATGCTAACCCTCACCCTCACCCTAACACTCACACTAAACCTAGCCCTAATCCTAACCCTCAACATAACCCTAACCCGCACCCTCACCATAAACCTAACGCTAACAATCTCCCTATCCCTAAACTTAATTCTAACTCTAAACCTCACCTAACCCTAACACTAACCCTCACCCTCATGCTAGACCTCATCCTAACTCTAATCCTAACCCTAACCCTAACCCTAAACCTCACACTCACCCTCACCTTAACACTAGTCCCAATCCTAACCTTAACCCTAGCCTCACCCTCACCCTAAACCACACCCTAACCCTAACCCTAACACTAACCCTAACCCTAAACATAACCCTAACCCTCACCCTCAACCTAGCGCTCAACCTAACCCTAACCCTCATCCTCACCCTAAACATCACACTAACATCAACACTAATCCTCAATCTAACCTTCACCCTCACCCTAACCCTAAGCCTCACCCTGACCGTAACCCTCACCCTCAGCCTAACCCTCAACTTTACCCTTACCGTCACCCTCGCACTAACCCTCACCATAACCCTAATCCTCATTCTAACCCTCACCCTAAAGGTAACCACAACCATCACCCTAAACCTAACCATCACCCTCACCCTAAGACTCAGCCTAATCCTAAGCATAAGCCTAAACCTAACCCTAACCCTCACCCTCACCCTAGCCCTCATCCTAACCCTAATTCTAACCCTAACCCTCATCCTAACGCTTAACCTAACCAGAAACCTAACCATCATTCTAAATCTAATCCTCATCCCCACCCATACACTCAGCCTAAC
Organism: Dipodomys merriami; assembly: GCF_024711535.1. Lineage (NCBI taxonomy): Eukaryota > Metazoa > Chordata > Mammalia > Rodentia > Heteromyidae > Dipodomys > Dipodomys merriami. The sequence goes on from NW_027206257.1 coordinate 2,036,112, forward strand.
CCTAAGCCTAAACGAACCCTAACACTAACCCTCACAGATATCCTCACCGTAAACCTAATCCGAAACCTAACCCTAACCCTAATATTAATCCTCAAACTAACCCTCACCCTAACCCCAAGCCTAACACTAACCCTAATCCTAACCCTCCCCGAAACCCTAACTCTAACCCTAAACCTCACCCTCACCCTAACCATAACTCTTACCCTAAACTTAACCCAAACCTGATCATAACCCTCACCCTCACCCTCACTGTAACTCTAACCCTAACCCTAACTATTACACTAACCCTAACCCTAACCCTGACCCTCACCCTAACCCTAACCCTAACCCAAACCCTCACCATAACCCTAACCCTAACCTTAACCCTCACTGTAACCCTAACCCTAAACCTCACCCAAACGCTAATCCTAACCCTCATACTCACTCTAGCCTTCACCATAACACTAATTCTAACCCTAAACCTCACCCTCACCTTCACGATCGGCCTAAGCCTAAGCCTAAGACTAAGACTAACCCTGACCCTCACAATCAACCTCAAACTAACCCTAACCCTAACCCTATCCCTAACCCTAACTCTCACACTAACCCTCACCTGAACGCTAACTCTAACCCTAAACCTCACCCTCACCCTAACCCTAAACCTCACCCTCACGCTCACCCTCTACCTAACATTAAGACTAAACCTAACCCCAACCCAAACCCTAATACTAACCCTAACCCCCAGCCTAACGCTCACACTAACCCTAACCCTAACCCACACCCACAACATAGCCCATCCCAAACACTAAGCCTAAGCCTAACCCTCACCATAACCCTCACTCTAACCCTAACCCCAACACTCACCCTAACCATAACCCTCATCCTCACCCTCACTCTAACTCTAATCCTAACCCTAACCCTAACCATAACACTCACCTCACCTTAATCCTAATCCTAATATTAACCCTAACTCCAATCCTCACCCCCACCCTAAATCTCACCCTAACCCTAACTCTAATCCTAAACCTAACCCTCACCCTAACCCTAACTCTAACCCTTAACATCACCTTCACCCTAACCTTAACCCTAACCCTAATCGTAAACCTCACCCTAAACCTAAACCTTACCCTAACACTTAATCTCAACTTAAAACAAACATTAAGCCTAAAAATAACCCGCACACCAACGCTAACCATCACCCTAAACCTAAACCTCACCCTAACCCTGAGCTTAACTCTCAAATTCACCCTAGCCCTGACCCTAACCCTAACCCGAACCCTAAACCTCACACTCACCCTGTTACCCTCATCCTAATCCTAACCCTAAGCCTAACCCTCACCCTCACCCTAAGCCTCACCCTATCCCTAATTCTAACACTAACCCTAAACCTAACGCTATCCCTCAGCCTCACCCTAACCCTAACTCTCACCCTAAACCTCACTCTCCACATTACCGTAACCCTAACCATAACTCTTAATCTTACCCTAACAATAAATATAAACCTCACCCTCACCCTATCTCTCACCCTAACCCGAATCCTTACCATAACCCTCATCCTAACCCTCACCCTAACACTGACCCTAACCCTCACTCTCACCCTCACCCTAACCCTAAACCTAACCCTAACCCTCACCCTAACCCTAACTGTTACCCTCACCATAACCCTTACCCTAACCATCACCCTAACCCTAAACTTATCCCGAAACCGAACTCTCAACCTAACCCTAACCCTAACCCTCACCCTAACCCTCACCCGCACCCTCACCCTCAGCCTAACCGTAAGCCTTACCCTAACACTAACCCTAAACGTTACCCTCACCCTAACCCTAACCCTAACCCTAAAACTCACCCTAACCCTAAACTTAAACCTAATACTAACCCTAACCCTAAACCTCAACCTCACCCTAACCCTCACCTTAACCCTAACCCTAACACTAACCCTAACCCTAAACCTCACCCTCAGCCTCATCCTAATCATAACTCTAACCCTAAACCTCACCCTCATCCTAACCCTAACCCTAATCCTAACCCTAAACCTCATCCTAAACCTAACACTAAACCTCACCCTCAACCTAGCCCTCACCCTAACCCTAAACCTAATCCAAATCCTCATTGTAACCCTCCCCCTAACCCTAACACTAACCCTCACCCTAACCCTATCCCTCACCCTAAACCTCACCCTCAGCCTAACTGTAAGCCTAACCCTAAACCTAACCCTAACACACAAACAATCACCTTCGGGTTTACCCTAATCCTAACCCTAAACCTAACCCTAAACCTAAGCCTCCCCCTAAATATCACCCTAACCATAACCCTAACACTAACCCTAACCCTAACCCTCAACCTAACCCTCACACTAACACTAAACCTAATCCTAAACCTCACCCTCACCCTAGACCTAAATCTAACCCTAACTGAAACCCTAAACCTCACCCTAACCCTAAACCTAACCCTCACCCTCACCCTCACCTTAACCTTAACCCTAAACATAACCCTAACAATAACCCTAACCATAAGCCTAACCCTCACTCTAACCATAATCCTAACCCTAACCCAAACCCTCACCTAACACTTACCCTCACACTAACACTAACCGTAACCCTAAAACTAACCCTCACACTAACCCTAACCCTAACACTAACCCTAAACTTCAATGTAACCCTCAACCTCACCCTAACCCTAACACTAACCCCAACCCTAAACCTCACCGTCACTCTCCCCCTAACCCTATATCTAACTGTAAAACTCACCCTCACCTTAACCCTCTCCCTAACCCTAAACCCCTCCGTAACCCTAACCCTAATCCTCACCTGCACCCTCAACCTCACCTTAACTCTAATCTTAACCCTAACAAAAACACTAACCCTAACCCTAATTATCACTCTAACCGTAATCCTCACCCCACCCTCAACCTCACCCTAACCTCAAACTTAACCCTAACCATAACACTAAAAATAACCCTAACCCTAACCCTAACCGTAATCCTCACCCCCACCCTCATCCTCAGCCTAACCCTAAGCCTAACCCTAACCCTAACCCTCACCTTCACCCCAGCCCTCAACCTAATCCTAACCCTCATCCTCACTCTAAACCTCACCCTAACCCTAACACTATTCCTTAATCTAACAGTCACCCTCAACCTACCCCTAACCCTAAAACTTACTCTAAATGTAACCTTCAACATTACCATAACTCTCACCCTCAGCCTAATCCTTATGTTTACCCTTACCGTCAACTCAACCCTAAGCCTAAACCTAACCCTAACTCTCACCCTGACCCTAACTCTACCCCTAAACCTCACCCTCAACCTAACCCTAACTCTAAACCTAACCCTAACACTAAACCTCACCCTAACCCTAACCCTAACCCTCACTCTAACCCTAAACCTCAACCTCACCCTTAGCCTCAGCCTAACCCTAAGCCTCACCATAAACTTATCCCTAACACACACTCACCCTCACCCTAACACTAATCCCAACCCTAACCCTAACCCTAACCCTCCCCTTAACTCTTACCCTAACCCTAACCTTAACACGAACACTAAACCGAACCCTCAACCTAACACTCACCCTAACCCTAACTCTAACGGAAACCTCACCCTCACACTAACCCTCACTCTAACACTAACCCGAACACTAAACCTCACCCTAACACTAACACTAACCCTCACACTCACCCTCACAGTAACCGTAACCCTAAACCTGACCCTAACAATAACCCTAAAGCTAATCCTAACCCTCACCCTAACCATAACCGTCACCCTAACCCAAACCCTCACCCGATCACTTACCCTCACCCTAACACTAACTCTAACCCTAACACTTACCCTCCCACTAACCCTAACCCTAACTCTAACCATAAAACTCATCTAACCCTCACCCCCACCCTAAACCTAAAACTAGCCATATTCCTATCCCTTAACCTAACACTCCCCCTAACCCTATATCTAACCCTAAACCTCACGCTAACCCTAACCCTAAGCCTAAGCCTAAAACTAAACCTAACCCTAACCCTAACCCGAACCGTAAGCCTATCCCCAAACCACACACTCAAGCTCAGCCTAAACCTAAGCTTAACCCTAACCCTAACCCTAACCATCACATTAACCCTAACCCTATCCCTAAACTTAACACTAAACCTAAGCCTAATCCTCAGCCTCACCCTCACCCTAAACCAAACCCTAACCCTAACCCTCACCGTAAACCAAAGCCTAAGGCTAACCCTAACCCTCACACACACCCTCACCCTAACCCTAATCCTAAACCTAACCCTACCCCTAAAGCTAACCCTCATATTAACCCTCAGCCTAGCCCTCACCCTAACCCTAATCGTAAACCTACAACTAATCCTAACCCTCCCCCTAACCCTAACCCTAACACTAAACCTAACCATAAACCTCACCCTCAGCCTCACCCTAACCCTAACTCTAAACCTAAACCTGTCCCTACACCTAACCCTAACCCTAACCCTCACCCTAACACTAAACCTCACCCTCACCCTCAACCTCAGCCTAACCCTAAGTCTAACCCTAACCCTAAACCTAACCCTAACATACACACACACCCTCACGCTAACTCTAATCCTAACCCTATCCCTAACCCTAACCCTCCCCCTAACTCTCACCGGAACCCTAACCCTAACACTAATCCTCACCCCCACACTCAACCTCAGCCTAAACCTAACCCTCACCCTAACCCTAACTCTAACCCTAAACCTCACCCTCACCCTAAACCTAACTCTAACCATAACCCAAACCCTAACCCTCACCCTAACCCTACACCTAACCATCAAAATAACCCTAAACCTCAACCCCACCCTCATCTTCAGCCTAACCCGAAGCCTAAGCATAACCCTAACCCTAATCCTCACATTCACCCTCACCCTAACCCTAATCCTAAACCTAACCATAAACCTAACCCTTAACCTCAACATAACTATCACCCATAAACAGAACCCTAACCCTAACCCTAACACTAACCCACGATCTAACCCTCCCCCTAACCGAAATCTAACCCTAAAACTCACCCTCACCCTAACCCTAACCCTAAACTTCATCCTAACTCTAAAAGTCACCCTGACCCTCACCCCCACCCTCAACTTAACTCTAACCATAACCTTAATAACACCAATCCTAACCCTAAACCTAACCCTCATGCTAACCCTAGCCCTAATCCTTACACTCACCTTCACCCTAACCCTAATCCTAAACCTAACCATAAACCTAACCCTTAACCTCAACCTGTCACCCTAACCTTAACCCTAACACTAACCCTAACACTAACCCACGAACTAACCCTCCCCTTAACCCTGAATCTAACCCTAAACCTCACACTCACCCTAAACCTCATCCTAACCCGAACCCTAAACCTCACTCTAACCCTAACCCTTACCCTCACCCTCACCGTAACTCTAACCCTAACCCTAACAATATCACTAATCCTAACACTAAACCTAACCCAACAACAACCCTAATCCTAAAACTCACCCTCACCCAAAACCTAATAATAACCCTAACCCTCACCCTAACCCTAAACTTGGTCCTCACTGTAAACCTAACGCTCATTCAAACCCCTACCCTAACTCTAACCCTAACCATAAAGCTCACCCTAACAATAACCTTAACATTCACCCTTGCCCTGGCCCTCACCATAAACCTAAACCGAACCCTAATCCTCAACCTAACCCTCACCCTAACCCTAACCCTCACCCTCACCCTAAACCTAACCCTCAACCTAACCCTAAACTTCACGCTCACTGAAAACGTAACCCTAACCCTAACCCTAACAATAACCCTAAGCCTAACCCTCACCTAAACATAACCCTCACCCTAATCCTAACCCTCACCCTAACCCTAACTCTAACCCTCACCCTCACCCTAACCCTAACCCTCATCCTCACCCTAAACCTCACACTAACCCGAACCCTAACCCTTACCCTAACACTAAACTTAACCCTAACCCACACCCTTATCTTAACCCTCAACCTCAGCCTAAACCTCAACTTTACCCTTACCATCATCCTCACCCTAACCCTCCCTCTAACCCTAAACCTCATCCAAAAACTCACCCTAACAGTAAACCTAACCATCACCCTAACCCTAACCCTCACCCTCAACCTCAAGCTCAGTGTAACCCTAAGCCTAATCCTAACCCTTACCCTAACCCTCACCCTCTCCCTAGTCCTCACCCTAACCCTAATCCAAACCCTAACCCTCACCCTAAGCCTAAACCTAACAATCACCATAACCCTAATACTCACGCCCACACTCACCCTCCGCATAACCCTAAGCGGAAGCCTAACCCTAACCCTAACACTCACACTCACCCTGACCCTAACCCTAATCTGAAACCTAACCCTACCCCTAAAACTTAACCTCAACCTAACCCTCACCCTAACCTTAACCCTAATATTAACCCTAAGCCTAACCCATGAACTAACCCTTTCCCTAACCCTAAATCTAACCATAAACCTCACCCAAACCCTAACCCTAAACCTTCCCCTAACACTAAACCTCACCTTCACCCGAATCCTAACCCTCACCCTCACTGTAACTCTAACCCTCACCCTAGCCCTCACCTTAACCCTATTCCTAACCCTAAACCTCATCCTAACCCTCACCCTAACCTTAATCTTCACCTTCATGGTAGGCCTAAGCCTAAGCCTAAGCCTAAGCCTAACCCTAACCGTAACCCTCACCCTAACCCTAACACAAGCACTAACCCTAACTCTAACCCTAAACCTCACTCTCACCCTAACCCTAACTCTAACCCTAACCCTAAACCTAAACCTCACCCTAACCCTAACCCTAACCCTCAGCCTTACCCTCACTGTTCCCATACCCGATACCCTAACCCTAACAATAACCCTAACCCTAACCCTAACACTCACCCTAAACATAACCCTCACCCTAACCCTAAAACTCAACCTAACACTTACCCTCACCCTAACACTAACCCTAACAATAACACTAAACTTCACCCTAACCCTAACCCTCACTCTAACCCAACCCTCACACTCATGCTTGTCCTAAGCCTAAGCCTAAGCCAAAAACTAACCCTAAACCTCACCCTAACCCCAACAATAACACTAAAACTAACTTTAATCCTAAACCTCACCCTCACCCTAACCCTAACTCTAACCCCAACCCTAAAGCTAAACCTCATCCGAACCCTAACCCTCACCCTCACCCTCACCCTCACTGTAACCGTAACCCTAACACTAACACTAACAATAACCCTAACCCTAACCCTAACCCTCATCCTAAACATAACCTTCACCCTAAACCTAACCCTCACCCTTACACTTACCCTCACCCTAGCACTAATGCTAACCCTAACACTAACCCTCACACTAAACCTAACCATCAACCTAACCCTAAATCTCACCCTAACCCTAACCCTCGTCCTCACCCTAAACCTCACACTAACCATAACACTAATCCTCAATCTAACTCTCACCCTCACCCTAACCCTAACCCTCACCCTTACCCCAACCCTCACCCTCAGCCTAACCCTCACATTTACCCTTACTTTCACCCTCAACCTAACTCTCACCCTAACACTAATCCTTATCCTGACCCTCACCCTAACAGTAACTCCAACCATCAACCTAACCCTAACCCTCACCCTCAACCTTAGCCTCAGCCTAACAATAAGCCTAAGCCTAAACCTAACCCTAACCCTCACCCTCACCCTAACCCTAACCCTAACCCTAATCCTAACCCTAAGCCTCATCCTAACCCTTAACTTAACCATAAACTTAACCATCTTTCTAAACCTAATCCTCATATACACCCATACCCTCAGCATAATCCTAAGCCTACGCTGAACACTAACCCTAACCCTCACACTCACCCTTACCTTAACTAATCCTAAACGTAACCCTAATTATAAATGTAACCCTAACTCTAACATTAACCCTCATCCTAACCCTCACCCTCACCCTAACCCTAACCCTAAACCTCACCCTAACACTAACACTAACCCTCACCCTCACCCTAGCCCTCACCCTAACCCTAATCCTAACCCTAATCCTAATCCTCAACCTTAACTTAACCATAAACCTAACCATCTTGCTAAACCAAATCCTCATATACACCCATACCCTCAGCATAACCCTAAGCCTAAGCCGAACCCTATCCCTAACCCTCACACTCACCCTTACCGTAAACCTAAACCTAAATGTAACCCTAACCCTAACATTAATCCTCAACCAAACCCTCACCCTAACCCCAACCCTAACCCTAACCCTAACCCTAACCCTCACCCTAAGCATAATCCTCACCATAACCCTAACCCTCACCCTAACACTTACCCTCACCCTAACCCTAAACATAACCCTAACACTAACCCTCACACTAACCCTAACCCTCACCCGAATCCTAAACCTCAACCTCACCCTAAACCTCAACCTCACCCTAGCCCTCACCCTAAACCTAATTCTAACCCTCACCCTCAACCTAGCCTTTAACCTAACTCTAACCCTCATCCTCACCCTAGCCCTCACCCTAACCCTAATTCTAACCCTCACCCACACCCTTACCCTAACCCTCATTCTCACCCTAAACCTCACACTAACCCTAAACCTAATCCTCAATCTAACCCTCACCCTAACCCTAACCCTAACCCTTACCCTAACCCTAAACCTAGCCCTAACACTCGCCCTTATCTTAACCCTCAACCTCAGCCTAAACCTCAACTTTACCCTTACCATCATCTTCAACCTAAACCTCACGCTAACCCTAAACCTCATCCTAACCAACACCATAAACTTAAACTTAACCATCACCCTAACCCTAACCCTCAACCTCAACCTCACACTCAGCCTAAGCCTAAGCCTAAACCTAACCCTAAACTTTATCCTAAACCTCACACTGACCCTCAAAGTAACCCTAACCATCACCATCACCAAAATCCTTACCCTAACCATCAATCTAACCCTAAACTTAACCCAATCCCTAACTCTCAACCTAACCTTAACCCTCACCTTTACCGGAACCCTCACCCGAACTCTCACCCTCAGCCTAACCCTAAGCCTAAGCCTAACCATAACCCTAAAAATTACCCAAAACCTAACCATCACTATAACCCTAACCCTAATCCTAACACTAAACCTCACCCTAAACCTAAACTTAATCCTAATCCTAACCCTAAACCTAACCCTCAACCTCACCCTAACCCTCAACTTAACCCTAACCCTAACACTAACCCTAACCATATCCTTCACCTCAGTCTCATCCTAATCCTAACTGTAACCCTAAACCTCATCCTCATCCTAACACTCACCCTAAACCTAAACCTCATGTAACCCTAAACCTAAACCTTACCCTAGACCTAGCCCTCACCCTAACCCTAACCCTAACCCTAACCCTAATCCTAACCCTCCCCCTAACCCTAACCCTAAACCTCACCCTAACCCTCACCCTAACGTTAACCCTCACCCTCAACCTCACCCTCAGCCTAACCCTAAACCTAACCCTAACACACATACTCACCCTCAGGTTTACCCTAATACTAACCCTAACCCTAACCATAACCCTCACCCTAACCCTAACCCTCACCTTAACCCTAACCCTAACATTAACCCTAACCCTAAACCACACCCTCAGCCTCACCCCAACCCTAACCCTAAAACTAAACCTCACCCTCACCCTCACCCTAACCCTCACCCTCACCCTAGCGCTCATCCAAACCCTAATCCTAACCCTAAACCTCATCCTAAACTTCCCCCCTAACCCTATGACTAACCCTGACCCAAACCCTAACTTTCTCACCCTCAACCTCACCCTCAGCCTAACCCTAAGCCTAACCCTAAAGCTAACCCTAACACACACACTCACCCTCAGCCTAACCCTAAGTGTATACCTAAAACTAACCCTAACTCTCACCCTCAGCCTCACCCTAACCCTAATTCTATCCCTAAACCTCACCCTCACCCTACCCCTAATGCTAAACCTTAACCCTTGCCCGAACCCTAACCCAAACCCTCACCCTAACTCTCACCCTAACCCTAAAACTAACACTAACGCTAACTCTAACCCTAACACTAAACCTCAACCTAACCCTAACCCTAAGCCTATCCCTCACCCTAACCCTCACCCTCACACTCAGCCTAACCTTAAGCCTAACCCTAATCCTAACCCTAACCCTCACACTCACCCTCTCCCTAACCGTAATCCTAATCCTAACCCTAACGCTATCCCTCACCCTCACACTAACACTCACCCGAACTCTAACCCTAACACTAACCCTAACCCTAACCCTCACTATCAACCTGACCCTCAGCCTAACCCTAAGCCTAACGCTTAACCTAACACTCACACACACACTCACCCTCACCCTAACCCTAATCCTAAACCTAAACGTAACCATAAACCTCCGCCTAACTCTCACCCTAACGCTAACCCTAACACTAACCCTAACCCTCAACCAAACCCTCACCCTAACCATAGCTCTAACCCTAAACCTCACCCTCACCCTAAACCTAACTCTAACACTAACCCAAACCCGAAACCTCACCCTAAGCCTAACCCTAAACCTCATCCTCACCTTCACCCTAACCCTATCTCTAACAATAATGCTAACACTATTTCTCACCCTAACCCTAACCCTAAACCTCATCTTCCCCTTCACCCTCACAGTAACCGTAACCCTAACCCTAGCAATAAACCTTACCCTAACCCTAAACATCACCCTAACCATAACCCTCACCCTAACCCTAAAACTCACCTTAAAACATACCCTCAAACTAACACTAACCCTCACACTAACCCTAACCCTAACCATAACCCTAAACCTCACCCTAACACTAACCCTAACCCTAACCTTCACCCTAACCCTAAATCTAACCCTAACCCTCACCCTAACCATAAATCTCATCCTCACCATAAACCTCACACTAACCCTAACCCTAATCCTAAATCTAACCCTCACCCTCACAATAACCCTAAACCTAACCCGTAACCTAACCCTCAGCCTAATCTTAACCCTCACCCTTACAGTAACCCTCACCCTCAGCCTAACACTCACCTTTAACCTTAACGACACCCGCAACCTAACCCTCACCCTAAGCCTAAACTTAACCGAAACCTAACTCTCACCATAACCTTAAACCTAACCCTCACCTTAACCCTAAACCTCACCCTCACCCTCACCCTCAGCCTAACCCTAAGCCTAACCCTAAACCTAACCCTAATCCTCACACTGACCCTCTCCCTAACCCCAATCCTAATCCTAACCCTAACCCTAACACACACCCTCACCCTAACCATCACCCTAAACTTAACCCTAACACTAACCCGAACCCGAACCCTAATCCTCACCCTAACCCTATATCTAACCGTAAACTACAAACTCACAGTGAACCTAACCCTAACCCTAACCCTAAACCTCACCCTAACCCTAACCCTAAACCTCACCCTCACCCTAGCCGTCACCCTAACCCTAATCCTAAACCTAACCCACATCCTAATCCTCAAACTAACCCTAAATCTAACCCTCACCCTAACCCTAAACCTCACACTCAACCTAACCCTCAGGCTAACCCTAAGACTAACCCTAAACCTAACCGTAACCCACACACTCACCCTCACCCTAACACTAACTATAACCCTAACCCTAAATTTAAACCGAACACTAACACTCACACTAACCGTAACCCTAACCGTCATCCTAACACACAACCTAACCCTATCCGTATCCATCACCCTAATCCCAACGCTCACCCTCAGCCTAACCCTAAGCCTAAGCATAACTCTAACCCTAACCCTCAACCTCACCCTAAACCTAATCCTAACCCTAACCTTCATCCTAACACTCACCATAACCCTAACCCTAACCATCATCCAAAACCTGTTCCTCACCTCCACTCTCACCCTCAGCCTAACCCTAAGCCTAAGCCTAAACCTAACCATAACCCTCACCCTCAGCCTCACCCTCACCCTAACCCAAATCCTAACCCTAACCCTAAACCTAACATACCCTCACAGTACCCTAACCCTAACCCTAACCCTAACCCTAACCCTAACCCTAAACCTAAACCTAACCCTAACCCTAACTCTAACCCTCACCCTCACCCTAGCCCTAACCCTAACCCTAATTCTAACCCTCCCCCTCACCTTAACCCTAAACCTTAACCTAACCCTTAACCCTATACTCACACTCACCATAACAATTACCCTAATCCTAAACCTAACATTAAGGCTAACCCTCACCCTCACCCTAATCCTCACCGTAACCCTAACTCTAACAATAACCTTAACCCCAACCCACACCATCAGCCTCAAACTAAACCGAACTCTAACCATAAACCTCACTCTCACCTTAAGCCTAACCCTAACCTTAACCCTCAAACTAACCCTAACGCTCACCCTCACTGTAACCCTTACCCTAACTCTCACCCTAACCCTTAACTTAACCCAAACCCTAACTGTCACCCTAACTCTAACCCTAAACCTCACCCTAAGCCTCACACTCACCCTCAGCCTAACCGTAACCCCAACCCTAACCCTCACACTCACCTTAACCTTAACCCTAATCCTAATAGTAAACTTAACCCTAACCCTCACCCTCACCCTAACCATCACCTTAAGCCTAACCCTAACATTAATCGTAACCAAAACCCTTACCCTAAACCTCACCCTAACACTAACCCTACCCATCCCCCTCACCCTAGCCCTCAACCTAAGACTTACCCTCATCCTCACACTAAACCTCACACTAACCCTAACACTAATCCTCAATCTAAACCTCAACCTCACACTAAACCTAACCCTAAACCTCACCATAACCCTAACCAGCACCCTTACCGTAACCCTCATCCTCAGCCTTAACCCTCACGTTTAAACTTACCTTCACTCCCACCCTAACCCTCACCCAAACCCTAACCGTAACCCTAACCCTAACTCTACCCCTAAACCTCACCATCAGGCTAACCCTAACTCTAATCCTAACCCTAACACTAAACCTCACCCTAACTCTAATCCTAACCCTAACACTAAACCTCACCCTAACCCTAAACCTAACCCTCACCCTCAACCTCATCCTCAGTCTAAACCTAAGCCTAAGCCTAACCCTTAACCTAACCCTCACCCTCACCATAGCCTCACCCTAAACTGAATCCTAACCCTAACCCTCATCCTAACCCTCACACTAAACCTAAACCTAACCATCACCATAACCCTAATTCTCACCCCCCCTCACCCTAAGCCTAAGCCTAACCCTAACCATCACACTCACCCTCACCCTAACCCTAATCCTAACCATAACCCTAACCCTAACCCTAAACCTCAACCTAACCCTCACCCTAACCTTAAGCCTAAAACTAAACCTAACCCTAACCCTCGTCCTAAACCAACAAGTAACCCTAAATCTAACCCTAATCCTCATCCTCACCCTAAACCTAATACTAACCCTAACCCTAACAATATCACTAATCCTAACGAGAAACAGAACCCTAATGCTAAACCTAACCCTAATTCTAACAATCACCCTCACGCTAACACTAATCCTAACCCGTACCCTCAACCTAACCCTAACCCTCACCCTCACTGTAACCCTAAACCTCATCCTAACCCTCACCCTAACCGTGACCCTAAACCTAAACCTTACCCTAAAACTAACCGTAACGCTCAACCTCACCCTAGCCCTCACTCTAACCCTCATCGTAACCCTAATGCTCACCCTACCCTAAACTTAACCGAATCCTAACTCTCACCCTAACCCTATCCCTAAGCCTCACCCTAACCCTAACCCTCACACTCACCCTCAACCTCAGCCTAACCCTACGGCTAAGCCTAACCCTAACCCTAACAGTCACACTCACACTAACCCGTATCCTAATCCTAATCCTAACCCTAAGCCTTAACCTCACCCTATCCCTAACCCTAACCCTAACCCTAACTCTCTCCCTAACCCTAAACCTAACCCTCACCCTAACTCTAACCCTCACCCTCACCCTCATCCTCAGCCTAACCTTAAGCTTAAGCTTAACCCAAACTCTAAACCTCAGCCTCACCCTAACCCCAACCCTCACCCTAAAGCTTACCCTAAACCTAACGCTAAACTTCAACCCCACCCTAGCCCTCACCCTAACCCGAATCCTAACACTAACCCTCGTCCTAACCCTCCCCAAAACCCTAACCCAATCCCTCACCCTAACCCTAACCCTCACCCAAATCCTCATCCTTAGCCTAACCCTAACCCTAACCCTAACCCTCAACCTAACCCTCCACCTAAACCAAACCCTCAACCTCACCCTAACCCTAACCATCATCCTCAACCTCACCTTCACCCTAAACCTAACCCTAACCCTCACATTAACCCTAACCCTAACCCTCACTCTCAGCCTCACCCTTACCCTAACTCTAACCCTAAACCTCACCCTCTCACTAACACTAACTCTAACCTGAAATCTAAACCTCATCATAACCCTAACCCTAAACCTCAACCTCACCTTACCCCTTACACCAAACTTAATCCTAACCCTAACCCTAATCCTATCCCTTACCCTAACACTAACCCTAACCCTCCCTCTAAATCTCACCCTCAGCCTAATCCTCACGTTTACCCTTACCTTCACCCCCACCCTAACCCTCAACCTAACCCTAACCCTAACCCTAACCCTAACTCTACCCCTAAACCTCACCCTCAGGCTAACCTTAACTCTAATCCTATCCTTAACACTAAACCACACTCTAACCCTAACCCTAACCCTCACCCTCACCCTAGCCTCACCCTAAACCGAATCCTAACAATAACCCTCATCCTAACCCTCACATTAACCTAAACCTAACCATCACCATAACCCTAATTCTCACCCCCCTGCACCCTCAGCCTAACCCTATGCCTAAGCCTAACCCTAACCATCACACTCACCCTCACCCTAACCCTAATCCTAACCCTAACCCTAACCTTAACCCTAAACCTCAACCTAACCCTCACCCTAACCTTAAGCTTAACAGTAACCCTAACCCTAACCCTCGTCCTAACCCAACAACTAAACCTAAATCTAACCCTAAACCTCAAATTCACCCTAACCCTACTACTAATCCTAACCTTAACAATATCACTAATCCTAACGATAAACATAACCATATTGCTAAACCTAAACCTAATTCTAACTGTCACACTCACCCTAACCCTAATCCTAACCCTAACCCTTACCCTAACTCTAACCCTAAACCTAAACCTTACCCTAACACTAACCCTAACCCTCAGCCTCACCCTAGCCCTCACCCTAAACCGAATCCTAACCCTAATGCTCACCCTAACCCTAAATTTAAAGGAACCCTAACTCTCACCCTAACCCTAACCCTAAGCCGCACCCTAACCCTAGCCCTCACCCTCACCCTCACCCTCAGCCAAAAACTAAGGCTAAGCCTAACCCTAACCCTAACTGTCACACTAACCCTAACCCATATCATAATCCTAATCCTACCACTAAGCCTTAACCTCACCCTCACCCTAAACCTCACCCTAATCCTAACGCTCATGCTCACCCCAACCCTAACCCTCACCCTCAACGTCACCCTCAGCCTAACCCTAAGCCTAAGCTTAACCCTAACTCTAAATCTTAGCCTCACCCTAACCCTAACCCTAACCCTAAAGCTTCCGCTATACCTAAACCTAAACCTCACCCTCAGCCTAGCCCTCAACCTAACCCTAATCCTAACCCTAACCCTCATCCTAACCCTCCTCAAAACCCTCAAACATTCCCTCAACCTAAACCTAACCCTCACCCACATCCTCATCCTTTGCCTAACCCTAACCCTAACCCTGACCTCAACCTAACCCTCCACCTAAACCAAACCCTCAACCTCACCCTAATCCTAACCCTCATCCTCAAACTCACCTTCACCCTAAACCTAACCCTAACCCTCACACTAACCCTCAAGCTAACCCTCACTCTCAGCCTCACCCAAAACCTAACTCTAACCCTAAACCTCACCCTCTCACTTAACCTAACCCTATCCCGAGCACAAAACTTCACCATAACCCTAAACCTAAACCTCACCCTCACCTTAGACCTTACACCAAACCTAATCCTAACCCTAACTCTAATCCTATCCCTTAGCCTAACACTAACTCTTACCTCCCTCTAAATCTCAACCTAACCCTAACCCTAACACTAACCCTAACCTTAACCCTCAACCTAACCCTCACCCTAACCCTGACTCTAACCCTAAACCTCACCCTCACCCTAACCCTAACTCTAACCCTAACACAGACCCTAAACCTCACGTTAACCCTAACTCTAACCCTCACCCTCAGCCTCACATTTGCCCTCACCCTAACCCTAATCCTAACCTTAACCCTAACCCTAACCCTAACCCTAAACCTCACCCTAACACTAACCCTAACCCTCACCCTCACCCTAGCCCTCAACCTAACCCTAATCCTAACCCTAATCCTCACTCTAACCCTCATCCTAACTCTAACCCTAAACCTCACCCTAACCCTAACCCTAACCCTAACCCTCAAACTAACCCTAACACTCATGCACAATTTAAGCCTAACCCTAAACCTCACCCTAAACCTAAAATAACTGGAACCCTAACTCTCACCCTAACCCTAACCCTAACGCATACACTAACCCTAACCCTCACCCTCACTCTCAGTGTAATCCTAAGCCTAATCCTAACAATAACCCTAACCCTCAAACTCACACTAACCCTTACCCTAATCCTAATCCTAACCCTAACCCTAACCCTAACCCTCACCCTCAACCTCAGCCTAACCTTAATGGTAACTCTAACCCCAAACCTCATCCTCAACCTAACCCTAACCCTAACCCTAGCCCTCACCCTAACCCTAATCCTAAACCTAACCCTCATCCTAACCTTCCCCATAACCCTAACCCTAACCCTCACCCTAACCCTAAGCCTCACCCTCACATTCACCCTCAGCCTAATCCTAAGCCTAAACCTAAGCCTACCCCTAAACCTAACCCTAACCCTCACAGTCAACATCAACCTCACCCTCACTGTAAATCTAACCCTAACCCTAACCCTCACCCTAACCCTAACCCTAAACCTCCCCCTAACCCTAACCCTCCCCCAAACTCTATATCTAACCCTAAACCACACCCTCACCCTAACCCTAACACTAACCCTAACCCTAACCCTCACCCGAACCCTCTCCCTAACCCTATATCAAACCCTAAACCTCAACCTCACCCTAACTGTAAACCTAACCCTAACCCTATACCCCATCAAAACCCTAAACCTAACCCTCACCCGCACACTTACCCTCACTGTAACTCTAACCCTAACCCTAACAATGACACTAACCCTAAAATGAAACATCTCCCTAACCGTAATCCTCACCCCCAACCTCACCCTCTGCCTAACCCTAACCCTAAGCCTAACCCTCACCCTAACCATTACACTCACCCTCATCCTAACTCTAATCCTAAAACTAACCCTATCCCTAAACCTCAACCTAACCCTAACCCTCACCCTAACCCTAACACTAACCCTAACCCTAAACCTCACCCTAACCCTAACCCTCAACTTCACCCTCAACCTCACCATAAGTCTAACCCTAACCCTAACAATAACACTAACCATAACCCTAACCCTAAACATAACCCTCAACCTCAGCCTCACCCTCACTACAAATTTAACCCTGACCATAACACTAACAATAACCCTAACCCTAACCCTAAACCTAACTCTAATCCTTACACCCACCCTCATCCTCCGCCTAAACCTAACCCTAACCCTAAACCTAACCCTCACCGTAACCCTAACACAAACCCCAACACTGACACTAACCCTAATCCTAAACCAAACGCTAAACCTAACACTAAACCTAACCCTAACCCTCAGTCGCACCCTCATCCTAACCCAAACCCTAACCCTAACCATCACCCAAAACCTAAGCCTAACCCTAATCCTTACCCTCACCCTAAACCTAATCCTAACACTAACCCTCACCTTAACCCTAACCCTAACCCTCACCCTCATGCTCGGCCTAAGCCTAAGCCTAAACCTAAGCCTAACCCTAACCCTAACCCTAACCCTCACCTTATCCCTAACCCTAACACTACCCCTAACTCTAACCCTAAACCTCACCCTCACCCTAAACCTAACTCTGATCATAACCCAAACCTAACCCTCATACTAACCCTAACCCTCACCCTCACCTTCACCATAACCCTAACTGTAACCCTAAACTTAACAAAAACCCTAAACCTAACCCTAACCCTCACCCTACTCATAAACCTCACCCTAACCTTAACCATCACCTAACACTAAACCTAAGGCTAACACTAACGCTCAAACTAAACCTAACCATCACCCTAACCCTAAACCTCACCCTAACATAAACCCTAACAATCACCCTAAACCTAAACCTTACCCTAACCCTAAACCTCACCCTCATCCTCACCTTCACTGTAACCCTAAGCCTAACCCTAACCCTAACCCTCACACACACCCTAACCCTTACCCTAATCCTAATCCTAACCCTATCCCTAACCCTCACCCTCAGCCTCAACTTAACCCTAATTCTAACCCTAAACCTCACCCTCAACCTAATCCTAAAGCTAACTCTAACACTAAAACTCATCCTCATCCTAACCCTAAACATCACCCTCACCCTAACACTAATCCTATCCCTAACCCTCGTGCTAACCTTCCTCATAACCCTAATCATAACCCTTACCTTAACACTAACTCTCACCCTCACCCTCAGCCTAACCCTAAGCCTAACCCTAAGCCTAACCCTAAACCTAAAACTAAACCTCACACTCACTCGCACCCTCACCCTCACTGTAACTCTAACCCTAACCCTAACCCTAAACCTCACCCTAATCCTAACCGTAACCCTTCCCCTAAACCTATATCTAACCGTAAACCTCACCCTCACCCTAACCCTAACACTAACCCTAAACCTAACCCTCACGCTAACCACCTCCATAACCCTATATATAACCCTAAACCTCACCCTCACCCTAACAGTAACCCTAACCATAACCCTAAACCCCACCCTAATCCTAAACCTAAACCTCAACCGCACCCTCAGCTTCACCATAACTCTAACAATAACCCTAACAATAACACTAACCCTAACCCGGACCATCACCCTAACCCTAATCCTCACCCCCAACCTCACCCTCTGCCTAAGCCTAAGTCTAAGCCTAAACCTCACCCTAACCTTTACACTCACCCTCATTGTAACTCTAATCCTAAACCTAACCCTATACCTAACCCTCAACCTCATCCTAACCCTAACACTAACGCTAACCCAAACCTCAACCTAAACCTCCCCCTAAACCTATGTGTAACCCTAAACCTCACCCTCAACCTAAACCTAACCTTAACCCTAACCCTAAACCTCAGCCTAACACTAACCCTCACCCTCACCCTCAACCTCAACATAAGTCTAACCCTAACCCTAACAATAACACTAACCCTAACCCTAACCATATCCATAACCCTCACCGTCAGCCTCACCCTCACTGGAAACTTGACCCTAACCATAACACTAACATTAACCCTAACCCTAACCCTAACTCTAATCCTCACCCCCACAGTCACCCTCAGCCTAACCCTAACCCTAACCCCAACTCTAATCCTAACCCCCACTGTAACCCTAAAACTAACCCTAACACTAACACTAACCCTAAACGAAACCCTAACCCTAACCCTAAACTTAAACCTAACCCTAACCCTAACCTTAAACTTAACCTGAAACCTAATTCTCACCCTAACCCTACAACTAACCATCACCCTAACCCTAACCCTCATCCTCACACTCACCCTCATCCTAACCGTAAGCCTAACCCTAACTGAAACCCAAACCCTCACACACACCCTAACCTTTCCCCTAATCCCAATCCTAACACTAAGCCTAAACCATACCCTCACCCTAACGCTCACTCTAACCCTAACTCTAACACTAACCCTAAACCTAACCCTCAACCTCAGCCTCATCCTAACCCTAACTCTAACCCTAAACCTGCCCCTAACCCTAACTCTAACCATCACCCTAACCCTAATTCTCACCCACACCCTCACCCTCAGCCTAATCCTAAGCCTAAGCCTAACCCTAAACCTAACCATCACACTCACCCTCACCATAACCCTAATCCTAATCCTAACCTTAACTCTAACCCTAACCCTAAACCTCAACCTAAACCTCACCCTAACCTTAGCACTAACACTAACCATAACCCTAACCCTGGACCTAACCCTGTAACTAACCCTAAATCTAACCCTAAACCTCACCCTCACCCTAACCCTAATCCTAATAATAACCCTAAACCTCACAGAAACCTTAACCCAAACCCTCACCCTCACCATAACTATAACCCTAACCCTAAAAATAACACTAGTCCTAACCCTAAACCTAACCATAACCCTAACCCTAATGCTAACACTCACCCTCACCCTATGCCTAATCCTAACACTAACTCTCACCCTAACACTAACCCTCACCCTGACCATAACTCTAACCCTCCTCCTAATCCTCATCCTCACCCTAGCCCTCACCCTAAATCTAATCCTAACACTTACTCTCATCAAAACCCTCACCCTAACAATCACCCTAAACCTAATACTCACCCCCACCCTCACCCTCAGCCTGACCCTAAGCCTAAGCCTAACCCTAAGCCTAACCCTCACACTCCCCCTTACAATAACCCTAAACCTAACCCTAACACTAACCATAACCCTAAACTTCAAAGTAACCCTCACCTAAACTTAACCGTAACACTTACTCTAACCCTGGACCTAAGCGTCCCCCTAACGCTAAATCTAACCCTAAAACTCACCCTCACACTAACACAAGTCCTAACCCTTACCCTCATCCTAACCCTAATCCTCACCCTAAAGGTAACCCTAACCCTCATGCTAACCCTCACCCTAACATTAACCCTAACACTAAACCTTACCCTAACACTAACCCTAATCCTCAACCTCACCCTCGCCCTCACCCTTACCCTAATCATAACCCTAATCCTCATCCTAATCCTCACACTAACCCTAACTTTAACCCTAAAACTTACCCTAAATCTAACCCTCACCCTAACCCTAAACTTAACCGAACACTAACACTCACCCTAACCGTAAACCTAAACTCACCCTCACCCTCACCCTCAGCCTAATCCTAAGCCTCAGCCTAAACCTAACCCTAACCCTCACACTCACCCTAACCCTTACCCTAAACCTAATCATAACACTAAGCATAACCCTCACACTCAGTCTAACCCTCACCGTAACCCGAAATCTAACACTAAACCTAACCCTAAACCTCAAGATCAGCCTCACCCTTACCCTAACTCTAACCCTAAACCTCACCCACAGCCTAACCCTAAGCCTAACCCTAAACCTAACCCAAACACACACACTCACCATCACCCTAACCCTAATCCTAACCCTAACCCTAAACCTAAACTTCAACCTAACCCTCACCCTTACTATAAACCTAAACCTCACCCTCACCCTAAACCTAACTCTAACCCTAACCCAAACCATAAACCTCACCCTAACCCAAACCCTAACCCTCAATCTCACCCTCAACATAACCATAAACCTAGACCTATCCCAAACAATAACCCTAACCCTAATCCTAACCCTCAACCTAACCATGACCCTCACCCTAACGCAAACCCTCACCCTAACATTTACCGTCACCCTAACTCTAACCCTATCCCTAAACCTCATCCTAACCCTAACGCTAACCCTCACCCTCACCCTCACCCTAACACTAACCCTTACCCTAACACTTATGCTAACTCTAAAACTAACCCTCACAATAACACTAAACATCACCCTAACCCTAAACCCCACCGTAACACTAACCCTAAACCTCACCCTCACTCTAGCCCCCACCCTAACCCTTACCCTCATCCTCAACCTAAACCTCACACTAACCCTAACACTAATCCTCAATCTAACCCTCACCCTCACCCTGACCCTAATGTTAAACCTCACCCTAACCCTAACTCTCACCCATACCTTAACCCTCACCCTCACCCTAAACCTCACCTTTACCCTTACGGTCAACACCACCCTAACCCTAACCCTAAACCTAACCCTCACCCTATCCATAACTGTACCCCTAAACCACACCCTCACTCTAACCCTAACTCTAACCCTAACTCTAACACTAACCCTCACCCTAACCCTAACACTAAACATCACCCTAACCCTAATTCTCACCCCCACCCTCACACTCAGCCTAAAACTATGCCTAAGCCTAATCCTAACCCTAACCCTAACCCACACCCTCACACTCACCCTCACCATAACTCTAACACTAACCCTAACAATAACACTAATCCTAACCCTAAACCTAACCCAAACAATAACCATAACCCTAATGCTAACACTCCGCCTCACCCTAACCCTAATCCTAATCCTCTCTGTAACTCTCCCTCTAATCCTATATCTAAGCCTCAACCTCATCCTCAACCTAACCCTAAAACTAACCATAACCATAAACCCCACACTAACCCTAACTCTAAACCTTACCCGCAACCTCACTCACACGATAAATCAAACCCTAACACTAACAATAACACTAACCCTAACCATCACCCTAACCCTAATCCTCACACCCACCCTCACCCTCAGTCTAAACCTAAGCCTAAGCCTAACCCTCACCCTAACCCTCACACTCAGCCTCACCCTAACCCTAATCCTAAACCTAATCCTATCCCTAAACCTCAAACTAAACCTCACCCTCAACCTAACCCTAACCCTAACCCTAAACCTCACCCTCAGGCGAACCCTAACCTTAACTCTAACCCCAAACCTCAACCTCACCCTAACCCCAACCCTAACCTTAACCCTAAACCTCACCCTAACCCTAACCCTAAACTTCACCCTCTCCCTAGCCCAAACCCGAACCCTAATCCTAACACTAACCCTCATCCTAACCCTCCCCCTAACCCTAAACTTCACCCTCACCCTAACCCTCAACTTAAGCCTAACCCTAACATTAATCCTAACCCTAACCCTAATGCTCAGCCTCACCCTAAAACTGTCTCTAACCCTAAACCTCAACCTGACACTAACCCTAAACCTAACCCTATCTCTATAATTCATCCTAACCCTAAACCTCACCCTAACCCTAACCTTAAACCTCACCCTCACCCAAGCCCTCACCCTAACACTAATCCTAACCCTACCCCTCATCCTAACCTTCATCAAAACACTAACCCTAACCCTCAGCCTCACCCTCACCCTAATGCTAATCTGAAACCTAACCCTCAACCTAAACCTAACCCTGACCCTCACCGTAACTCTTACCCTAACCCTCAAATAACCCGAAATAAAACTATCACCCTAAACCTAACCCCTACCCTCACCCTAACCCTCACCCTAAACCTCATGCTCACCCGAGCCCTCATCCTAACCCTAATCCTAACACTAACCCTCAACCTAACCCTCCCCCTAACCCTTACCATTACCCTCACCCTAACCCTAACCCTCACCCTCAACCTCACCCTCAACCTAACCCTAAACCTAACCCTAAACCTAAACCTAACACACACCCTCACCCTCACCCTAACCCAAATCCTAACCCTAACCCTAATCGTAACCCTAACCCTCCCCCAACTCTTAACCTAAGCCTAACCCTAACCCAAACAATAACCCTAAACCTAATTCTAACCCTCACCCTAACCAAAACCCTCACCCTAACCAAACCCTCACCCTAACACTTACCCTCACCCTAACACTAACCCTAACCCTAACAATAACCCTAACCCTAACCTCACCAGAACCCTAAACCTAACCCTAACCCTCAACCTAACCCTAAACCTCATGCTCAAGGTAACCCTAAACCTAAACCTCACTCTAATCCTACGATTAAACTGAACCATAAATCTCACCCTAACCCTAAACCTGACACTAACCCTAACCCTCACACTCACCCTAACCCTTACCGTAATCCTAATCCTATCCCTAACCCTAACCCTCACCCTCAGCCTCACCTTACCCTAATTCAAACCCTAAACCACACCCTCTCCCTAACCTATGCCTAACCCTAAACCTCACCTTAACCCTTATCCTAATCCTAATCCTAACCCTAACCCTAACACTCACCCTCATCCACACTGTAAAATTAAGCATAACCCTAATCCTAACCCTAACCCTCAAGCTCACCCTAACCCTTACCCTAATCCTAATCCTAGCCCTAACCCTAACCCTCAACCTCAGCCTCACCTTAACCCTACCTCTAACTCTAAACCTCATGCTCACCCTAACCCTAAACCTATACCTCACCCTAATCCTAACCTCAGCCTCACCCACACCCTCAGCCTAAACCTAACCCTAACCCTCACACTCACCCTAACCCTAACCGTAATCCTAATCCTAACCCTAACCCTAACCCTCACCCTCACCCTAACCCTCACCCTAACCCCATCCCTAACACTAACACTAACCCTAACCCTAACCCTCACCCTCATCCTCACCCGAACCCTAACTCTAAACCTAAACCTCACCCTCACCCTCACCCTCACCCTAACCATAACCCTAACCCTCACCCTAACCCTAACCCTAAACCTCACCCTCACCCTAGCCCTTACCATAAACCTAATCCTAAACCTAACCCTCATACTAAGTCTCCCTCTAAATCTATCCCTCCCCCTCAACCTCCCACTCTGCCTAACCCTAAGCCTAACCCTAAAACTAACCCTAACACAAACAATCAGCCTCACCCTAACCCTAATCCTCACCCCACCCTCACCTTCAGTCTAACCCTAACAATAACCCTAAACCGCACCCTAACCCTAAACTTCACCCTCACACTCAACCTAACCGTAACTCTAAGCCTAACCCTAACAATAACACAAACCCTAACCCTAACAATAACCCTAACCATAACTCTCTCACTCAGCCTCAGCCTCACCGCAAACTTAACCCTAACCATAACACTAGAAATAAACCTAACACTAAGCCTAACCCTAAGGCTAACTCTAATCCTCACCCTCACCCTCACCCTCAGCCTAACCCTAAATCTAACCATAACCCTCACACTCACCCTAACCCTAACCATAATCCTAATCCTAAACCTAACCTTAAACCTCACCCTCACCCTAAACCTCATCCTAACCCTAATCGTGAGCCTTACCCTCAACCAAACCCTAACCCTTACCCTCACCTTAATCCTTACCCTAACCCTCACCCTAACCCTAAACATAACTCGAAACGTAACTCTCAACCTAAAACTAACCCAAACCTAAAACCTCACCCTAAACCTAAAGCTAAACCTCACCCTCAACCTAGCCCTCACCCTAAACTTAATCCTAACCTTAACCCTCATCGTAACCCTATCCCTAACCCTTAAGCCAACCCTCACCCTAAACCTAACCCTCAACATCAACCTCACCCTCAGCCTAACCCTAAGCCTAACGCTAAACCTAACCCTAACACACACAATCACCCTCACACTAATCCAAATCCTAACCCTAACCCTCACCCTCACCCTCACCCTCAGTGTAACCAAAAGCCTGACCCTAACACTAACCCTAACCCTCACACTCACCCTAACCCTTACCCTAATCCTAATCCTACCCCTAACCCTAACCCTCACCCTCAGCCTCTCCTTAAACCTAACTCTAATCCTAAAACTCACCCTCACTTTCACCGTATCATTAACCCTAACCCTAAACCTAATCCTAAACCTCACCCTTATCTTAACCCTCACCCTCAGCCTAAAAGTCAACTTTACCCTTACCATCATCCTCACCCTAACCCACACCCTAACCCTAACCTCATTCTAACCCTCACCCTAACCTTAAAATTAACCATCATGCGAACACTAACCCTCACACTCGACCTCTTGCTCAGCCTAACCCTAAGCCTAAGCCTAAGACTTACCCTAAACCTCACCCTCTCCCCACCCCTCACCCTAACCATAATCCTAACCATCACCCTAACCCTAATCATCAACCCCACACTCACGCTCAGCCTAACCCTAACCCTAAGCCTAACCGTAAACCGAACCCTCACAGACACCCTCACCCTAACCTTAATTCTAACCCTAACCTTAAAACTCAACCTAACCATCACCCTAAACTTAAACCTAACACTTCACCCTAACCATAACTCTAACCCTAAACTTCACCCTCACCCTAACCCTAACCCTAACCCTGACCCTAAACCTAAACTTCACCCTAACCCTAACCCTAAACCTCACCCTCACACTAGCCCTCCCCCTTCCCCTAATCCTAACCCTCATCCTAACCCTCACACTAACACTAACCCTAACCCTCACACTCACCATCACCCTAACCCTAATCCTAACCCTAACGTAAACCTAACCCTCACCCTCACCATAACCCTTATCCTAACCCTAAACTTAACCCGAACCAAAACCCTCACCCTAACCCTAACACTAACCCTCACCATAAACCTAACCTTAAACCTCACCGTCACCCTAGTCCTCACCCTAACCCTATTCCTAAACCTAACCGTCATCCTAACACTCCCTCTAACCCTTACACTAACCATTATCCTAACCCTAACTGTCATCCTCAACCTCACCCTCAGCCTAACCCTAAGCCTACCCCTAAACCTAACCCTAACACACATGCTCACCTTTACCCTAACCCTAATCCTAACCCTAACCTTCACCCTCACCCTCACCATCAGTGTAACCTTAAGCCTAACCCTAACCCTAACCCTAACCCTCATGCTCACACTAATCCTTACCCTAATCCTAATCCTAACCCTAACCCTAAAACTCACCCGCAGCATCACCTTAACCCTAACTCTAACCTTAACCCTAAACCTCACCCTAAAACTAAACCTAAACCTCACCCTCACACTAGAACTCAGCCTAACCCTAATCCTAACCCAACCATCATCCTAACGCTCCTCATAACCCTAACCCTAACCCTCACCCTAACCCTAACCCTCACAGTCACAATCAGCCTAACCCTAAGCCTAACCCTAACCCTAACCCTAACTCTCACAGTCACCCTAAAATTAACCCTAAGCCTAAGCGTAATCCTCACCCTAAACCTAACCCTAAACCTAAGCCTAACACTAACCCTAACACTAACGATAACCCTAACCCTCAACTTCAGCATCACCTTAACCCTAACTCTAACCCTAAACCTCACCCTCAAACTAACCCTAACCCTAAACCTAAACCTCACCCTAACCCTAACACTAAACCTCACCCTCACCCTAGCCCTTACCCTAACCCTAATCCCAACCCTAACCCTCATCCTAATCCTCCCCCTAAACCTAACCCTCACCCTCAACCTATCCCTCAGCCTAACGCTAAGCCTAAATCTAAACCTAACCCTAACACACACACTCACACTCACCCTAACCCTAATCATTTCCCTAAGACTAACTCCAATCCTAATCCTCTCCCTATCTCTCACCTAACCCTAACCCTAACACTAACGCTAACCCTAACCCTCAACCTAACCCTCACCCAAACCATAACCCTAACACTAAACCTCACCCTCACTCTAACCCTAACTCTAACCCTAACCCAAACCCTGAACCTCACCCTAACCCTAACCCTAACTATCGCCCTCACCCTCACCGCAACCATAACCCTAAACCTAACAATACCAATAACCCTAACCCAAATCCTAACCCTCACCCTAAGACTAACCCTAACCCTAACACTAACTGTCACATTTACCCTAAACCTAACCCTAACCCTAAACCTCAACT
This sequence comes from Dipodomys merriami, assembly GCF_024711535.1. Classification (NCBI taxonomy): domain Eukaryota; kingdom Metazoa; phylum Chordata; class Mammalia; order Rodentia; family Heteromyidae; genus Dipodomys; species Dipodomys merriami. Next base: position 2,063,743 of record NW_027206257.1, read on the forward strand.
TAACCCTCACACTCCACCTAACACTAACACAAACCCTAACCCTAACCCTCACCCTAACCCTCATCCTAACCCTATATCTAAACCTAAACCTCACCCTCACCCTCACCCTAACCCTAACCCTAACCCTAACTCTAAACCCCACCCTAAACCCAACCCACAACCGCACCCTCACTCTCACCTTAACCCTAACCCTAACCTAACAATAACTCTAACCCTAATCCTAAACCTCACCCTAACCATAACCCTCACCCTAACCCATACCCTCACCCTAACACTTACCCTCACAGTTAGAGTAACCCTAACGCTAACACTAACCCTCATACTAAGCCTAACCCTAATCCTAACCCTAAACCTCAACCTAACCCTCACCCACAACCTAACCCTAACACTAACCTTAACCCTAACCCTCACCTAATCCTCACCTTAACACTCACCCTAACCCTATATCTAACCCTAAACCCCACCCTAACCCTAACCCTCAACCGCACCCTCACCCTCACCGTATCTATAACACTAACCCTAACAATAACACTAACCCTAACCCGAAACATCACCCTAACCCTAATCCTCACTCCCACCCTCACCCTGAGCCTAACCTTAAGCCTAAGCCTAACCCTCACACTCACCCTAACCCTAACCCTAATCCTAAACCTAACCCTATCCCAAAACCTCAACCTAATCCTCACCCTCAACCTAACACTAACACTAACCCTAAACCTGAACCTCATCCTAATCCACCCCGTATCCCTAATTCTAACCCTAAACCTCACCCTCACCCAACCCTAACTCTAACTCTAAACCCCACCCTAAACCTAACCTTCACCCTCACTCTCAACCTCACTGTAACTCTAACCCTAACACTAACAATAACCCTAACCCAAACCCTAACCTTCACCCTAACCATAACCCTCACCCTAACCCTAAACCTAATCCTCAATGTAAACCTCACCCTTACCCTAAACCTAACCCTACCCTAACCCTAATACTAACCCTAAACTTCACCCTTATCTTAATCCTCACCCTCAGCCTGAACCTCCCCTTTACCCTTACCATCACCCTAACCCAAACCCTAACCCTAACCTCATCCTAACCCTCAACCTAACGGTAATCCTAACCATCATGCTAACCCTAACCCACACACTCAACCTCATGCTCAGCCTAACCCTAAGCCTAAGCCTAAGCCTAAGTCTTACCCTGAACCTCACCCTCACTCACCCTTACCCTAACCCTAATCGTAACCCTAACCCTATCCCTAACACAAACCCTCACCCTAAACCTCACCCTAGCACTCACCCTAACGCTAATCCTAACCCTAAACCTCATCATAACCCTCACCCTCACCCAATCCCGAACCCTAACCCTCACCCTCATGCTGGGCCTAAGCCTAACCCTAACCCTAATCCCAACCCTCACCCTAACCCTAACCCTAACCCTTACCGTAACCCTCACTCTCAGACTAACCCTCACCTTTACTCTAACCGTTACCCCCACCCTAACCCGCACCCTAACCCCAACCCTCACCCTAACCCTCACCCTAACCCTAACTCTACCCCTAAACCTCAACCTCGCCCTAACCCTAACACTAAACCTCACCCTAACCCTAACCCTCACCCTCACCCTGACCATAACCGTAACCCTAACCCTAAAACTAACAATAATCCTAAACCGAACCCTAACCCCCACCCTAACCATAACCCTCACATTAACCCTAAACCTAATCCTCAATATAACCCACACAAACCCTCACTCTAACTCTAACAGTAACACTAACGCTAACTCTAGCCCTAAACCTCACCCTAACCCTAACTCTAACCCTAACACTTAATATAAACCTCACCCTAAACCGAACCCTAAACCTCACTCTCACAGTAACCGTAACCCTAACCCTAACCCTAACAATAACACTAAACCTAAACCTAACCCTCATTGTAAATATAACCGTCACCATAACCCTAACCCTCACCCTAACACTTACCCTCACCCTAACACTAACCCTAACCCTAACACTAATCCTCACACTAACCCTAACCATCACCCTAACCCTAAACCTCACCCTAACCCTAAACCCCACCCTCACCCTAGCCCTCAACCTAACCCTCACCCTAAACCTAGACCTAATCCTAACCCTCAAATTTACCCTAACCCTCACCCTCATCATAACCTTAACCCTAACACCCACCCTGTGCCTAAAAATAATCCTAAACCTCACCCTAACCCTAACCCTAAACCTCACCCTCATGCTAGCCCTCACCCTAATCCTAATGCTAAACCTAACCCTCATCCTAACCCTCACCGTAACCCTAAAACTAAACCTCACCCTAAACCTAAACCTCACCCTCACCCTCAGCCTAACCTTAAGCATAATCATAAAGCTAAACATAACCCTCACACTCAACCTCACACAAAACCTCATCCTAAACCTAACCCTATCCCTAACCCTAACCCTCACCCTAACCCCCACCCTAACCCTAACCCTAACACTAAACCTAACACTAACCCACACAGTAAATCTCAACTTAACACTAACTCTAACCCTAAAACTCACCCTCACCCTAACTCTAACCCTCACCCTCACCCTCACCCTCAGCCTATCCCTAAGCCTAAACCTAACCCTAACCCTAAACCTCATACTCACCCTCACACTAACCCTAATCCTAATCCTAACCCTAAACCTAACCCTCACCCTAACACTAACCCTCACCATAACCATAACCCTATCACTAACCCTAACCCTAAACCTCACCCTATCCCTCACCCTAACCCTAACTCTAATACTAAACCTCACCCTCACTCTCACCCTAACCCTAACCCTAAACATCACCCTCATCCTAACCCTCACACTAAACCTAACCCTAACACTAATCCTAACCCTAATCCTCATCCTAACTCTCACCCTAAACCTAACACTAACTCTCACCCAAACACTAACCCTAACCTAATCCTCACCCTCATCCTCACCCTCACCCTCAGCTTAATGCTAAGCCTAACCCTAACCCTAAGCCTAATCCAAACTCTCACCCTAATGCTAAACCTAATCCTAATCCTAGCCCTAACACTAAACCTCACCCTAATCCTCACCCTCATCCTAACCCTCACCTTAACCCTAAACCTAACACTAACCCTAACCCTAAACCTCACCCTAAACCTCACCTTAACCCTACATGTAACCCTAAACCTCATCCTCACCCTCACGCTAAACCTAACACTAACCTAATCCTCACCCTAGGACATACCCTAACCCTTATCTAACCCAAACCCTCACACTAACCCTCACTCTAACCCTAAACAAAACCCTCACCCTAAATCTAACCCTAATCCTCACCCTCAGCCTCAGCTTAAACCTAAGCCTAACACTAACCCTAACCCTAACTGTCACACTCACAGTCACCATAACCCTACTCCTAAACCTAACACCAACCCTAACCCTAACACTAAACCTAAACCTTAACCTGCACCTAACCCTCACTCTAACCCTAACCTGAACCCTATTGCTCATCCTAGCACATACCCTAACTCTAATCCTATCCCTAACCCTCACCATAACCCTCACCCGTACCCTCACTCTAAACCTAACCCTAAAGTTAACCCTCAACCTCACCCTAAAACTAATGCTAACACTAACCCTAACACTAACACTAACCCTCACACTCACCCTCACCTTATCCCTAATCCTAATCCTAACCCTTACCCTAACCCTCACGCTCACCCGAACTCTCATCCTAACCCTACACCCAACACTAACACTAACACTAACCCTCACCCTAACCCTCACCCTAACCCTAATTCTAACCCTAACCCTCACCCTCGCCTTAACCGTAACCCTAACCATAACCCTAAAACTCACACTAACCCTAACCCTAAACCTCACCCTCACCCTAAACCTCACCCTAACCCTAACCCTAAACCTCACTCTCACCCTAGCCCTCACCCTACCCCTAAACGAAACCCTCAATCTCGGCCTAAGCCTAAACCTAACCCTAAGCTTAAGCCTAACCCTAACCCTCACACTAAGCCTCATCCTAACCCTAACACTAACACTAACGCTAACTCTAACCCTAAAACTTACCCTAACCCTAACTCTAACCCTAAACCTTAATATAAACCTCACCCTAAAAAGAACCCTAACCCTCACCCTCACAGTAACCGCAACCCTATCCCTAACCCTAACAATAACACTAAAACTAAATCTAACCCTTATTGTAACCATAACCGTCACCATAAACCTAACCCTCACCCTAACACTTACCCTCACATTAACACTAATCCTAACCCTAACACTAATCCTCACTCTAACACTAACCATCATCCTAACCCTAAACCTCACCCTAACCCTAAACCTCACCCTCACCCTAGCCCTCAACCTAACCCTAAACCTCACCCTAAACCTAGACCTAATCCTAACCATCAAACTTACCCTAAACCTCACCCACATCATAACCGTAACCATAACCCCCACCCTATGCCTAAACTTAATCCTAACCCTAAACCTCACCCTAACCCTAACCCTAACCCTCAACCTCATAGTAGCCCTCACACTAATCCTAATCCTAAACCTAATCCTAACCCTCAACATAACCATAACCATAAACATAACCATAAACCTGACACTCACCCAAACCCTAAACCTCACCCTCACCCTCAGCCTAACCCTAAGCATATTCATAATCCTAACCATAACCCTCACACTCAACCTCACCCAAAACCTAATCCTAAACCTAACCCTATCCCTAACACTAACCCTAACACTAACCCTCACACTAAACCTCAACTTAACACTAACTAACCCTAAATCTCACCCTCACCCTAACACTAAACCTCACCCTCACCCTCACCCTCAGCCTATACCTAAGCCTAAACCTAACCCTAACCCTAACCCTCATACTCACCCTCACACTAATCCTAATCCTAATCCTAACCCTAAACCTAACCCTCACCCTAACACTGATCCTCACCCTAACCCTAACCCTAACACTAACCCTAACCCTAAACCTCACACTATCCCTTACTCTAACCCTAACTCTAACCCTAGAACTCACCCTCAAGCTCACCCTAATCCTAATCCTAAACATCACCATCATCCTAACCCTCACGCTAACCCTAACCCTAACACTAATCCTAACCCTAATCCTCATCCCAACTCTCACCCTAACCCTAACCCTAACTCTCACCCAAAGGCTAACCCTAACCCAAACCCAAACTCTAATCCTCACCCTCACCCTCACCTTCAGCTTAATGCTAAGCCAAACCCTAACTCTAAGTCTAACCCAAACACTCACCCTAATGCTAACCCTAATCCTAGCCCTAACTCTAAACCTCAACCTAACCCTCACCCTCATCCTAGCCCTCACACTAACACTAACCCTAACACTAACCCTAACCCTAAATCTCAATCTAAACCTCACCCTAAGCCTAAATCTAACCCTAAACCACACCCTCACCCTCACCCTAAACCTAACCCTAACCCTAAACCTCACCTAACCCTAACCCTCACACTCACCCTCACCTTCACCGTAACTCACCCTAACCCTAACAATAACACTAACCCTCACCCTAAACCTAACACTCACCCTCAACGTAATCATAAAACTAAACCAAAACCTCACCCTAAACCTTACCCTAACCTTAACCTAAACCTCACCCTAACCCTAAATCTAACCCTCACCCTCAGCCTCACCCTCACTGTAAACTTAAACATAACCATAACACTAACAATAACAATAACCGTAACCCTAAACTTACCCTCAACCTCACACTAACCCTAACCTTCACCCTAAACCTATCCCTCACCCTCACTTTAACCCTCACCATAACACTCACCTAACCCTAAACCTAACCCTATCCCTGAAACTCACCCTAACTCTAACCCTAACCCTCACCCTCAACCTAGCACTCAAGCTAGCCCTAGTCTTAAACCTAAACCTCACCCTAAACCTCACCCTAATCCTAATGCTAACCCTCACCCTAACCCTAAAACCCTAAAAATCACCCTAAACCTAACCCTCACCTTCACCCTCAAGCTCGGCCTAAGCATAAGCCTAAGCCTAAGGCTAAGCCTAACCCTGACACTCACCCTCACCCTCACCGTAACCGTAACACTAACCCTACCCCTAACCCTCACACTAACCCGCACTCTAACGCTAACCCTAACCGTAAACCTCACCCTCAGCCTTAACCTAACCCTCATCCTCACCCTCAGCTTAACACTAAGCCTAAGCCTAAGCCTAACCCTAACCCTCACACTCACACTAGCCGTCACCAAAACCCTAACCATAACACTAAACCTAACCCTAACACTCACACTATCCCTAACCCTAACCCTAAAAATAACCCTAAACCTCACCCTCACCCTAAAACTAAATCTAACTCTAAACCTCATCCTAACCCTAACCCTAACCCTCAACATCACCCTCACCCTCAACCTTACCTTAACCTTAACCTTAACCCTAACCCTAAGAATAACCATAACCCGAAACCTAAACTTAAAACTCACCCTCACCGTAACTCTAACCCTAACCCAAACCGTCACCCTAACCCTAACCCTGACCCTAACCCTAATGCTTAACCTCACCCTAAACCTAAAACTAATCCTAATCCTCACCCTAGGACATACCCTAACCCTAATCCAACCCGAACCCTCACCCTAACCCTCACTCTAACCCTAAACCAAACCCTCACCCTAAATCTAACCCTCACCCACACCCTAAGCCTCAGCCTAACCCTAAGCCTAACACTAACCCTAACCTTAACTGTCACAATCACAGTCACCGTAACCCTAATCCTAACCCTAACACTAACACTAACCCTAAATGTAACACTCATCCTAACCCTCACTCTAACCCTAACCCTAACAGTGTTGCTGGTTCTAGCACATACCGTAACGCTAATCCTATCCCTAACCTTCACCATAACCTTCACCCTAACGCTCACTCTAAACATAACCCTAAAGCTAAACCTCACCCTCACCCGAACCCTAATGCTAACCCTACCGCTAACACTAACACTAACCCTCACACTCACCCTCACCTTAACCTAATCCTAAACCTAAGCCTTACCCTAACCCTCACCCTCACCCTAACCCTCATCCTAACCCTACCCCTAACACTAACCCTAACACTAACCCTCACCCTAACCCTCACGCTAACCCTAACTCTAATCCTAACCCTCAACCTCGCCTTAACCGTAACCCTAACCATAGCCCTAAACCTCACCCTAACCCTAACCCTAAACCTCACCCTCAACCTAAACCTCACCCTAACCCTAACCCTAAACCTCACTCTCACCCTAGCCCTCACCCTAACCTTAACCTAACCCTAACCCTCACCATAAACCTAACTTTCACACTAAACCTAACCCTAACCCTCACCCTCACCCTCACCCTAACCCTAACCCTAACCCTCACCATAACCCTAACTTTCACACTAAACCTAACCCTAACCCTCACCCTCACCCTCACACTAACCCTAACCCTAACCCTCACCCTCACCCTAAACCAAACCCTAACCCTAACACTCACTCTAACCCTAAGCCTGAGCCTAATCCTCACCCTAACCCTCACACTCACCCTCAATCTAAACCTAATCCTATACCTAACCCTATCCCTAACACTAACCCTCACATTAACCATCACCCTAGTGCTCACCCTAACCCTAATCCTAACACTACACCACATCCTAACACTCACCCTAACCCTAACCCTAACCCTCAACCTAACCCTAACCCTAACCCTCACCCTCAGTCTTGGCCTAAGCCTAAGACTAACCCTAAGATTAAGCCTAACCCTAAACCTCACTCTAACCCTCACCTTAACTCTAACACTAACACTAACACTAACTCTAACCTTAAACCACACCCTCACCCTAACCCTAACTCTAACCCTAACCCTTAATATAAACCTCAACCTAAACCGAACCCTAACCCTCACCCTAACAATAACCGAAACCCTAACCCTAACCCTAACAATAACCCTAAATTTAGCCCTAACCCTCATTGTAACCATAAATGTCAACATAACCCTAAATCTCACCATAACACTTACCCTCACCCTAACACTAACCCCAACCCTAACACTAATCCTCACACTAATCCTATCCATCACTCTAACCCTAAACCTCACCCTAACCCTAAACCTCACCCTCACCCTAGCCCTCACCCTAACCCTAACACTCACCCTAAACCTAGACCTAATCCTAACCCTCAACCTTCATCATAACCTTAACCTTAACCCTCACCCTATGCCTAAACTTAATCCTAACCCTAAACCTCTCCCTAACCCTAAGACTAAACCTCACCCTCATTCTATCCCTCACCCTAATCCTAATCCTAAATCTAACACTCATAATAACTCTCACCCTAACCCTAACCCTCAACCTCACCCTCAGCCTAACCCTAAGCATATTCATAACCCTAATCATAACCCTCACACTCAACCTCACCCAAAACCTAATCCTAAACCTAAAGCTATCCCTAACCCTAACCCTCACCCTAACCCTAACCCTCACCCTAACCCTAACCCTAACACTAACCCTAACACTAACCCTCACACTAAACCTCAACATAACACTAACTCTAACCCTAAACCTCACCCTCACCCTAACGCTAACCCTCACCCTCACCCTCACCCTCAGCCTAACCCTAAGCCTAAACCTAACCCTAATCCTAACCCTCATACTCACCCTCACACTAACCCTAATCCTAATCCTAACCCTAAACATAACCCTCACCCTAACACTAACCCTCAACCTAACCCTAACCCTAACACTAACCCTAACCCTGAACCTCACCCTATCCCTTACCCTAACCCTAACTCTAACCCTAAAACTCACCCTCGCCCTCACCCTAACCCTAATCCTAAAATCACCCTCATCCTAAACCTCAACCTAAACCTAACCTTAACACTAATCCTAACCCTAATCCTCATCCTAACCCTAACACTAACTCTCACCCAAACGCTAACCCTAACCCAAAATCTAACCCTAATCCTCACCATCAACCTCACCCTCAGCTTAACGCTAAGCCTAACCCTAACCCTGAGACTAACCCAAACACTCATCCTAACACTAACCCTAATCCTAATCCTAACCCTAACTCTAAAGCTCACCTTAACTCTCACCCTCATCCTACCCCTCACCCTAACCCTAACCCTAACAATAACCCTAAACCTCACCCTAACCATCAATCTAACCCTAAATATAACCCTAAACCTCACCCTCACCCTCACCCTAAACCTAACCCTAACCCTAAACCTCACCCTAACCCTAACCCTCACACTCACCCTCACCTTCACAGTAACTCTAACCCTAATCCTAACAATAACACTAACCCTCACCCCAAACCTAACACTCACCCTCACCATAATCGTAAACCTGACCCAAACCCTCACCCTAACCCTTACTCTAACCCTAACCTAAACCTAACCCTAACCCTAAATCTAACCCTCACCCTCAGCCTCACCCTCACTGTAAACTTAAACCTAACCATAACACTAACAATAACAATAACCCTACCTTAATCTTACCCTCACCCTCACACTAACCCTAACTCTCACCCTAACCCTAACGCTCACCCTCAATGTAACACTCACCCTAACACTAAACCTAACCCTATCCCTAAACCGCACCCTAACTCTAACCCTAACCCTCACCCTCACCCTAGCACTCTCCCTAGCCCTAATCTTTTTTTTTTTGGTTTTTCTTTTCTTTTTTAATTTAATTTTATTTTATTTGAGAACATACTGTACAGAGGGGCTACAATTACATGGGCAGGATAATGCATACATTTCTTACCAAGCATTGCAGCCTCCTCCTTTGTTTACCCTTCAACTCCCTTCCCAGCCTCCCTCCTCCCCCCACCCAATTATACCCCCTCCCCCCCCCACACCGACATTGTAAACCTGGTTTTGACATGCCCTAATCTTAAACCTAAACATCACCCTAAGCCTCACCCTAACCCTAACCCTAAACCTCACCCTAACCCTAAAACTCTAACAATCACCCTAACCCTAACCCTCACCTGCACCCTCAAGCTCAGCCTAAGCATAAGTCTAGGCTTAAGGTTAACCCTAACCCTCACCCTCACCCTCAGCTTAATACTAAGCCTAAACCTAACCCTAACCCTAACCCTCACCCTCACACTAGCCCTCACCATAACCTAAATCATAACACTAAACCTAACCCTAACACTCACACTATCCCTAACCCTAACCCTAACCATAACCCTAAACCTCACCCTCACCCTAACACTAACCCTAACTCTAAACCTCATCCTAACCCTAAAACTAACCCTCAACCTCACCCTCACCCTCACCCTTACCTTAACCTTAACCCTAACCCTAAGAAGAACAATAATCCTAAACCTAAACTTAAAACTAAACCTCACCATAACTCTAACCCTAACCCAAAACTTCACCCTAACCCTAGCCCTCACCCTAAACCTAGTGCTAAACCTAACCCTCAATTTTAACCTTACTGTCACCCTCAACCTATCCCTAACCCTAACCCTAACCCTCATCCTAACCCTCAGCCTAACCATAACCTAACCATCATGCTAACCCTAACCTTCAACCTCACGCTCAGCATCAGCCGTAACCTAAGCCTAAGCCTAGGCCTAACCCTAACCCTCACCCTCACCCTAGCCCTCACCCTCACCCTAATCCTAACCCTAACCCTCATCCTAACCCTAACCCTAACACAAACAATAACCTTAACCCTAACCCTAACCCTCATTCTAACCATAAGCCTCACCCTAACCTTAACCCTCACCCTAACACTAACGCTAACCCTAACACTAACCCTCACCTTAACCCTAACCATCACCCTAACCCTAACACTCACCCTAACCCTAGCCCTAACCCTAACCCTAAACCTAACCCTCACCCTAACACTTACCCTCACCCTAACACTAACGCTTACCCTAACACTAAGCCTAACCCTAACCCTAATCCTCACCCTCACCCTAGCCCTCACCCTAAACCTAATTCTAACCCTAACCCTAATCTTAACCCTAAACCTAACCCTAACCCTAACCATCAACCTAAACCTAATCATCATCCCCACACTCACCCTCAGCCTAACCCTAAGCCTAAGCCTAAGCCTAACCCTAAACCTCACCCTCACACTCACCAAAACCCTAATCCTAAACCTAACCCCAACCCTAAACCACAACCTAACCCTCACCCTAACCCTAAGCCTAACACTAACCCTAACCCTAACCCTCACCCTAACCCTCCCCCTGAACCTAACTCTAACTCTAAACCTCACCCTCACCCTAAACCTAAACTTCACCCTCACCGTAACTCTAACCCTAACCCTAACAATAACAATAACCCTAACCCTAACCCTAACGCTCACCCTCACCGTAACCCTAACCTAAACCCAATCCCTCACCCTAACCCTAAACCTAAACCTAACCCTAAACCACACCCTAACCCTAAACCTATACCTCACCCTCAGCCTCACCCTCACTGTGAACTTAACCTTAACCTTAACACTAAAAATAACCCTAACCCTAATCCTAACCCTTACCCTCACACTAATCCTAACCCTAATCCTCACAGTAACCATAACCCTGACCCTCACCCTAACACTAAACCTAATCCTAATACTTAACCTCGCCATTATGCTAACTCTAAACCTCACCCTCACCCTTGCCCTCATCTTAACCCTAATCCTAACTCTAAACCTCATCCTAACCGTCACCCAAACCCTAACCCTAACATTCACCCTAACCCTAACCCTCACCCTCACCCTCACCCTCTGCCTAACCCTATGCCTAAGGCTAACTCTAACCCTAACCCTCACACTCGCCCTCACCCTAACCCTAATCCTAACACTAACCCTAACTCTAACACTAACCCTCACCCTAACCCTCCCCTAACCCTAAATCTAAACCTAAACCTCACCCTCAACCTAACCCTAACTCTAACCATAAACCTAAAACTAAACCTCACGCTAACCCTAACCCTAACCCTCCCCCTCTCCCTAAACCTAAAAATAACACTAACCCAAATACTAATCCTAATCCTAACTATAACTCTCACCCTAACCCTAACCGTCACCCTAACACTTACTCTCACCCTAAAACTTACCCTAATCCTAACGCTAACCCTCACACTATCCCTAACCATCACCTTAACCCTAAACCTCAACCTAACCCTATCCCTAACCCTCACCCTCACCCTAGGCCTCATCCTAACCCTACCCCTCATCCTCACCCTAAACCTCACACTAACCCTTATACTAATACTCAGTCTAACCCTCACCCTCACCTTACCCTAACCCTAATCCTCACCCTAACCCTAACCCTCACATTTACCCTTATTGTCACCCTCACCCTAAACCTCACCCTAACCCAAAACCTCATCCTAACCCTCAGCCTAACCGTAACCCTAACCATCACGCTAACCCTAACTCTCAACCTCACCCTCAGCCTCATCCTAAACCTAAGCCTAAGCTTAACCCTAACACTCACCCTCACCCTAGCCCTCACCCTAATCCTTATCCTAACCCTAACCCTCATCCTATCCCTAAACCCAACCCCAACAATAACCCTAAACCTAAACCTAACCCTCATTCTAACCATAAACCTAACCGTAACCCTAACCCTCACCCTAAAACTTACCCAAACCCTAACACTAACCCTAACCATAACACTAACCCTCACACTAACCCTAACACTCACCCTAACCCTAACACTCACCTTAACCCTAAACCTAACCCTCACCCTCACCCTAGCCCTCACCCAACCTTAACTATCATCCTCATCCTAAACCTCACACTAACCCTAAAACTAATCCTCAATCTAAACCACACCCTCACCCTAACCCTAACTCTAACCCTCACTCTAACCCTAACCCTCACATTTACCGTAATCCTCATTCTCAGCCTAACCCTCAACTTTACACTTACTATCACCCTCACGCTAACTCTCACACTAACCCTAACCCTCATCCTAACCCTCACCCTGACCATAACCTTAAGCATCAACCTAACTCTAACCCTCACACACACCCTCACCATAACATTAACCCTCACAGTAACACTAACTCTAACCGTAAACATCAGCCTCAGCCTAACCCTAAACCTAATTCTAATCCTAAACATAACCATAACCCTAACCCTTACCCTAACACTCACCCTAACCCTAACCTGAACACTAACCCTAACCCTAACCCTTACCCTAACACTCACCCTAACCCTAACCTGAACAATAACCCTAACCCTAACCCTCACCCTAACACTAACTCTAACACTAAACTTCACCCTCACCCTAATCCTAAACCTAAAGCTCACCATAACCCTAACCCTATACCTCACCCTCAAGCTAGCACCCACCATAACACTAGTACTAACCCTAACCCTCATCCTAACCCTCAACCTAACCTTAATCCTAACTCTCACCCTAACCTTAAACCTCACCCTCAACCTCACCCTCAGCCTAACACTAAGCCTAACCCTAAACCTAACCCTAACCCACATGCTCACCCTCAACCTTACCCTAATCCTAACCCTAACCCTAACTCTAATCCTAACACTCATACTAACCCTCACCCTAACCCTAACCTAACACTAACTCTAAACCGAACCCTAACTGTAACCCTCACCCTAAGCCTAAATCTAACCATAAACCTCACCCTCACCCTAACCCTAACTCTAACCCTAATCTTAACCCTGAACCTCACCCTAAACCTAACCGTAACCCGCACCCTAACTATAAATCTCACCCTAACCCTAACCCCCACCCTAACACTAACCCTAACCCTAACACTAACCCTCACACTAACCCTAAACCTCACCCTAAGCCTAAACCTCACCCTAACCCTAACACTAACCCTAACCCTCACCCTCACCCTAGCTCTCACTCTAACCCTAATTCTAACCCTTACCTTCACATAACCCTAACACTCATCCTCAACCTAAAGCTCACACTAACCCTAATCCTAATCCAAAATCTAACCCTCAGCCTCACCCTAGTCCCTAACCCACACCCTTGCCCTAACCCTCACCCTAACTGTAACACTCTCCCTTATCTTAACCATCACCCTCAGCCTAACTCTCAACTTTAACCTTACCATCACCCTCACCCTAACCCTCACCCTATCCCTAAAACTCATCCTAAATTTCAAGCTAACCGTAAACCTAACCATCACCCTAAACCTAACCCTCACCCTCACCCTCACCCTAGCCCTCAACCTAATCCTAATCCTAACCCTAACCATCATCCTAAACCTCACTCTAACCCTAACCCTAACCATCACCCTAAAACTGACCCTCACACTCACCCTCACCCTAACCCTAACCGTAATACTAACCCTAACCCTAACCCTAACCCTAACCCTAACCCTAACCCTAACCCTAACCCTAACCCTAACCCTAACCCTAACCCTAACCCTAACCCTAACCCTAACCCTAATCCTAACCCTAACCCTAACCCTAACCCTCCCCCTCCCCCTCCCCCTCCGACTAACATTAAGCCTAACCCTAACACTAACCCTAACCCTAACACTAACCCAAAATCTCACCATAACCCTAACCCTAACCCTCACCTTCACCCAAGCCAATACCCAAACCCTAAGCCTAAGCCTAACCCTCACCCTAACCTTCACTCTAACCCTAACCTCAACACTCACCCTAACTGTAAACCTCACACTAACCCTCACCTTAACCCTAAGCCTAATCCTAACCCTAACACCAAGCCTCACCCCCACCCTAAACCTCACACTAACCCTAACCCTAACAGTAACCCTAACCCTAACCCTCAACTTCACCCTAGCACTCACCCAAACCCTAACCCTCATCCTCATCCTAAACCTCACACTAAACCAAACACTAACCCTCAATCTAACCCTCACCCTCACCCTAACCCTAATCCGAACCCTCACCCTTAACATAACCCTCACCCTCAGCCTAACCCTCACCTTTACTTTTATTGTCACACTCATTCTAAACCTCACCCTAATCCTAACCCACATCCTAACCCTCACCCTAACCATAATCCTAACCATCACCCTAACCCTAATGCTCACCCTCACCTTCAGCCTCAGCCTAACCCTAAGCCTAAACCTAACCCTAAACTTCACACTCATCCTAGCCCTCAAGCCTAAACCTAATCCTAACCCTAAGTTTCATGCTAAATCTCAACCTAACCATAACCGGAATCATAATTCTAAACCTAATCCTCATCCCCACCCTCACTCTCAGCCTAACCTAAGCCTAAGCCTAACCCTAACCCTAATCCTCACACTAACCCTCACCCTAATCCTAATCCTAACCCTAACCCTAAACCTAAACCTAAACCTCAACCTAACCCTCACCCTAACCCTAACCCTAACACTAACCCTCAACCTCACCTTTGTCCTCACCCAAAACCTCACCCCCAACTTAACCCTCACCCTCACCGTAACCCGAACCCTAAATCTCACCCTAACCCTATCCCTACCCCTAACCCTAAACCTCACCCTAATCCTAACACTAACACTGCCCCTCACCCTAGCCCTCACCCTAATCCAAATTGTAACCCTAACCCTCATCCTAACCTTCATCATAATCCTAACGCTAACCCTCACTCTAACCCTAAAACTAATTCTAACCCTCAACTAAACCTTAACACTGACCCTCACCATAAACCTAAACCTAACCCTCACCCTAACCCGAAACCTAACCCGAAACCTAAACCTCACCATAACCCCAAACCTAACCCTCACCCTCAACCTTGCCCTCATCCTAACCCTTATCCTAACCCTAACCCTCATGCTAACCCTCAACCTAACCTAACCCTTACCCTATACCTAGCCCTAATCTTAAATCTCAATCTAACCATAAACCTAAACCTCACCCTAACCCTAACCCTAACCCTCACCAGCATGCTAGCCCGCACGCTAAACCTAATCCTAAACCTAACACTCATCCTAACCCTCACCCTAACCCTAACCCTAACCCTCATTCTAACCCTAACCCTCACCTTCACCCTCAGCCTAACCCTAAGCCTAACCCTAACCATAACCCTCACACTCACCCTCACACAAACCCTAATCCTAAACCTAACCCTATACCTAACACTAACCCTCACCCTAAGCCACATCCTAACCCTAACACTAACACTAACACTAACCATCACCCTAAACCTAAACCTCACCCTAACCCTAACACTAATCCTCAACTTCAACCTAGCCCTCACCCTAACCGTAACCCTCACCATAAACCTCACACTAACCCTAACACTAATCCTCAATCTAACACTAACCCTCAAGCTCACCCTAACCCTAACCCTCACATTAACATTAACTCTTACCCTAAACCTCACCCTAACACTCACCCTCACCCTCACCCTCAGCCTATCCCTAAGCCTAACCCTAACCCTAACCCTAACCCTCGCACTCACCCTCACCCTAACCCTAATCCTAATCCTAACCCTAAACTTAACCCTCACCCTAAACTTAACCCTCACCCTAACCCGAACCCTAACAGTAACCCTAACCCTAAACCTCAACCTATCCCTCACCCTAACCGTAACGGTAATGCTGAACCTCCCCCTCCCTCTCCCCCTAACCCTAACCCTAAACATCACCCTCACCTTAGCCCTCACACTAAACCTAATCCTAACCTTAACCCTCATCCTAACCCTCACCATAACCTTAAACCTAACCCCCACCCTAACCCTATCATTCACCCTTAACCTTACCCTTAGCCTAACCCTAAAACTAATCCTAAGCCACACACTCTCCCTCAACCTAACCCTAAATCTAACCCTTACCCTAACCCTAACCCTCACCATCAAACTCACCCTTAGCCTAACCCTAAGCCTAACCCTATACATAACCCTAACCCACACACTCACCCTCAACCTAACCCTAATCCTAACCCTAAACCTAACGTGAACCCTAACCCTCACCCTAACCCTAACCCTCACCCTTACCCTAAACCTAACCCGAACCCTAAACCTCAGCGTAACCCTAACCCTAAACCTCACCCTCACCCTAGCCCTCATCCTAACCCTAATCCTAACCGTAACCCTCATGATAACCCTCACCCTAACCCTAACACTAACCCTCACCCTCAACCTAGCCCTAATCCAAACCCTCAACCTAACCCTAAACCTCACCCTCAACATAACCCTAACCCTATCCCTCAACCTATCCCTAAACCTAAGCCTAACGCTAAACCTCGCCCTAACCCTAACCCTAACCCTCACCCTAACACTAGCCCTCACTCTAACCCTAATCCTAACCTTAACCCACATCTTAACCCTCAATCTAAACCTGAACCTAACCCTCACCCTAACCCTAACTCTCAAACTTAACCTCACCCTTAGCCTAACCCTAAGCCTAAACCTAAACCTAAACCTAACCCATACACTCACCCTCAACCTAACCCTAAACCTAACCCTCACCCTAACCCTAACCTTCACCCTCAACCTCACCCTTAGCCTAACCCTCAGCCTAACCCTATACATAACCCTAACCCACACACTCACCATCACCCTAACCCTAAAACTAACCCTAAATCTAACACTAACCCTCACATTCACTGTAAGGGTAACCCTAACCCAAACCCTAACAATAACCCTAACCCTAACTCTAACACTTACCCTAATCAAAATACTCACCCTAACCTAACGCTCTCCCTAAAAGTTACCCTCACCCTTACACTAACCTTAACCCTAACATTAACCCTCACATTAATCTTCACCCTCAACCAAACCCTAAACCTCACCCTAACCCTAACCCTCACCCTCACTCTAGCCCTCACAAAAATCATAATTCTAACAGTAACCCTTACCCTAACACAAACCCTTAACGCTAACCCTTACCCTTATCTTAACCCTCACCCACAGCCTAAACCTCACCTTTACGCTTACCATCAACTTCACCGTAATACTCAGCCTAACCCTAACCCTCATCCTAAACCTCACCCTAAACTTAACCCTACCCATCACACTAACCCTAAACCTCACCCTCAACCTCACACTCAGACTAAAAATAAGCCTAAGCCTAAACCTAAACCTAACCCTCAACATCACCCTAGCCTTCACCCTAACACTTATCCCAACCCTAATCCTCATCCTAACCCTCAACCTAACCCTAACCCTAACCATCACCCAAACCCTAATCCTCACACCCAACCTCACCCTCAGCCTAACCTAAGCCTAAGCCTAACCCTAAAACTAAACCTCACACTAACCGTCACCCTAACCCTAATCCTAACCCTAACCCTAAACATAACCCTTAACCTCAACCTAACCCTCACCCTATCCCTAACCCTAACACTAACCCTAACCCTAACCCTCCCACTAACACTAACTCTAACCCTAAACCTCACACGCATCCTAACCCTAACCCTCACCTCACCCTAACCGTAAGCCTAACCTCAACTGTACCATCACCCACACCCTCACTGTAACTCTAAACCTAACCCTAACAATAACACTAATCCTAACCCTAAACCTAACTCTAACACTAATCCTAGCCCTAACCTCACCCTCACTGCAAACGTAGACATAACCATAACAGTAACAATAATTGTAACCCTAACCCTCATCCTAATCCTCACGCTCACCCTAACACTCATCCTACCCCTACCCCTCACCCTAACCCTAACCCTCACCCTCACCATAACCCTAACCCTCATCCTCAACGTCACCCTCACCCTAACCCTTGTCCTCACCCTAACCCTAATCCTAACCCTTATCCTCAACCTAACACTAACCTAACCTTAAACATAACACTCACCCTAACTCTAATCTTAACACTAATCCTTAACCTAACCCTAACCCTCACCCTAACCCTCAGCTGAAACCTAAGCCTAACCCTAACCCTAAACCTCACCCTCACACTTACCCTCACCATAACCCTAACTGTAACACTAAACCTAACCCTAACACTCCCAGTAAACCTAACCGTAAACCTAACTCTAACCCTAAACCTCACCTTCACCCTAATCCTAACCCTAACCCTAAACCTAAACTTAACCCTCACCCTCACCCTCACCCTAATGCTAACCCTAACCCTCAGACTCACCCTAACCCTAACCCTAAACCTCATCCTAACCCTAAACCTAACCCTCAGCCTAATCTTCATCCTAACCCTAATCCTAACTCTAACCCACACCCTATCTTTAACCCTAAACCTAACCCTCAACCATACCCTAACCCTCAACCTCATCCTCAACCTCACCCTCACCCTCACCCTAACCCTCACCCTCACCCTCACCCTAACCATAATCATAAACCTAACCTTCACACTAAACCTATCTCTGACACTCACCCTCACCCTATGCCTAACCCTACACTAAAGCGTAATCCTAAACCTAACTCTCACTCTCACCCTCACTCTAAACTTAAACCTTACCCTAACCCTAAACCTAACCCTCACCATAACCATAACCCTAAACCTCACCATAACCGTAACACTAAGCCTAACCCTAACCCTCACTCTAAACCTACCATTAACCCTAATGCTATACCTAACTCTCACCCTCACCCTAAACCTCACTATAACCCTTACCCTAACCCTAACCCTAACCCTAAACCTCACCCTAACCCTAATCTTAACACTAACACTAAACCTCACCCTAACCCTCACCCTAACACTAAACCTAAACCTAATGCTCACCCTAACCCATAACCTAACCCTAACCCTCACCCTCACCCTAACGCTCACCCTAAAACATACCCTCATCCTAAACCTAACCCGAATCCTAACACTAACCTTCACCCTCACCTAACTAACCTGGATCCTAACCCTCACAGTAACCCTCACCCTAAATATCACGCTATCCCTAAACTTCACCTTCACCCTAAACCTCATCCTAAACCTTACCCTCACCATAACCCTAAACATAACCCTAACACTAATCCTCACCGTAACCTTAACCCTCACCGTCACCCTAACCCTCAACCTCACCTAAAACCTCACCCTAACCCTAACCGTCAACCAAACCCGAAAACTCGACCTCACCCGAAACCTACCCCTCACCCTAACCCTACCCTAACCCTCAACCTAACCCTAACTCTCACCCTAAACCTAACTCTAACCCTCACCCTAACCATAACCCTGATCCTAAACCTCACCCTAACCATAACCCTAACACTAATGCTAACCCTAAACCTCACTCTCACCCTAACCCTCACCCTTACCCTTATCCTCACACTAACCCTAACTCTAACCCTATTTCTCACATTAACCCTAACCCTCACCCTCACCCTATCCCTAATCCTAACCCTCATGCTATCCCTAACCCTAAACCTAAACCTCACCCTAAACCTAACCCTAATCCTAATGCTATCCCTAACCCTCATCCTCACCCTTACCCTCACTCTAATCCTTACCAACACCCTAACCCTTACCCTAATGCTAACCCTAATGCTATTCCTAACCCTCACCCTAACCCTAACCCTCACTCTAACCCTTACCAACACCCTAACCCTCACCATAATGCTAACCCTAACCCTAACACTAACCCTCACCCTAACCCTCACCCTAAACCTAAGCCTAACAATGAGCCTAACCTTCACCATAAACCTCACCCTAAACCTTAACCTCACCCGAACCCTAACGCTAACCCTCATTCTAACCCTAACCATAACCCTCACCCTAACCATCATGCTAACACTCACATTAATCCTAACCCTCACTCTCAGCCTCAACCTCACCCTCAGCCTAACCCTAACCCTAAAGCTAATCCAAACACTAACCCTCACCCTCACCCTCACCCTAACTCTAAACCTATCCCTAACCAAAACCCTCACCCTAATACTAACCCTATCCCTAACCCTCACCCTAAACCTTACTCTAATCCTAAAACTAACCCTCACCCTCACCATAACCTTAACCTCACCCTAACCCTCACCCTAACTCTTATCCTAACCCTAAGACTTACAATAACCCTCACCCTAAACTTATCCCTAAACCTAACCCAAAACCTAACCCTCACCCTCACACAAAACCTCACCCTCACTCTCACCCTAACCTTCACCCTCACCCTCAACCTAACCCTAACCATTACCATAAACCTCACCCTAAACCTAAAGCTGACACTCACCCTCAGCCTCACCCTAAACTTTACCCTAACCCTAACCCTAACCCTCACCCAAACCCTCACACTCACCCCCACCCTAACCCTAATCCCACCCTAACCCTATCCCTAAACCACAACCTAACCCTCACCCTAAGACTAACACTAACCCTAAACCTAACCCTCACCCTAACTGTTCTCCTAACCCTAACTCTAACCCTAAAACTCACCAGCACTCTACACATAACCCTAACCCTAAACCTCACCCTAAAACTCACTCTAACCCTCACCCTCACACTCAACATAACTCTAACCCTAACCCTAACAATAACACTAACCCTAACCCTAACCCCAACCCTAACACTAACCATAACCCTCACCCTCATCCTCACCCTCACCCCAAACTTAACTCTAACAATAACCTTAACAATAACAATAACAATAACCCTAACCCTAATCCTAACCCTAACCTTCACGGTAACCCTAAACCTAAGCCTAACCCTAACCCTAAAACTCATCCTAACTCTCACCCTAAACCTAATTCTAACCCTCACCCTAACCCTAACCCTAACCCTCACCCTCACGCTTGGCCTAAGCCTAAGCCTAAACCTAATCCGAACTCTAACCCTCACCCTAACTCTAACCCTAATCCTAACCCTAACAATGACCCTAACCCTAAACCTAACCCTCACCCTAAACATAACCCTCAACATAATCCTAACCCTAAATCTAACCCTCACCCTCACCCTCACCCTAACATTGACCCTAACCCTAACACTCACCCTTGGCGTAACCCTCAACCTAACCCTAACCCTCACCTTTATGCTTACCTTCACCCTCACCCTAATCACCCTAACACTAACCCTCATCTTAACCCTCACCCTAACCATAATCCTAAACATCACCCTAATATTAACTCTCACCTTCACCCTCAGCCTAAACCTAAGCCTAAGCCTAAACCTAAGACTAACCCTCACACTCACCCTCACCCTAACCCTAATCCTAACCCTAACCCTATCCTTAAACCTTAACCTAACCCTCAGCCTCACCCTAAGACAAACACAAACCCTAAAACTAACCCTCAAGCTAACCCTCCCACTAACCGTCACTCTACCCCTAAACTTCACACTCAACCTAACCCTAACACTTAAACTAACCCTATAACTCACCCTAACCCTAACCTGCACCCTCACCCTCACACTCACCCTCACCGTAACTCTAACCCTAACCCTAACAATAACACGGACCCTAAACCTAACCCTAATCTTAAACCTTACCCTCAGCCTCACCCTCATTGCAAACTTAACCCTAACCATGACACTAATAATAACCCTAAACCTAACCCTATCTCTAACCCAAACCCAAACCCAAACCCTAATTCTCACCCCCTCACACACACTCAACCTAACCCTAACACTAACACTAACTCTAATCCTAAACCTCACCCTCACCCTAACCCTTTGTCTAACCCTAATCCTAAACCTCAACCTAACCCTAAACCTAACCCTCACCCGCACCCTCACCCTCACTGTAAATCTAACCCTAACCCTAACAATAACACTAACTTTAACCCTAACCATCACCCTAACCCTAATACTCACGCCCACCTTCACCCTCAGCCTAACCCTAAGCCTAA
This sequence comes from Dipodomys merriami, assembly GCF_024711535.1. Lineage (NCBI taxonomy): Eukaryota > Metazoa > Chordata > Mammalia > Rodentia > Heteromyidae > Dipodomys > Dipodomys merriami. Next base: position 2,086,384 of record NW_027206257.1, read on the forward strand.
GCCTAACCCTAAACCTAACACTCACACTCACCCTCACCCTAACCCTAATCCTAACCCTATCCCTAAACCTCAACCTAACACTCACCCTCACCCTAATGCTAACACTAAACCTAACCCTAACCCTCCCCCTAACCCTGCCCCTAACCTTAAATCTAATCTGAAACCTCACCAGCACCCTAACCCTTACCCTAACCCTAACCCTAAACCTCACCCTAACCCTCAACCTCACCCTCACTCTCACCCTCACCGTAACTCTAACCCTAACCCTAACAATAACACTAACCCTAACCCTAATCCTAACATTAACCATAACCCTCACCCTCAGCCTCACCCTCACCGCAAACTTAACCCTAACCAAAACAATAACAATAACCCTCACCCTAACCCTCAATGTAACCCTAACCCTAAACCTAAACCTAACCCTAAAATTAACCCCAACCATAATCCTCACCCTCACCCTCACCCCAACCCAAACCATAAACTTAATCCTCACCCTAACCCTAACCTAATCCTAAACCTAACCCTAACGCTAAACATAAACCTCACCCTAACCCTAACCCTAACCCTAAACCTCATCCTAACCCTCACCCTAAATCTAACCCTAACCCTAACCCTAACCCTAACCCTAACCCTCACCCTCACCCTCAGCTTAACCCTAAGCCAAAGCCTAAATCGAACTCTAACTCTCAACATAACCCTCACACTAACCCTATCCCTAACACTAAACCTAACTAACCCTACACCTAACCCTCACCCTAAGCCTAACTCTAACACTAAGCCTAATCCTAAACCTCACCGTAAACCTAACACTAACCCTCACCCTCACCGTAAATATAACCCTAACAATAACTCTAACCCTAAACCTAACCCTCACCCTAAATATAAACCTCAACATAACCCTAACCCTCAATCTAACCCTAACCCTCACCCTAACCCTAACCCTCACCTTTACACTTACCTTCACCCTTACCAAAACCTCACCCTAACCCTAACCCTCATCCTAACCCTCACCCTAACCATAACCCTAACCATCAACCTAACCCTAATCCTCACCCTCACCCTCAGCCTCAACCTAACTCTAATCCTAAGCCTAAACCTAACCCTGACCCTCACCGTCACCTTTCTCCCACACCGTAACCCTAATCCTAAACCAAACCCTCATCCTATCCCTCAACGTAACCTTAACCCTAACTATCACTCTAAACATAAACCTCATCCCCACCCTCACCATCAGCCTAACCCGAAGCCTAAGCCTAAACCTAAAACTAACACTAACCCTAACTCTAACCCTAAACCACACCCTCACCCTAACTCTAACCCTAAACCTAAACCTCACCCTAACCCTAACCCTATACCTCACCTTCACCGTAACCGTATCCCTAACCCTAACACTAAAAATAACCCTAACACTAACCCTCACCCTAAACATAACCCTCAACATAACCCTATCCCTCAATCTAACACTCACCCTCACCCTAACCCTAACCCTAACCCTCACCCTAAACCTCACCCAAACACTAACCCTCACCTTTCCGTAACCCTCACCCTAAACCTAACCCTCACCTTCAAACTTATCGTCACCCTCACCCTAACACTCACCCTAACCCTCACCCTCATCCTAACCGTCACCCTAACCTTAACCCTAACCATCAGCCTAACCCTAACACTCACCCTCAGCGTCAGCCTCAACCTAAACCTAATCCTAAGCTTAACCCTAACCCTAACATTCACCCTCATCTTAGCCCTCACCGTAACCCTAATGCTAACCCTAACCCTCATCCTAACCCTCAATGTAACCTTAACCCTAACCATCACTCTAAACCTAATCCTCATCCCCACCCTCAGCATCAACCTAACCCTAAGCCTAAGCCTATTCCTAACCCTAACACTAACCCTCACTGTAACCCTAACCCTAACCCTAACCCTAATCCTCACCCTCACCCTAAACCAAAACCTAACCCTAAACATAACCCTAACCCTAACCCTAACCCTAACCGTAACCCTCACACTCACTCTCAACCTAACACTAATCCTAAACCTAACCCTATCCCTAAACCTAACACTCACACTAACTGGCACCACAGCTCTTACCCTAAACCTAATCCTAACCCTAACCCTCATCCTAACCCTCAAACTAACCCTAAACCTAACACTCACCCTAACCCTAAACCTCACCCTCAACCTCAAACTCAGACTAAAACTAAGCCCAACCCTAAACCTAATCCTCACATTAACAATAACTCTAAAACTAACCCTAAAACTAAACCTAACCCTAACACTAACCCTAACCATAATCCTCACCCTCACCCTCACCCTAACCCAAACCCTAACCCTAACCCTCACCCTAACTCTAACCCTAAATCTTACCCTAATCCAAACCCTAAACCTCACCCTAAGCCTAACCCTAAACCTCACCCTCACCCTCACCCTCAAAGTAAACCTAAACCTAACAATAACAATAACCCTAACACTAAACCCTAACCCTCAGCCTAACTATAACCCTCACCCTAACCCTAACCCTCACCCTAATATTTACCCTCATCCTAACACTAACCCTAACCCTAACCCTCACCCTCACCCTAGCCCTCACCCTAACACTAACCCTAACCCTAACCCTAATCCTCACCCTCACCCTCACCCTAAACCAAACCCTAACCCTAACCCTAACCCTCATCATAAACCTCACCCTAACCCTAATTCTCCCACTCACCGTAACACTAACCCTCACACCCACTCTCTCACTCAGCCTAACCCTTAGCCGTAGCCTAAAACCTAACCCTAACCCTCACACTAACCCTCACCCTAAGCCTAATGCTAACCCTAATTCTATCCTTAAACCTCAACCTAAACCTCACCCACACCCTAAGTCTAACACTAACCCTAAACCTAACCCTCACCCTCAACATAACCCTATCCCTAAACCTCACCCTAAACATCCCCCTAACCCTCACCCTCACCCTAACCCTAACCCTCACCCTCACGCTGGGCCTAAGCCTATTCCTAAGCCTAAACCTAACCCAAAGTCTAAACCTCACCCTAACCCGCACCCTAAACCTAACCCTAACAATCACCCTAACTCTAACCCTAAACCTCACCCTCACCCTAAGCCTAACTCAAACCCTAACCCTAAACCTAAAACTCACCCTAACCCTAACCCTAACCTTCACCCTCACCCTCACCGTAACTGTAACCCTAAACTTAACTAACCCTAACCATAAACCTAACCCTCACCCTAACCATAACACTCAACATAACCCTAACACTCAATCAAAGCCTCACCCTCACCCTAAACCTAACCCTAATCCTCACACTAATCCTAACCCTCACCCTTATTGTAACCCTCACCCTAACCCTAACCCTCATCCTAACCCTCACCCTAACCCTAACCCTAACCATCATGCTAACCCTAACCCTCATCCTCACCCTCAGCCTCAGCCTAACCCTAATCCTAAGCCTAACCCTAACCCTAACACTAACCCTCACCCTAAACCAAACCCTAACCCTAACCCTAAACCTAACCCTCATCCTAACCCTAACCCTAATCCAAATCCTCACCCTAACTGTAACACTAACCCTCACCCCCCACTCACCCTCAGCCTAACCCTAAGCCTAAGACTAACCCTAAACCTATCCCTAAACCCCAACCTAACCTAAACCTCACCCTAAGTCTAACACTAACCCTAAACCTAACCCTCACCCTAACCCTCCCACTATCCCTTACTCTAACCCTAATCCTCAACCTCAACCTCAACCTAACCCTAAACCTAATTAAACCCCACCCTAAATCTAACACCCACCATCACCCTCACCCTCACTGTAACTCTAAACCTAACCCTAACCATAACACTAACCCTAACCCTATCCCTAAACCTAACCCTAACCATAAACCATCCTCAGCTTCACCCTCACCGCAAACTTAACCCTAACCATAGCACTAACAATAACCCTAACCCTAACCCTAACCCTAACTCTAATCCTAACCCTAAACCGAACCCTAATCCTCACCCCCACCTTCATCCTCAGCCTAATGCTAAGCCTAAACCTAACACTAACCCTAACTCTAACCCTAAACCTCACCCTCTCCCTTACCCTAACTCTAACCCTAACCCTAAACCTCACCCTAACTATAACCCTAACCCTCACCCTCACCCTCACACTCAACATAACACTAAAGCTAACAATAACAATAATCCTAACCCTCTCCCTAACCCTCACCCTAACTCTTACCCTCACACGAACCCTAAATCTCAGCCTAACCCTCCTCCTATCTCTAACCCTAACCCTACCCCTCACCCTAACCTTAACACTAACCATAAACCTAACCCTCATATTAACCCTAACCCTCACCCTCACCCTCAACCTCACCCTCAGCCTAACCTTATCCCTAACCCTAATTTAAACCCTAACCCTCACCCTCAACCGCAACTTAGCTCTAAAACTAACCCTAACCAAAACCCTCACCCTAATCCTAACCCTATCCCTAACCCTCATGCTAACCCTAAACCTAATCCTAAACCTAACCCTCAACATCATCATAAACCTTATGCTCACTCTAACCCTAACCCTAACCCTCAGCCTAACCCTCCTCCTAAACCTAACCCTAACCCTAACCCTCACCCTAACATTAAACCTAACCCTAAATGTCACCCAAACCCTAACCCTCACCCTCACCCTCAACCTCACCCTCAACCTCACCCTAACCTTCACCCTCACCCTCACCCTAACCATAACCATAACCCTAACCCTCACCCTAAACCTACCTCTGACATTCACCATCACCGTCACCCTAAGCCTAACACTATACCTAAGCCTAATCCTACACCTAACCCTCACCCTTACCCTCACCCTAAACCTAAAGCTTACCCTAACCATAATCCTAGCCCTCACCTAATCCTAACCCTAACCCTAACCCTAACCCTCACCCTCACATTAACCCTATCTCTAATGCTAGCCCTAACACTCACCCTCAACATAACCCTAAACTTAAGCCTCACCCTAAACGTAACCTTAACCCTAATACTATATGTAACCCTCACTCTCACCCTAAACCGCACTGTAACCCTTACCATAACCCTAACCCTCACCCTAACCCTAACCCTAACACTAACACTAAACCTCAACCTAACCCTCACCCTACCCCTAAACCTAAACCTAACCCTCAAGCTAACGCTCAACCTAACCCTCAACCTAAACCTAAACCACAACCTCACCCTAACCCTCACCCTAAAACTTACACTCACCCTAACCCTAACAATAACACTCACCCTAATCCTCACAGTAACCCTAAGCCTGAACATCACCCTAACCATCACTGTCACCTTAACCCTCACCCGAACCCGAACCATCACTCTCACTCTAAAACTCAACCTCTCCTGAACCCGAACCCTCACCTTAACCATACCCTAAACCTCACCCTAGCCCTAACCTTCACCCTAATCCGAACTATAAACCTCACCCTCATACTAACCCAAACCCTCACCTTAAACCCAACCCTAACCCTCACCCTAACACTAAAGCTAACCCTAACTCTCACTCCCACCCTAAACCTCACCCTAACCCTTATCCTCACACTAACCATAACCCTAACACTAATCCTCACATTAATGCTAACCCTCATCCTAACCCTAATCCTACCCCTCACCCTAACCCTCAACATAACCCTAACCCTAACACTCACCCTCACCCTCACCCTAACTGTAACTCTAAACTTAACCCTCACCCTCGCTCTCACACTAATCCTAACCCTAAAACCCTAACCATAAAAATAACACTAACCCTAAACCTAAACCTCACCCTCACCCTCACCCTAACCATAACCCTAACCCTATCCCTCACCCTCAACCTCACCCTCAACCTCACCCTGACCCTCAACCTCACCCTCACACTACCCCTAACCCTCACCCTAACCCTAACCCTAAGCCTCAGCCTCACCCTCAGCCTAACCCTTACACTAACCCTAATCCTAACCCTAACCCTTACCCTCACCCTAAACCTAACCTTAACCATAACCCTTATCGTCACCCTCACACTGACACTCACAGTCAACCTAACCCTCATGCTCAAGCTCTCCCTCACCCTAACCCTCACCGTCAATCTAAGAATCACCCTAAGCCTAACCCTCACCCTCAGCCTAACCCTTACACTAACCCTAATCCTAACCCTAAACCTTACCCTCACCCTAAACCTAACCTTAAACATAACCCTCATCATCACCCTCACACTCACACTCACACTCAACCTAACCCTCATGCTCAAGCTCACCCTCACCTTAACCCTCACCGTCACCCTAAAAATCACCCTCACCCTAACCCTAACCCTTACCCTAACCCTAAGCCTAACCCTAACCATCACCTAACACTATCCCTAAGCCTCACCCTCACCCTAAAGCTAACCCTAACCCTAAGCCTAAACCTAACCCTTACCCTAACCCTAACCCTAACCCTTAAACTAAAACTAACCCTAACCTTCACCCTAACCCTAATGCTAACCCTAACCCTCAACCTCACCCTAATCCTCACCCTAACCCTTATCCTCACACTAACCCTAACCCCCAGACTCACCCTCATCCTAACAGTAACCCTAAACCTAACCCTCAACCTAATCCTAACTCTTACCCTAACCATAAACCTAAACCTAATCCTCACCCTAACTGTAACCCTAACCCTAAAACTCACCCTCACCCTCACCCTAACCCTAATCCTCACCCTCACCCTAACCCTAACCATAAACCTAATACTCACCCTAAACCTAACCCTTACCCTAACCCTAACCCTATCCCTCAACCTAAACCTCACATTCACCCTAACCCTAACACTTACCCTAAACCTAACCCTAACCCTAACCTTAACCCTAACCCTATCCCTAACCCTAAACCTCACCCTAACTTTTATCCTCATACTAAACCTAACTCTAACCGTAACCCTAACCCTCACACAAACCCTAACCCTCTCCCTAACCCTAACCCTACCCCTCACCATAACCCTCACCCTAACCCTAACCGTCACCCTAAACCATAACCTAAATCTCACCCTCACAATAACCCTCACCTTAACACTAACTCTCACCCTAAACCAAACCCTAACCCACACCCTAAATTTTACCCTCACCCTCACCCTCACCCTCAACCTAAACTTCACACTAACCCTAACCCTAACCCTCACCCTAAACCTAACCATAACCTTAAGCCACACCCTAACCCTCAACCTAACCCTAACGCTAACCCTCACCCTCTCCCTAATTCTTAACCTCACCCTAACCCTATCCCTTAACCTTACCCTAACCCTCACCCTAATCCTAACATTCAGCCTAACACTAACCCTATCCCTTACCCTAACCCTCATCCTAACCCTAATCCTAACCCTAACCCTCACCCTAAAACAAATCCTAACCCTATCCCTAACCCTCAACAACACTCTAACCCTCACCCTCACCCTATCCCTAACCCTAAACATAATCCTAACCTTCACCCTCACCCTCACCCTCACTGTAACTCTAACCCGCACCCTATTCCTAATCCTCACCCTCACCCTAACCCTAACCCTCACCCTCACCCTAACCCTAACCCTAACACTCAACCCTCACCAAAAATCTCACCCTAACACTAACCCTAACCCTCATCCTCTTCCTAGCGCACAACCTAAATCTAACTCTAACCCTAACCCTAACCCTAAACCTCACCTTCACCCTCACCCTCACCCTCAACCTTAGCCTAATCCTAACCCTAACGCTAATCCTAAACCTAACCCTCACACTCACACTCACTCTAACCCTAACCCTAAACCTCACACTCACCCTAAGGCTAACCCTAACCCTCACACTCACCCACAACCTAACCATTAATCTCACCCTAACCCTAACCCTAACCCTAACCCTCACCCAACCCTAAAACTACCCCTCAGCCTAACCCTAACCCTCACCCTCACCCCAACACTGATGCTAACACAAATGCTCATTCGCAACCTAAGCCTCAGCCTAACCCTAACCCTGACCCTAACCATTACCTTACCCCCACCCTCACTCTCACCCTAACCCTAACCCTTACCCTCACCATAACCCTATCCCTCACCCTTAACCTAACCCTCACACTAACCCTTATGCTCACCCTAACCCTCACCCAAACCTAACCAGAACCTTAACCCCCAACTTAACCTTCACCCTAACCCTAACTCTAACCCTAACCCTCAGTCTCAACCTAACACTCATCCTAACACTTATCCTCAAACTAACCCTAACCCTAACCGTAACTCTCACAGTAAGCCTAACCCTCTTCCTAACCCTAAGCTTAACCCTCACCCTAACCCTAACTCTAACCCTAACCCTCACCCTGACCCTAATCCACACCCTAAACCTAATCCTAACCCTTCCCTAACCGAAAACTTCACCCTCACCCTACCCTCAGACTAACGCTTACCCTAAACCTAATCCTAACAATAACTCTTATTCTCACCCTAAACCTAACCCTAACCCTCACTGTCACCCTCCAACTCACCCTCACCCTAACTCCCACGCTCAACCTCACCCTCACCCTAAACCTGAACATCATCCTAAACATCACCCTAACACTAACTCTAACGCTAACCCTAACCATACCCTAACCCTAAACTTAACCCTAACCCTCACCCTAACCCTAACCCTAAGCCTAACCCTGACCCTAACCCTAACCATAACCCTAACCCTAAGCCTAACACTAACCCTTACCCTAAACCTAAACCTTACCCTAACCCTAACACTAACCCTAACCCTCACCCTAAACCTTATGCTAATCCTAACCCTCACCCTCACCCTAATCCTCACCATAACCCTTATCCTCACACTAACCCTAACCGTAACCCTCAGCATCACCCTCACCCTAAACCTAAAACTAATCCTCACCCTAAACCTAACCCTTACCGTAACCCTAACCCTAACCCTCACCCTCACCCTCACCCTCACACTAACCCTAACCCTAAACCTAACCCTCACCCTAAACCTAACCCTTACCCTATCCCTAAACCTACCCCTCAACCTAACCCTCACCCTCGTCCTAATCCTAAGCCTATCCCTCACTCTGAACATAACCCTAACCCTAACCCTCACCCTATCCCTAAACCTAACCCTCACCCTAACCCTAACCCTAACCCTTACCCTAAACATAAACCTAATCCTAAACCTAACCCTAACCCTAACCCTCACCCTCACCCTCACCCTCATCCTAAACCTAACCCTAACTCTCAACCTAACCCTAACCCGAATCCTAACCTTAACCCTCACCATCACCATCACCCTCACCCTAACCCTCAACCTCACACTCACCTTCACCCTAACCCTCAAACTAACCCGAACCTTCACCCTAACCATAACCCTCTTCCTAAACCTAACCCTACCCCTCACCCTAACACTCACCCTAAACCTATCCCTCACCCTAACCCCAATCCTAAAACTCACTCTCACCCTAACCCTCATCGTCACCCTAACCCTCACCCTAAACCTAAACCTGACCCACACCCGAACCCTCAACCTCACCCGAACTCTCACGCTCACCCGAACCCTCATGCTCTCCCTCACCCTCACCCTCACCCTAACCCTCACCCTCAACCTAACACTCAACCTAAACCTCATCCTCACCCTAATCCTCACCCTAACCCTAACCGTAACCCTTACCTAACCAAAACCCTCAACCTCACCCTCACACTCACCTTAACACTCACCCTCACCAAAGCCCTCACCCTAAACCTAAACCTCACCCTAACCCTCAGCCTAAACCTTAGCCTCAACCTAACCCTAACCCTAACCCTCACCGTAACCCTACAACTCACCCTAACCCTCACCCTAACCCTAACCTTAAAGCTCACCCTAACCCTCACCCTCCTTCTCACCCTCACCCTAATTCTCACCCTAACCCTGATCCTCACACTAACCCTAACCCTAATCCTAACCATAAGCCTCACCCTCACTCTCACCCTAACCCTAACCATAATTCTAACCCTAATCCTAACCCTAACCCTTATGCTCACCCTCACCCTAATTCTAACCCAAACCCTAACCCTCATCCTCACTCTCACCTAATTCTAACCCTAACCCTAATCTTAAGTCTAACCCTCACCATCACCCTCATCCTAAATCTAAGCCTAACCCTAACCCTAACACAGATCCTCAACCTCACACTAACCCTAACCCACATGCTCACCCTAACCCTAACCCTAACACTCAACTCTCACCCTAAACCTCACCCTAAAACTAACGCTAACCCTAACCCTCACCCTCATCCTACCGCTCAACCTAACCCTAACTCTACCCCTAACCCTAACCCTAAACCTCACCTTCACCCTCACCCTCACCCTCAACCTCAGCCTAATCCTAACCCTAACCCTAATACTAACCCTAAATCTAATCCTAACTTTGCCTCTACCCCTAACCCTAGACCTCACCCTCACTCATAACCTCAACCTCAGCCTAACCCTAAACCTAACCCTAATCCTAAACCTAACCCTCACACTCACACTCACCCTAACCCTAAACCTAACCCTCATCGTCACCCTAAGTCTAGCCTTAACCCTCACCCTCACCCACACCCTAACCCTTAACCTCACCCTAACCCTAACCCTAACCCTAACCCTCACCCAAACCCTAAAACTACCCCTCAGCCTAACACTAACCCTCAACCCAACCCTGATGCTAACACAAATGCTCATTCTCAACCTAAGCCTCAGCCTAAACCTTACCCTCACCATAACCCTATCCCTCACCCTCTCCCTAACCGTCACCCTACTCCTTCTCACCTAACCCTCACCCTAACCCAAACCCTAAACCTAACCTTCACGCTAACCTTCACCCTAACCCTCACCCTAACCCTAAAACTAACCCTCACCCTAACACTCACCCTAATCCTCAACCTAACCTTAACCCTCACCCTCACCCTAACTGTCATCCTAACACTTACGCTCCCCCTAAACCTAACCGTTACCCTAACACTAACCATCACCCTAACCCTAACCCTCACCCGAACCCTCACTCTCACCTTCACCCTCAACCTAAACATCACCCTAACCCTCACCCTAACCCTAAACCTCACCCTAACCCTAAACCTAACCCTCACCTTAAACCTCACCCCCACACTAATCCTCACGCTAAACCTAACTCTAGACCTATCCTAAACAAAAACATCACCCTCACCCTAGCCCTCACCCTAAATCTAACCCTAAACTTAACCCTCACCTTCATCCTCACCCTCAGCCTCACCTTCAGCCTCACCCTAACACTAAACCTAATCCAAACCCTAACCCTGACCCTCACCCTCACTCTAACCCTAACCTTAACCTGCACCCTAACCCTAAACTTAACACTCAACCTAACCCTAACCCTAACCCTAATGCAAACCCTAAACCTCACCCTCACCCTAACCCTGACCCTAACCCTAACCCTTACCCTCACCCTCACTCTCACCGTAACCCTAACCCTTACCCTCATCCTAAACCTCACCAAACCCTAACCCGAAACCTAACCCTCACCCTAACCCCCACTCTAACCTTCAAACTAACTCTAACGCTAACCGTAACAACCCTAACAATCAGTCTCAACCTAACACTCACCCTAACCCTTATCCTCACACTAACCCTAAACCTAACCGGAACACTCACACTAAGCCTAACCCTCATCCTAAATTTAACCTTAACTCTCACCCTAACCCTCACCCTAACCCTAACCCTAAACCTCAACCTAACACTAACCCTCACCCTCATCCTAATCCTCACCCTAAACCTAATCCTAACACTTACCAAACCTCACCCTCACCCTCAGCCTAACCCTTTCCCTAACCCTAATCCTAACCATAAATCTTACCCTCACCCTAAATCTAACCCTCACTGTCACCCTCCCACTCACCCTCACCCTCACCCTAACCCTCAAGCTCAACCCCAACATCACCCTAACCCTCACCGTCACCCTAAACATCACCCTAACCCTAAACCTCATGCTAACCTTAACCTTACCCTAACCCTAAACTTAACCCTAACCCTCACCCTAACCCTAACCCTAACCCTAACACTCAACCTAACACTAACCCTAACCCTAACCCTAACCCTTACCTAACCCTAATCCTTACTCTAACCCTAACCCTAACCCTCACCCTAAACCTTATGCTAACCCTAACCCTCACACTCACCTTAATCCTCACCCTAACCCTTATCCTCAAACTAACCCTAACCCTATCCCTCAGCATCACCCTCACCCTAACCCTAAACATCACCAACACCCTAACATTCACACTCACCCGAACCCGAATCCTCTTCCTCACACTAACCCTAACCCTAACCCTCACCTCAACCCTAACCCTCACCCTAAACCTAACTTTAACTCTCACCCTCACCCTCACCCTCAACCTCACCTGAATCCTCACCCACACCCTAACCCTCAGCCTCAACTAACCTCACCCTAAACGTCACTCTCACCCTAATCCTCACCCAAACCATAACCCTAAACATTACCTAACCGAAACCCTCACCTTCACCCTCACACTCACGCTCACCCTCACCCTAACACTTAACCTCACCCTAAACCTGACCCTAACCATAACCCTCACCCTCACCCTAATCCTCACCCTAACCCTAACCCTAACCCTTACATAACCGAAACCCTCACATTCACACTCACCCTAACCCTCACTTTCAACCTCACCCTAACCCTAACCCTAACCCTCACCCTCACCCTAACCCTTACCCTAACCCTAATCCTAACTCTAACCCTAAACTTCACCCTAACTCTAACCCTTACACTAACCCTAACCCTAAGCCTAAACCTCACCCTCACCCTAACACTTACCCTAACCCTAACCCTCACCATAACCCTAACCCTTACCCTATACCTAACCCTCAGCCTCAAACTAACCCTAACTCTTACACTATACCTAACCCTCAGCCTCAAACTAACCCTAACCCTTACCCTATACCTAACCCTCAGCCTCAACCTAACCCTAACCCTCACCGTAACTCTAACTCTCACCCTAACCCTGAGCCTCACCCTAACCCTCACCCTCACCCTAATCCTCACCCTAACCCTAAACATAACCCTTACCTAACCAAAACCCTCAACCTCACCCGCACACTCACCCTAAAACTCACCCGCACCGTAGCCCTCACCATAAACCTAAACTTCATCCTAACTCTAAGCCTAAGCCTCACTCTCACCCTCACCGTAACACTCACCATAACCCTAACCCTAATCTTAAACATAAACCTCACGCTCACCCTCACCCTAATTCTATCCCAAACCCTAACCCTCACCCTCAATCTCACCTTACTCTAACCCTAACCCTAATCTTAATTCTAATGCTCACCCTCACCCTCACCCTAAATCTAACCCTAACCCTTACCCAGACCCTAACCCTCACACTAACCCTAATCCTCAACCTATCCCTAACCGTAAACCTAACCCTCACCAAAACCCTCACCCTCAAACTAACCCTAATGCTAACCCGAACCCAAACCCTCACAATAACCCTCACCCTAACCCTTACCCTCACCCTAACCCTAACACTCACCCTAAAATAACTCTCACTGTAATCCTTACCCTCACCCTTACCCTAACCGAAACATTAAACCTAAACCTCACTCTAACCCTCAACATAACTGTTACCCTCACTATCAACCTCAACCTGAACCTAATCCTAATCCTAACTCTCACCCTAACCCTAACCCTCACTGTAACGCTAAACCTAACCCTAGCCCTCAGCCTTACCCTCACCCTAAACCTAACCGTAACCCTAATCCAAACTGTATCCCTAAGCATAACCATAACACTCACCCTAACCCTCACCCTCCCAGTAACCCTAATGCTAACATTATTCCACAACCTCACCCTAAACCTCGCCCTAACCCTTACCCTCACTCTAAACCTCATCCTCACCCTAACCCTAACCCTATCCCTAATACTAACATTAGCCCTCACCCTCACCCTAACCCTAATCCTAAGTCTAATCCTAAACCTCAACCTCTCCATAACCCTCACATTAACCCTAACCCTCACCCTCAACCTCACCCTAACCCTAACCCTAACATTAACCCACTCCCTAACCCTCACCCTAACACTAACCCTAACCCTACCCCTCAGCCTAACTGTCACTCTAAACCTAACCCTAACCTTAATCTTCACCCTATCCCTAAACCTAACTCTAACCCTCACCCTAACCCTCACACTCACCATACCCCTAATGCTAACATTAACCCTCAGCCTCACCCTAATCCTCGCCCTAACCCTTACGCTCACTTTAATATTATCCATCACCATCAACCTAACCCTAACCTAACCCTTACTGTCACCCTAACCCTCACTCTAACCCTAACCCTAACACTAACACTAAACCTCACCCTAACCGGCACCCTAACCCTAAGCCTAAGCCTAACCTTCACTCTAACCCTAACCCTAACACTAACACTAAACCTCACCTTAACCAGCACCCTAACCCTAAGCCTAAGCCTAACCCTCACTCTCACCCTAACCCTTACCCTTACCGAACCCTAAACCTAAACCTCAGCCTAACCCTCATCCTAACCCTAAACCTAACCCTAACCCTCACACTAAACCTAACCCTCACCCTATCCCTAACCCTTCACCGCAGCCTAAGACTGACCCTAACCCTAACCCTAACCCTAAACCTAATCCTCTCCCTATCCCTATCCCTAACCCTAACCCACACACTCACCCTAGCCCTCACCCTAACCTCATCCTAACATTATCCCTAAACTTACACCTCACCCTCATCCTAACCCTCACCCTTACCCTTACCCCTAACCTAATCAAATCCCTGACCCTAACCTTAACCCTAAAACTCACACTAACCCTAACCCTCACCCTAACCCTAACCCTACCCCACAGCCTATCCCTCATCCTAACACTAACCCTAATCCTATCCCTCAACCTAACCCCAACCCTAACATTAACCCGAACCCTCACCCAAAACCTAACCCTCACCCTCACCCTCACCCTCACACTCACCCTCAGCCTAATCCTAACACTAACCCTAATCCTAAACCTAACCCTCACCCACAGCCTCACCCTAACTCTAAACCCAACCCTAACCATAAACCTCTCCCTTCACCCAAACCCTCACCCGAACCCTCACTCTCACCCTACGGCTCACCCTCACCTTAACCCTAACCCTAACCCTCAAACTAACCCTAAACCTCACCCTCACCCTCAAACTCACGATAACAATAAGCCTCAATGTTACCCTAAACCTCACCCTAACCCTTAACCTTACACTAACCCTAACCCTCACACTAAACCTAAGCCTCACCCTCACCCTTACCATAACCTTACCCACACCCTAACCCTCAATCTAAACGTAACGCTAACCCTCACCCTACCCCTACCCCTAACCCTAACCCTCACCCTAACCCTAACCCTCACCCTCACCGTCAAACTCACACTAACCCTAACCCTCACACTAAACCTAACACTCACCCTCACCCTTACCTTAACCCTACCCCTCACCCTACCACTCACCCTCAACCTAGTCCTCACCCCTACCCTAATCCTAACCCTGATCCTAACACTCACCCTAAAGCTAACACTAAACCTAAACCTCACCCTCACCCTAACCCACACCATCACCCTAACCCTCACCAAACATGAACCCTCACCTCCACCTAACCCTCACTCTCACCCTAACCATAAACTTAAGCCTAATCCTCTCCCTAACCCTCAACCTCACCCTCACCTTAAGCCTAACCCTAACCCTAATCCTAAAACTAACCCTCACCCTCACCCTAACCCTAACCCTAACCCTAATCCTAAACCGAACCCTCACCTTCACCCTAAACCTACCTCTAAACATCACCCTCACACTCACCCTTAACCTATCCCCAACCCTAAGCCTTAGCCTAACCCTAACCCTCACCCTAACCCTAACCATAACCCTCACCCTCACCCTCACCCTAACCCTAACAATAACCCTATCCCTCACACTAACCCTTATCCTCACACTTACCCTAAACCTAAACCTAAACCTCACACTAACCCTAAACCTCACCCCAACCCTGACCCTACCCCTCACCCTAAACCTCACCCTAATCCAAACCCTAACCCTAACCCACACCCTAAACCTAACTGTAAACCTGACACTCATGCTAACCCTCATCCACACCCTAATCCTCACTCTCACCCTCACCCTCACCCTCACCCTAACCCTCACCCTAAACATCACCCTAAACCTAACCCTCACTCTAACCCTAATCATAAACCTCAACCTCACCCTCACCCTCAGCCTAACCCTAGTCCTTAACCTAATCATAATACTCACCCTCACCCTAACTCTCACCCTAACCCTTACCCGATCCTTCACCTAACCCTAACCCTAATCCACACAATAACCCGATCCCTCACCCTAACCATAAAACTAACCTTATCCCTTACCCTCACCCTAATCCTAATCCTAACAGTAACCCTAACCATAAAACTAACCTTATCCCTTACCCTCACCCTAATCCTAATCCTAACCCTAACCCTAAAGCTAGTCCCCACACTAACTCTAACCCTCATCCACAACTTAACCCGAACCCTCACCCGAACCCGAACCCTAACCCTAACCCTAAACCTAACCCTAACACTCCCACTAAACCTAACCCTAACCCTAACTGTAACCCTACCCATCAGCCTAAACCTCAGCCTAACACTAACCCTAACCCTAATCCTAAACCTAATCCTCACACTCACACTCACCCTATCCCTAACCCTAACATTAACCCTCGCCCTAAGGCTAACACTAACCCTCACCCTCACCCTCACCCAAACCCTTAACCTCACCTTAACCCTAACCCTATCCCTCACCCTAACTCTAAAACTACCCCTCAAACTAACACTAAAACTAACCCTCAACCCAACCATAATGCTAACACAAAAGCTCACTCTCAACCTAACCCTTAGATTAACCTTTACCCTCAACATAACCCTATCCCTCACCCTCTCCTTAACCCTCACCCTACCCCGTCCCCTCCACCTAAACCTCACCCTACCCCAAACCCTAACCCTAACCCTAAACTTCACCCTAACCCTCACCCTAACCCTAAACCTAACCCTCACCCTAACCCTCACCCTATCCCTAAACCTAACCCTAACCCTGACCCTCACCCTAGCTGTCATCCTAACTCTTACCCTCACCCTAACCCTAAACCTAACCCTCAACATAAACCTAAAACTAGCCCTCAGCCTAACCCTAACCCTAACCCTCAACCCAACCCTGATGCTAACACAAATGCTCACTCTCAACCTAACATTTAGATTAAACCTTACCCTCAGCATAACCCTATCCCTCACCCTCTCCTTAACCCTCAACCTACCCCTTCCCCTACCCCTAACCCTTACCCTACCCCAAACCCTAACCCTAACCCTAACCTTCACCCTAACCCTCACCCTAACCCTTACCCTAAACCTAACCCTAAACCTCACCCCAACCCTCACCCTAACCCTAACCCTAACCCTAACCCTCACCCTCACCCTACCTGTCATCATCATGACACTTACCCTCACCCTAAACCTAAACCTAACCCTAACCCTAACCCTCACCCTAACCCTAACCCTAACCCTCACCCGAACCCTCAGTCTCACCTTCACCGTCACCCTAAACATCAACTTAACTCTAACCCGAACCCGAACCCTAACCCTAACACTGACCCTATCCCTAACCCTCACCTTAAACCTCACCCTCACCCTAATCCTCACCATAAACCTAACCCTAAACTTTTCCTAAACAAAAGCATCACCCTCACATTAGTCCTCACCCTAATCCTAACCCTAACCTTAATCCTCACCCTCACCCTCACCTTCACCCTCAGCCTCAGCCTCAGCCTCACCGTAACCCTAACCCTGACCCTCACCCTCACTCTAACCGTAACCCTAACCTGCACCCTAGCCCTAACCCTAACACTAACCCTAACCCTAACACTCAACCTAATACTAAACCTAACCATAATGGTAACCCTAACCCTCACCCTCACCCTAATTCTGACCCTAACACTTACCCTTACCTTCACCCTCACTCTCAACCTAACCCTAACCCTTACCCTCACGATAAACCTATCCCTCACCTTCAACCTAACCCTCACCCTAAACCTTATGCTCACCCTTACCCTCACCCAACCCTAACCGAAACCTAACCCGAACCCTAACCCCCATACTAACCTTCACCCTAACCCTAACGCTAACCCTAACCCTCAGTATCAACCTAAACGTAACCCTAACACTTACGTAACCGAGACACTCACCCTCACCCTCACCCTCACCCTCACCCTCCCTATCAACCTAACCCTTACCATAACCCTAATAGTAACCCAAACACTTACCCTCACCCTAAACCTAACCCTAAATCTAACCCTCACCGTCACTCTCCCACTCACACTCACCCTCACCTTAACCCTCACCCTCACACTAACCCTCAACCTCACCATAAACATCACACTAACCCTAACCCTCACACTAACCCTTATCCTAACCCTAAACCTAACCCTAACCCTAACCTTCACACTAACCCTAACCCTCACCCTAACCCTATCCCGACACCTCACCCTGACTCTCATCCTAACCCAAACCCTCAACCACACCCTAATCCTCACCCTCACCCGAACACTCACCCTCACCCTAACACTCACTATCAACCGAACCCTCACCCGGACCCGAACCCTCATCCTCACACTAACCCTCACCCTCACTCTAAACATCACCTAAAAGCTAACCCTCACCCTAACCCTAACACAAAGCCGAATCCAAACCCTCACACTCATCCTAACGCTTACCCTAACCCTAACCTTGACCCTCACCCTGACCCTCACCCTCAGTTTAACACTAACCCTAATCCTATTCCTAATCCTAACCCTCACCCTCACCCTAAACCTAACCCTCACCGTCACCCTCACCCTCACCGTCACCCTCACCCTAACCCTCAACCTCACCCTAAACATCTCCCTAACCCTAACCCTCACCCTAACCCTATCACTAACCCTCACCCTGAACCTAACCTCAGCTTAATCCTCATCCTCACCCTAATCCTCACCTAACCCTAACCTTTACCTAACCAAAACCCTCATCCTCACCCTCAGCCTAACCCTCATCCTCACACAAGCCCTAACCTTAACCCTAAACTTAACCCTAACACTCACCCTCAACCTCCCCTTCCCCATTAGCCTTACCCTAACCATAACCCTAAGCCTAACCCTAACCCTCAACCCCACCCTCACCCTCACCCTAACCCTAAACCTAACAATAACCCTCACCCTCATCCTAACCTTAACCCTAACAATAATTCTAACCCTAGCCCTAACCCTAAAACTCACCCTAACCCTAATCCTAACCCTAAACCTCAAAATCACCCTCACCGTCATTATAACCCTCACCTTCACCCTGACACTCACCATCACACTAACCCTCACACTAACCCTAACCCTCACCCTAGCCCTAACCCTAACCCTCACCCTCACTTTCCCCCTCACCCTCAGCCTAACCCTAACTCTAATCGTTTTCCTAAATTAACCTCACCCTCACCCTAACCCTCACCCTCAGCCTCACCCTCACCCTCATTCTCACACTAACCCTCAACATCACCCTAAACATCACCTTAACCCTAAACCTCACACTGAACCTAACCCTAATGCTCACTCTAACTCTCACCCTCAAACTAACCCTCACCCTAAACATTATCCTAACACTATCCCTAACCCTACCCCTAACCTTCACACTAACCCTAACCCTCAGTCTAACCGAATCCCGACACCTCACCCTAACTCTCACCCTAACCCTAACCCTAACCCTAACCCTAACACTCAGCCTAACCCTAACTCTAATCGTTTTCCTAAATTAACCTCACCCTCACCCTAACCCTCACCCTCAGCCTCACCCTCACCCTCACTCTCACACTAACCCTCAACATCACCCTAAACATCACCTTAAGCCTAAACCTCACACTGAACCTAACCCTAATGCTCACTCTAACCCTCACCCTCAAACTAACCCTCACCCTAAACATTATCCTAAAACTATCCCTAACCCTACCCCTAACCTTCACACTAACCCTAACCCTCAGTCTAACTGAATCCCGACACCTCACCCTAACTCTCACCCTAACCCTAACCCTAACCCTAACACTCAGCCTAACCCTAACTCTCAACCTAACCCTCACCCTCACCCTAACCCTCACCATCACCCTAACGCTCACCCTAACTCTAACCCCCACCCTAAACCTAACCCTCAACCTAAACCAAACCTTCACCCTGACCCTCACCCTAACCCTAACCCTAACCCTAAACCTAACCCTTACTTTAACCCTAACTCTCAACCTAAACCTAACCCTCACCCTAACAATAACACTCACACTAACCCTAAACCTAGCCCTCACCCTCACCCTCACCCTCAACATACCCCTAACACTCATATTAACCCTAACCCTAAACCTCACAGTAAAACTAAACCTCACCCTAACCCTAATCCTCAAACTAAACCTAACAATCACTCTATCCCTAACCCTACCCCTCATCCTAAACCACACCCTAAACCTAACCCTAACCCTAATCCTCACCCTATCCCTAACCTTAACCCTAACCCTCAACCTAACCCTCACCCTCACCCTAACCCTAATGCTAACCCTAAGCCTCACCCTCACCATAACCCTTAACCTAACACTTACCCTCACCCTAACCCTTACCCTGACACTAACACTAACCCTCACTCTCGCCCTAACCCTCACCCTAACATTTACCCACACCCTCACCCTAACCCTAACCCTCACCCTTACCCTAACCCTAACCCTAGTCCTAACCCTCCATAAACCTAACCCTCACTCTTACAGTCACCCTCAAACTCAGCCAAAAACTAATCCTTACCCTAATCCTAACCCTCCCCCTCCCCCTAACTCTAACCCTAACCCTAACCATATCCCTATCCCTCACCCTAACACTAACACTCACCCTATACCACACCCTCACCCTATCCCTAAAACAATACCTAACGCTCAACCTAAACCTCACCCTAACCCTAACACTAAACCTAACCGTCATCCTCACAATAAACCTCACCCTATACCTTACCCTCAACATTACCCTAACCCAAACCCTAACCCTAATCCTCAACCACACCCTAACGTTCACCCTCACCTTAACCCTCACCCTCACCCTAAACATCACCCAAACCCTCACCCTCATGCTAACCCTAACCCTAACCCTCATCCTAAACCTAACCCTCACTCTCACGCTAATCCTCACCATAAACCTAACCCTGACCTAAAAGGAACCCTCACCCTAACCCTCACACTAACCCTCACCCACACCCTAGCCCTCACCCTAACCCTAACCCGAACCCTAACCCTCAGCTTCACCCTAACCCTCACCCTAACCCTTACCCTCACAGTAACCCTAACCCTAACCCTAATCATAACTCTCACACTAACCGTAACCCTCACCCTAACCATAACCCTAACCCTATTCCTATTCCTAACCCTCACAATCACCCTCAACCTAAACCTAACTCTAACTTTAACCCTCACCCTCACCCTCACCCTCACTGAACACTCACCCTCACCATAAACATCACCCTAACCATTACCCACACCCTAACCCTAACCTCAGATTAACCCTCACCCTTAACCTAATCCTCAACCTAACCCTAACCCTAAGGTAAACGAAACCCTCACCCTCACACTAACCCTCACCCTAGCCCTAACCCTAACCTTAACCATAACATTTACCCACACCCTAACCCTCACCCTCAACCTTACTCTAAACCTAAACCTAACCCTAACCCTCACCCTCACCATATCCCTAAACCTATACCTCACCCTCACCCTAACCCTCACCCTAACCCTCACACTAAACCTCACCCTAACGCTTACCCTCACCATAAACCTCACTCTGACCCTAATCCTCACCCTAAACCTAACCCTCACCAAAAACCTAACCCTCACCCCCAGCGGAACCCTAACCCACACCCTAACACTCACCATAACCCTAACCCTAACACTATTCCTGAACCTAAACCTAACCCTTAAACTCACCCTAAGCCTACACCTACGCCTAACCCTCACCCACACCCTCACCCTAACCCTCAACCTCACCCTAACCCTCACCCTAACCATAACCCTACCCTTCACCCTAAAACTCACACTAACCCTAACCCTAATCCAAACACTCAAACTAACCCTAAAGCTACCCCTAAACCTCAACCTCACACTAAACTTAAACCTAACACTAACACTCAATCTAACCCTAATCCTCACCCACACCCTAACCCTCACCCTCACCTTAACCCTCACCCTCACTCTAAACATCACCCAAACCCTAACTGAGTGTGAGGGTGAGTCCCTAACCCTTGCCCTAACCCTCACCCTAACCCTAATCCAAAACCTAATCCTAAACCTCACCCTATTCCTCAACATAACCCTAACCCTTGGCTAAAAGAAACTCTCAATTTGAAACTCACACTAACCCTCACCCTCACCCTAACCCTCACCCTAATCCTAACCCTAACCCTAACCCTCAACCTCACCCTAAACCTCACTCTAACCCTTAAACTCACCCTAACCCTAAGCCTAACACTAACCCTAAACCTGAACCTCAGCCTCAGCCTCACCCTCACCCTCATCTTTAGCCTAACCCTAACCCTAACCCTATCCCGATCGCTCACCCTAACCCTAACCCTAACCCTAATGCTAACCCTAACCCTAACCCTAACTCTAACCCTAAACTTAACACTAACACTAAGACCAACCCTAACCCTCACCCTCACCCTGACCCTCATCCTAACCTAACCCTAACCCTCACCCTCACCCTAACGCTGACGCTAACCCTAACCTGTACCCTCACCCTAACCCTCTCACCAACCCTAACCCTCAACCTAAACCTAACCCTCACATGAAAGGTAACCCTCACCGTAACCCAAACCTTCACCCTAACCCTAAACCTAATGCTCACCCTAAACCTCACCCTCACCTTAGCCCTAATCCTAACCTTCACCCTAACCCTAATACTATACCTAAACATAAACCTCACCCTAAGAATGATGCTAAGCATAATACTCAACCTCACCCTAAACCTCACCCTAACACTTACCGTCAGCCTAACATTCACCCTAACCCTATCCCTAAGCCTAAACCTAACCCTCAGCCTAAACATTATGCTAACCCTAATCCTCAGCCTAACCCTCATCCTAACCCTAACCCTAACACTAATCCTAACCCTCACCCTCACCCTCACCCTAACTCTAAACCTAAACCTAAACCTAATACTCACCCTCACCTAACACTATCCCTAACCCTCACCCTAACCCTAAACCTCACCCTATACCTCACCCTCACCCTAACACTAACCCTAACCCTAACCCTCACCCTAACCCTCACCCTAGCCCTAATAATAACCCTAACCCTCATCCACACACTAAACCTCACCCTAACACTTAACCTCACCATAACCTTAACCCTAAGCCTAAACCTAAACCTAACCCTCACCCTCAAATTCACCTTACCCCAAAATCTAACCCTAAACCTCACCCTATACCTCACCCTCACCCTAACACTAACCCTAACCCTAACCTTCACCCTAACCCTCACCCTAGCCCTAATAATAACCCTAACCCTCATCCACACACTAAACCTCACCCTAACACTTAACCTCACCATAAACTTAACCCTAAGCCTAAACCTAAACCTAACCCTCACCCTCAAATTCACCTTACCCCTAAATCTAACCCTAACCCTCACCCTAACCCTAACACTAAACCTAACTCTCAACCTAACCCTAACCCTCACACTAATCCTAAACCTCACCCTAACCCTAACATTACCCCTCTCCCTAACCATCACCCTAAACCTGACCCTAACACTCAACCTAACCCTACCCCTACCCCTCACCCTCAGTGTCACACTAAACCTAAACATAATGCTAACCCTCACCATAACCCTAATCCTACCCACAACCTAACCAGATCCCTCACCCTCACACAAACACTCATCTTCACCCTAACCCTCACCCTCACCCTAAACATCACCCAAACCCTAACCCTCACCCTAACCCTGACCCTCACTCTCAGCCTAACCCTAACCCTAACCCTATTCCTAATCCTAACACTCACCCTCACACTCACCCTAAACCTAACCCTAAAACTCACCCTCATCCTCACCCTAACTCTAACCCTATCCCTAACCGTCACCCTAACACTAACCCTCACCCTATACCTCAACATCACCCTAACCCAAACCCTAACCCGAACCCTCACCCTATCACTCACCCTAACCCTCACACTAACCCTAATCCTCACCCTAACCCTGACCCTCACTCTCAGCCTAACCCTAACCCTAACCCTATTCCTAATCCTAACTCTCACCCTCACACTCACCCTAAACCTAACCCTAACACTCACCCTATACCTCACCCTCACCCTAACGCTAACCCTAACACTAACCCTCACCTTAACCCTCACCCTAGACCTAATAATAACCCTAACCCTCATCCAAACACTAAACCTCACCCTAACACTTACCCTCACCATAACCTTAACCCTAAGCCTAAACCTAAACCTAACCCTCACCCTCAAACTCACCTTACCCTAACTCTAACCCTAAACCTCACCCTAACCCTAACCCTAAACCTAACACTCAACCTAACACTAACCCTCACACTAACCCTAATCCTCATCCTCAAACTAAACCTCACCTTAACCCTCACCCTCACCCTAACTCTAATGCTACCCCTAACCCTCACCTTCACACTCACTCTCAACGTAACCCTTACCCTTACCCTAACCCTAACCCTCATCCTCAACCTAAACCTCACCCTAACCCTTACCCTCACCATAACCCGCAAACTAAACCTAACCCTAAACCTACTGCTCACCCTAACCCTCACCCTAAACATAACCCTAACCCTAACCCTAACGATCACCCTAACCCTAAACTTGACCCTCACCCTAACACTCACCCTAACCCTTACCCTCACACTAAACTTATCCCTGACCCTAACCCTAATCCTAACTCTCAGCAGAACACTCTCCCTCATCCTAACCCTCACCCGGACACTAAACATCACCCTAAAGCTAACCTTCACCCTAAACCTAACCCTCACACTCACCCTAAACCTCACCATAATCCTAACCCTCACAGTAACCCTAACCCTAACCCTCACCCTACCCCTAACCCCTACCCTCATCCTAACTCTAACCTTCACCCTCACCCTCATCCTAACCCTAAATCTAACCCTAACACTCATCCTAAACCTAACGCTAAAGCTAATGCTAACCCTAAACCTCACACTCACCCTAACCCTCACAATAAACCTTACCATCACCCTAACCCTAACTCTCACACTAAACCTAAACTTCACCCTAACCCTAAGCCTACCCCTCCTCCTAACCCTCAACTTAAACCTAACCCTAAAGCTAATCCTCACCCTATCTTTAAACTTAACCCAAACCCTCACCCTAAACCTCACCCTCACCCTAAACTTAATGCTAACCCTAATCCTAACCCTCACCCTAACGCTCACCCTTACACTAACCCACACTCTAACTTTCACCCTAACCCTAACCGTAAACCTAATCTTCACCCTAACCCTCACCCTAACCATAACCCTCACACTCACCCTAACCCTCACCCTAAACATTAGACTTACCCTAACCCTACACCTAACCCTCAGACTAACCCTAACCTTAACCCTCAGCCTAACCCTTATGCTAACCCTAAATAAAATCCTAACCCTCACCCGAAACATAAACCTAACCCTAACCCACACACTAAGCTTAACCCTCACTCTAACTATAACCCTAACTCGAACCTTCACCCTCACCCTGACCCTCACCTCAGCCTGACCCTAACACTAACCCTATTCCTAATCCTAACTCTCAGCCTCACCCTCACCCTAACCATCACCCTAACCCTAACCCTCACCCTAACCCTAACCCTAACCATCAGGCTAAACCTAACCTCAGGTTAACTCTCACCCTCACCCTAATCCTCACACTAACCCTAACACTTACATAACTGAAACACTCACCCTCACTGTCACCCAAACCTCACACTCACTCTAGCCCTCACCCTAACTCTAACACTAATCCTAACCCTAACCCTCAACCGAACCTCACCCTAACCCTAAACCTAACCCTAATGCTGAAGCTCACCCTGACCCTCACCCTAAACCTAACCATAAACCTCACCCTAAACCTAACCCTCACCCTTAAGCTCACCCTATCCCTAACACTAACCCAACACCACACCCTCACTCTAATCCTCACCCTAACCCTTATCCTCACAATAAACTTAATCCTAACCTAACCCTCACCTCACACTAACCCTAATCCTCAACCTATCCCTAACCCTGACCCGAAACCTCACCCTAACCCTCACCCTAAACCTAACCCTCACCCTAACCATAACCCTCACCCTAAACCTAAAATTCACCCTAATCCTTACCCTCGCCCTAACTCGCAAAATAAGCCTAACGGTAAACCTACAGCTCACCCTAACCCTCACCTTAAGCATAACCCTAACCCTAACCATCACCCTAACCTTAACCCTCAACCTCACCCTAACCCTCACCCTAACACTTATCCTCACACTAACACTAATCCTAACCCTCACCCTAACTCTCACACTAACACTAATCCTTACCCTGTCACTAACCTAACCCTAACCCTCACCCTAACCCTCACCATAAACCTTACCCTCATCCTAACCCTAAAACTCACCCTCACCCTTAACCTCACCCTAAACCTTACCCTCACCCTAACCCGCAAACTAACCCTAACCCTAAACCTACGGCTCACCCTAACCCTCACACTCATCATAACCCTAAACCTAACACTCACCCTAACCCTAAACCTCACCCTCACCCTAACCCTCACCCGAACACTTACCCTCACACTAACCCAATCCCTAACCCTAACCCTAATTCTCAACAGAACACAAACCCTCACCCTAACCGTCACCCTCACACTAAACATCACCCAACCCTATCCCTCACCGTAACCCTAACCCTACTCCTCACCCTAACCCTAACCCTCACCGTAACCCTAAATCTCACACTAACCCTAACCCTAAACCTTACCCTCACCCTCACACTAACCCTAACCCTAATCCTCATCCTAACACTAACCTTGACCCTCAGCCGCACCCTAACCCTAACACCAACCCACACCCTCACCCTACACCTCACCCTAACTCTAACCCTAACACTTACTTAAATGAAAACCTCATCCTAACCCTCACCCTCACCCTTAACCTCACCCTCACCCTTGCCCTCACCCTAAAACTAACCCTAACCCTAAACCTAACCCTAACCCTCACCCTCACCTTAACCCTAACCCTAAACATAACCCTAACATTCATCCTAACCCTAACTCTAAACCTAATGCTAACCATAAACCACACAATCACCCTAACCTTCACCCTAACAATTACCGTCACCCTAACCCTAACCCTAAACCTAACACTAAACCTCACCCTGACCCTCACACTAAACCTAACCATAACACTAACCCTAACCCTAACACTTACCCTGACCCTAACCATCACCCTAAACCTAACACGAACCCTCACCTTAACCCTAACCCTCATCCTAAACATCAGCCTCACCCTCACCCTCACCCTAACCCTAACCCTAACCCTCATCCTAACCTTAAACCTAAACCTAATGATAACCCTAAGCCTCACCCTCACCCTAAAACTCACGCTAACCCTTACCCTCACCCTAACACTAACCCTAACCCTCACACTAAACCTAAACCTCACCCTAAACCTAACTCTAATCCTCACACTAAACCTAACCCTCACCTTAAACCTAACACTACCCCTCAGCCTAACCCTCCACCTATTCCTAACTCTAACCCTATTCCTCACCTTATCCCTAACCTTAACCCTAACCCTCACCTTAACCCTCACCTTAAACCTAACCCTCACCCTCACCCTAACCCTAATGCTAATACTAACCCTCACCCTCCTCCTAACCCTCAGCCTCACCCTAACCCTCACTCTAACACTTACCCACACCCTAACCCACACCCGAAGCCTAACCCTAAACCTAACCTTCACCCAAACCCTCACGCTACCCCTAACCATAACCCTAAAACTCAACCTAACCCTAACCCCCAAGCTCACCGTAATCGTAACCCTAAACCTCACCCTAACCCTGTCCCTAAACCTAACGCTAACACTAAACCTCACCCTCACCCTAACCCTAACCCTAACCCTAATCCAAAACCTCAACCTAAACCTCACCCTAACCCTAACCCTATCTCTCACCCTAATCCTAAGCCTAACCCTAACCCTCAACCTAACCCTAACCCTCATGCTCACGGTAACCCTAACCCTAACCCTCACCCTAACCCTAAACTTAACCTGAAAACTAACTCTCACCCTAACCCTACCCCTAAATCTTACCCTAACCCTAACCCTCACCTTCACCCTCACCCTAATCCAAAGCCTAACCCTAACCCTCAACCTAAACCTAACAATCACTCTCACAGTAAGCCTAATCCTCACACGCACCCTAAGTCTTACCCTAATCCTAATTCTAACACTAAGCCTAACCCTCACCCTCACCCTAACCCTCACTGAAACCCTATATCTAACACTAACACTGAACCTAAAACTCACCCTCAGCCTCACCCAAACGCTAACTCTAAACCTAAACCTCACCATCACCCTATCCCTAACCGTAACCCTAACCCTAAAGGTCACCCTAACACTAACCCTAAACCTCACCCTCACCCTAGCCTTCATGCTAACCCTAATTCTAACACTAAACCTCGTCCTAACCCTCACCATAATCCTCACCCTCAACCTAACCCTCACCTTAAGCCTAACCCTAACATTAATCCTAACCTAAACCCTAACACTAAACCTCACCCTAACACTAACCCTAAACATCACCCTAACCCTAAACCTCACCCTAACACTAACCCTATACCTCATCCTCACCCTAGACCTCACCCTAATCCCAAGCCGCATCCTCACCCTAAACCTCACACTAACCCTAACACTAATCCTAAATCTAACCCTAACCCTCACCCTCACCCTAACCCTAACTGTATCTCTCCCCCTAACCCTAACCCTAACCCTTACGGTTAACCTCACACTCAGCCTAACCCTCACCTTTATCCTTACCCTCACACCCAACCTAACCCTCACCCTAAGCCTAACCTTCACCCTATCCCTATCTCTACCCCTAAAACTCACCCTTACCCTAATCCTAACTCTAAACTTAACACTAACAATAACACTAACCCTAACCCTTACCATCACACTAACCTTAATCCTCACCCCCAACATCAGCCTCAGTCTAAACCTAAGCCTAACCCTAACCCTCATACTCAACCTCACCCTAACCCTAATCCTTAACCTAACCCTATCCCTAAACCTCAACCTAACCCTCACCCTCATCTTAACCCTAAGCCTAAACCTAACACTAAACTTCTCCTTAACCTTAACTCTAACCCTAAACCTCACCCTCACCCTAACCCTAACCCTAACCCTAACCCTAAACCTCACCCTAAAACTCACCATAACCTTAACACTCATCCTCATCCTCAACCTAAACTTAAATCTAACCCTAACCCAAACAATAACACTAACACTAACTATAACCATAACCATAACCATAACCCTCACCCGCAGCCTCACCCTAACCGCAAACTTCACCCTAACCATAACACTAACAATACCCCAAACCCTAACCCTAACCGTAACCCTCACCCTAACCTTAACACTAACCCTAACCCTAACCCTGCCCCTAAACCTAACTCTAACCCAAAACCTCACCGTAACCCTAACCCTAACCGTAACCCTAATCCTAAGCCTAACCCTAACCCTCAACCTAACCCTAACCCTCACGCTCACCGTAACCCTAACCATAACCCTCACCCTCACGCTAAACTTAACCAGAACCCTAAATCTCACCCTAACCCTACCCCTAAACTTTACCCTCACCCTCACACAAACCCTTACCCTAATCGTAATCCTAACATTAAGCCTAAACCTCACTCTCACCCTAAACCTCACCGTATCCCTAACTCTAACACTAACCCTAAGCCTAACCCTCACCCTCAGCCTCAACCTAACCCTAACTCTAACCCTAAACCTCAAACTCACCCTATCCCTAACACTAAACCTAAACCTAAACCTCACCCTAACCCTAAATCTAAATCTCACCGTCACCCTAGCCTTCACCCTAAACCTAATCCGAACCCTAACCCTAATCCTAAGCCTAACCCTAACCCTCAACCTAACCCTAACCCTCATCCTCACTGTAACCCTTACCCTAATCCTCACTCTAACCCTAAACTTAACCCGAACCCTAACTCTCACCCTAACCCTAAACCTAAACCTAACCCTAACAATAACCCTAACCCTCACACTCACCCTAACCCTAACCCTATTCCTAATCCTAACCCAAACCCTAAACCTCACCCTCACCCTAACCCTCACCTTAAGCCTAACCCTAACATTAATCCTAATCCTAAACCTAACACTAAACCTCACCCTAACACTAACCTAACCATCACCCTAAAGCTAAGCCTCACCCTAACACTAACCATAACCCTCATCCTCACCCTAGACCTCACCATAATCCTAACCCTCATCCTCACCCTAAACCTCACACTAACCCTAACACTAATCCTCAATCTAACCCTCACCCTCACCCTAACCCAAACCCTATGCCTCTCCCTAACCCTAACAATAACCCTTAGCGTAACCCTCACCCTCAGCCTAAACCTCACCTTTACCCTTACCGTCACACCCACCCTAACCCTTACCATCACCCTAACCTTAATCCGTACACCCACCATCACCCTCAGCCTAACCCTAAGACTAAGCCTAAACCTCACCCTAAGCCTCACACTCCCCCTCACCCTAACCCTAATCCTAAAACTAACCCTATCCCTAAACCTCAATCTAACCCTCACCCTCATCCTAAACCTAACCCTAAATCTCACCCTAACCCTCTCTTCAATCCTAACTCTAACCGTAAACCTCACACTCACACTAGCCCTAACCCTAACCCTAACCCTAAAAATCACCCTAACCCTAACACTCATACTCACTTTCAACCTAACCTTAATTCTAACCCTAACCCTAAAAAAACACTAACACTAACCCTAACCCTAACCATAACCAAAACCCTCACCCTAACCCTAACCCTCACCCTCACCCTCACCCTCAGAATAACCCTAAACCGAACCCTAACAATAATCCTAACCCTAACCCTCACCCTAACCATAATCCTCAACCTAACCATAACCCTCACCCTAACCCAAACCCTCACCCTAACACTAACCCTAATCCTAACACTAACCCTCACACTAACCCTAACCCTAAGCCTAACCCTGAACCTCAACCTAACCCTCAACCTCACCATAAACCTAACACTAACCCTAACCCTCCCCCTCACCCTAACCCTCCCCCTAACCCTATAACTAACCCTAAACCTCACCCTCACAATAACCCTAACAATAACCCTAAACCTAAACCTCACACTAACCCTAACACTAACCCTGACCCCCACCCTCACACTAAGAGTAACTCTAACCCTAACCCTAACAATAACACTAACACTAACCCTTACCATCCCGCTAACACTAATCCTCACCCCCACCCTCACCCTCAGCCTAACCCTCAGCCTAAGCCTAACCCTCACCCTAACCCTCACACTTACCCTCACCTGAACCCTAATCCTAAACCTAACCCTATCCCTAAACCTCAAGCGAAACCTCATCCTCAACCTAACTCTAAACGTGAACCTCACCCTAACCATCCCCCTAACCCTAACTCTACCCCTAAACCTCACCCTCACCCTAACCCTAACCCTAACCCTAACCCTAAACCTCAATCTAAACCTCACCCTAAACCTTACCCTCACCTTAACCCTCAACCTAACCTTAACTCTAACCCTAACCCTAACAATAACACTAACCCTAACCCTAACCCTAACCATAAACCTCACCCTCAGCCTCACCCTCACTGCAAAGTTAACCCTAACCATACCACTAACAATAACAATAACCCAAACAATACCCCTAACCCTAACCCTCACCCTAACCCTAACACTAACCCTAATCCTAAACCTCACCCTAACCCTGCCCCTAAACCTAACTCTATCCCTAAACCTCATCCTCACCCTAACCCTAACCCTAACCCTAATCCAAAAACTCACCTTAAACCTCACCCTAACCCTGACCCTAACCCTCACAATAATACTAAGCCTAACCCTAACCTCAATCTGACCCTAACCCTCATGCTCACCCTAATCCTAAACCTAATCCTCACCCTAACCCTAAACTTAACCTGAAACCTAACTCTCATCCTAACCCTACCCCTATCCCTTACCATAACCCTAACCCTCACCCTCACTGTCACCCTAATCCTAAGCCTAACCCTAACCCTCAACCTAAACCTAACAATCACGCTCACTGTAACCCTAACCCTCACACTCACCCTAAACCTTACCCTAAACCTAATCCTAACACTAAGCCTAACCCTCACCCTCACCGTAATCCTTACTGTGACCCTATTTCTAACACTAACACTAAACCTAACACTCACTCTCAGCCTCACCCTAACCCTAACAATAACCCTTAACCTCACCGTCACCCTATCAGTAACCTTAACCCTAACCCTAAACGTCACCCTAACCCTAAACCTAAACCTCAACCTCACCCTAGCCCTCACCCTAACCCTAATTCTAACCTTAACCCTCATCCTAACCCTCACCCTAAACCTCACCCTCACCCTAACCCTCATCTTAAGCCTAAACCTAACATTAATCCTAACCCTAACCCTAACACTAAACCTCACCATAACACTAACTCTAACCATCACCCTAACCCTAAACCTCACCCTAACACTAACCCTAAACCTCATCCTCACCCTAGACCTCACCATAATCCTAACCCTCATCCTCACCCTAAACCTCACGATAACCCTGACACTAATCCTCAATCTAACCCTCACCCTCACCCTAAACCTAACCCTATCCCTCACTCTAACCCTAACACTAACCCTTACCGTAACCATCACCCTCAGCCTAACCCTCACATTTACCCTTATCCTCACAACCACCCTAACCCTCACCCTAAGCCTATCACTCACCCTAACCCTATATCTACCCCTAAACCTCACACTCACCCTATTCTTAACTCTAACCCTAACCCTAAAATTAACATTAACCCTGACCCTTACCATCAACCTAACCTTAATCCTCACACCCAACATCACCCTCAGCCTAACCCTAAGCCTCACCCTAACCCTCATACTCACCCTCACTCTAACCCTAATCCTAAACCTAACCCTATGCCTAAACCTCAACCTAACCCATACCCTCATCCTAACCCAAACCCTAAACCTAACCCTAACCTTCCCCTCAACCTTAACTCTAACCCTAAACCTCACCCTCACCCTAACTCTAACCCTAACCCTAACCCTAAACCTCACCCTACAACTCACTCTAACCCTAACACTCACCCTCACCCTCACCCTCAATCTAACTTTAACTCTAAACCTAACCCTAACAATAACATTAACCCTAACCCTAACCATAACCATAACCATGACCATAACCCTCACCCTCAGCCTCACCCTAACCGCAAACTTCACCCTAACCATAACACTAACAATAACCCTAACCCTAACCCTAACCCTAACACTCACCCTAACCTTAACACTAACCCTAACCCTAAACCTGACCCTAACCCTGCCCCTAAACCTAACTCTAACCCAAAACCTCACCCTAAACCTCACCCTAACCTTAAACCTAACCCTCAACCTAATCCTAAACCAAACCCTAACCCTCAACCTAACCCTAACCCTCACGCTCACCATAACCCTAACCCTAAACATCACCCTAACCCTAAGTTTAACCCGAACCCTAAATCTCAAACTAACCCTATCCCTAAAACTTACCTTATCCCTAACCCTCATCCTCACCCTCACCCTCACCCTCATGCTAACCCTTACCCTAATCCTAATACTAACACTAACCCTAACCCTCACTTTCACCCTAACCCTCACCGTAAACCTAACTCTAACACTAACCCTAACCCTAACCCTCACCCTGAGCCTCAACCTAACCTTAACTCTAACCCTAAACCTCACCCTCACCCTAGCCCTCACCCTAAACCTAATCCAATCCCTAATCCTCATCCTAACCCTCACCCTAACCCTAACCCTAACCCTCAACCTAAAACTAACCCTCACCCTTACTGTAACCCTTACCCTAATCCTCACTCTAAACCTAAACTTAAACCAAAACCTAACTCTCACCTAACCCTAACCCTAACCCTCACTCTAACAATAGCCCTCACCCTCACCCTCAGCCTAACCCTAAGCCTAACACTAACGCTAACCCTAAACCACACACTCACCCTAACCCTAACCCTATTCCTAATCCAAACCCTAACCCTAAAACTCACACTCACCCTAACCCTCACCTTAAGTGTAACCCTCACATTAATCCTAACCCTAAACGTAACACTTAACCTAACCCTAACACTAATCCTAAACCTCATCCTCACCCTAGACCTCACCCTAACCCTAACCCGCATCCTCACACTATACCTCACACTAACCCTAACACTAATCCTCAATCTAACCCTAAACCTCACCTTCAACCTAACCCTAACCCTATCCCTCACCCTAACGGTAACCCTAACCCTTACCGTAAACCTCACCCACAGCCTAAACCTCACCTTTACCCTTACCGTCACCCCCACTCTAACACTCACTCTAAGCCTAACACTCACCCTAACCCTATCTCTACCCCTAAAACTCACCCTCACCCTAATCCTAACTCTAAACCTAACCCTAACAATAACACTAACCCTAACCCTTACCATCACCCTAACTTTAATCCTCACCCCCACCATCACCCTCAGACAAACCCTAAGCCTAAGCCTAACCCTCACCCTAACCCTCACACTCACCCTCACCCTAAACCTAATCCTAAACCTAACCCTACCCCTAAACCTCAACCTAACCCTCACCCTCAATCTAACCCTAACCCTAAACCTCACCCTAACCCTCCCCTCAAAACTAACTCTAACCCTAAACCTCACCCTCACCCTAAACCTAACCCAAACCCTAACCCTAAACTTCACCCTAAAACACACCCTAACCCTAACACTCACCCTCACCCTCAACCTAACCTTAACTCTAAGCCTAACCCTAACAATAACACTAACACTAACCCTAACCATAACCATAACCATGACCCTCACCCACAGCCTCACCCTCACCGCAAACTTCACCCTAAACATAACACTAACAATAACACTAACCCTAACCCTAAACCTCACCCTAAACTTAACACTAACCCTAACCCTAACCCTCACCCTAACCCTGCCCCTAAACCTAACTCTAACCCAAAACCTCACCCTAAAACTCACCCTAACCCTAACCCTACCCCTCACCCTAATCCTAAGCCTAACCCTAACCCTCAACCTAACCGTAACTGTCACGCTCACCGTAACCCTAACCCTAACCCTCACCCTAACCCTAAAATTAACCCGAACACTAAATCTCAAACTAACCCTACCACTAAGCCTTACCCTATCCCTAACCCTCACCCTCACCCTCACCCTCACCCTCACCCTAACACTTACCCTAATCCTAATCCTAACACTAAGCCTAACCCTCACTCTCACCCTAACCCTCATCATAAACCTAACTCTAACACTAACCCTAACCCTAACCCTCACCCTCAGCCTAAACCTAACCCTAACTCTAACACTAAACCTCACCCTCACCCTAACACTAACACTAACCCTAACCCTAAACCTCACCCTAACCCTAAACCTCACCCTGACCCTAGCCCTCACCCTAACCCTAATCCTAACCCTAACCCTCATCCTAACCCTCACCCTAACACTAAACCTAACCCTCACTGTCACACTCACCCTAACGCTAATCCGAACCCTAACCCTCAACCTAACCCTAACCCTCACCCTCACTGTAACCCTTACCCTAACCCTCAACTTAACCCTAACCTTAACCCAAACCCTAACTCTCACCCTAACCCTAAACCTAACCCTCACCCTAACAATAACCTCAACTTCACCCTCAGCCTAACCCTAATCCTAACCCTAACCCTCCTCCTAACCCTCACCCTAACCTAAACCTAACCATCACCCTAACCCTAATCCTCACCCTCAGCCTAACCCTAAGCCTAAGCCTAACCCTAACCCTAACACTCACCCTTACCGTAAACCTCAACCTAACCCTCAACCTTACCCTAACCCTAACACTAACCCTCAAAGTAACCCTCCCCCTAACCCTATATCTAAAACTAAACCTCTCCCTCACCCTTATCCTAATCCTAACCCTAACCCTAAACCTGACCCTAACCCAAACACTAATCCTCACCCTCACCCTCAACCTCACCCTCACCATAACTCTAAACCTAACCCTAAAAATATCACTAATCCTAACCCTAAACCTAACCTTAACCGAAATCCTAAACATAATCCTAACACTCAACCAACCTTAACACTAATCTTAACCCTAACCCTCAAGCTAACTCTAACCCTCACCGTAACCCTAACCCTCATCCTAACCCTCATCCTAACCCTCACCCGAAACCTAATCCTAACCCTAAACCTTACCCTAACACTAACCCTAAGCCTCACTCTCACCCTAGTCCTCACCCTAACCCTAATCCTAACCCTCATCCTCACCCTAACCTTAAAATTAACCAAAACCTAACACTCACCCTAAACCTAACTGTAACCCTCACCCTAACCCTAACCCTCAACCTCACCCTCACCCTCAGCCTAACCCTAAGGCTAAGCCTAACCCAAACCCTAACCCTCACACTCACCCTAACCCTAAGCCTAATCCTAACCCAAACCCTAAACCTCACGCTAACCCTCACCCTAACCCTAAACTTAACAGTAACCCTAACCCTAACCCTAACCCTCACCCTCAGCCTCACCTTAACCCTAACTCTAAACCTAAACCTCACACTCACCCTAACCCTAAACCTAACCCTAACACTAAACCTTACCCTCAACCTAACCCTAAACCTCATCTTGACCCTAGACCTCACCATAACATTAAACCTAAAACTAACCCTAACCCTCACACTCACCCGCACCCTCACCCTCACCGTAACTCTAACCCTAACCCAACCCCAACCCTAAAGCTCATTCTAACCCTAACCCTAACCCTAACTCTAACCCTTACCCTCACCGTAACCCTAACACTAACCCTAAAACAAACCTTCCCCCTAACCCTCTCCTAACCCTATATCTAACCCTAAACCTCACACTGACCCTAACCCTCACCCTAACCCTAAACCTAACCCTCAACCTCAGCCTCACCCTCACCATCACCCTCACCATAACTCTAAAACTAACCATAAAATTAACACTAATCCTAACCCTAAACCTAACCCTAACCCTAACCCTAATGCTAACACTCACCCTCACCCTAACCCTAATCCTAACCCTAACCCTCACCCTAACCCTAAACCTCAAACTCACGGTAACCCTAACCTTCATCCTAACCCTCACCCTAAACCTAACCCTAACCTTAAACCTTACCCTAAAACTAACCCTAATACTAACCCTCACCCTAACCTAACTGTAACCCTCAACCTAACCATAACCCTCACGCTCACCGTAACCCTAACCCTAACCCTCACCCTAACCCTTAACTTAACCTGAACCCTAACTCTCAAGCTAAACCTAACCCTAACCCTCAACCTAAAGCTAACCCTCACACTCACCCTCTCCCTAAGCCTAACCCTAAGCCTAAGCCTAACCCTAAACCTAAACCTAACACTCACCCTAACCATTACCCTAATCCTAATGCTAACCCTAAGCCTAACCCTCACACTCTGCTTAACCCTCACCCTAACCCTAACTCTAACACTAACCCTAAACCTAACCCTCAACCTCAGCCTCACCCTTACCCTAACTCTAACCCTAAACCTCACCCTCAGCCTAACCATAATCCTAACACTCATCCTAACCCTCACCCTAACACTAACCCTAACCCACACCCTCACCCTCACCCTAACGCTGATAACTAACCCTAACCCTCAAACTAACCCTAACCCTCACCCTCACCATAACCCTTACTCTAACCCTTACCCTAAACATAAACTTAACCTGAATCCCAAATCTCACCCTAACCCTAACCCTCACCCTAAACCTAACCCTAAACCTCACCCTCACCATAGCCCTCACCCTATCCATAATCCTAATCCTAACCATTATTCTAACCCTCCCCCTAACCCTTACCCTAACCCTCACCCTAACCCTCACCCTAACCCTAAACCTCACCC
Source organism: Dipodomys merriami (assembly GCF_024711535.1). Classification (NCBI taxonomy): domain Eukaryota; kingdom Metazoa; phylum Chordata; class Mammalia; order Rodentia; family Heteromyidae; genus Dipodomys; species Dipodomys merriami. The sequence continues at coordinate 2,124,657 of NW_027206257.1, forward strand.
TCAACCTCACCCTCACCCAAACCCTAAGCATAAACCTAAGCCTAACCCTAACACACACACTCACTCTCACCCTAACCCTAATCCTAAACCTTACCCTCACCCTCACCCTCACTCTCAGTGTAAACCTAAGTCTAATCCTAACACTAAACCTAACCCTCACACTCACCCTAAAACTTACTCTAATCCTAATCCTAACCCTAACCCTCACCCTCACCCGAAGCCTCACCTTAAGCCTAACTCTAACCCTAAAACTCACCCTTACCCTAACCCTAACCCTAAACCTCACCCTCACCCTAGCCCTCACCCTAACCCTAATCCTAACCCTAACCCTCATCTTAACCCTCACCATAACCCTAAACCTCACCCTCACCCTAACCCTAACCCTCACTCTCACCCTAAACCTAAACCTAATCCTAATCCTAACCTTAACCCTAACCCTCACCCTCACCCTAACCCTCACCCTCACCCTAACCCTAACCCTAACCCTAAACCTCCTACTAACTCTCACCCCAACCCAAACCATATCACTAACCCTAACCTAACCCACACCCAAACCCTCACCCTAACCCAAACTCTAACCCTAAAACTCACCCTCACCCAAAACCTAACTCTAACGCTAAGGCAAACCCTAACTTCACCCTAACCCTAAACCTAGCCCTCACCCTCAGACTCACCGTAACCTTAATCCCAAACCTAAACCTAACACTAACCCTAACCCTAATCCTAACCCTCAACCTAACCATAACCCTCACCCTAACCCAAACTCTGACCCTAACACCCTCACCCTCACAGTAACCCTAACCCTAACCTCACACTAACCCTCATCCTAACAATTACCCTCACCATAACACTAACCCTAACCCTAACACTAACCGTCACACTAACCCTAACCATCCCCATAACCCTAAACCTCACCCTCAACTTAGCCCTCACCCTCACCCTAACCCTCATCCTCACCCTAAACCTCACACTAACCCTAAAACTTTTCCTCAATCTAACTCTCACCTTCACTCTAACCCTAACCCTAATGCTCCCACTAACCTTAACTCTCACCCTTACAATAACCCTCACCCTCAGTCTAACCATCATCTTTACCATTACCGTAACCCCCACCCTAACCCTCACCCTAACCCTAACTCTCACCCTAACCCTAACTCTACCCCTAAACCTCACCCTCAACCTCACCCTAACTCTAAACCTACCCTAACACTAAATCTCACCCTAAACCTAACCCTAACCCTTATCCTCAACCAAACGTTCAGCCTAACCCTAAGTCTAAGCCTAACACTTAACCTAACCCACACCCTCAACCTAGCACTGACCATAACCCTAATCCTAAACCTAACCCTCATCCAAACCCTCACCCTAAACCTAACCCTAACCCCCACCCTAACCCTCACCCTCACCCTAACCCTAACTCTAACCCTAACCCTAACCCTAACCCTAACCAAAACCTAACTCTCACCCTAAACCTAACCGTAACACTCACCCTAACACTAACCCTCAAACTCACCCTCACCCTCAGCCTAACCCTAAGGCTAAGCCTAACCCAAACCCTAACCCTCACACTCACCCTAACCCTAACGCTAAGCCTAATCCTAACCCAAACCCTAAACCTCACGCTAATCCTCACCCTAACCCTAAACTTAACAGTAACCCTACCCTTAACCCTAACCATCACCCTCAGCCTCATCTTAACCCTAACTCTAAACTTAAACCACACACTCACCCTAACCCTAAACCTAACCCTAACACTAAACCTTACCCTCAACCTAACCCTAAACCTCATCTTCACCCTAGCCCTCACCCTAACCTTAAACCTAAAACTAACCCTAACCCTCACACTCACCCGCAACCTCAACCTCACCGTAACTCTAACCCTAACCCACCCCCTAACCCTAAAGCTCAATCTAACCCTAACCCTACCCCTAACTCTAACCCTTACCCTCACCGTAACCCTAACACTAACTCTAAACCAAACCCTCCCCCTAACCCTCTCCTAACCCTATATCTAACCCTAACCCTCACCCTAACCCTAAACCTAACCCTCAACCTCAGCCTCACCCTCACCATCACCCTCACCATAACTCTAAAACTAACCATAAAATTAACACTAATCCTAACCCTAAACCTAACCCTAACCCTAACCCTAATGCTAACACTCACCCTCACCCTAACCCTAATCCTAACCCTAACCCTCACCCTAACCCTAAACCTCAAACTCACGGTAACCCTAACCTTCATCCTAACCCTCACCCTAAACCTAACCCTAACCTTAAACCTTACCCTAAAACTAACCCTAATGCTAACCCTCACCCTAACCTAACTGTAACCCTCAACCTAACCCTAACCCTCACGCTCACCGTAACCCTAACCCTAACCCTCACCCTAACCCTTAACTTAACCTGAACCCTAACTCTCAAGCTAACCCTAACCCTAAACCTCAACCTAAAGCTAACCCTCACCCTCACCCTCTCCCTCAGTCTTACCCTAAGCCTAAGACTAACCCTAACCCTAAACCTAACACTCACCCTAACCATTACCCTAATCCTAATGCTAAACCTAAGCCTAACCCTCACCCTCACCTTAACCCTCACCCTAACCCTAACTCTAACACTAACCCTAAACCTAACCCTCAACCTCAGCCTCACCCTTACCCTAACTCTAACCCTAAACCTCACCCTCAGCCTAACCATAATCCTAACCCTCATCCTAACCCTCACCCTAACACTAACCCTAACCCACACCCTCACCCTCACCATAACGCTAATAACTAACCCTAACCCTCAAACTAACCCTAACCCTCACCCTCACCATAACCCTTACTCTAACCCTTACCCTAAACATAAACTTAACCTGAATCCCAACTCCCACCCTAACCCTAACCCTCACCCTAAACCTAACCCTTAACCTCAACCTCACCATAGCCCTCACCCTAACCATAATCCTAATCCTAACCATTATTCTAACCCTTCCCCTAACCCTCACCCTAACCCTCACCCTAACCCTAAACCTCACCCTCAACCTCACCCTCACCCAAACCCTAAGCATAACCCTAAGCCTAACCCTAACACAAACCCTCACCCTCACACTAACCCTAATCCTAAACCTTACCCTCACCCTCACCCTTACTCTCAGTGTAACCCTAAGTCTAATCCTAACACTATACATAACCCTCACACTCACCCTAACCCTTACCCTAATCCTAATCCTAACCCTAACATTCACCCTCACCCGCAGCCTCACACATTAAGCCTAACTCTAACCCTAAAACTCACCCTTACCCTAACCCTAATCCTAACCCTAAACCTCACCCTCACCCTAGCCCTCACCCTAACCCTAATCCTAACCCTAACCCTCATCCTAACCCTCACCATAACCCTAAACCTCAACCTCACCCTAACCCTAACCCTCACTCTCACCCTAACCCTAAACCTAATCCTAATCCTAACTTGAACCCTAACCCTCACCCTCACCCTAACCCTCACCCTCACCCTAACCCTAACCCTAAACCTAAACCTCCTACTAACTCTCACCCCAACCCTAACCATAACACTAACCCTAACCTAACGCACAACCAAACACTCACCCTAACCCTAACTCTAACCCTAAACCTCACCCTCACCCAAAATCTAAATCTAACCCTAACGCAAACCCTAACTTCACCCTAACCCTAACCCTAGCCCTCACCCTCACACTCACTGTAACCTTAATCCCAAACCTAACCCTAACAATAACCCTAACCCTAATCCTAACCTTCAACCTAACCATAACCCTCCCCCATCCCAAACTCTGACCCTAACACTTACCCTCACCCTCACAGTAACCCTAACCCTAACCTCAAACTAACCCTCATCCTAACAATTACCCTCACCATAACACTAACCCTAACCTTAACACTAACCCTCAAACTAACCCTAACCATCACCCTAACCCTAAAACTCACCCTATAACTAACTCTAAACCTCAACCTCACCTTAGCCCTCACCCTAACCCTAACCCTCATCCTCACCCTAAAACTCACACGAACCCTAAAACTTTTCCTCAATCTAAACCTCACCTTCACTCTAAGCTTAACCCTAATGCTCACCCTAACCTTAACTCTCACCCTTACAATAACCCTCACCCTCAGTCTAACCATCATCTTTACCATTACCATAACCCCCACCCTAACCCTCACCCTAACCCTAACCCTAACCCTAACCCTAACTCTACCCCTAAACCTCACCCTAACTCTCACCCTAAACCTCACCCTCACCCAAAACCTAACTCTAACCCTAACGCAAACCCTAACTTCACCCTAACCCTAACCCTAGCCCTCACCCTCACACTCACTGTAACCTTAATCCCATACCTAACCCTAACAATAACCCTAACCCTAATCCTAACCCTCAAACTAACCATAACCCTCACCCTATCCCAAACTCTGACCCTAACACTTACCCTCACCCTCACAGTAACCCTAACCCTAACCTCAAACTAACCCTCAACCTAACAATTACCCTCACCATAACACTAACCCTAACCCTAACACTAACCCTCACACTAACCCTAACCATCACCCTAACCCTAAACCTCACCCTATAACTAACCCTAAACCTCACCCTCACCTTAACCCTCAACCTAACCCTAACCTTCATCCTCACCCTAAAACTCACACTAACCCTAAAACTTTTCCTCAATCTAAACCTCACCTTCACTCTAACCCTAACCCTAATGCTCACCCTAACCTTAACTCTCACCCTTACAATAACCCTCACCCTCAGTCTAACCATCATCTTTACCATTACCGTAACCCCCACCCTAACCCTCACCCTAACCCTAACTCTCACCCTAACCCTAACTCTACCCCTAAATCTCACCCTCACCCTCACCCTAACTCTAAACCTACCCTAAAACTAAATCTCACCCTAAACCTAACCCTAACCCTTATCCTCAACGAAACGTTCAGCCTAACCCTAAGTCTAAGCCTAACACTTAACCTAACCCACACCCTCAACCTAGCACTCACCCTAACCCTAATCCTAAAACTAATCCTCTTCCAAACCCTCACCCTAAGCCTAACCCTAACCATCACCCTAACTCTAATCCTGAGCCCCACCCTCACCCTCAGCCTAAACCTAAGTCTAAGCCTAAGCCTAACCATAACCCTCACACTCACCCTCACCCTAAACCTAATCCTAACACTAACTCTAAAACTAATCCTGAATCTCAACCTAACCCTCACCCTAAACTTAACCCTAAAACTAACGTTAAACCTAACCCTCGACCTAACCCTCCAACTAACCCTAAACCTAACCCAAACCCTCACCCTAACCCTAACCCTCAACCTCAATCTCACCCTCAGCCTAATCCTAAGCCTAAGCCTAACCCAAACACTAACTCTCACACTCACCGTAACCCTAACCCTAAGCCTAATCCTAACCCAAACCCTAAACCTCACCCTAACCCTCACCCTAAACCTAGACCTAACAGTAACCCTAACCCTAAACCTAACCCTCACCCTCGGCCTCACCTTAACCCTAACTCTAACCCTAAACCTCACACTCACCCTAACTCTAAACCTAACCCTAACACTAAACCTCACCCTAAACTTAACCCTAATCCTGACCCTCACCCTAGCCCTCACCCTAACCCTAACCATAAACCTAAACCTAACGCTAACCCTCACACTCACCTGCACCCTCACCCTCACCGTAACACTAACCCTAACCCAACCCCTAACCCTAAAGCTCACTCTAAACCTAACCCTAACCCTAACTCTAACCCTCACCCTCACCCTAACCCTAACACTAACCCTAAACCAAACCCTCCCCCTAACGCCCTCCTAACCCTATATCTAACCCTAAATCTCACCCTCACCCTAACCCTAACCCTAAACCTAAACCTAACCCTCACCCTCAGCCTCACCCTCACCATCACCCTCACCATAACTCTAAAACTAACCATAAAATTAACACTAATCCTAACCCTAAACCTAACCCTAACCCTAACCCTAATGCTAACACTCACCCTCACCCTAACCCTAATCCTAACCCTAACCCTCACCCTAACCCTAAACCTCAAACTCACGGTAACCCTAACCTTCATCCTAACCCTCACCCTAAACCTAACCCTAACCTTAAACCTTACTCTAACACTAACCCTAATCCTCACCATCACCCTAGCCCTCAACCTAACCCTAATCGTAACCCTAATCCTCATCCTAACCCTCACCCTAACCCTAATCCTAACCCTTACCCTAACCAAACTGTAACCCTCAACCTAACCCTAACCCTCACTCTCACCGAAACCCCAACCCTAACCCTCACCCTAACCCTTAGCTTAACCTGAACCCTAACTCTCAAGCTAACCCTAACCCTAACACTCAACCTAAAACTAACCCTCACCCTCACCCTCTCCCTCAGCCAAACCCTAAGCCTAAGCCTAAGCCTAACCCTAAACCTCACACTCACCCTGAACTTTACTCTAATCCTAATCCTAACCCTAAGCCTAAACCTCACCCTCAACTTAACCCTCACCCTAACCCTAACTCTAACACTAACCCTAAACCTAACCCTCAACCTCAGCCTCACCCTTCTAACTCTAAACCTCACCCTCAGCCTAACCCTAATCCTATCCCTCATCCTAACCCTCACCCTAACACTAACCCTAACCCACACCCTCAACATCACCCTAACCCTAATAACTAACCCTAACCCTCAAACTAACCCTAACCCTCACCCTCACCATAACGCTTACTCTAACCCTTACCCTAATCATAAAATTAACCTGAATCCCAACTCTCACCCTAACCCTAACCCTCACCCTAAACCTAAGCCTAAACCACACCCTCACCCTAGCCCTCACCCTATCCATAATACTAATCCTAACCATTATTCTAACCCTCCCCCTAACCCTTACCCTAACCTTCACCCTAACCCTAAACCTCACCCTGCAACTCACCCTCACCCTAACCCTAATCCTAAACCTTACCCTCACCCTCACTCTCAGTGTAACCCTAAGTCTAATCCTGACACTAAACCTAACCCTCACACTCACCCTAACCCTTACCCTAATCCTAATCCTAACCCTAACCCTCACCCTCACCCGAAGCCTCACCTTAAGGCCAACTCTAACCATAAAACTCACACTCACCCTAACCCTAACCCTAACCCTAAAACTCACCCTCACCCTAGCCCTTACCCTAACCCTAATCCTAACCCTAACCCTCATCCTAACCCTCACCATAACCCTAAACCTCACCCTCACCCTAACCCTAACCCTCACTATCACCCTAAACCTAACCCTAATCCTAATCCTAACCTTAACCCTAACCCTCACCCTCAACCTAACCCTCACCCTAACCCTAACCCTAACCCTAACCCTAACCCTCCTACTAACTCTCACCCCAACCCTAACACTAACCCTAACCTAAACCACAACCAAACCCTCACCCTAACCTTAACTCTAACCCTAAACCTCACCCTCACCCAAAACCTAACTCTAATCCTAACGCAAACCCTAACTTCACCCTAAACATAAACCTCACCCTAACACTAACCCTGAACCTCAACCTAAGCCTAGCACTAACCCTAACCCCAACACTCATCCTCACGGTAAACCTCAAACTAACCCTAACACTAATCCTCAATCTAACCCTCACCCTCACCCTAACCCTAACACTAACCCTCACCCAAACCCTAAACCTCACCCTTACGCTCAGCATAAACTTAACCTTACCCTTACTGTCACCCCCACCCTAACGCTAACCCTAAGCCTAATCCTCACCCTAACACTAACTCTACCCCTAAACCTCACCCTCACCCTAATCCTAACTGTAACCCTAACCCTAACACAAAACTTCACACTAACCCTAACCCTAACACTCACCCTCAACCTCACGCTCAGCTTAAACCTAATCTTAAGCCAAAACCTGACCCTAACCCTCACCCTCACCCTAGCCCTCACCCTAACACAAATCCTAACTCTAAACCTAATCCTCACCCTCACCCTCAGCCTAAACCTTACCCTAACCCTAACCCTCACCCTACCCTAAACCTAATCTTATCCCTAAACCTCAACCTAACCCTAACCCTCAATCTCACCGTAACCCTTACCCTAACCCACACTCTAACCCTAAACTTATCCTGAATCCTACTCTCACCCTAACCCTAACCCTAACTCTCACACTAACCCTAACATTAAACCTCACCCTCACCCTAAAACTCACCCTCACCCTAACCCTATCCCTAACCCTAAAACACACCCTAATCCTATCCTTTACCCTCACCCTCAACCTCAACGTAACTCTAGCCCTAACCCTAACAATAACACTAACCCTAACCCTAACCCTCACACTTACCCTCAGCCTCACCCTCACTGCAAACATAACCCTAAACATAGCACTAACAATAAACCTAATCCTAAGCCTAAGCCTAACCCTAACTATAATTCTCACACCCACAGACACCCTCAGCCTAAACCTAAGCCTAACCCTAACCCTTACCCTAACCCTCACCATAACCCTAAACCTAACACTAACCCTAACCCTAAACCTAAACCTAAAACTAACCCTAAACCTAACCCTAATCCTCAGCCTCACCTGCACCCTAACCCAAACTCTAACCCTAACTCTCACCCTAACTCTAAGCCTAATCCTAACCCTAACCCTAAGCCTCACACTCACCCTCACCCTAACCCTAATCCTAAACCTAAACCTATCCCTAACCTTAACCCTCACCCTAACCCTCAACCTAGCCCTCACCCTCACCCTAACCCTAACACTAAACCTCATCCTAAACCTGACACTAACCATAACCCTAACCCTCACCCTAACCCGCACACTAACCCTCAACCTCATGCTCGGCCTAAGCCTAAGCCTAAGCTTAAGCCTAAGCCTAACCCTCACCCTAACCCTAACAGATACCCTAACTCTAACTTTAAATCTCACCCTCACCCTAACCCTAACTCTAAACCTAACCCTAACCCTAACAATAACCCTAACCCTCACCCTAACCATAATCCTCACCCTAACATTAAACATCACACTAACATTTAACCTCACCCTACCAGTAACCTTAACCCTAACACTAACCCTCACACTAACCCTAACCCTAAACTCACCCGAACCCTAACTCTAACACTAACCATCAACCTAACCCTAACCCTCACGCTCAATGTAACCCTAACCCTAAGCCTGACCTTCACCCTAACCATAAACCTCACCCTAACCCTAACCCTCACCCTAACACTTACCCTCACCCTAACACTAACCCTAATACTAATCCTAACCCTAACCCTAACACTCACCCTCACAATAACAGTAACCCAAACTATAATCCTAACAAAAAACCTAACCATAACCATAATCCTCACCCTAACCATTAACCTCACCCTAAACCTAACCCTCACCCTAAAAGTTACCCTCAACTTAACACTAACTGCAAACCGAACACTAAGCCTCACACTAACCCTAACCATCACCCTAACCCTAAACCTCACCCTAACACTAATCCTAAACCTCAACCTAACCTTAGTCCTAACCCTAACCCTAACACTGATCCTCACAGTAAACCTCACACTAACCCTAACACTAATCCTCAATCTAACCCTCACCCTCACCCTAACCCTAACTCTAACCCTCACCCTAACCCTAAACCTCACCCTTACCGTAAAACTCACCCTCAGCCTAACCTTAACCTTACTGTCAACCCCACCCTATCCCTCACCCTAATCCTAACCCTCACCCTAACACTAACTCTACCCCTAAACCTCACGCTCACCCTAATCCTAACTGTAACCCTAAAACTAACACTAAACCTCACACTAACCCTAACCCTAACCCTCACCCTCAACCTCATCCTCACCATAACTCTAACCCTAATCCTAACAATAACACTAATCCTAACCCTAAACCTAACCCTAACCCTAACGATAATGCTAAAACTGACCCTCACCCTAACCCTAATCCTAACCCTAACCCTCACCCTAACTCTACCCCTCAACGCAAATCTAAGCCTCATCCTAACCCTCACCCTAAACCTAACCCTAAACTTAAACCTTACCCTAACACTAACCCTAAACCTCACCCTCTCCCTAGCCCTCAACCTAACCCTAAACCTAACCCTAATCCTCATCCTAACCCTAACCCTAACCCTAATCCTAACCCTCACCCTAAGCCTAACCCTAACCATCAAACTAACCCTAAACATCACCCTCACAGTAACCATAACCCTAACCCTCACCCTAACCCTAAACTTAACCTGAACCATAACTCTCAAGCTAACCCTAACCCTAACCGTCAATCTAAAGCTAAACCTCACCCTCTCCCTCAGCCTAACCCTAAGTCTAAGCCTAACCCTAACCCTAAACCTCACACTCACTCTAAACATTACCCTAATCCTAAACCTAACCCTAAGCCTAACCCTCACCCTCACCTTAACCCTCACCCTAACCCTAACTCTAACACTAACCCTAACCCTAACCCTCAACCTCAGCCTCACCATTAACCTAACTCTAAACCTAAACCACACCCTCACCCTAACCCTAACCCTAAAGCTCACCCTAACCCTAACTCTAAACCTCACCCTCAAGCTAGACCTCACCCTAAGCCTAATCCTAACCCTCATCCTAACCATTACCCTAACACTAATTCTACCCCTAAACCTCACCCTAATCCTAACTCTAACCCTAACCCTAACACTAAAACTCACCCTAACCCTAACCCTAAATCTCACCCTAACCCTAAACCTCACCCTTACCGTAAACCTCACCCTCAGCCTAACCTTCACCTTACCCTTACTGTAAACCCCACGCTATCCCTCACTCTAAGCCTAACCCTCACCCTAACACTAACTCTATCCCTAAACCTCACCCTCACCCTAATCCTAACTGTAACCCTAAAACTAACACTAAACTTCACACTAACCCTAACCCTAACCCTCACCCTCAACCTCACCCTCACCATAACTCTAACCCTAACCCTAACAATAACACTAATCCTAAACCTAAACCTAACCCTAACCCTAACGATAATGCTAAAACTCACCCTCACCCTAACCTTAATCCTAACCCTAAACCTCACCCTCACCCTAACTCTAACCCTCACCGTAAATCTAAGCCTCATTCTAACCCTCACCCTAAACCTAACCCTAACCTTAAACCTTCCCCTAACACTAACCCTAAACCTCACCCTCAACCTAGCCCTCAACTTAACCCTAATCCTAACCCTAATCCTCATCCTAACCCTAACCCTAACCCAAATCCTAACCCTCACCCTAAGCCTAACCCTAACCCTCAAACTAACCCTAAACATCACCCTCACAGTAACCATAACCCTAACCCTAACCCTAAACCTAAACTTAACCTGAACCCTAACTCTCAAGCTAACCCTAACCCTAACCGTCAATCTAAAGCTAAACCTCACCCTCTCCCTCAGCCTAACCCTAAGTCTAAGCCTAACCCTAACCCTAAACCTCACACTCACACCTAAACATTACCCTAATCCTAAACTTAACCCTAAGCCTATCCCTCACCCTCACCTTAACCCTCACCCTAACCCTAACTCTAACACTAATCCTAACCCTAACCCTCAACCTCAGCCTCACCGTTAACCTAACTCTAAACCTAAACCGCACCCTCACCCTAACCCTAACCCTAAAGCTCACCCTAAACCTAACTCTAAACCTCACCCTCAAGCCAGCCCTCACCCTAAGCCTAATCCTAACCCTCATCCTAACCCTTACCCTAACACTAACTCTACCCCTAAACCTCACCCTAATCCTAACTCTAACCCTAACCCTAACACTAAAACACACTCTAAACCTAACCCTAACTCTCACCCTAACCCTAAACCTCACCCTTACCGTAAAACTCACCCTCAGCCTAACCTTCACCTTACCCTTACTGTCAACCCCACCCTATCCCTCACCCTAAGTCTAACCCTCACCCTAACACTAACTCTAACCCTAAACCTCACGCTCACCCTAATCCTAACTGTAACCCTAAAACTAACACTAAACCTCACACTAACCCTAACCCTAACCCTCACCCTCAACCTCACCCTCACCATAACTCTAACCCTAACCCTAACAATAACACTAATCCTAACCCTAAACCTAAACCTAACAATAATGCTAAAACTCACCCTCAACCTAACCCTAATCCTAACCCTAATCCTCATCCTAACCCTAACCCTAACCTTAATACTAACCCTCACCCTAAGCCTAACCCTAACCCTCAAACTAACCCTAAACATCACCCTCACAGTAACCATAACCCTAACCCTCACCCTAACCCTAAACTTAACCTGAACCATAACTCTCAAGCTAACCCTAACCCTAACCGTCAATCTAAAGCTAAACCTCACCCTCTCCCTCAGCCTAACCCTAAGTCTAAGCCTAATCCTAACCCTAAACCTCACACTCACTCTAAACATTACCCTAATCCTAAACCTAACCCTAAGCCTAACCCTCACCCTCACCTTAACCCTCACCCTAACCCTAACTCTAACACTAATCCAAACCCTAACCCTCAACCTCAGCCTCCCCGTTAACCTAACTCTAAACCTAAACCGCACCCTCACCCTAACCCTAACCCTAAAGCTCACCCTAACCCTAACTCTAAACCTCACCCTCAAGCTAGCCCTCACCCTAAGCCGAATCCTAACCCTCATCCTAACCCTTACCCTAACACTAACTCTACCCCTAAACCTCACCCTAATCCTAACTCTAACACTAACCCTAACACTAAAACTCACATTAACCCTAACCCTAACACTCAGCCTCAACCTCACGCTCAGCATAACCCTAAGCCTAAGCCAAAGCATTACCCTAACCCTCACCCTCACCCTAGCCCTCACCCTAACAAAAATCCTAAACCTAACCCTAACCCAAAGCCTCACCCTCACCGTAAATCTTACCCTAACCCTAACCCTCACCCTCACCCTAATCCTAATCTTAACCCTAAACCTCAACCTAAACCTAACCCTCAACCCCACCGTAACCCTTAACTTAACATTCAGTCTAACCCTAAACTTAACCCGAATCCTACTCTCACCCTAACCGTAACCCTAAATCTAACCCTAACCCTAACATTAAACCTCACCCTCACCCTAAAACTCACCCTCACCCTAACACTAACCCTAACCCTAAAACTCACCCTAACCCTAACCTTCACCATCACCCTCAACCTCACCATAACTCTAGCCCTAACCCTAACAATAACACTAACCCTAACCCTAACTCTAACCCTCAACCTTACCCTCAGCCTCACCCTCACTGGATACTTAACCCTAAACATTACACTAACAATAAACCTAACCCTAAGCCTAACCCTAACCCTAACTCTAATTCTCACACCCACAGACACCCTCAGCCTAACCCTAAGCCTAACCCTAACCCTAACCCTAACCTTCACCGTAATCCTACACCTAACACTAACCCTAACCCTAAACCTAACCCTAAATCTAACCCTAAACCTAACCCTAATCCTCAGCCTCACCTGCACCCTAAACCAAACTATAACCCTAACCCTCACCCTAACTCTAAGCCTAATCCTAAACCTAACCCTAAGCCTCACACTCACCCTCACCCTAACCCTAATCCTAAACCTCATCCTAAACTTGACACTAACCATAATCCTAACTCTAACCCTAACCCGAACCCTAACACTCACCCTCATGTTCGGCCTAAGCCTAAGCCTAAGCCTAAGCCTAACCCTTACCCTCACCCTAACCTAAGACTAACACTAATTCTAACCCTAAATATCACCCTCACCCTAACCCTAACTCTAACCCTAACCCTAACCCTAACAATAACCCCAACACTCACCCTAACCATAATCCTCACCCTAATCCTAAACCTCACACTAACACTTACCCTCACCTACCACTAACCCTTACCCTAACACTAACCCTCACAATAACCCTAAACCTAAACTCACCCTAACCCTAACCCTAACCCTCAACCTAACCCTAACCCTCACCCTCACCCTAACCCTCACCCTAAAACTTACCCTCACCCTAACACTAACCCTAATACTAATCCTAAACCTATGGCTAACACTCACCCTCACAGTAACAGTAATCCTAACAATAATCCTAACAAAAACCCTAACCTTAACCCTAACACTCACCCTAAGCATTAACCTCACTCTAAACCAAACCCTCACCCTAACACTTACCCTCACCTTAACACTAACCTTAACATGAACATTAAGCCTCACAATAACCCTAACCATCACCCTAACCCTAAAACTCATCCTAACACTAACCCTAAACCTCAACTAAACCCTAGCCCTAACCCTAACCCTAACACTCATCCTCATGGTAAACCTCACACAAACCCTAGCACCAATCCTCATTCTAAACCACACCCTCACCCTCACCCTAACCCTAACCCTCACCCTAAACCTAAACCTCACCCTTACCGTAACCCTCACCCTCAGCCTAACCCTCACCTTACCCTTACTGTCACCCGCACCCTAACCCTCACCCTAACCCTAACCTTCACCCTAACACTAACTCTACCGCTAAACCTCACCCTCAACCTAATCCTAATTGTAACCCTAAAACTAACACTAAACCTCACACTAACCTTAACCCTAACCCTCACCCTCAACCTCATGCTCAGCTTAACCCTAAGACAAACCCTTACCCTAACAATCACCCTCACCGTAGTCCTCACCCTAACACAAATCCAAACCTAACCCTCAACCTAACCCTAACCCTCACCCTCAACGTAACCTTGACCCTAAAACCCTAACCCTCACCCTAACCTTAATCTTAACCCTAAACCTCAACCTAACCCTAACCCTCAACCTCACTGTAACCCTTACCCTAACCCTCACCTTAACCCTAAACTTAACCCGAATCCTACTCTCACACTAACCCTAACACTAACTCTCACACTAACCCTAACATTAAACCTCAACCTCACCCTAGCCCTCACCCTAACCCTAATCCTAACCCTTACTCTCATCCTAACCCTCCCCCTAACCCTTAACCTAACCCTTAAACTAACCCTAAACATAACCCTCAACCGCACCATCAGCCTAACCCTGAACCTAACCCTAAACCTAACACTAACACACACACTCACCCTCACCTGAACCCTAATCCTAACCCGAAACCTCACGCTCACCCTCAGTGTAACACTAAGCCAAACCCGAAACCTAACCCTAAGCCTCACAATCACCCTAAACCTCACCTTAATCATAATCCTAACCCTAACCCTAACCCTTACCCTGAGCCTAACCTTAACCCTAACTCTAACCCTAAACCTCACCCTCACCCTAACCCTAACCCAAAACATCACCCTAACCCTAACCCTAAACCTGACCCTCACCCTAGCCCTCACCCTAACCCTAATACTAACCCTAACCCTCATCCTAACCCTCCCTATAACCATAAACATAACCCTCACCCTAACCCTAACCCTCACCCTCACCCTAACACTCAGCCTAACGCTAAGCCGAACTCTAACCCTAACCCTACCCCTAACCCTCACATTCACCCTAACCCAAACCAAATCCTAAACCTAACTCTAACCCTCACCCTCAGCCTAACCCTCACCCTAACCCTAACCCTAAACCTAATACTAACCCTAACCCTAACCCTCACCCTCACCCTAACCCTCAGACTAACGCTAAGCCGAACCCTAACCCTAACCCTACCCCTAACCCTCACATTCACCCTAACCCTACCGCTAAACCAAATCCTAAACCTAACTCTAACCCTCACCCTCAGCCTAACCCTCACCCTAACCCTAACCCTAAACCTAATACTAACCCTAACCCTAACCCTCACCCTCAGCCTCACCCTAAACCTAACTCTAACTCTAAACCTCACCCTCACCCTAAACCTAAACCTAACCCTAAAGTTCACCCTAACGCTAACTCTAAAGCTCACCCTCACCCTAGCCCTTACCCTAACCCTAATCCTAACCGTAACCCTAATCCCCTAACACTAACCCTCACCCTCATCCTCACTGTAACCATAAACCTAACAATAATGCTAACAATAACACTAACCCTAGCCCTAACCCTCACCCTAACCCTAAAACTCACCCTAACACTAACCCTAAACATAAACCTCAACTTAGCCCTCACCATAACCCTAACCCTCATCCTTACCCTAAACCTCACACTAACCCTAACACTTATCCTCAATCTAACCCTCACCCTTACTCTAACCCTGCCCTAACCCTCACGCTAACCCTAACCCTCACCCTTACCATAACCCTCACCCTCAGTCTAACCTTCACCTTTACCCTTACCGTAACCCCCACCCTAACCCTGACCCTAACCCTAACCCTCACCCTAACCCTAATCTACCCCTAAAACTCACCCTCACTCTAACCCTAACTCTAACCCTAACCCTAACACTAACCTCACCCTAAGCCTAACCCTAACCCTTATCCTCAACCAAACGCTCAGACTAACCCTAAGCCTAACACTTACCTTAACCCGCACCCTCATGCTAAACCTCACCCTAACCCTAATCCTAATTCTAACCCTCATCCTAACCCTCACCCTAACCCTAGCCCTAACCATCACCCTAACTCTATTCCTCAACCCCACCATCACCCTCAGGCTAACCCTAAACCTAAGCCTAAGCCTAACCCTAACCCTCACACTCACCCAAACCCTAACCTTAATCCTAACCCTAACGCTAACACTAACTCTAAACCTCAACCTAACCCTCACCCTTACCTTAACCCTAAAATTAACCCTAAACCTACCCCTGGACCTAAGCCTACAACTAACCCTAAACCTAAACCTAAACCTCACCCTCACCCTAATCCTAATCCTAACCCTAAACCTAAACCTCACCCTAACCTTAAACCTAACTTTAACCCTCACCCTCACCCTCACCCTCACCATAACTCTAACCCTAACCCTAACAATAACACTAATCCTAACCCCAAATCTAACCCTAACACTAAACCTAATGCTAAAACTCACCCTCACCCTAAACCTAAACCTAAGCCTAACCCTCACACTAACCCTAACCCTCACACTAACCCTAAACTTAAACTGAACCCTAACTCTCAAGCTAACCCTAACCCTAACCGTCAACCTAAACTAACACTCACCTTTTCCCTCAGCCTAAAGCTAAATCTAAGCCTAACCCTAACCCTAAACCTCACACTCACCTTAACTATTACCCTAAACCTAACCATAAACCTAAGCCTAACCCTCACCCTCACCTTAACCCTCACCCTAACCCTACCTCTAACACTAACCCTAAACCTAACCCTCACCCTCAGCCTCACCCTTACTCTAACTCTAAACCTAAACCTCACCCTCACCCTAAACCTAACCCTAACCCTAATCCTCAACCTCACCTTAATCCTAACCCTAAAGCTCACCCTCAGCCTAGCCATCAACCTAAGCCTAAGCCTAACACTAAACCTAACCCTTAGACACACACTCACCCTCAACCTAACCCTAAACCTAACCCTCACTCTCACAGTCACCCTCACCCTCAGTGTAACCCTAAGCCTAATCCTAACCCTAACCCTAACACTCAAAGTCATCCTAACCATTACCCTAATCCTAATCCTAACCCTAACCCTCACCCTCACCCTCAGCCTCATCTTAAGCCTAACTCTAACCCAAAAACTCACCCTCACCTTAACCCTAACACTAACTCTAAACCTCACCTTCAACCTAGCCCTCACCCTAACCCTAATCCTAAATCTAACAATCATCCTAACCCTCCCCATAATCCTAACCCTAACAATCACCCTAACCCTAATCCTCACACTCACCCTCACCCTCAGCCAAAACCTAAGCCTAACCCTAATACTCACCCTAACCCTACCCCTCACACTCACCCTAAACCTAACCCTAATCCTAAACCTAACACTATCCCTAACCCTAACCCTCACCCTAACCCTCACCGTAACCCTAAACCTAACACTAAACCTAACCTTAAATCTAACCCTAAACCTAAACCTAATCCTCAGCCTCACCTGCACCCTAACCGAAACTCTAACCCTAACCCTCACCCTAACTCTAAGCCTAATCCTAACCCTAACCCTAAGCCTCATACTCACCCTCACCCTAACCCTAAAACTAACCCTAAACCTATCCCTAACCCTAACCCTCACCCTAACCCTAACCCTAGCCCTCACCCTAACCCTAACCCTAAGCCGAAACCTCATCCTTCAAGTGACACTAACCATAACCCTAACCCTCACCCTCATGCTTGGCCTAAGCCTAAGCCTAACACTAACCCTAACACTCACCCTAACCCTAACTCTAACCCTAAATCTTATCCTCACCCTAACTCTAACTCTAACCCTAACCCTAACCCTAACCCTAACCCTAACAATAACCCTAACCCTCACCCTAAACATAATCCTCACCCTAACCGTAAACCTCACACTAACACTTACCTTCACCTACCACTAACCCTAACCCTAACACTAACCCTCACACGAAGCCTAACCCTAAACTCACCCTAACCCTAACCCTAAACCTAACCCTCAACCTAAACCTAACCCTCAAGCTCAATGTAACCCTAACCCTAACCCTGACCCTCACCCTATTCAAGCCCTCACCCTCACCCTAACCCTCACCCTAACACTTACCCTCATCCTAACACTAACCCTAATACTAATCCTAACCCTATCGCTAACACTAACCCTCACAGTAACAGTAACCCAAACCATAATCCTAACAAAAACCCTAACCTTAACCCTAACTCTCACCCTAACCATTACCCTCACCCTAAACCTAAACCTCACCCTAACAATTACCCTCACCTTAACACTAACCGTAACCCGAACACTAAGCCTCACACTAACCCTAACCATCACCCTAACCCTAAACCTCACTCTAAAACAAACCCTAAACCTCAACCTAATCCTAGCCCTAACCCTAACCTTAACACTCATCCTCACGGTAAACCTCACACTAACCCTAACACTAATCCTCAATCTAACCCACACCCTTACCCTAACCCTAACCCTAAGCCTTACTCTAAACCTAAACCACACCCTTTTCGTAACCCTCACCCTCAACCTAACCCTCACCTTACCCTTACTGTCACCCCCACCATAACCCTCATCCTAACCCTAACCCTCAAACTAACACTAACTCTAAACTTAAACCTCACCCTCACCCTAATCCTAACTGTAACCCTAAAACTAACACTAAACCTCACACTAACCCTTACCCTAACTCTCACCCTCAACCGCACTCTCAGCTTAAACCTAAGCCTAAGCCAAACCCTTACCCTAACCCTCACCCTCACCCTTGCCCTCACCCTAACACAACTCTGAACACTAACCGTCAACCTAACCCTCACCCTCACCGTAACCCTTACCTAACCCTAACCCTCACATTCACCCTAACCCTAATCTTAACCCTAAACCTCAGCCTAACCCTAACCCTCAACCTCACCATAACCCTTACCCTAACCCTCACCCTTACCCTGAAATTAACCCGAATCCTACTCTCACAGTAACCCTAACCCTAACTCTCACCCTAACCCTAACATTAAACCTCAACCTCACCCTAGCCCTCACCCTAACCCTAATCCTAACCCTAACCCTCATCCGAACTCTCCCCCTAACCCTTAACCTTACCCTCAAACTAAAACTGAAACTCACCCTCACCCTCAGCCTAACCGTAAACCTAACCCTAAACCTAACCCTAACACACACACTCACACTCACCCGAACCCTAATCCTAACCCTAAACCTCACCCTCAACATCACCCTCAGTGTAACCCTAAGCCAAACCCAAACCCTAACCCTAACCCTCAAAATCACCCTAAACCTTACCCTAATCCTAATCCTAACCCTAACACTAACCCTCACCCTCCACCTCATCTTAACCTTAACTCTAACCCTAAACCTCACACTGACCCTAACCCTAAACCTAACCCTAACCCGAAACCTCACCCTCAACCTAACCCTAAACCTGACCCTCACCCTAGCCCTCACCCTAACCCTAATACTAACCCTGACCCTCATTCTAACCCTCCCCATAACCATAAACATAACCTTCACCCTAACCCTAACCCTCACCCTCACCCTAAACCTCAGCCTAACCCTAAGCCTAACCCTAACCCTAACCCTACCCCTAACCCTCACATTCACCCTAACCCTACCCTTAAACCAAATCCTAAACCTAACCCTAACCCTCACCCTCAGCCTAAACCTCACCCTAACCCTAACTCTAAACCTAACACTAACTATAACCCTAAATCTCACCCTCAGCCTCAACCTAAACCTAACTCTAACTCTAAACCTCACCCTCACCCTAAATCTAACCCAACCCCAAAACTTCACCCTAACGCTAACCCTAAAGCTCACCCTCACCCTAGCCCTTAACTAACCCTAATCCTAACCCTAACCCTCATCCTAACACTTCCCCTAACACTAACCCTCACCCTCATCCTCACCCTCACCCTCACCGTAATCATAACCCTAACAATAACGCTAAAAATAACCCTAAACCTAACCCTAAGCCTCACCCTAACCACAAGCCTCACCCTAAAACTAACCCTCAGCCTAACAATTACCCTCACCCTAACACTAACCCTAACCCTAACACTAACCCTCAAACTAACCCTAACCATCCCCCTAAACCTAAAGCTCACCCTAACACTAATCCTAAACCTAACACTAACCGTAGCCCTCACCCTAACCCTAACCCTCATCCTTACCCTAAACCTCACACTAACCCTAACACTTATCCTCAATCTACCCTCACACTCACTCTAACCCTAACCCTAACCCTCACCCTAACCCTAAACCTCACCCTTACCATAACCCTCACCCTCAGTCTAACCTTCACCTTTACCCTTACCGTAAACCCCACCCTAATCCTGACCCTAACTCTAACCCTCACCCTAACCCTAACTCTACCCCTAAACCTCACCCTCACTTAACCCTAACCTTAACACTAAACCTCACCCTAACCCTAACCCTAAACCTTATCCTCAACCAAACGCTCAGCCTAACCCTAACCCTAAGCCTAACACTTACCTTAACCCACACCCTCACCCTAGCCCTCACCCAACCCTAATCCTAATCCTAACCCTCACCATAACCCTAACCCTAACCATCAACCTAAATCTAATCCTCAGCCCCACCCTCACCCTCAGCCTAACCCTAAGCCTAAGCCTAAGCCTAACCCTAACCCTCACACTCACCCTCACCCTAACCCTAATCCTAACCCTAACTCTAACACTAATCCTAAACCTCAACCGAACCCTCACCCTAACCTTAACCCTAAAATTAACCCTAAACCTAACCCTCGACCTAACCCTCCAACTAACCCTAAACCTAACCCTAAACCTCATCCTCACCCTAACCCTAATCCTAAACCTAAACCTAAACCTCACCCTAAAACGAAATCTAACCCTCACCCTCACCTCACCTTCACCATAACTCAAACCCTAACCTTAACCATAACACTAATCCTAACCCTAACCTTAACCCTAACCCTAATTCTAACACTCAGCCATACCCTAACCCTAATCCTAACACTGACCCTCACCCTAACCCTAAACCTCACCCTCACCTAACCCTAACCCTCATACTAACCCTCACCCTAAACCTAACCCTAAACTTAAACCTTACCCTAACACTAGCCCTAATCCTCACCCTCACCCTAGCCCTCAACCTAAACCTTATCTTAACCCTAATCTTCATCCTAACCCTCACCCTAACCCTAATCCTATCCCTCACCCTAACCCTAAACCTAACCCTCAACCTAACCCTAAACAGCACCCTCACTGTAACCCTAACCCTAACCTTCACCCTAACCCTAAACTTAACCTGAAACCTAACTGTCAAGCTAACCCTAACCCTAACCGACAACCTAAAGCTAACCCTCACCCTCTCCCTCGTCCTAACCCTAAGCCTAAGCCTAACCCTAACCCTAACCCTCACCCTAACCCTAACTCTACCCCTAAACCTCACCCTCACTCTAACCCTAACTCTTACCCTAACACTAAACCATACCCTAACCTAACCCAAACCCTTATCTTCAACCAAATGCACAGCCTAACCATAAGCCTAAGCCTAACACTTACCCTAACACACACCCTCACCCTAGCCCTCACCCTAAACCTAATCCTAACCCTAACCCTCAGCCTGATTCACAAACTAACCCTAACCCTAACCATCACCCTAATTCTTATCCTCACGCCCACCCTCACCCTCAGCCTAACCCTATTCCTAACCCTAACTCTAATAGTAATCCTAAACTTCAACCTAACCCTCACCCTTACTTAACCCTAAACGAAGCCTAAACCTAACCCTCGACCTAAGCCTCCAACTAACCCTAAACCTAAACCTCACCCTAACCCTAAACCTAACCCTCACCCTCACACTCACCCTCACCCTCACCATAACTCAAACCCTAACCCTAACAATACCACTAATCCTAAACCTAAACCTAACCCTAACCCTAACCCTAATGCTAAAACTCACCCTCAACCTAACCCTAATCCTAACCCTAACCCTCACCCTAACCCTAACCCTCACCCTCACCGTAACCCTAACACTCATCCTAACCATCACCCTAAACCATCCCCTAACTTTAAACCTTACCCTAACTCTAACCCTAAGACTCACCCTCACCCTAGCCCTCAACCTAACACTAATCGTAAACCTAATCCTCATCCTAAACCTCACTCTAACCCTAACCCTAACCCTCAACCTAACCCTAACACAAATTCTCAACCTAACCCTAAACATCACCCTCACCATAACCCTAATCCTAACCCTCACTCTAACCCTAAACTTAACTTGAAACATAACTCTTAAGCTAACCCTAACCCTAACCGTCAATCTAAAGCTAACCCTCACCCTCTCCCTCAGCCTAACCCTAAGCCTAAGCCTAACCCTAACCCTAAACCTCACACTCACCCTAAACATTACCCTAAACCTAAATATAACACTAAGCCTAACCCTCACACTCTCCTTAACCCTCACCCTAAAACTAACTCTAACACTAACCCTAACCCTAACCCTCATCCTCAGCCTCACCCTTACCCTAACTCTAAACCTAAACCTCACTCTCACCCTAACCCTAATCCTAAACCTCACCCTAATCTTAACCCTAAACATCACCCTCAGCCTAGCCCTCACCCTAAGCCTAATCCTAACCCTCATCCTAACTCTCACCCTAACAATAACCTTACCCCTCACCCTACCCCTCACCCAAACCCTAATCCTAACCTTAACCCTCAACCTAAACCTAACCCTCACCCTCACCCTCAACGTAACCCTTACCTAACTCTCACCCCAAACATATACTTAACCCAAATCCTAACTATCACCCTAACCCTATCCCTATCCCTAACGCTCACCATAACCCTAACCCTAAACCTCACCCTCACCCTAGACCTCACCCTAACCCTAATCCTAACCCTAACCCTCATCCTAAACCTCCCCCTAACCCTTACCATAACCCTCACCCTCACCCTAACCCTAAACCTAACCCTTACCCTCACCCTGAACCTCAACCTCAGTGTAATCCTAAGCCTAATCCTAACACTCACACTCACCCTAAACCTTACCCTAAACCTAATCTTAACCCTAACCCTCACCCTCACCCTCAGCCTCACCTTAAGCCTAACTCTAACCCTAAAACTCACCCTCACCCTAACCCTCACCCTAACCCTCACCCTAACCCTAACCCTAAACCTAACACTAACCCTAACCCTAACCCTCACCCTCAGCCTCACCCTAACCCTAACTCTAACCCTAAACCTCACCTTCACCATAACCCCAAACTTAACCCTAACCCGAAACCTCACCCTAAGCCTAACCCTAACCCTAACTCTAACCCTAAACCTCACCCTCACCCTAACCTTAACCCTAACCCTAAACTTCACCCTCACCCTCAACCTCAATGTAACTCTACCCCTAACCTTAACAATAATACTAACCCTAACCCTAACCCTCACCCTCACCCTCATCCTCACCCTCACCGCAAACTTAACCCTAAACATAACAATAACATTAATCCTAACCATAAACCTAAACCTAATCCTAAGTCTAATCCTCACCCCCACAATCACCCTCAACCTAACCCTAAACCTAACCCTAACCCTAACACTAACACTAACCCCAAACCTAAACCTAAACCTGAATCTAACCCTAAACCTAAACCTAATCCTCAACCTCACCTGCACCCTAAACCACACCCTTACCGTCACCCTAACTCTAAGCCTAACCCTAACTCTAAACCTAAGCCTCACACTCACCCTCACCCTAACCCTAAACCTAAACCTAACCCTATCCCTAACCCTAACCCGTACCCTAACCCTACCCCTCACCCTCACCCTAATCCTAACCCTATACTTCATCCTAAACCTGACACTAATCATAACCGTAACCCACAATCTAACCCGAACCCTAACCCTAACCCTAACACTAACATTAACTCTAACCCTAAATCTCACCCTCACCCTCACCCTAAACCTAACTCTAACTGTAATTCTAACCCGAACAATAACCCTAACACTAACCCTAACCATAATCCTCACCCTAAACCTAACCCTCATCCTAAGACTTACCCTCACCATAACCCTAACCCTAACGCTAACAATAACCCTAACCCTCACCCTCACCCTAACCATAACCCTCACCCAAACACTAAGCTCAGCCTAACACTAACCTTAACACTTATCCTCAATCTAACCCTCACCCTCACTCTAACCCTAACCCTAACCCTCACCCTGACACTAACCCTCACCCTTACATTAACCCTTACCCTCAGTCTAACCCTCACCTTTACCCTTACTGTAACCCCCACCTTAACCCTGACCCTAACCCTAACCCTAACCCTAACCCTAATTCTACCCCTAAACCTCACCCTCACTCTAACCCTAACTCTAACACTAACCCTAACACTAAAACTCACCCTAACCCTAACCCTAACCCTTATCCTCAACCAAATCCTCAGCCTAAACCTAAGCCTAACATTTACCCTAAACCACACCCTCACCCTACCCCTCATCCTAACCCTAATCCTAACCCTCATCCTAACCCTCACCCTAACCCTAACCCTAAACATCACCCTAACTCTAATCCTCACCCCCACCCTCACCCTCAGCCTAAACCTAAGCCTAAGATTAAGCCTAACCCTAAACCTCACACTCACCCTCACCTTAACCTTAATCCTAAACCTAACTCTAACATTAACCCTAAACCTCAACCTAACCCTCACCCTAACCTTAACCCTAAAACTAACCCTCAACCTAACCCTCGACCTAATGCTCCAACTAACCCTAAACCTCACCCTCACCCTAACCCTAAACCTAACCCCAAACCTAAACCTCACCCTAAACCTAAACTTAACCCTCACCCTCACCATCACCATAAATCTAACCCTAACCCTAACAATAACACTAATCCTAACCCTAAACCTAACCCTAACACTAACCCTACAGCTAACACTCACCCTCACCCTAACCCTAAAATCCTAACCCTAACCCTCACCCTAACCCTAACCTTCACCCTCACCATAACCCTAACCCTCATCCTAACCCTCACCCTAAACCTGACCCTAACCTTAAACCTTACACTAACACTAACCCTAATCCTCACCCTCACCCTAGCCCTCAACCTAACCCTAATCGTAAGCCTAATCCTCATCCTAACATTCACCCTAATCCTAATCCTAACCCTCACCCTCACCCTAACCCTAACCCTAACTCTCAACTTAACCCTAATCATCACCCTCACAGTTCCCTAAACCTAACCCTCACCCTAACTCTAAACTTAAACTGAAACCTAACTCTCAAGCTAACCCTAAACCTAACCCTCAACCTAAAGCTAAACCTCACCCTCATCCTCTCCCTCAACCTAATTCTAAGCCTAAGCCCAACCCTAACACTATACCTCACACTCACCCTAAACATTACCCTAATCCTAATCCTAACCGTAAGCCTAACCCTCACCCTCACATTAACCCTCACCCTAACCATAACTCTAACACTAACCCTAAACTTAACCCTCAACCTCAGCCTCACCATTACCCTAACTCTAAACCTAAAACTCACCCTCACCCTAAACCTAACCCTAACCCTAAACCTAAACCTCACCCTAAACCTAACACTAAACCTCACCCTCAGCCTAGCCCTCATTCTAAAACTAATCCTAACCATCATCCTAACCCTCACCCTAACACTAACCCTAACACTCACCCTCACCCTCACCCTAACCCTAACCCTAATCATAACCCTAAACCTCAACCTAATCCTAACCCTCACCCTCACCCTCACCTTAACCCTTACCCTAACCCTCACCCTAAACATAAACTTAAAACGAATCCAAACTCTCACCCTAACCCTAACCCTAACCCTCAACCTAACCCTAAACCTAAAGGTCACCCTCACCCTAGTCCTCACCCTAACACTAATCCTAAGCCTAACCCTCATCCTAACCCTCCCTGTAACCCTTACCTTAATCCTGACACTAACCTTAACCATCACCCTCAACCTCACACTCATCCTAACCCAAAGCCTAACCCTAAACCCAACCCTAACACACACACTCACCCTCACCGTAACCCTAATCCTAACCCTTACTCTCACCCTCACCCTCACTCTCAGTGTATCCCTAATCCTAATCCTAACCCTAACCCTAACCCTTACCCTAATCCTAATATTAACCCTAACCCTCACACTCACATTCAGCCTCAACTTAAGCCTAACTCTAACCCTAAAACTCACCCTCACCCTAACCCTAACCCTAACGCTAAACCTCATCCTCACCTTAGCCCTCAACCTAACCCTAATCCTAACCCTAACAATCATCCTAACCCTCCCCATAACCCTAACCCTAACCCTCACCCTAACCCTAATCCTCACACTCACAGTCACCCTCAGCCTAACCCTAAGCCTAACCCTAATACTAACCCTAACCCTAACCCTCACACTCACCCTAACTCTAACCCTAATCCTAATCCTAACCTTAACCCTCACCTCACCCTCACCCTAACCCTCACCCTAACCGTAACCCTAAACCTAACACTAACCCTAACCCTCATATTCAGCCTCACCCTAACACTAACTCTAAACTTAAACCTAAACCTCACCATAACCCCAACCCTAACCCTAACCGGAAACCTCACCTTAACCCTAACCCTAACCCTAAATCTAACCCTAAAACTCAACCTCACCCTAATCCTAATCCTAACCCTAAAACTCAACCTTACCCTAACCTTCACCCTCACCCTCAACCTCACCATAACACTACTCCTAACCCTAACAATAATACTAACCCTAACCCTAGCCCTAACCCTAAACCTCACCCTCGGCCTCACCCTCACTGCAAACTTAACCCTAACCATAACACTAACATTAACCCTAACCCTAAGCCTAACCCTTACACTAACTCTATTCCTCACCCCCAGAGTCACCCTTCCCCTAACCCTAACCCTAACACTAACACTAACCCTAACACTAAACCTAACCCTAAATCTAAACCTAAACCTAACCCTAAACCTCAGGCTCAACTGCACCCTAACCCAAACCCTAACCCTAACCCTCACCCTAACTCTAAGCCTAACCCTAACCCTAACACTAAGCCTCACACTCACCCTCACCCTAACCCTATTCGTAAACCTAACCCTATCCCTAACCCTAACACTAACCCTAACCCTCACCTTAGCCCTCACCCTAACCCTAATCCTAACCCTAAAGCTCATCCTAAACCTGACACTAATCATAACCCTAACCCTCACCCTAACCCGAACCCTCACCCTCACCCTCATGTTCTGCCTAAGAATAAGCCTAAGGCTAAGCCTATGTCTAACCCTCACCCTAACACTAACCCTAACACTAAACCTAACTCTAACCCTAAATCTCACAATAACCCTAACCCTAACTCTAAACCTAAAACTTACCCTAACAATAACCCTAATCCTCACCCTAATCATAATCCTCACCCTAACCCTAAACCTCAACCTAACACTTACCCTCACCCTAACACTAACCCTAACCCTAACACTACCCTCACACTAACTCTAACCCTAACCTCATCTTAACCCGAACCCCAACCCTAACCCTCAACCTACGCCTAACCCTCATGCTCAACGTAACCCTAACCCTAACCCTGAACTTCAACCTAACCATAACCTTCACCGTAACCCTAACCCTCACCCTAACACCCTCAACCTAACACTAACCCTAATCCTAATCCTAACCCTAAACCTAACCCTCACCCTCACAGTAACCGTAACCCTAACACTAAACCTAACAAAACCACTAAACCTAACCCTAACCCTAACCCTAACCATTACCCTAACCCTAAACTTAACCCTCACCCTAACACTTACCCTCACCTTAACAATAACCGTAACCCGAACACTAAGCCTCAGACTAACCCTATCCATCACCCTAACCCTAAACCTCACTCTAACACTAACCCTAAACCTCAACTTAACCCTAGCCCTAACCCTAACCCTAACACTCATCCTCCCTGTAAACCTCACACTAACCCTAACACTAATCCTCAATCTAACCCTCACCCTCACTCTCATGCTCACCCTAACACTAATCCTAAAACTAACCCTCATCCTAAGACTCCGCCTAAACCTGACCCTAATATTAATCCTAACCCGAAGCATAACCCTCACCCTCAGCCTCACCTTACCCTAACTCTAACCCTAAACCTCACCCTCACCCTACCCCTAAACCTAACCCTAAACCTAAACCTTACCCTAACCCTAAACCTCAACCTCACCCTCCCCTAGCCCTCACCCTAACTCTAATCCTAACCCTAATCCTCATCCTAACAATCCCCATTACCCTAAAACTAACGCTGACCCTAACCCTAACCCTCAACCTCACCCTAACACTCACCCTAACCCTAAGCCTAACCCTAACTCTAACCCCAACCCTCACACTCACCCTAACCCTAAACCTAATCCTAATCCTAACCCTAACCCTACCCTCACCCACTGCCTAACACTCACCCTAACCCTAACCCTAAACCTAACATTAACCCTAACCCTAACCCTCACCCTCAGCCTCACCCTAACCCTAAATCTAACCCTAAACCTCACCCTCACCCTACCCTTAACCCTAACCTAACCCTAAGCTTCACACTAACACTAACCCTAAATCTCACGCTAGCCCTTACCCTAACCCTAATCCTCACCCTAACCCTCATCCTAACCCTTCCCCTAAATTTAACCCTCACCCTCAACCTCACCCTCAGCCTAACCCTAAGCCTAAACTTAAACCTAACCCTAACACACACACTTACCCTCACCCTAAACCTAATCCTATCCCTAACCCTAACCCACCCCTAACTCTCACCCTAACCTTAACCCTAACAATAACCCTAACCCTAATCCTCAACCCAAACCTCACCCTAACCCTTACTCTAACCCTAAACCTCACCCTCACCCTAACCCTAACTCTAACACTAACCCAAACCCTAAACCTCACCCTAACCCTAACCCTAACCCTCACCCTCATTCTCAACCTAACCTTAACACTAAACCTAATCCTAACAATAACGCTAACCCTAATCCTAAACCTCACCCTAACCATAACCCTCACCCTAACCCATACCCTCACCCTAACACTAGTCCTAATCCTAACACTAAACCTCACACTAACCCTAACCCTCACCTTAAACCTAAATCTCACCCTAACCCTAACCCCAAACCTCACCCTCACCCTAGCCCTCACCTTAACCCTAATTCTAAAGCTCACCCTCATCCTAACTCTAACCTTAACCCTAAACCCCACCCTAACCCTAAACCTAACCCTCACCCGCACCCTCACCCTCACTGTAACTCTAACCCTAACACTAACAATTACACTAACCTTAACCCGAACCATCACCCTAACCCTAATACTCACCTCCAACCTCACCCTCAGCCTAACCCTAATCCTCAGCCAAACCCTCAACCTAACCCTCACACTCACCCTCACCCTAACCCTAGTCCTAAAGGTAACCCTATCCCTAAAGCTCAAACTAACCCTCACCCTCACCCTAACCCTAACACTAACCCTAACCCTAAACCTCACAGTAACCCTCCCCCAAACCCTAACTCTAACCATAAACCTCACCCTCACGATAAACCTTAACCCTAAACCCCACCCTAACCCTAAACCTAACCCTCACCCTCAACCTCAACCTCACTGTAACTCTAACACTAACCCTAACAATAACAGTAACCCTAACCCTAACCCTCAACCTAACCATAACCCTCACCCTCAGCCTCACCCTACCTGCAAACTTAACCCTCACCATAACACTAACAATAACCCTAACCCTAACCCTAACCCTAAACCTAACCTTAACCCTAACCCTAATCCTCAACCCAACCCTCACCCTCAGCCTAACCCTAACTTAACCCTAACCCTAACCCTAACCCTCACCGTAACCCTAACGCTAACCCTAACCCTAACACAAACCCTAACCCTCACCATAACTCTAACCCTATCCCTAACCCTAACACAAACCCTAACCCTAAACCAAACCCTAAACCTAAACCTAATCCTCAGCCTCACCCTCACACTAACCCAAAACATAACCCTAACCCTCACCCTAACCCTAAGCCTAACCCAACCCTAACCCTCACACTCACCCTCACTCTAACCCAAATCCTATACCTAAGCCTATCCTAACCCTAACCCTCAACCTAACCCTCACCCTAGCCCTCACCTGAAACCTAATCCTAACCGTAAACCTCATCCTAAAACTTTCGCTAACCCTAACCCTAAACCTCACCCTAACCCGAACCCTAACCCTCCCCCTCATGCTCGGCCTAAGCCTAAGCCTAAGCCTAAGCCTAAGACTAACCCTAACCCTCACCCTATCCCTAACCCTAACACTAACCCTAACTCTAACCCTAAACCTCAGCCTCACCCTAACCCTAACTCTAACATGAACCCGAAACCTAAACCTCATCCTAACCCTAAACCTAACCCACACCCTCACCCTCACCGTACCCGTATAAACCTAACCCTAACAATAACCCTAACCCTAACCCTAACAATCACCCTATGCCTAACCCTCAGCCTAATATTTACCCTCACCCTAACACAAACCCTAACGCTAACACTACCGCTCACACTAACCCTAACAATCACCCTAAACCTCACCATAACCCTAATTCTACCCCTAAACCGCACCCTCACCCTAACCCTAACCATCCCCCTAACCCTAAACCTCAACCTCACCCTCACCCTCAGCCTAACCCTAAGCTTAAGCCTAACCCTAACCCTAACCCTCACACTCACCTAAACCTTACCCTAATCCTAATCCTAACCCTAAGCCTAAACCTCACGTCACCCTAACCCTAAATCTAACACTAACCCTAACTCTAAACCTCACCCTTAGCCTCACTCTAACCCTAATCCTAAACCTAACCCTCACCCTAAACCTAACTCTAACCCTCACCCTCACCCTGACCCTGACCCTAACCCTAACCCTAACCCTAACCCTCAACCTAACCCTAACCCTCACCCTCACAGTAACCCTTACCCAAACCTTCACCCTAACCCTAAACTTAACCCGAACCATAACTCTCACACTAACCCTAACTGTAACCCTAACCGTAACCCTACCCCTCACCCTCTCCCTCAGCCTAAGCCTAAACCTAAACCTAACCCTAACCCTAACACACACACACTTTTACTCAGCCTAACCGTAAGCCCAAACCTAAACCTAACCCTATCTCACACACTCACATTCTCCCTAACCCTAATCCTAACTCTAAACCTAACCCTCAACCTAATGCTGATCCTAACCCTGACTCTAACCCTAAACCTCACCCTCACCCTCACCCTAACTCTAACCCTAACCCAAACCCTAAACCTCACCCTAACCCTAACTCTAACCCTCAACCTAACCATAACCATAAACATAAACCTTACCCTAATAATTACCCTAACCCTAATCCTAACCCTAACCCTAACCCTAACCCTAAACCTCAAACTAACCCTCACCCTAACCCTAACCCTAACACTAAACCTAACCAAAACCCTCACCTAACTGTCTCCCTAACACTAACACTAACCCTAAACCTCACCATCACCCTAACACTAAAAGTCACCCTCACCCTCACCCTCACAATAACTCTAACCCTAACCCTAACAATAACCCTAACCCTAACAATAAACCTGACCCTAACACTCCCCCAACCCTTACTCTAACCCTAAACCTCATGCTCACACTAACCCTAAACCTCACCCTCACGATAACTCTAACCCTAACCCTAACAATAACACTAACCCTAAAACTAACCCTCACCCTCACCATCACCATAACCCTAAACCTAACCCTAAACTCACCCTAACCCTAACCCTAACCCTAATCCTCACCCTCAGCCTCACCCTCACCGAAAACTTAACCATAACATTAACAATAACCCTAACCCTAACCCGAATCCTAACCCTCACCCTCACCCTAACCCTAACCCTAACCCTAACCCTCACCCTAACCCAAAACCTCAACCTCACCGTAACCCTAACCCTAACACTCACCCTAACCCTAAACCTAACCCTAATCCTAAACCTTGCCAAAATGCTAACCCTAACCCTTACACTCTCCCTTGCCTTCATCCTAACCCTAATCCTAACCCTCAACCTCATTCTATCCCTCACCCTAATCTTAACCTTAAACCTCACCCTAACCCTAACCCTCACCCTCACCCTCAGCCTAACCCTAAGCCTAAGCCTAACCCTAACCCAACCCTGACACTCAACCTCACCCTAACCCTAACCCTATAACTAACACTAACCGTAACCCTAACCCTCACCATAACCCTCCCCCAAACCTAACTATAAACCTAAACCTCACACTCACCCTAACGCTAACTCTAGCCCTTAACCTAACACTAAAACTAACCCTAATCCTAACAGTAACCCTCACACTAACCCTAACCACCACGTTAACCCTAAACCTCAACCTAACACTATCCCTAACCCTCACCCTCACCTTAGCCCTCACCCTAACCCTAACCCTCATACTCAAAATAAACCTGACTCTAACCCTAAAACTAATCCTCAATCTAACCCTCACTCTCACCCGCACCCTCACCCTCACAGTAACTCTAACCTGAACCCAAAACCTAAATCTCACTCTATCCCTAAACCTAAGCCTAACCCTAATCCTCACTCTCACCCTAATCCTAACAATAACCCTAAACCTAACCCTCAACCTAACCCTCCCCTAAACCTATATCTAACCCTAAACCTCACCCTCACCCTCACCCTAACCCTAACCCTAAACCCCACCCTAACCCTAACCCTAACCCTCACCCACACCCTCACCTCACCATAACTCTAACCCTAACCCTAACAATAACCCTAATCCTAACCGTAACCATCACTCTAACCCTAATACTCAACCCCACCCTCACCCTCAGCCTAACCCTAAGCCTCATCCTAACCCTCAACCTAACCCTCAACTCACACTCACCCTCACCCTAACCCTAACCCGAACCATAAACCTAATCCTCACCCCCACCCTCACCCTCAGCCTAACCCTAACTTAACCCTAACCCTAACCCTAACCTTCTCCAGAACCCTAACCCTAGCCCTAACTCTAAAAAAAACCTAACCCTCACCGTATCCCTAACCGTAACCCTAACCCTAACACAAACCCTATCCCTAAACCAAACCCTAAACCTAAACCTAATCCTCAGCTTCACCCTCACCCTAACCCAAAACATAACCCTAACCCTCACCCTAACCATAAGCCTAACCCAGCCCTAACCCTCACCGTAACCCTAATCCTAACCCTATCACAAACCCTAAACCTAACCCTAACCCTCACCGTAACCCTATACCTAACCCTAACCCTAACACAAACCCTAACCCTAACCCTAACCCTAACCCTAAACCTCAGCCTAACCCGAACCCTAACCCTCCCCCTCATGCTCGGCCTAAGCCTAAGCCTAACCCTAACCCGAACCCTATCCCGAACCCTAACACCAACCCTAACTCTAACCCTAAAACTCACCCTTACCGTAACCCTAACTCTAACACGAACCCGAAACCTAAACCTCATCCTAACCCTAAACCTAACCCACACACTCACCCTCACCGTAACCATATAACCCTAACCCTAACAATAACCCTAACCCTAACCATAACCCTCACCGTAACCCTAACCCTCACCGTAATATTTACCCTCACGCTTACACTAACCATAACGCTAACACTACCGCTCACACTAACCCTAAAAATCACCCTAATCCTCATCCTAACCCTCACCCTAACCCTAACTCAAAATCTCACCCTAACCCTAACCCTAACCCTTACCCTCAACTTAACCCTAACCCTCACGCTCAAGTTAAGCCTAACGCTAACCCTCACCATAACCCTAAACTTAACCTGAACCCTAACTCTCACCCTAACACTAACCCTAACACTTATCCTAAGCCTCACTCTCACCCTCACACTCACCCGCACCCTCACCCTCACAGTAACGCTAACACTAACCCAAACCCGAACCCTAAATATCACCCTAACCCTAAAACTCACCCTCACCCTAGCTCTCACCCTAATTCTAATCCTAACCCTAACCCTCATCCTAACCCTCCCTATAACCCTAACCAAAAACCTCACCCTATCCCTAACCCTCATCCCCACCCTCACCCTCAGCCTAATCCTAAGCCTAAACCTAAGCCTAACCCTAAACCTAACCCTAACCCGCACACTCACCCGTACCCTCACCCTCACAGTAACTCTAACCCTAACCCAAACGCTAACCCTAAACCTCACTCTAACCCTAACCCTAAGCCTAACCCTAACCCTTACCCTCAACTTAACCCTAACCCTCCCGCTCAACTTAAGCCTAACGCTAACCCTCACCCTAACCCTAACAATAACCCTAAAACTAACCGTCACCCTAACCCTCCCCCTAACACTATTTCTAACCCTAAACCTCACCCTCATCTTCACCCTAACCCTAACCCTAAACCCCACCCTAACCCTAAACCTAACCCTCACCCGCACCCTCACCCTCACCATAATTCTAACCCTAACCCTAACAATAATCCTAACCCTAACCTAACCCTAACCCTAACCCTAACCCTCACCCTAATATTTACCCTCACTCTAACACTAACCCTAACGCTAAAACTAACTACCGCTCACACTTACCCTAACAATCACTCTAAGCCTAAACCTCACCCTAACACTAACCCTAACCCTCAAAATCACCCTACCACTCACCCTAACCCTATCATCCTCACCATAAACCTCACACTAACCCTAACACTAATCCTCAATCTAATCCTCATCCTCACCCTAACACTATATCTAACGCTCACCTTCATCTTTATCGTAACGCTCACCCTCAGCCTAACCCTCATCTTTACCCTTACCGTCACCCCCACCCTAACCCTCACCTTAACCCTAACCCTCACCCTAACCCTCACCTAACCCTAATTCTACCCTTAAACCTTACCCTCACCCTAACCCTAACTCTAACTCTAACCCTAACACTAAACCTCACCCTAACCCTAACGCTAACCCTCACCCTCAACCTCACCGTAACCATAAACCTTACCCTAAACCAAACAATAACCATAACTCTAAACCTAACCCTCACCTCAGCCTAACCATAACTCTTACCCTAACCCTAACCCTCACCCTAACACTTACTCTCCCCCAAACACTAACCCTAACGCTAACACTAACCATCACACTAACCCTAACCCTCACCCTAACCCTAAACCTAACCCTAATAATAACCCTATCTCTAACCCTAAACCTCACCCTAGCCCTCACCTTAAACCTAAGACCTACCCCCACCCTCACCCTAACCCTAACCCTCATCCTCACCCTAAACCTCACACTAACTCTAACCCTAACCCTAATCCTCAATCTAGCCCTCACTCTAACCCTAACACTTACCCTAAACCTAACCCTAAACCTCACCTTTATCTTAACCCTCACCCTCAGCCTAAATCTCAACTTTACCCTTACCATCATCCTCACCCTAACCATAAACCTCATCCTAACCCCCACCCTAACCATCAACCTAACAATCACCCTAAGCCTAAACCTCACCCTCAACCTCATGCTGAGCCTAACCCTAAGCCTAAGCCTAACCCTTGAGCCCTCTCGCTTACCCTAATCTTAAACCTAACCCTCATCCTAACCTTCACACTATCCCTAACCCTCAACCTAACCCGTTCCACCACCCTAACCCTAACCCTAATCCTAAACCTAACCCTAACCCTAACCCTTGCACTCACCATAATCCTAACCCTAACCCTAATCCTAACCCTAACCCTAACCCTAAACCTCACACTCACCCTAGCCCTCACCCTAACCCAAATCCTAATCCTAACCCTCATCCTCAGCCTCACCTTAACACTAACCCTAAATGTCACCCTCACCATCAGCCTAACCCTAATCTTAACCCTAACCCTCAACCTAAACCTAACCCTCACCCTCAACATAAACCTTACCCTAACCCTCAATCTAACACTAAACTTAACCCAAACCCTAACTCTCACCCTCACCCTCACCCTAACCCTCACCCTAAACCTAACCCTAAAACTCACCCTTAGCCTAGCCCTCACCCTAACTTTAAACCGAAACCTAACACTCATCCTACCCCCTCCCTAAACCTTTCCCTAACCCTAACCCTAACCTACAACCTCACCCACAGTCTAACTCTAAGCCTAACCCTAAACTTAACCCTAACACACACACTCACACTCACCCTAACCCTAATCCTAAACCTAACCCTAACCCTAACCCTACTGCTCTCACCCTAACCCTAACCCTAACACTAACCCTAAACATAACCCTAACCTAACCCTCACCCTAACCCTAATTCTAACCCTACACGTCACTCTCACCCAAAACCTAACTCTAACCCTAATGCAAACGCTAAACCTCACCATAACCCTAACCCTATCCCTAACCCTCACCCTCACCGTAACCTTAACCCTAAACCTAACCCTGACAGTAATCCTAAACCTAATCCTAACCTTCAACCTAACCATAAACCTCACCCTAACCCAAAACCTGACCCTAACACTTACCCTCACCCTAACACTAACCTAACCCAACACGAACCCTCAAACTAACCCTAACCCTAAACTCACCGTAAACCTAACCCTAACCCAAACCCTCACCCTAACCCTACCCCTAACCCTAAAACTCACCCTAACACTAACCTTCACCCTCACCCTCAACCTCACCGTAATTCTAGCTCTAACCCTAACAATAACCCTAACCCTAAGCCCAACCCTAACCCTCACCCTCAGCCTCACCCTCACAGCAAACTTTACCCTAATCATAACACTATCAATAACCCTAACTCTAAGCCTAACCCTAACACTAATTCTAATCCTCACCCACACAGTCACACTCATCTTATCCCTAAACCTAAACCTAACCCTCACCATAACCCTAAACCTAACCCTAACCCTAACACTAACCCTAACCCTAATCCTAACCCTAAATCTAAACCTAAACCTAAACCTAATCCTCAGCCTCATCTGCAACATAACCCAAACCTTAACGCTAACCCTCACCCTAACTCTAAGCCTAACCCTAACCCTAACCCTAAGCCTCACACTCACCCTCACCCTAACCCTAATCCTAAACCTAACCATAACCATAACCCTAACCCTAACCCTAACCCTAAAACTCACACTAACACTAACCCTAACCCTCACCCTCAAACTCACCCTCAGCTTAACCCTAAGCCTAAGCCAAACCCTTACCCTAACCCTCACCCTCATCCTAGCCTTCAGCCTAACACAAATCCTAACAATAACCATCAACCTAACCCTAACCCTCACCCTCACAGTAACCCTTACCTAACCCTAACCCTCACCCGCACCCTAACCCTAATCTTAACCCTAAACCTCAACCTAACCCTAATACTCATCCTATCCCTCCCTGTAACCCTTAACCGAACCCTCACACTAACCCTAACCCTCACCCTCAACCTCACCATCAGCCTAACCCTAAGTCTAACGCTAAACCTAACCCTAAAAAACACATTCACCCTCACCCTATCCCTAATGCTAACCCTAAACCTCACCCTCACCCTCACCGTCAGTGTAACCCTAAGACAAACCCGAACCATAACCCTAACACTGACATTCACTCTAACCCGTACCCTAATCCTAATTCTAACCTAACCCTAACCCTCAACCTCAGCCTCAACTTAACCCTAACTCTAACCGTAAACCTCACCCTCACCCTAACCCTAAACTTAACCCTAACTCTAAACCGCACCCTAACCCCAAGCCTAAACCTCACCCTCACCATAGCCCTCTCCCTAACCCTAATCCTAACACTAACCCTCATCCTAACCCTCCCCATAATCCTAACCCCAACCCACACCCTAACCCTAATCCTCACCCTCACCCTAACCCTCAGCCTAACTCTAACCCTAACCCTAACCCTCATAATCACCCTAACCCTAAACCTAATCCTAATCCTAAACCTAACCCTCACCCTCAGCCTAACCCTCACCCTCACCCAAGCCTAAACCTAACACTAACCCTAACCCAAAACCTCACCCTCAGCCTCACCCTAACCCTAACTCTAACCCTAAACCTCACACTCACCCTAACCCTAACCCTAACACTAACCCTAAACTTCACCCTAACGCTAACCTTAAACCTCACCCTCACCCTAGACCTTACCCTAACCCTAATCCTAACGCTAACCCTCATCCTAACCCTACACCTAACCTTAACCCTCACCCTCAACCTCACCCTCAGCCTAAACCAAAGCCTAACACTAAACCTAACCCTAACACACAAACTCACCCTCACCCTAGCACTGTCCCTAACCCTAATCCTAAACCTAACCCTCATCCTAACCCTCACCCTAACCCTAACCATCAACCTCACCCTAATCCTCACCCCCACCCACATCCTCAGCCTAACCCTAAGCCTAAGCTTAAACCTAAACCTAACCCTCACACTCACCCTCACCCTAATCCTAATCCTAAACCTAACCCTAAACCCCAAGCTAACCCTCACCCTAACTTTAACCCTAACACTAACCCTAACCCTCGACCTAACCCTCCCACTAAACCTAAATGTAAACCTAAACCTCACCCTAACCCTAACTCTCACGCTCACCATAACTCTAACCCTCATCCTAACCCTAATGCTAACCGTAAACCTCACCCAAACACTAATGCTAACCCTCATCCTCACCCTAGCCCTCATACTAAACCTAATCCTAACCCTAACCCTAACCCCCATCCTAACCCTCACCCTAACCCTAACCCTAACCATAACCCTACCCCTAAACCTAACCAACACCCTAACCCTAATCCTCACACCCACCGCGACCCTCAGCCTAACCCTAAGCCTCAGCCTAACCCTCAACCTAACCCTCACACTCACCCTTACACTAACCCTAGTCCTAAATGTAAATCTATCCCTAAACCTCAACCTAACCTTCACCCTCACCCTCACCCTAACCCTAACCCTAACCATAACCCTGTCCCGCAGCCTCACCCTCACTGCAAACTTAACCCTAACCATAACACTAACAATAACCCTAACCCTAAACATAACCATAACCCTAATCCTCACCCTCACCCTCAGCCTAATCCTAACTTAACCCTAACCCTAACCCTAACCCTCACCATAACCATAACCCTCACACTCACCCTCACCCTAACTCAAATCCTAAACCTAACCCTGTCCTAACCCTAACCCTCACCCACACACTCACCCTAACCCTCACCCTAAACCTAATCCTAACCCTAAACTTCATCCTAACACTCACGCTAACCCTAACCCTAAACCTCACCCTAACCTGAACCCTAAACCTCCCTCTCATGCTCGGCCTAAGCCTTAGCTTAAGCCAAAGCCTAACCCTAACCCTCTCCCTATCCCTAACTCTAACACTAACCCTAACTCTAACCCTAAAACTCACCCTCACCCTCACCCTAACTCTAACACTAACCCGGAAGCTAAACCTCATCCTAAAACTAACACTAAACCACACCCTCACCCTCACCGTAACCGTATAACCCTAACACTAACAATAACCCTAACCCTAACCCTAACACTCACCCTAACCATAACCCTCACCCTAACCCTAACCCTCACCCTAATATTTAGCCTCACCCTAACACTAACCCTAATGCAAACACTACCGCTCACACTAAACCTAAAAATCACCCGTACCCTAAACCTCACCCTAACACTAATTCCTAAACCTCAACCTCGCCCTATCACTCACCCTAACCCTAACTCTCATCCTAACCCTAAACCTCTCACTAACTCTAACACTAATCCTCAATCTAACCCTCACCCTCACCCTAACCCTAAACCTAACCCTCACCCTAACCTTAACCCTCATCTTTACTGTAACGCTCATCCTCATCCTAACTCTCATCTTTACCCTTACCGTCACCCCCACCCTAACCCTAATGCTCACCCTAACCCTAATTCTACACCTAAACCTCACGCTCACCCTAACCCTAACTCTAACATTAACACTAACACTAAACCAACCTCAATCTAACACTAACCCTAACCCTCACCCTCACCCTCAATGTAACCGTAACCCTAACAATAAACCTAACAATAATCATGACCCTAACCCTAACCCTCACCCTAACCATAACCCTCACCCTAACCCTAAACATCAACCTAACACTTACCCTCACACTAACACTAACCCTAACCCTAACACTAACCCTCACACCAACCCTAAACCTCACCCTAATTCTAAACCTAATCCTAAACCTAAACCTAACTCTAACCCTAACCCTCAAACTAGCCCTCACCCTAACCCTAAGTCCTACCCTCAACCTCACCCTAACCCTAACCCTCATCCTCACCCTAAACCTCACACTAACCCTAACCCTAACCCTAATCCTCAATCTAATCCTCACCCTAACCCTAACCCTAACCCTAACCCTCAACCTAACCCTATACCTAACCCTAACTCTAACCCTAAACCTCACCCTCACCCTTACCCATACCTTAACCCTAAAACTCACCCTAACACTAAACTTCATCCTCACCCTCAACCTCACCATAATACTAGCCCTAACACTAAAAATAACACTAACCCTAACCCTAACTCTAACCTTCGCCCTCAGCCTCACCCTCACCACAAAATTAACGTTAACCATAACACTAAAAATAACCCTACCCTAAGAATAACCCTAAACCTAAATCTAATCCTAACCCCCACCTTCACCCTGATCCTAAACCTCACACTAACCCTAAAAGTATTCCTCAATCTAAACCACACCCTCACCCTAAACCTAACCGTAACCCTCACCCTAACCCTAACACTCACCCTTACCGTAATCCTCACTCTCAGCCTAACCCTCAACTTTACCCTTACTGTCACCCTCACCCTAACCCTCACACTAACCCTAACACTCATCCTAACCCTAACACGAACCCTCACTCCCTACTAAACCTCACCCTAACCCTAACACTAAACCTAACCCTAATCCTAACCCAAAACCTCACCCTAACACTAACTCTAACCCTAAACCTCACGCTGACCCTAACCCTAACCCTAATACTAAACCTCACCCTAAACCTAAACATTACCCTAACACTTACCCTCAACCTAACAGTAACACTAATACTAACACTAACCCTCGCACTAACGCTAACCATCACCCTAAACCTAACATCACCCTAACCCTAACCCTAAACCTAAAACTAACCCTCATCCTAACCCTCACCCTAACCGTAACCCTAAACATCACCCTAACCCTAACCCTCACCCTCACTTTTAGCCTCACCCTAACCCTAAGCCTAAGCCTGAACCTAACCCTAAAACTCACACTCACCGTAGCCCTCACCCTAACCCTAAACCTAACTCTAACTCTCATCCTAACCCTCAACTTAACCATAACCACAACCATCACTCTAAACCTAAACCTCATCCCCACCCTCACCTTCAGAGTAACCCTAACCCTAAGCCTAACCCTAACCCTAACCCTCACATTCACCCTCAGCCTAACCCTAATCCTAACCCTAACACTAACCTTAAACCTAAGCCTCAACCTAACCCTCACCCTAACCCTAACCTTAATCCTAACCCTCACCGTCACTTTAGTCCTCACCCTAACCATCACCTCAAAACTAACCCACACCTTAACCGTAACCCAAACGCTAACCCTGACCCTAACCCTACCCTTAACCCTAACACTAAACCTGACCCTAATCCTAACACTAACCCTCACCCTCACCTTAGCCCTCACCCTAACCCTAATTGTAACCTTAAACCTCATCGGAAACCTCACCCTCACCCTAACACTAACCATCACGCTAACCCTAAACATAATTCTAACACTCACCCTAAACCTACCTGGACCCTCACCCTAACCATAACCCTTACCTCAACCTCACCCTCAGCCTAACACTAAGCCTAACCCAAACCCAAACCATAACCCTCACACTCACCCTCACCCTAACCCTAATCCTACCACTAACCCTAACCCGAACCCTTAACCTCAACCTAACCCTCACCCTAACCCTAACCCTAACACTAACCCTAACCCTAACCCACACCCTAACCCTCTCCCTAAACATAATTCTAACCCTAAACCTCACACTCACCCTAATCCAAATCCTAACCTTGACCCTAAATCTCACCCTAACCCATACCCTCACCCTTACCCTCACCCTCACCCTCACCATAACCCTAACCCTCACCCTAACCCTAACACTAAACCTCACCCTACCACTAATTCTAAACCTCATCCTCACCCTAGCCCTCACTCTAACCCTAATATTAACCCTAATCCTCATCCTAACACTCACCCTAACCCTAACCCTAACCCTCACCCTAACCCTAATCCTAACCCTAACCCTCACCCTCACCCTTACCCTCACCCTCACCCTCACCATAACCCTAAATCTCACCCAAACCCTCAACTTAAACCTCACCCTAACACTAACCCTAACACTCACCCTCACCCTAGCCCTCACCCTAACCCTAATCCTAACCCTTACCCTAACCATAACCCTCACCCTCACCCTCACGGTAACTCTAACCCTAAACCTAACAATAACACTAATCCTAACCCTAAACCTAACCCTAACCCTAATCCTATCCCTAATCCTCACCCTCAGCCTCACCCTCACTGCAAATGTAAACATGCCCATATCACTAACAATAATCCTAACCCTAAACCTAATCCTAAAAATCACCCTCACCCTAACCGTAATCCTAAACCTAACCCTCACTGTAACCCTAACCCTAACCCTCACCGTAACCCTAACCCTCACCCTCACCCTAAACCTCACCCTAACACTAACCCAAATCCTCACCCTCAACCTAGCCCTCACCCTAACCACCATCCTAAACCTAATCCTCATCCTAACTCTCACCCTAACCCTAATCCTAACCCTCACCATAACCCTAATAGTAACCCAAACCTTCAACCTAACCCTACCCCTCACCTTCACTATAACCCTAACCCTAACCCTCACCCTAACGCTAATCTTAACCCGAACCATAATTCTCAACCAAATGCTAACCCTATGCGGAACACTTACTCTAACCCTCACCCTCAACCTCAGCTTAATGCTAAGCCTAACCCTAACCCTAAGCCTAACACAAGCACTCACCCTAACACTAACCCTAATCCTAATCCTAACCCTAACCCTAACCCTCACCCTCATCCTAACCCTCACCCTAACCCCAACACTAACACTATCCCTAACCCTAAACCTAACACTAACACTAACCCTCACCCTAACCGTAACTCTAACCCTAAATCTCACCCTCACCCTCAACCTAAACCTCACCCTCACCCTCACCCTCAGCTTAACCCAAAGCCAAAGCCTAACGCTAACCCTAACCCTCACCCTCACACTAGCCCTCAACATAACCCTAACTGTAACACTAACCCTAATCCTAACACTAACACTAACCCTCACCCTAACCCTCACCCTAACCGTAACTCTAACCCTAAATCTCACCCTCACCCTCACCCTAACCCTCACCCTCACCCTCACCCTCAGCTTAACCCAAAGCCAAAGCCTAACGCTAACGCTAACCCTCACCCTCACACTAGCCCTCAACATAACCCTAACTGTAACACTAACCCTAACCCTAACACTCACACTAACCCTAACCCTAACCCTAACTCTAACCCTAAACCTCACCCTGACCCTAACCCTAACCCTAACTCTAAACCTCATCCTAACCCTAACCCTAACCCTCAACATCACCCTCACCCTTATCCTTACCTTAACCTTAACCCTAACCCTAGCCCTAAGAATAACCCTAACCCTACACCTAACCCTAATCCTCACCCTCACCGTAACTATAACCCTAACACAAACCCACACACTAACCCAAACTC
This sequence comes from Dipodomys merriami, assembly GCF_024711535.1. NCBI lineage: Eukaryota > Metazoa > Chordata > Mammalia > Rodentia > Heteromyidae > Dipodomys > Dipodomys merriami. Next base: position 2,168,930 of record NW_027206257.1, read on the forward strand.
TGACACTAAACCTAACGCTAAACGTCACCCTAACCCTAAAATTAAGCCTAACCCTAACCCTAGCACATACCCTAACCCTAATCTTAACCCTAACCCTCACTCTAAACATAAACTATACCCTAACCCTAAATCTAACCCTCAACTTCACCCTCAGCCTCAGCCTAACACTAACCCTAACCCTAACCCTCACACTCACAGTCACAGTAACCCTAATCCTAACACTAACCCCAAACCTAACCCTAAAACTAACCCTAACCCTAACCCTGACCCTAAACCTCACTCTAAACCTAACCCTAACCCTAAACCTCACCCTCACCCTAACCCTAATCCTAACCCTAACCATAACACTAACCCTCACCTTAAACTTAATCCTAATCCTAACCCTACCCCTAAATGTAACCCTAACTATAACCCTAAGCTTAACACTAACACTAACCCTAATCCTCAACCCTACCCTCACTCTCAGCCTAACCCTAAGCCTGTCCCTAACATTAACCCTAAATCTAACCCTAAACCTCACCCTCACCCTAACCCAATCTGTAAACCTAACCCTAAACCTCACCCTGACCCTAACCCTATCCCTCAACAGCAACCTCAGCCTCACCGTAACTCTAACCCTAACCCTAACAATAACACTAACCCTAAACCTAACGATCAACCTAAAGCTAGTCCTCACCCCCACCCTCACCCTCAGCCTAACCCTAAGCCTACCCTAACCCTAACACTAACCCTCACTCTCACTCTCACCCTAACCCTAACACTAAGCCTAAGCCTAAGCCTAAGCCTAAGCCTAACCCTAACCCTCACCCTAACCTAACCCTAACCCTAAAACTAACTCTAACCCTAACACAAAACCTAACCCTAGCCCTAAACCTAACCCTAAACCTCATCCTAACCTTCACCCTAAACCTAACCCTAATCCTCACCCTAACCCTAACCCTAACCCTCACCCTCACTCTCAGCCTAAGCCTAAGCCTAAGCCTAAGCCTAATCCGAACTCTAAACCTCATCCTAACCCTCACCTTATACCTAACCCTAACACTAACCCTAACTCTAACCCTAAACCTCACCATCATCCTAACCCTAACTCTAACCCTAAACCTAAAACTAAACCTCACCCTAAACCTAAACCTAACCCTCACCCTCAACCTCACCTTAAAACTAACCCTAGCCCTAACAATAAACCTAACACTAAACCTAACCCTCACCCTAACCATAACCCTCAACAAAACCCTAACCCTCAATCTAACCCTCACCCTCAGCCTAACCCTAACCCTAACCCTCACCCTAACCCTAACGCTAAACATAACACTTACCCCCACCTTAACCCTCAGCCTAACCCTAAGCCTAAACCTAACCCTAACCCTCACACTCATCCTCATCATAACACTAATCCTAAACCTAAGCATAACCCTAACCCAAAACCTCAACCTAACCCTCCCCCTAATCCTAACCCTAACACTAACCCTAGCCCTAACCCTCAACCTAACCCTCCCCCTAACTCTAACTCTAACTCTAAACCTCACCCTCATCCTAACCCACACCCTAACCCTAAACCTCGCCCTAACCCTCACCTTCACCGTAACCCTAAACCTAACCCAAACCCGAACCCTACACCTAACCCTAACCCGAACCCTAAACCTCACCCTAACCCTAAACCTAACCTTCACCCTCAACCTCACCCTAACCGTAAACCTAAGATTAACCATAACACGGACAATAACCCTAACCCCACCCCGAATCCTAACGCTCACCCTCACCCTAAACTTAACCCTCACCCAAACCCTAACCCTCACCCTAACACTTACACTCATCCTAACACTAACACTAACCCAAACCCTAACCCTAACCCTAAACCTCAACCGAACCCTCACCCTCACCCTATCTCTAACAATAACCCTAAACCTAACCCTAACCCTAACACTCCCCCTACCGCTATATCTAACCCTCAACCTCACCCTCACCTCACCCTAACTCTAACACTAACACTAACCCTAACTCTAACCCTAAACCTCACCCTAACCCTAACACTAACTCTAACCCTAACCTGAAACCCTTAACCTAAACCTAACCCTAACCCTCACCCTCACCCTCACCCTCAACATAACCTTAACCATAAAAATAACCCTAACCCTAACCCTCATCCTAACCATAACATTCACCCTAAACCTAACCCTCACCCTAACACTTACCCTCACCCTAACACTAACCCCAACCATAACACTAACCCTCACACTAACCCTACCATCACTCTAACCCTAAACCAAACCCTAACCCTAACTCTCACCCTCACCCTAGACCTCAACCTAACCCTAACCCTCTTCCTCACCCTTAACCTCACACTAACCTTAACACTAATCCTGAATCTAACCCTCACCCTCACCTTGATCCTAACCCTCACCATCACCCTAACCCTCACCTTTACGCTTACGGTCACCCTCACCCTAACCCTCACCATAGCATAAATCCTCATCCGAGCCCTCACCCTAACGGCAACCCCAACCATCACCTAACCCTTACCCTCAACCTCACCCTCAGCCTAAGCCTAACGCTAAGCCTAAGCCTAAGCCTAACCCTAACCCTCACCCTAACCCTAATACTAACCCTAACCCTAATCCTAACCCTAACCCTCAACCTAACCCTAACCCTCACCCTCACTGTGACCCGAACCCTAAACCTCATCCAACCCTAAACTAAACACAAACCCTAACACTCACCCTAACGCTAACCCTAACCCAAACCCTAACCCTACACCTCAACCTTAACCTCACCCTCAGCTTAACCATTAGACTAACCCTAACACTAAGCCTAACCCAAACACTCACCCTCATACTAACCCTAATCCTAATCCTAACCCAAACCCTAACCCTCACCCTCATCCTAACCCTCACCCTAACCCTAACACTAACCCTCACCCTAATCATCACCCTAACCCTAAATCTAACCCTAAACCTCACCCTCACCCTAACCCTAACCTAACCCTAAACCTAAACCTCACACTAACCTTAACCCCTACCCTCACCCTCACCGTCAGCCTAACCCTCACCCTAAACCAAACCCTCACCATAACCCTAACCCTAACCCTAAACCTAAACCTCACCCTAACCCTAACCTTAATCCTCACCCTCAACCTCACTCTCACTGTAAACTTAACCCTAACCATAACACTAACAATAACCCTAACCATAACCCTAATCTAACCCTCACCTTCACCCTCACCCTCAACATAACCCTAACCTTAAGCCTAACAATAAACCTAAACCTATCCCTAACCCTCATCCTAATCATAACCTTCACCCTAAACCTAACCCTCACCCTAACACTTACCCTCACCCTAACACTAACCCTAACCATAACACTAACCCTAACCATCACCCTAACTCTAAACCTCACCCTAACACTAACTCTCACCCTCAACCTAGCCCTCAACCTAACCCTAACCCTGATTCCCACCCGGAACCTCACACTAACCCTAAGACTAATACTGAATCTAACCCTCACCCTCACCCTAACCCTAACCCTCACACTTAACGTAACCCTCACCCTCAGCCTAACCTTCACCTTTACCCTTACGGTCACCCTCACCCTAATCCTCACCATAACCTAAATCCTCATCCTAACCCTCACCGTAAAGGCAAACCCAACCATCACCCTAACCCTAACCCTCACATCACCCTCAGCCTCAGCCTAACCCTAAGCCTAACCTAACACTAACCCTAAACCTAAACCTCAACCTAACCCTCCCCCTAACCATAACTCTAACCCTAATCCTCACCCTCACCCTAACAATAATCCTAACCCTAAACCTCACCCTAACCCTGATCCTAACCCTCACGCTCACGCTCACCTTATTGTAACTCTAATCCTAACCTTAACTAAAACACTAACCCTAAACCTAACCCAAACCCTGACCCTCACTGTAACTCTAAACCTAATCCTTACCCTCAGCCTCACCTTAACCTTTACCCTAACCCTAACCCTAAATCTCACCCTAACCCTAACCCTAACCCTCACCCTAACTCTAGCCCTCACCCTAACCCTAATGCTAACCCTAAACCTCATCCTAACACTCACCCTAACCCTAAAACCCTAACCCTAACCCTCACCCTCACCCACACGCTCTGCCTAAGCCTCCGCCTCAGTCTAAGACTAACCCTGACCCTCACACTCACCCTCATCCTAACCCTAACAGTAACACTAACCCTAACCCTAACCCTCACACTAACCCTTACCCTAACGCTAACTCTAACCCTAAACCTCACCCTCACCCTAACCCTAACCCTCACCCACACCTTCCCATCCGCCTAACATTAAGCCTAACCCTAACCCCAACCCTAAACCTAACACTAACCCTACCCCTTAACCAACCCCTCAACCAAAACCTAACCCTCACCCTCACCCTAGCCCATACCCAAACCATAAGCCTAAGCCTAACACTCACCCTAACCTTCACTCTAACCCTAACCCCAACACTCACCCAAACCGTAACCCTCACCCTCACCCTCACCCTAACTCTAAACCTAACCCTAACCCTAACCCTAACCCTAACCCTAACCCTCACACTCCCCCTCACCTTAACCCTAACCCTAATCCAAACTAAAACTAACCCTCAACCCCACACTAAAACTCACCCTATCCCTAACCCTAAACCTAACACTAACCCTTACCATCACCCTACCCCTCACACTAACCCTAACACTAACCCTCCCCCTCAACCTAGCCCATACCCAAACCCTAAGCCTAAGCCTAAACCTCAACTTAACCCTCATTCTAACCCTAACCCCAACACTCACCCTACCCGTAACCCTCACCTTCACCCTCACCCTAATTCTAAACCTAAACCTAACCTTAACCCTAAACCTCACACTCACCCTCACCTTAACCCTAACCCTAATCCTAACCCTAACACTAACCCTCACACCCACACTAAACCTCACCCTAACTCTAACCCTAACACTAACCCTAACACTAACCTTAAACCTCAGCCTCACCCTAACCCTAACTCTAACCCTAAACCTCACCCTCACCCTAACCCTAACCCTAACGCTAATCCTAAACCTCACCCTAAACCTAAACCTTACCCTAACAGTTACCCTCACCCTAACATGTACACTAACCTTAATACTAACCCTCACACTAACGCTAACAATCACCCTAAACCTAAACCTCACCCTAACCCAAATCCTAACCCTCAACTTCACCCTAGCCCTCACCCTAAACCTAACACGCATCCTCACCCTAAACCTCCCACTAACCCTAACATTAATCCTCAATCTAACCCTCACCCTCACCCTAACCCTAACCAGAACCCTCACCCTTACAATAAACCTCACCCTCAGCCTAACCCACACCTTTACTCTGTCACCCTCATCCTAACCCTCACCCCAAAGCTAACCCTCATCCTAACCCTCACACTAACTGTAACCCTAACCATCAACCTAACCCTAACTCTCACCCTCGACTTCAGCCTCAGCCTAACCCTAAGCCTAAGCCTAACCCTAACCCTCATCCTAACTCTCAACCTAACCATTAACGGAACCATCACTCTAAACCTAATCCTCATCCCCAACATCACCCTCAGCCCAACCCTATTCCTAAACCTAAAACTAACCCTAAACCTAAACCTCAACCTAACCCTCACCCTAACCCTAATCCTAACCCTCACCCTCACTTTAGTACTCAACATAACCCTCACCTCAAACCTAACCCACACCCTCAATGTAACCCGAAACTTAACCCTCCCCCTAACCCTCCCCCTAAACCTAAACCTCACCCTAACCCTAACACTAAACCTCACCCTCACCCTAGCCCTCACCCTAACCCTAATTGTAACCCTAAAACTCATTCTAACCCAAACCCTAACCCTAACCTTAAACCTCAACCTAATCCTAAACCTAATTGTAACCCTCAAACTAATGCTAACCCTGACACTCACTGTAATCCTAACCCTAAACCTCAAACTAACACCAACCCTCACACTCACCCTCGCCCTCAGCCTAAACCTAAGCCAAACCCTAATCATAACCCTAACCCTCATACTCACCCTCACCCTAAACCTAATCCTAACCCTGACACTAAACCTCACCCTAACCCTAACCCTAACCCTCATGCTTACCCTCACCCTCACCTTCACCAGAACTCTAACCCTAACCCTAACAATAACACTAATCCTAACTCGAAACCTAAACCTAACACTAATCCTATCCCTAACCCTCACCCTCAGCCTCACCATCTCTGCCAAGGTAACCAGAACCATAACACTAACAATAATCTTAACCATAACCCTAATCCTAACCCTCACCCTCACCCTAACCCTCATCCTCAACCTAACTCTCACCCTAACCCTAACCCTCTCCCTCACCATAACCCTAACCCTCATCCTAACCCTCACCCTCACCCTAACCCTAACCCTTAACCTCTCCCTAACAATAACCCTAATCCTCACCCTCAACCTAGCCATCGCCCTAACCCTAATCCTAAACCTAATCCTCATCCTAACACTCCCCCTAATCCTTAATCGAAAACCTAATTCAAAACCATCACCCTAACCCTAAACTTAACCTGAACACTAACTGTCACCCAAATGCTAACCCTAACCTGAACCCTAAACCTAACACTCACCCTCACCCTCAGCTTAATGCTAAGCCTAATCCTAACCCTAAGCATAACCCAAGCACTCACCCTAACACTACCCCTAATCGTAATCCTAACCCTAACCCTAACCCTCACCCTCATCCTAACCCTCAAACTAACCCTAACCCTAACACTAACCCTAACCCTAAACCTCACCCTAACCCGAACCCTAACCGTCACACTCACCCTAACCCTAACCCTAACACTAACCCTCACACTCACCCTCAACTTAATCCTAATCCTAATCCTAACCCTAATCTTCACCTTCACCCTAACCCTCACCCTAACCCTACCCCAACACCAACCCCAGCCCTAACCCTCACCCTAACTCTCACCCTAACCCTAAGCCTAACCCTACCCCTAACCATAACCCTCACACTCACCTTCAATCTAAACCTAATCCTAACCCAAACCCTCACCTTTACCCTTACTGTCACCCTCACCCTAACCCTACCCCTAACACTATCACTAACCCTAACCCAATCCTCACCGTAACCATAAACCTAAACCTCACCCTAACCCTAACCCTAACCCTCACACTCACGCTCGGTCTAAGCCTAAGCCTAACCCTAAGCTTAAGCCTAACCCTAACCCTCACACTGACCCTCACCCTAACCCTAACACTATCACTAACGCTAACTCTAACTCTAAACTTAACCTCACCCTAAACCTAACTCTAATCCTAAACTTAAACATAAACCACACCCTCACCCAAACCCTAACTCTCACCCTCACCGTAAATGTAACACTAAACCTGACCTAACAATAACCCTAACCCTAACCCTAACCCTCATTCTAACCATAACCCTCACCCTAAACCTAACCCTCAAACTAACTCTTACCCTCACCCTAACACTAACCCTAACCCTAACAATAACACTCACACTAACCCTAACCATCACCCTAACATTAAAACTCACCCTTGGCCTAACCCTAACCCTCACCCTCAACCTACCCTCACCCTAACCCTAACCCTCATCTTCACTCTAAACCTCACACTAACCCTAAACTTAATCATCAATCTTAACCTCACCCTCACCATAACCCTGACCCTCACCCTAACCCTAGACCTTACCTTAATCCTCACACTCAGCCTAACCCTCAGCTTTACCCTTACCATCACGCTCACCCAAATCCCTCACCCTAACCATAACCCTCATCCTAACCTTCACCCTGACCATAATCCTAAGCATCACCCTAACACTAACCCTGACCCTCAACCTCACCATCAGCCTAACCCTAAAGCCTGAGCCTAATCCTAGCCCTCACCCTAACCGTAATCCTAACCCTAAACTTAATCATAACCCTAAACCTAATACGAACACTAACCATCACCCAAAACCTAATCCTCATCCCCACTCTCACCAACAGCCTAACTCTAAGTCTAAGCCTAACCCTAAACCTAACCCTCACCCTCACCCTCACCATAACCCTAATCCTAAACCTAACTCTAACCCTAACCCTAAACCTCAAACTAACCCTCACCCTAAACCTAACCCTAACACAAAACCTAACCCTAACCCTCACCCTAACTATCTCCCTAACCCTAATTCTAAACCTAAACCTTACCCTCACCCTCAACCTAAAACTCAAACTCACCCTCACCCTCACCGTAACTCTAACCCTAATCCTAACAAAAACCCTAACCCTAACAATAAACCTAACCCTAACCTTCACCCTAACTCTCCCCCTAACCCTAATTCTAACAATAAACCTAACCCTCACCCTTACCCTAAACCTCACCCTCACCTTACCCTCACCATAACTCTAAACCTAACCCTAACAATAACCCTAACCCTAACACTAACCTTAACCCTCACCCTCACCGTAACCCTAAACCTAACCCAAGCCCTCACCCTAACCCTAAACCTAACCCTAACACTTACCCTCAGCCTCACCCTCATTGAAAACTTAACCATAACACTAACAATAACCCTAATCCTAACCATCACCCTCACCCTAAACCTAACCCTAAACTTCACCCTAATCCTAAACCTCAACCTCACTGTAACCCTAATCCTAACACTCACCCTAGCCCTAAACCTAATCCTAATCCTAAACGTTGCCATAATGCTAACCCTAACCATCACACACACACTTGCCCTCATCCTAACCCTAATCCTAACCCTAAACCTCATCCTATCCCTCACCCTAATCCTAACCCTAAACTTCACCCTAACACTAACCCTCACCCTCACCCTCAGCCTAACCCTAAGCCTAACCCTAACCCTAACCCTCACACTCAACCTCATCCTAAGCCTAATCCTAATCCTAACACTAACACTAACCCTAACACTAGCCCTCCCCCTAAACCTCCCCCAAACATAACTCTAAATCTAAACCTCACCCTCAACCTAACCCTAATCCTCACCCTCATCCTCACCCTCAGCCTAACCCTAAGCCTAACCCTAACCCTTAGCCTACCCCTCACCCTAACCCACCCACTAACCCTAACTCTAAACCTAATCCTCACCCTCAACCTAACCCAAACCCTAAACCTCACCCTAAATCTCACCGTAAGCCTAACCCGCACCCTCACCCTCACCCTCACCATAACTCTAACCCCAACCCTAACAATAACACTAACCATAACCCTAACCCTAACCATAAATCTCACCCTCAGCTTCACCCTCACTGCAAACTTAAACCTAAACATAACACTAATATTAACCCTTACCCTAACCCTAACCCTAAAACTAACTCTAACCCTAACCCTAACCCTAATCCTCATCCCACCCTCACCCTCAGCCTAACCCTAAGTCTAACCCTAACCCTAACCCTACCTTTAACCATAAACCTCACCCTCACCCTAACCCTATCTCAAACCTAACCCTAAACCTCAGCCTAACCCTAACCCTAACCCTACCCGCACACTCACCCTCATGGTAATTCTAACTCTAACCCTAACAATAACACTAACCCTAACCCTAACCATCACCCTAACCCTAATCCTCACCCACAGCCTCACCCTCAGCCTAGCTTTAAGCCTAAGCCTAACCCTAACCCTCACCCTCACCCTAACCGTAATTGTAAAAATAACCCTATCCCTAAACCTCAACCTAACTCTCTCCCTCACCCTAATGCTAACACTAAACCTAACCCTAACCCTCACACTCACCCTCACACTCACCCGAATTATAACCCTAAACCTCACGAGCACCCTCACCATAACCCTATCCCTAACCCTAAACCTCACCCTAAAACTCACCCAAACCCTCACCCTCACTCTCACCATGACCTTAACTCTAACCCTAACCCTAACAATAATACTAACCCTAACCCTAACACTAACCGTAAACCTCACCCTGAGCCTCACCCTCACCGCAAACTTAACACTAACCATAACACTAACAATAACCCTAACCCTAACGCTAAACCTAAACCTCACCCTAACCCTAAACCTTACCCTTAACCTCACCCTCACCGTAACGTTAACCCTAACCCTAACCTTAACAATAACCCTAAACCTAACACTAACCTTAACCATAACCATAACTATCACCATAAAACTAACAATAGTCCTAACACTAACCCTCACCATAACCCTAACCCTCATCCTCACCCTAAACCTCACTCTAACCTTAACACTACTCCTCAATCTAATCCTCACCCTCACCCTAACCGTAACCCTAATCCTCACTCTAACCCTCAACTTGACCCTTAATGTCACCCTCACCCTAACCCTAATCCTCATCCTAACACTCACCCTAACCATGACCCTAACCATCATGCTAACCCTAACCCTCAACCTCACCCTCAGCCTCAGCCTAACACTAAGCCTATGCCTAACTCTATCTAATCCTCACCCTCACCCTAGCCCTCACCATAACCCTAATCCTAACCCTGACTCTCATCCTAACCCTAACGCTAACCCTAAAAATAACCCTAAACCTAACCCTAACCCTCATTCTAAACATAAACCTCACCCTAACACTAACTCTCACCCTAACACTAACCCTCACACTAACCCAAACAATCACCCTAACATTAACACTCACCCTAACCCTAAACCTAACCCACATCCTCACCCTAGACCTCAACTTAATCCTAACCCTCATCCTCACTATAAACCTCACACTAACCCCAAAAACGAATCCTCAATCTAAACCACACCCTAACCCTAACCTTAAACCTCACCCTAACCCTCACCCTCACCCTTACTGTAATCCTCATTCTCAGCCTAACCCTCACCTTTACCCTTACTGTCACCCTCACCCTAACCCTCACACTAACCCTAAACCTCATCCTAACCCTCACCCTGATCATAACCCTAAGCATCACCCTAATCCTAACCCTCACCCAAAACCTATCCCTAACACTCACTCTCACACTAATGCTCAAATTAACACTAACTCTAACCCTAAACCTCACCCTCACCTTAACCCTAAACCTCAACCTCACACTCACCCTCAGCCTAACCCTAAACCTAACCCTAACCCTCACCCTAACCCTCACACTCACCCTCACAGTAACACTAAACCTAATCCTAAACATAATCCTAACCCTCACCCTAACCTTAACACTAACCATAACATTAACCCTAACACTAATACTAACCCTAACCCTCACCCTAACACTAACTCTAAAATTGAACCTCACACTCAACCTAACCCTAACCCTAAACCTCACCCTAAACCTAACCCTAAACCTCACCCTCACCCTAGCGCTCAGCCTAACCCTAATCCTAAACCTAACCCTCACCCAAAACCTCACCCTAACCCTCATCCTAACCCACACCCTTAACCTAATTCTAACATTCATACAAAACCTAAACCTCACCCTCAACCTCACCCTCAGCCTAACCCTAAGCCTAACCATTAACCTAACCCTAAACCACACACTCACCCTCACCCTTACCCTAATCCTAACTCTAACCCTAACTCTAACCCTAACCCTCACACTAACCCTCATCCTAACCCTAACCTAACACTAACCCTAACCCTAGCCATCAACCTAACCCTCACCCTAAGCCTATCAAACCCTAAACCTCACCCTACCCCTAATCCTAACTCTAACTCTAATCCTAACCCTAAACCTCACACTAAACCTAACCCTAACCGTCACCCTCACCCTCACCCTCAACGTAACCCTAAACCAAAAATTAAAAATAACCCTAACACGAACCCTAACCCTCAACCTAACTGTAACCCTCACCGTAACCCTAACCATCACCTTAACACTAACCGTAACCCTAACACTAACCCTCACTGTAACCCTAACACTCACACTCACCCTCACCCTAAACCTCACCCTAACCCTAACCCTAACCCTAACCATCAACCTCACCCTAGCCCTCACCCTAACCCTAATTCTAACTCTTACCCTCACCTAACCCTCAACCCTTATCCTCACCCTAAACCTCACACTAACCCTAACCCTAATCCTCAATCTAACCCTCCCCCTCCCCCTAACCCCTAACCGTCACACTTACCCTAACCCTCACACTTATATTAACCCTTACCTACAGCCTAACCCTCAACTTTACCCTTACCTTCACCCTCACCTTAACACTCAATCTATCCCTAAACCTCATCCTAACCTTCAAGCTAACCATAACACTAACCATCACCCTAACCCTACCCCTCACCCTCAATCTCACCCTCACCCTAACCCTAATCCTAACCATAACCCTAATCCTAACCCTAACCCTCACCCTCAGCCTCACGCTCACTCCAAAAGTAACCTTAACTAACAATAAACCTAACCCTAACCCCAATCCTAACTCTCAACCTCACCCTAACCCTAATCCTAACCCTAACCCTCACCCTAACCCTAACGCTCCCCCTCACTGTAACTCTAACCCTCATGCTAACCCTCACACTAACCCTAATCCTCACCCTCAGTGTAACACTAACCCTCACCCTCAACATCACCCTCAGCCTAAACCTGAGAGTAACGCTAAACCTAACCCTAACCCTCACACACAACCTCACCCTAACCCTAATCCTAACCTTAACCCTATTCCTAAAAATCAACCTAACCCTAACCCTCAACCTAACCTTCCCAATAGCCCAAACTCTAAACCTAATCCTCACTCTCAACCTAACCCTAACCCTAAAACTTACAATAAATCTCACCGTAACCCTAACCCTCACCATCACCCTCAACCTCACCAAACTCTAACCCTAACAATAACACTAACCATAACCTTAACCCTAACCATAAACTTCACCCTCAGCCTCACTCTCACTGCAAACTTAAACCTAACCATAACATTAACATTAACCTTTACCCTAACCCTAACCCTAACCCTAACAATCACCCTAAACCAAATCTTCAACCCCACTCTAACCCTCAGCTTAACCCTAAGCCTAAGCCTAACCATAACCCTCACCATCACCCTCACCCTAACCCTAATCCTAACCCTAACCCTATCCCTAAACCACAACCTAACCTTCACCCTCACCCTAATACTAACACTAAACCTAACCCTAACCCTCACCCTAACCCTCCCTCTCCCCCTAACTCTAACCCTAAACCTCACCAGTACCCTAAACCTAACCCTAACCCTAAACCCCACCCTAAACCTCACCCTAACCCTCACCCTCACTCTCACCATGACCTTAACTCTAACCCAAACCCTAATAATAATACTAAACCTAAACCAAACACTAACACTAACCATAACCCTCACCCTGAGCCTCACCCTCGCCGCAAACTTAACACTAACCATAACACTAACAATAACCCTAACCCTAACCCTAAGCCAAAGCCTAACCCTTACCCTAACCCTAACCCTCACCCTAACCCTAAGCCTAACCCTAATCCTAACCCTAAAACTAACCCTAACCCTAAACCTAACCCTAAACCTCATCCTAAACCTCACCCTAAACATAACCCTAACCCTCACCCTAAAGCTAACCATAACCGTCACTCTAACCCACACCCTAACCCTCACACTAACCCTAACCCTAACACTAACCCTAACTCTAACCTTAAACCTCTCCATCACCCTAAACCTAACTCTAACCCTAACCCTAAACCTAAACCTCACCCTAACCCTAACCTAACCCTCACCCTTACCCTCAGCTTAACCGTTACCCAAACCCTAAAATAACCCTAACCCAAACCCTAACCCTAAACCTCACCCTCACCGTAACCCTAACCCTAACCCAAGCCCTCACCCTAAACCTAACCTTAAACCTAATCCGAAACCTCACCATAACCCTAACCCTAAACCTCACCCTGAGCCTCACCCTCACCTTAAATTTAACCTTAATAATAACACTAACAATAACCCTAACCCTAAACCTAAACCTAACCCTCACACTCACCCGAACACTAACCCCAACCCTAACCCTCACCCTAACCCTAAACCTAACCCTAATCCTAAACCTCGCCATAATTCTAACCCTAACCCTCACCCTCAAACTTGCCCTCATGCTAACCCCAATCCTAACACTAAACCTCATCCTAAACCTCACCTTAATCCTAACCCTAACCCAATCCCTCACCCTAACCCCAACCCTCAACCTCACACTCAGCCTAACCCTAACACTAACCCTCACACTCAACCTCACCCTAACCCTAATCCTAACACTAAACCTAACCCTAACGCTAACCCTTACAGTCACCTTAACGCTCACTCTAACCCTAACTCTAAACCTAAACCTCACCCTCACCCTAACCCTAACTCTAACCCTAACCCTAAACCTAAGCCTCACCCTAATCCTAACGCTTACCCTCACCCTCACCTTCACTGTAACCTTAACGCTAACCCTAACGCTAACAGTAACCCTAAACCTAACATTAACCCTAACCCTAACTATAACCCTCACCCTAACTCTTCCCCTAAACTTAACTCTAACCAGAAACCTCACCATCACCCTAATCCTAAACCTCACCCTCACCCTCACGCTCACCATATCTCTAACCCAAACCCTAAAAATAAACCTAACCCTAACACTAACCCTAACCCTCATCCTCACTGTAAACCTAAACCTAACCCAAGCCCTCACCCTAACCCTAACCCTAACACTAACACTCACCCTAACCCTAAACCTCAACCTCACCGTAAACCTAACCCTAACAGTCACCCTAACCCTAAACCTAACCCTAATCCTAAACCTTGCCATAATGCCAACCCAAACCCTCAAACTCACCCTTGCCCTCATCCTAACCCTAATCCTTACCCTAAACCTCATCCGAAACCTCACCCTAACCCTAAACCTCATTATAACCCTAACCATAACCCTAACCATCATGCTAACCCTAACCCTCAACCTCACCCTCAGTCTCAGCCTAACCCTAAACCTAACCCTAACCCTAACCCTAAAAATAACACTAAACCTAACCCTAACCCTCATTCTAACCATAAACCTCACCCTAACCCTAACCCTCATGGTAACCCTATCCCTCACCCTTACTGTAATCCTCATTCTCAGCCTAACCCTCACCTTTAACCTTACAGTCACCCTCACCCTAACTCTCACACTAACCCTAACGCTCCTTCTAAACCTCACCCTGACCGTTACCCTAAGCATCACCCTAACCCTAAACCTCACCCAAAACCTAACCCTAACACTAACCCTCACACTAACACTAACTCTAACCCTAAATCTCTCCCAAACCCTAACCCTCACCCTCACCCTAACCCTCAACCTAACACTAGGCCTAACCATAACCCTAACCGTCACACTCACCCTCACCCTCACCCTAAACCTAATCCTAACCATAACCCTAACCCTCAACCTAACACTAACACTAAACCTAACCCTAACCCAAACACTAACCCTAACCCTAACCCTCACCCTAACCCTAACTCTAAAATTAAACCTCACCCTCACCCTAACCCTAACCCTACACCTCACCCTAACCCTAACGGAAAACTTCACCTTCACCCCAGCAATCACCCTAACCCTCATCCTATCCTAACCCTCAACCTAACCCTCACCCTAACCCTAATCCTAACACTCACCCTAAACCTAAACCTCACCATCAACCTCATCATCAGCCTAAACCTAAGCCTAACCCTAAACCTAACTCTAACCCACACACTCACCCTCACCCTAACCCTAATCCTAACACTAACCCTAACTCTAACCCTAACCCTCACACTAACCCCCACTCTAACCGTAACATAACACTAACCCTAACCCTAACCCTCACACTAACCCTCACCCTAATCCTAACTCTAACCCTAAACCTCACCCTAAACCTAACCCTAACTCTAACACTAATCCAAAACCTAAAGCTCACCCTAAACCTAACCTTAACCCACACCCTGACCCTCACCCTATATGTAACCCTAAACCTAAAATTAAAAATAACCTTAACACTAAACCTAAACCTCACCCTAACTGTAACCCTCACCCTAAACATAACCCTCACCCTAACACTTACCCTCACCCTAACCCTAACCCTAACCCTAACACTAACCCTCACACTAACCCTAACACTCACCCTAACCCTAAACCTCACCCTAACCCTAACCCTTACCCTAACCCTCACCCTCACCCAACCCACAACCTAACCCTAATTCTAACCCTTATCCTCACCTAACCCTAACCCTCATCCTCATCCTAAACCTCACATTAAACCTAACCCCCATCCTCACCCTAACCCCTAACCCTCACACTTACCCTAACCCTCACCCTAACCCTAACCCTCACCCTTATCTTAACCCTCACCCACACCTTAACCCTCAACTTTCCCCTTACCATCACCCTCAACCTAACACTCACCCTATCCCTAAACCTCATTCTAACCTTCAAGGTAACCGTAACCCTAACCATCAACCTAACCGTAACCCTCACCCTCAATCTCACCCTCAGCCTAAACCTCAGCCTAAGCCTAACGCTAACACTAACCCTCACCCTCACCCTAGCCCTCATCCTAATCGTAACCCTAAACCTCATCCTAACCATCACTTTAATTCTAAACCTAACTATCACCAAACACTAATCCTCACACCCACCCTCACCCTCGGCCTAAGCCTAAGCGTAACCCTAACCCTCACACTCACCCTCACCCAAACCTAATCCTAAACCTAACCCTAACCCTAAACCTCAACTAACCCTCACCCTAACCCTAACCCTAACACTAACCCTAACCCTAACCCTGACCCTAACCTTAACCCTGACCCTAAACATAACCATAACCCTAACACTAACCCTCACACTAACCCTAACCCTCACCCTAAACCTAAACCTCACCCTAAAACTAACCCAAACCCTCAACCTCACCCTTAACCCTCAACCTCACCCTAACCCTAATCCTAACCCTAACCCTCACGCTCACTTCAAAGGTAACCTTAACCATAACACTAACAATAACCCTAACCATAACCCTAACCCTAACCCTCACCCTCACCCTAACCCTAATCCTAACCCTAACCCTCACCTTAACCCTAAACCTTACCCTCACCATAACACTAACCCTCATCCTAACACTCACCCTAACCCTAATCCTCACCCTCAACATGACACTAACCCTAACCGCCACCCTCACCCTCAGCCTAACCCTAAGCCTAAGCCTAACCCTAACCCTAACCCTCACACTCACAGTCACAGTAACCCTAATCCTAACCCTAACCCTAACCATAAATCTCACCCTCAGCCTCACTCTCACTGCAAACTTAACCCTAACCATAACACTAACAATAACCCAAACCCTAACCCTAACCCTAACCCTAACCCTAACTCTAACCCTAAACCTAACCCTAATCTTCACCCCCACCCTCAGCCTCAGCCTAACCCTAAGCCTAACCCTAACACTAACCCTAACTCTAATCCTAAACCTCACCCTCACCCTATCTCTATCTCTAAACCTAACCCTAAACCTCACCTTAACCCTAACCCTAAACCTCACCTGCACCCTCACCTTCACCGTAACTCTAACCCTAACCCTAACAATAACACTAACCCTAAGAACAACCATCACCCTAACCCTAATCATCATTCCCATTCTCACCCTTAGCCTAAGCCTAAGCCTAAGCCTAAGCCTAAACCTAACCCTCACCCTCACACTGACCCTAACCCTAACCCTAACCCTAACCCTATCCCTGAACCTTAACCTATCCCTCACCCTCACCCTAATGCTAACACTAAACCTAAACCTAACCCTCACCCTAACCCTCCCCTTAATCCTAACTCTAAACCTAAACCTCACCAGCACCCTGACCCTAACCTTAAACCTAAACCTCACCCTAAAACTCACCCTAACCCTCATCCTCACCCTCACTCTCACCGTGACCGTAACTCTAACCCTAACCTTAACAATAACACTAACCTTAAACCTAACCCTAACCATAACCCTCAAATGAGCCTCACCCTCACTGCAAAATTATCACTAACCATAGCACTAACAATAACCCTACCCTTAACCCTAAGCCTAAACCTAAACCTAACCCTCACCTTAAACCTAACCATAAACCTAACCCTAACCCTGAAAGTAACACTAACCCTAACCATAACCAAAAACCTCATCCAAACCCTCACCCTAAACCTAAGGCTAACCCTCACCCTAACCCTAACCCTCACCTTGACAATCCGCATAAGCCTAACCCGAACTCTAACCCTCACCCTAACCCTCACCCTAAACCTAACCCTAACACTAAACCTAACTCTAACCCTAAACCTCACGATCAACCTAACCCTAACTCTAACTCTAACCCTATACCTAAACTTCAACCTAAACCTAACCGTAACCCTCAGATTAACCCTCACCCTAACCCTAACCTAACACTAACCCTAACCCTAACCCTCACACTAACCCTCACTCTAAGCCTAACCCTAACCCTAACCCTAACCCTAACACTCACCCTCACCCTCAACATAACCCTAAACATAAAATTGAAAATAACCCTAGCAGGAACCCTAACCCTCAACCTATCTTTAACCCTAACCCTAAACCTGACCCTAACCCTAACCTTACTCTAACCTAATCCTAACCTTAAACCTCACCCTAACCCTAACCCTAACCTTCACCCTCACCCTCACCCTCAGCGTAACCCTAAATTTAAAATTAAAAATAATCCTAACACGATACCTAACCCTCAACCAATCTGTAACCCTAACCCTAAACCTAACCCTCACCCTAACACTTACCCTCACCCTAACCCTAACCCTAACTCTAACCCTAATCCTAAACCTAAATCTGTCCCTAAACCTAACACAAACCCTCATCCTCACCCTCAATCTCACACTCACCCTAACCCTAATCCTAACCCTAACCCTACTCCTAACCATAACCCTCACCCTCAGCCTCACCCTCACTCCAAAAATAACCTTAACCATAACACTAACAATAAACCTAACTCTAAACCTAATCCTAACCCTCACCCTCACGCTAACCCTAATCCTAACCCTAACCCTCACACTAACCCTCACCCTCACTGTAACACTAACCCTCATCCTAACACTCACCCTAACTCTAATCCTCACCGTCACTGTAACACAAACGCTCACTCCCACCCTCACCCTCAGCCTAACCCTAAGCCTAAGCCTAACCCTAACCCTAACCCACACACTCACCCTCACCCTAACCCTAATCCTAACCCTAACCCTATCCCTAAAAATCAACCTAACCTTAACCCTCACCCTAACCCTCCCACTAACCCTAACTCTAAACCTGATCCTCACCCTCAACCTAACCCTAACCCTAAACCTCACCCTAAATCTCACCTAACCCTCACCCTCACCGTAACTCTAACCCTAATCTTAACAATATCACTAACCATAACCCTAACCCTAACCATAAACCTCACCCTCAGCCTCACCCTCACTGCAAACTTAAACCTAACACTAACCATAACACTAACATTAACCCTTACCCTAACCCTAAACCTAACCCTAACCCTAACTATAACCCTAAACGTAAACCTAACCTTAATCCTCACGCCAACGCTCAGTCTCATTCTAACCCTAAGCCTAACCCTAACATTAACCCTAACTTTAACCCTAAACCTCACCCTCACCCTAACCCTATCTCTAAACCTAACCCTAAACCTCAGCTTAACCCTAACCCTAACCCTACCCGCACCCTCACCCTCACTTTAACTCTAACCCTAACCCTAACAATAACACTAACTCTAACCCTAACCATCACCCTAACCTTAATCCTCACCCCCAGCCTCACCCTCAGCCTAACCCTAAGCCTAAGCCTAACCCTAACCCTCACCCTCACCATAACCCTAATCTTAACCCTAACCCTCACCCTCACTCTCACAATGACAGTAACTCTAACCCTAACCCTAACAGTAATACTAACCCTAACTCAAACCCTAACACTAACCATAACCCTCACTCTGAGCCTCACCCTCACCGCAAACTTAACACTAACCAAAACACTAACAATAACCCTAACCCTAACCCTAACCCTAATCCTAAACTTAAACTTAACCCTAACCCAAACCCTCACCCTAACCCTAACCCTAAAACTAACCCTAATCGGAACCCTAAAACTAACCCTAACCATAACCATTTCCACAAACCTCATCCTAACCCTCACCCTAAACCTAACCCTAATCCTCACCCTAAACCTAAACCTAACACTCACCCCCACGCTCGGCCTAAGCCTAAGCCTAACCCGAACTCTAACACTCACCCTAACCCTCACAAACCCTCACCCTAACCCTAACTCTACCACTAACCCTAACTCTAACCCTAAACCTCACCCTCACCCTAACCCTAACTCTAACCCTCACCCTAACCCAAAACCTCACCCTCACTGTAACCCTAACAGTAACCCTCACCCTAACCATAAACCTAACCCTAATCCTAAACCTCACCATAATGTTAATACTAACTCTCACCCTCACACTTGCCCTCATCCTAACCCAAATCCTAACCTTAACCTCATCCTAAACCTCACCCAAATCCTAAACCTAACCCTCACCCTCACCCTCAGACTAACCCTAACCCTAACCTCACCCTAAACCTAATCCTAACACTAACCCTAACCCTAACCCTAACCCTCACCCTAACCCTCCCCCTAACACTAACTATAACCTAATCCTCACCCTCACCCTAAACCTAACTCTAACCCTAACCCTAAACCTAAACCTCAACCTAACCCTAAATCTTAACCTCACCCTCACCCTCACCGTAACCTTAACCCTAACCCTAACCCTAACCCTAACAATAACCCTAAACCTAACACTAACCCTAACCCTAACCATAACACTCACCCTAACGGTAACCCTCACCCTAACACTTACCCTAACACTCACCCTCAACGTAACCTTAACCCTAACCCAAACAATAACCCTAAAGCTAACACTAACCCTAACCATAACCATAACCCTCACCCTAACGCTATAACTCACCCTAACACTAACCCTCACCCTAAAACTAACCTTAGTCCTAACACTAACCCTCACACTAACCCTAATCATCACCTTAACCCTAAACCTCAACCTAAACCTATCCCTAACCCTCACCCTCACCCTAGCCCTCACCCTTACCCTAACCCTCATTATCACCCTAAAGCTCACTCTAACCTTAACACTATCCTCTATCTTGTCCTCACCCTCACCCTAACCCTAACCCTAATCCTCACTCTAACCCTCATCTTGACCCTTACTGTCACCCTCACCTTAAACCTTACCCTAAACCTAACCCTCATCCTAACCCTCACCCTAACCATGACCCTAACCATCATGCTAACCCGAACCCTCAACCTCACCCTCAGCCTCAGCCTAACCCTAAGACTAAGCCTAACCCTAAACCTAATCCTCACTCTCACCCTAGCCCTCACCCTAACCCTAATCCTAACCCTGACCCTCATCCTAACCCTAACCTTAACCCTAAAAATAACCCTAAACCTACCCTATCTCTCATTCTAACCATAACACTCACCCTAACCCTAAACCTCACCCTAACACTTACCCTCACCCTAACACTAACCCTAACCCTAACACTAATCCTCACACTAACCCTAACCCAAAACCTAACACTCACCCTAACCCTAATCCTAACCCTCATCCTCACCCTAGCCCTCAACCCAACCCTAACCCTCATCCTCACCCTAAACCTCACACTAACCCCAAAAACGAATCCTCAATCTAAACCACACCCTAACCCTAACCCTAACCCTAACCCTCACCCTAGACCCAACACTCACCCTTACCATAATGCTCACTCTCAGCCTAACCCTCAACTTTACCCTTACTGTCACCCTCACCCTAATCCTCACAATAACCCTAACCCTCATCCTAACCCTCACCCTGAGATAACCCTAAGCATCACCCTAATCCTGACCCTCACCCACAACCTAAACCTAACACTCACTCTCACACTAACCCTCACACTAACACTAACTCTAACCCTAAACCTCAACCTCACCCTAACCCTAACCCTCACCCTCATTATCACCCTCAGCCTAACCCTAAGACCAACCCTAACCCTCACCGTAACCCTCACACTCACCCTCACAGTAACCCTAATCCTAATCCTAACCATAACCCTAACCCTCACCCTAACACTAACTCTAAAATTAAACCTCACCCTCAACCTAAACCTAACCTTAAACCTCACCCTAACCATAAACCTAAACCTCACCCTCACCCTAGCCCTCAGCCTAACCCTAATCCTAACCCTAACCCTCACCCTTACCCTCACCCTAACCCTAATCCTAACACTCAGCCTAAACCTAACCCTCACCTCCAACCTCACCCTCAGCCTAATGCTAAGCCTTACTCTAAACCTAAGCCTAGCCCACACACTCACCCTCACCCTAACCATAATCCTAACCCTAACCCTTACTATAACCCTAACCCTCACACTAACCCTCACCCTAACCTTAACCCTAAATCTAACGCTAACCCTCACCCTAACCCTAACCCTAACTCTAACCCTAATCCTAACCCTAACCCTAAACCTCACACTAACCCTAAACCTCACCCTCACCCTCACCCTCAACCTAACCCTTAACCTAAAATTAAAAATAACCCTAACACGAACCCTAACCCTCAACCTAACTGTAACCCTCACCCTAACCCTAACCATCACCCTAACACATACCCCCACCCTAACACTAACCATAACCCTAACACTAACCCTCACACTAACCCTAACACTCATCCTAACCCTAAACCTCACCCTAACCCTAACCCCCAGCCTCACCCTAGCCCTCACCCTAACCCTAATTCTAACTCTTATCCTCACCTAACCCTAAACCCTTATCCTCACCCTAAACCTCACACTAACCCTAACCCTAATCCTCAATCTAACCCTCACCCTCACCCTAACCCCTAACCCTCACACTTACCCTAACCCTCACCCTAACCCTAACCCTGACCCATTTCTTAACCCTCACCCATAGCCTAACCCTCAACTTTACCCTTACCTTCACCCTCACCATAACAATCAATCTATCCCTAAGCCTCATAGTAACCTTCAAGCTAACCGTAACACTAAACGTCACCCTTACCCTAATCTTCACCCTCAATCTCACCCTCACCCTAACACTAATCCAAACCCTAAACCTAATCCTAACCCTAACCCTCACCCTCAGCCTCACACTCACTCCAAAAGTAACCTTAACCATAAAACTAACAATAAACCTAACTCTAACCCTAATCCTAACCCTCACCCTCACCCTAACCCTAATCCTAAACGTAACCCTCACCCTAACCCTAACTTTCACCCTCACTGTAACCCTAACCCTCATCCTAACCCTCACCCTAACTCTAATCCTCACGGTCACTGTAACACAAACGCTCACGCCCACCCTCACCCTCAGCCTAACCCTAAGCCTAAGCCTAACCCTAACCCTAACCCTCACACTCACCCTCGCCCTAACCCTAATCCTAACCCTAACCCTATCCCTAAAAATCAACCTAACCCTAACCCTCACCCTAACCCTCCCACTAAACCTAACTCTAAACCTAATCCTCACCCTCAACCTAGCCCTAACACTAAACCTCACCCTAAATCTCACCTAACCCTAACCCTCTCCCTCACCCTCACCCTCACCGTAACTCTAACCCTAACCCTAACAATAACACTAACCATAACCCTAACCCTAACCATAAACCTCAGACTCAGCCTCACCCTCACTCCAAACTTAAACCTAACACTAACCATAACACTAACATTAACCCTTACCCTAACCCTAACCCTAACCCTAACTCTAACCCTAACCCTAACCCTAACCCGAAACCTCATGCCAACACTCAGTCTCATTCTAACCCTAAGCCTAACCCTAACATTTACTCTAACTTTAACCCTAAACCTCACCCTCACCCTAACCCTATCTCTAAACCTAAACCTAAACCTCAGCTTAACCCTAACCCTAACCCTACCCGCACCCTCAACCTCACTTTAACTCTAACCCTAACCCTAACAATAACACTAACCCTAACCCTAACCATCACTCTAAACCTAATCTTCACGCCCAGCCTCACCCTCAGCCTAACCCTAAGCCTAAGCCTAACCCTAACCCTCACCATCACCCTAACCCTAATCCTAACACTAACCCTATCCTTAAACCTCAACCAAACCCTCACCTTCACCCTAATGCTAACACTAAACCTAACCCTAACCGTCACCCTAATACTCCCCCTCACCCTAATTCTAACCCTAAAACTCACCAGCACCCTAACCCTTACCCTAACCCTAAACCTCACCCTAAACCTCACCCTAACCCTCACCCTCACTCTCACCATGACCGTAACTCTTACCCGAACCCTAACAATAATACTAACCCTAACCCAAACCCTAACACTAACCATAACCCTCACCCTGAGCCTCACCCTCACCGCAAACTTAACACTAACCATAACACTAACAATAGCCCTAACCCTAACCCTAATCCTAAACTTAACCCTAAACCTAACCCAAAACCTCACCCTAACCCTAACCCTAAAACTAACCCTAATCGTAACCCTAAAACTAACCCTAACCATAACCATAACCACAAACCTCATCCTAACTCTCACCCTAAATCTAACCCTAACCCTCACCCTAAAAATAACCCTAAACCTCACCCCCACGCTCAGCCTAAGCCTAAGCCTAAGCCTAACCCGAACTCTAACCCTCACAAACCCACACCCTAAACCTCACCCTAACTCTAACCCTAACACTAACTCTAACTCTAACCCTAAACCTCACCCTCACCCTAACCCTAACACTAACCATCACCCTAACACTAAACCTCACCCTCACTGTAACCCTAACAGTAACCCTCACCCTAACCATAAACCTAACCCTAATCCTAAACCTCACCATAATGCTAACCCTAAACCTCACCCTCACACCTGCCCTCATCCTAAACCTAATCCTAACCTTAACCTCATCCTAAACCTCACCCAAATCCTAAACCTAACCCTCACCCTCACCCTCAGACTAACCCTAACCCTAACCCTCACACTCAACCTCACCCTACACCTAATCCTAACACTAACCCTAACCCTAACCCTAACCCTCCCCCTAACCCTCCCCCTAACACTAACTCTAAACCTCACCCTCACCCTCACCCTCACCCTAACCCTAACTATAACCCTAACCTTAAACCTAAACCTCAACCTAACCCTAAAACTTACCCTCAACCTCACCCTCACCGTAACCTTAACCCTAACCCTAACCCTAACAAAAACCCTTAACCTAACACTAACCCTAATTCTAACCATAACCCTCACCCTAATGGTAACCCTCACCCAAACACTTAACCTCACCCTCACCCTCAACGTAACCTTAACCCTAACCCAAACAATAACTCTAAAGCTAACACTAACCCTAACCCTAACCATAACACTCACCCTAACGCTATAAGTCACCCTAACACTAACCCTCACCCTAAAATTAACCCTAGTCCTAACACTAACACTCACACTAACCCTAACTATCACCTGAACCCTAAACCTCAACCTAACCCTATCCCTAACCCTCACCCTCACCCTAGCCCTCACCCTAACCCTTACCCTCATCCTAACCCTAAACCTAACCCTCACCCTAACCTTAACGCTAAACCTCACATTAACCCTAACCCTCATCCTCAACATCAACCTCAGCTTAACCCTAACCCTAACCTTAATCCAAACGCTAACCCTCACCCTCACTCTCACCCTGACTCTAAACCTAACCCTAAACAAAACCCTCAACTTAATCCTGACCCTATCCCTGACCTTCACCCTAACCCAAATCCTAATCCTACCCCTAACCCTCACCCTCACCCTAAACTTTACCCTCACCCTAACCCTAAACCTAACCCTCATCCTAACACTAACCATAACCCTAACCCTCACACTAACCTTAACCCTAATACTATCCCTCACCAAAACCTTAACCCTCAACCTCACCCTAACCCTCACCCTCACTCTCACCCTAAAAATAACCATAACCCTAACCCTCACACTAAACCTAACTCTGACACTCACCCTCACCCTCAACCTAAGTCTAAGCCTACACCTAAGCTTAATCCTAAACCTAACTCTCACTCTCACCCTCACCCTAAACCTAAACCTTACCTTAACCCTAAACCTAACCCTAGTACTCACCCTAACCCTTACCCTCACCGTCACCCTAACCCTAAACCTAACCCTCACCCTAACCCTAACCCTAACCCTCACCCTCACCGTAACCCTAACACTAACCCTAACTCTCACCGTAAAGCTATCCTTAACCTTAATGCTATCCCTAACCCTCACCCTTCCGCTAAACCTCCCTCTAACCCTTACTCTCACCCTATCCTTCACCCTAAACCTAACCCTAACACTAAACCTAAACCCCATCCTCACCCTAAACCTAACCCTAAGTCTCACCCTCTCCCTCAACCTCACCCTAACCCTAACCCAAACCCTCAACTGAACCCTCACCCTAACGCTCACCCTAACCCTCAACTTAACCCTAACCCTCACCCTCACCCTAACCCTCACCTTAAACCTTACCCTCACCCTAAACCTAACCCTAAACCTAACGATAACCCTCACCCTCACCTAACCTAACCTGGATCCTAACCCTCACCCTAAAACTCAACCTAACTCTAACGCTATACCTAAACCTCACCCTCAAACTAAACCTCATCCTAACCCTTACCCTGACTATAACCCTAACCCTAACCCTAATCCTCACCTTAACCCTCACCCTAAAACTCACCGTAACCCTAACGCTAACCCTAAACCTCACTCTCACCCTAAACCTCACTCTTATCCTTATCCTCACACTAACCCTAACCCTAACCCTAATCCTCACATTAACCATATACCTCACCCTAACCCTACCCGTACCCCCTCAACTTACCCTTCACCCTAACCTTAACCCTAAGCCTAACTCTGACACTAACCCAATCCCAAACCCTCAACTTCACCCTAACACTTACTGTCACCGTCACCCTAAACCTCACCCTAAACCTAACCCTCAACTACACCTCACCCTAACCCTAACCCTAACCCTCACCCTAAACCTCACCCTAATCCTAACTCTGTCCCTAACCCTCACCCTAACCCTCACCCTAACCCTAAACCTAACCCTCACACTCACCCTAACCCTTACCCTCACCCTAACACTAAAACTAACATTCGGCCTAGCTATCATCCTAACCCTCACACTAACCCTAAACCTCACCCTAACCATAACCGTAACCCTCAGCCAAACCCACTTCTTAAACCTAACCCTAACACTCAAACCAACCCTAACCCTAACCCTAACTCTAACCCTCATCCCAACCCTAAACCTCACACTCACCCTCAGCCTAACACTAACCCTAAATCTAAACCTAACCCTAACCCTCACACTCACCCTCACACTAACTCTACAGCTAACCCTAACCCTGACCCTGACCCTAACCCCAACCCTATCACAAACCCTCACCCTCACCCTAAACCTAAACCTCACTCTCACCCTAACCCTAACCCTAACACTCACCCTAAACCTAAGCCTTAACCTAAACCTCACCCTCACCCTAAACCTCACCCTAACCCTTACCCTCACCTGAACCATAAACCTAACCCTCAGCCTAACCCTTATTCTAACCCTAACCCTAAACCTAACCCTCACCCCAACCTTAACGCTAATCCTAACCCTAAACCTCACATTAACCCTAACCCTCAACCTCACCCTCAACCTCACCCACATCCTAACCTTAACCCTACCCCTAATCCAAACACTAACTCTAACCCTCACCCTAACTCTAAACCAAACCAAAACCCTCACACTAATCATAAATCTAAGCCTAAACCCTCACCCTAACCCTAACCCTAATCCAAAACCTAACCCTCACCCTCACTGTAACCCTTACCCTCACTCTAAACCTTAGCCTCACCCTAACCCTAAACGTAACCCTCAGCCAACCCTCATCCTAACCCTAACCGTCACCCTAACATTAACCCTAACCGTAAACCTGACCCTCACCTAAACCCTAACCCTCAACCTCACCCTCAACCTCACCCTCATGCTCACACTAACCCTCACACTAACCCTCACTCTAATCCTAACCCTAACCCTAATCCTCACCCTAAACCTAACTCTAACCCTCACCCTCATACTAACCCTAAACCTCACCTTAACCCTCATCCTAAACCTAACCCTAACCCTAACTCTAACCCTAACCCTCACTCTCACCCTAACCCTCACCCTAACACTTATCCTCACAGTAACCCTAACCCTAACCCTAAACCTCACCCTATCTCTAACCGAACCCTCACCCTCACCTTTACCCTAACCCTCACCATCACCACAACACTAACACTCACCTACACCCTCACACTCACTCTCAGGCTCACCTTCAGCCTAACAATCACCCTCACCCTAAACATCACTCTAACCCTAACCCAAACACTAACGTTAACCCTAATCCTCACCCTAACCCTAATCCTCAACTTAAACCTCACCCTCACCCTAATCCTCAACCTAACCCTAACCCTAAGCCTTTCCTAAGCAAATCCCTCACCCAAACCCTAACCCTAATCAGAACCCTAACCCTAATCCTAAACCTAACCCTAATGCTAAACTTAAACCTCAACCTCTCCATAACCCTCACCCTAACCCTTACCCTCACACTAAACATAACCCTAATCGTAACCCTCACCCTCACCCTAACCTTAATACTCACCCTAACCCTAATCCTCAGCCGAAACCTAACCGTCAGCCTAAATATCACCCTAACTCTAACCGTCAACCTAACCCTCACACTCACCCTAACCCTAACCCTTATCCTAGCCCTAACTCTAACACTAACCCTAAACCTCAACCTAACCCTCACCCTAACCTTAACCCTAAAACTAACCCTAACCCTAACCCTCAACCTAACCCTCAAACTAACCCTAAACCTAACCCTAAATCTCACCCTCAGCCTCACCCTAATCCTAACCCTAAAACTAATCCTCACCCTAACCCTAAACCTAAGCCTCAACCTCACCCTCACCCTCACCATAACTCTAACCCTAACACTGACAATAACACTAATCCTTACCCTAAACCTAACCCTAACCCTAACCATAATGCTAACACTCACCCTCACCCTGACCCTAATCCTCACCCTAACCCTCACCCTCACAGTAACCCTAACCCTCATACTAACTCTCACCCTAAACCTAACCCTAACCTTAAAACTTACAATATCACTAACCCTAATCCTCACCCTCACCCTATCTCTCAACCTAACCCTAATTGTAACCCTAATCCTCATCCTAACCCTCACCCTAACCCTAACCCTAACCCTCACCCTAACCCTAAACCTAACCCTAAACTTCACCCTAACACTAAACCTAATCGTCACCCTCACCCTTACCCTCAACTTCACTCTAACCCTAACACTAACAATAAACCTATCACTAAACCTAACCCTAAACTTCACACTCACCTTCACCCTTACCTGAATCATAACCCTAAACCTAACCCTTACCCTAACCCTCCCCCTAACTCTCACCCTAATACTAACCCTAACCCTAACACTAACCCTAACCCTGACCCTCACCCTAACTCTAACTCTAACCCTAAACTTCACCCTCACCCTAAACCTAACTCTAACCCTAACCCAAACCCTAAACCTAACCCTAACAATAACCCTAACACAAATCCTAACCCTCACCCTAACCATAAACATCACCCTAACCCAAAACCTCACCCTAACACTTACACTCACACTAATGCTAAACCTAACTCTAAAACTAACCCTCACACTAACTCTAACCCTAAGCCTAACCCTAAACTTCAATGTAACCCTCACCCTCACCCTAAACCTAACACTAACCCTATCCCTAAAGCTCACCCTCACCCTCACCCTAACACTATATCTAACCATAAACCTCACCCTCACCCTCACTCAAACCCTAACCCTAAACCCCACACTAACCCTAACCCTAACCCTCACCCGAACCCTCACGCTCACTGTAACTCTAACCCTAAACCTAACAACAGCATTAACCCTAACCCTAACCATCACCCTAACCCTAATCCTCACCCTCAGCCTAACCCTAAGCCTAAACTTAACCCTCACCCTAACCCTCACACTCAACCTCAACCTAACCCTAATCCTAAACTTAATCCTATCCCTAAACCTCAAACTAACCCTCCCCATCACCCTAACCCTAACACTAATGCTATCCCTAAAACTCACCCTAACCCTCCCTCTAACACTAACTCTAACCTTAAACCTCACCCTCACCCTAACCCTAAACATCACCCTAAACCTCACTCTAACCCTAAACCTCACCCTCCACCTCACCGTAACTCGAACCCTAATCCTAACAATGTCATTAACCCTAACAGTAACACTAACCCTAACCGTAACAGTAACCCTAAGGGTAACCATAAACCTCACCCTCAGCCTCAACCTCAGCCTAACCCTAAGCCTAACCCTAACCCTAACCCTCACCATAAACCTAACCCTAACCCTAACCCTATACCTAACCTTAACACTAAACCTAACCCTGACACTAAACCTAACCCTAATCCTCAGCTTCACCCTCACCCTAATGCAAACCCTAATCCGAACCCTCACCCTAACCCTAAGCCTAACCCTAACCCTAATCCTAACCTTCAAACAAACTCTACCCTAAACCTAATCCTAAACCTAACCTTATCCCTAAACCTAACCCTCAATGTAACCCTCAACTAGCCCTCACCCTAACCCTAATCCTAACCCTAAACCTCATCTTAACTCTCACCCTAACCCTAACCCTAACCCTCACCCACATGCTCGGCCTAAGCCTAAACCTAAGCCTAACCCTAACCCTAAACCTCACCAGAACCCTAAACCTACCACTAACCCGAACTCTAACCCTAAACCTCATCCTAACCCTCACCCTCAACCTAACCTGAACCGTAACCCTAACCCTAACTCTAACAGTACCCCTAACCCGAACAGTAACCCTCACCCTAACAATAACCCACACCCTAACACTAATCCTAACCCTCACACTAACTCTCAAACTAACCCTAACCATCAACCTAACTCTAAAACTCACCCTAACCCTAACTAACCCTCACCCTCACCCAAGCCCTCACCTTAAACCCTAAGCCTCATCCTCACCCTAAACCTCACCCTAATCCTAACACTAATCCTCAATCTAACCCTCACCCTACCCCTAACCCTCACCCTAACCCTAACTCTAGCCATAAACATCACCCTCACCCTAACCCTAACTATAACCCTAACCCTAACACTAAAGTTCACCCTAACCCTAACACTAACCCTCACATTAACCCTAACACTCACCCTCACTCTCACCCTCAGCATTACCCTAAGCCTAAGCCTAACACTAACCCTAACCCTCACACAAATCCTAAACCTAACACTAACCTTAAACCTAACCCTCAACTTCAACCTCACCCTCAGCCTAACCCTAAACCGAACGCTAAATCTAAGCCTAATACACACACTCACACTCACCCTAATCCTAATCCTAACGCTAACCTTAACCCTAACTCTAACCATCCCCCTAACTCTCACCCTAACCCTAACGCTATCACTAACCCTAACCCTAACCCTCAACCTAACCCTCATCCTAACTCTACTCTAACCCTAAATCTCACCTTCAGCCTAA
Organism: Dipodomys merriami; assembly: GCF_024711535.1. Lineage (NCBI taxonomy): Eukaryota > Metazoa > Chordata > Mammalia > Rodentia > Heteromyidae > Dipodomys > Dipodomys merriami. The sequence goes on from NW_027206257.1 coordinate 2,200,488, forward strand.
CCCTAACTCTAACCCTAACCCAAACCTTAAACCTCACCCTAACCCTAATCCTAAACCGCATCCTTAACCTCACCCTCACCCTACCCTTAACCCTAAACCTAACCCTAACAATAACCCTAACCCTATTCCTAACCCTCACCCTAACCATAAACCTCACCCAAAACCAAACCCTCAACCTAAAACTTACCCTCACCCTAACACAAACTCTAACCCAAAAACAAACCTTCACCCTAACCCTCCCCCTAACCCTCTATCTAACCCTCAACCTGACCCTCACCCTAACCCTAACCCTAACCCTAAACCCCACCCTAACCCTAACCCTAGCACTCAACCTCATGTTCGGCCTAAGCCTAAGCATAAGCATAAGCCTAACCCTAACCCTAACCCTCACCCTAACCCTAATACTAACACTAACCCTAACTCTAACCCTAAACCTCACACTCACCATAACCCTAACTATAACCCTAACCCGAAACCTAAACCTAAGCCTAAACCTAACCTTCACCCTCACCCTCACCATAACCCTAACCCTAACCCTAACCCTAACAATAACCCTCATCCTAACCATAACCTTCACCCTAAACCTAACCCTCACCCTAACACCCACCCTCACACTAACCCTAACCATAACCCTAACCCAAAACGTCACCCTAACCCTAACCCTCACCCTCAACCTAGCCCTCAAACTAACCCTAAACCTAACCATCATTCTAAACCTAATCCTCAAACCCACCCACACCCTAAGCCTAACTCTAAGCCTAAGCCAAACCCTAACCCTAACCCTCACATTCACCCTCACTGCAAACCTAATCCTAAACCTAACCCTAACTCTGATATTAAACCTCAACCTAAACCTCACCCTAATTCTAACTCTAACCCTAACCCTAACCATCCGCCAAACCCTCCCCGTAACCCTAACTCTAACCCTAAACCTCACCCTCACCCTAACCATAACCCTAATCCTAAACCTCACCCTAACCCTGATCCTAACCCTCACCCTCACCCTCACCCTCACTGTTACTCTAACCCTAATCCTAACTGTAACACTAACCCTAACCCTATCCCAAACCCTGACCCTCACCGTAACTCTAACGCTAACCCAAACCCTCACCCTAACCCTAATCCTAACCCTCACCCTCACCCTAACCCTCATCCTCACTGTAACCCTAACCCAAATCCTAACCATAAACCTCACCTTAACTCTAACCCTAACCCTCACCCTAACTCTAAACCTCACCCTCACACTAATGCTAACCCTAAACCTTATCATAACACTCACCCTAACCCTAAAACCCTAACCTTAACCCCCACCCTCACCGTCACACTCAGCCTAAGCCTTAGCCTAAGCCTAAGATTAACCCTAACCCTCACACTCACCCTCACTTTAACCCTAACCATAACACTAACCCTAACCCTAAACCTCATACTAACCCTAACCCTAATGCTAAATCTAACCCCAAACCTCACTCTCACCCTAACCCTAAGCCTCACACTCAGCCTCAACCTCCGCCTAACATTAAGCCTTACCCTAACCCCAACATTAACACTAACAATAACCCTAACCCTCACCCTACCCCTCACTCTAACCCTAACCCTAACCCTCACCATCAGCCTAGCCCATACCCAAACCCTAAGCCTAAGCCTAACCCTCACCTTAACCCTCACTCTAACCCTAACCCCAACAATCACCCTAACGATAACCCTCACACTCACACTCACCCTAACTCTAATCCTAACCCTAACCCTAACTGTAACCCTCATACTCACCCTCACCTTAACCCTAACCCTAATCCTAAACCTAACACTAACCCTCACCCCTACAATAAACCTCACCCTAACCTTAACGCTAACAATAAACCTAACCCTAAGCCTAACACGAAACCACACCCTAACCCTAACTCTAACCCTAAACCTCACCCTCACCCTAACCCTAACACTAACACTAATCCTAAACCTCACCCTAAACCTAAACTTTACCCTAACACTTACCCTCACCCTAACACTAACACTGAACCTAACACTAACGCTCACACTAATGCTAACCATCACGCTAAACCTAAACCTCACCCTAATCCTAACCCTAACCCTCAACTTCACCCTAGCCCCACCTAAACCTAACACTCATCCTCAACCTAATCCTCACACTAATGCTAACACTAATCCTCAATCTAACCCTCACCCTCACCCTAACCCTAACCCTCGCACTAACAATAACACTCATCCTCACCCTAACCCTCATCTTTACTATTACTGTCACCCTCATCCTAACCCTCAGCTTAAACCTAACCCTCATCCTAACCCTCACCCTAACCGTAACCCTAACCATCACCCTAACCCTAACACTCACCCTGACCTTCAGCCTCAGCCTAACCCTAAGCCTAAGCCTGAAACTAACCCTAAACCTCACACTCACCCTAGCCCTCTCCCTAACACTAATCCTAACCCTAACACTCATCCTAACCCTCAACCTAACCATAATCAGAACCATCACTCTAAACGTAATCCTCATCCCCACCCTAACCATCAGCTTAACCCTAAGCCTAAGCCTACCCCTTAAACTAACCCTCACACTCACCCTCAGCCTAACCCTAATCCTAACCCTAACCCTAACCCTAAACCTAAACCTAAACCTAAACCCCAACCTAATCCTCACCCTAACCCTAACCCTCACCCTCACTTTAGTCCTCACCCTAACCCTCAGCTCAAAACTAACCCACACCTTCACCGTAACCCGAACCCTAACACTCAACCTAACCCTACCCCTAACCCTAACCCTCACCCTAACCCTCACCCTCCACCTAACACTAAGCGTAACCCTAAAACCAACCCTAACCCTAACACTAAACCTAACCCTAACACTAACACTAAACATAAACCTCACCCTGAGCATCACCCTCACTGCAAACTTAAAACTAACCATAACACTAACAATAACCCTAACCATAACCCTAACCCTAACCCTAACCCTCACCCAAACCCTAACCCTAACCCTAAACCCAAACCTAACCCTAATCCTAAACCTAACCCTAAGCCTAACCATAAACCTCATCCTAACACTCACCCTAAACCTAACGCTAACCCTCACCCTAACCCTAAACCAAACCCTCACTATCATGCTCGGCCTAAGCCTAAGCCTAAGCCTAAGCCTAACCTGAACTCTAACCCTCACCCTAAACCTCACCCTAAACCTAACCCTAAACCTCACCATCACCCTAACCCTAACTCTAACCCTAACCCTAAACCTCACCATCACCCTAACCCTAACTCTAACCCTAACACTAAACCTAAACCTCACCCTAACCATAACCCAAACTTCACCATCAACCTCACCTTAACCGTAACCTTAACCCTAACCCTACCAATAACCCTAAAACTAAACCTAACCCTCACCCTAAACATAACCCTCAACATAAACCTAAACCTCAATCTAAACCTCACCCTCACCCTAACCGTAACCCTCAACCTCACCCTAACCCTCAGCCTAACCCTAACCCTCATCCTCACCTTAACCCTCACCCTAATCCTAACCCTCATCTTTACCCTTACCGTCACACTCACCCTAACCCACCCCCTAACCCTAAATCTCATCCTAACCCTCACCCTAAGCGTAACCCTAACCATCACCCTAACCCTAACACTTACTCTCAACCTCAGTCTCAGCCTAACCCTAATCCTAAGCCTACCCCTAACCCTAACACTCACCCATACCTTAGCCCTCACCATAAACCTAATCCTAACCCTAACCCTCACCCTAACCCTCAACGTAACCATAACCTTAACCATCACTCTAAACCTAATCTTCATCCCCACACTCACCATCAGCCTAACCTAAGCCTAACCATACCCCTAAACCTAAACCTAACCCTCACTGTAACCCTAACCGTAACCGTAACCCTACCCCTAATCCTCACCCTCACCCTCACCCTAAACCAAATCCTAACCCTAACACTAGCTTCATCCTAACCCTCACCCTAACACTAATCCTCACCCTCACCATAACACTAACCCTCACCCCCACCCTCACCCTCAGGCTAACCCTAAGATTAAGCCTAAGCCTATCCCTAACCCTCACACTCACACTCCACCTAACCCTAATCCTAACCCGAACACTATCCCTAAACCTCAACCTAACACTCACCCTCACCCTAAGACTAACACTAACTCTAAACCTAACCCTCACACTAACTGTCCCACTAACACTCACTCTAACCCTAAACCTCACCCTCAACCTAACCCTAACCCTAAACCTCACCCTCACCCTCAACATAACTATAACCCTAACCCTATCAATAACAGTAACCCTAACCCTAACCCTAAACCTAATCCTAACCATAAACCTCAACCTCAAACTCACCCTCACTGCAAAATTAACCCTAACCATAACACTAACAATAACTCTAACCCTGAAGCTAACCCTAACCTTAATCCTCACCCCCACCCTCACACTCAGCCTAACCCTATCTCTAACCCTAACCCTAAACCTCACCCTAACCCTAACACTAACCCTCACCTGCAACCTCACCCTCACCGTAACTCTAACCCATACCCTAACAATAACACTAACCCTAAACCTATCCATCAACCTAACCCTAATCCTCACCCCCACACTCACCCTCAGCCTAACCGTAACCCTAAGCCTAACCCTAACCCTAACCCTCACCCTCAAGCTCACGCTAACCTTAATCCTAACTCTAACCCTATCCCTAAACCTCAACCTAACCCTCACCCTCACCCTAATGCTAACACTAAACCTAAATCTAACTCTTTCCCTAACCCTCCCCCTATCCCTAACTCTAAACCTAAACCTCACCAGCACCCTAACCCTAACCCTAACCCTAAACCTCACGCTAAACCTCACCCTAACCCTAAACCTCACCCTCACTCTCACCCTGACCGTAACTCTAATCCTAACCCAACAATTAAGCTAAACCTAACCCTAACCCTAACACTAACCATAACCCTCACCCTGAGCCTCACCCTCACCCCAAACTTAACCCTAAACATAACACTAAAAATAACCCTAAACCTAACTCTAACCCTCAATGTAACCCTAACCCTAACCCTAACCCTAACACTAACCCTAACCATAATCCTCACCCTCACCCTCACCCTAACCCAAACCCTAATCCTAACCCTCACCCTATCCCTAACCCTAAACTTAAACATAACCCAAACCCTAAACCTAACCCTAACACTAACCCTAACACTAACCCTAAACCTCATCCTAACCCTCAACCTAAACGTAACCCTAAACCTAACCCTAACCCTCACCCTCATGCTCAGCCTAAGCCTAAGCCTAACCTGAACTCTAACCCTCACCCTAACCCTCACGGTAACCCTAACCCAAACACTAACCCTAACTCTAACCCTAAACCTCACCCTCACCCTAACCCTAACTCTAACCCTAACCCTAAACCTAAACCTCACCCTAACCCTCACCCTGACCCTCACCCTCACCCTCACCTTAACCATAACCCTAACCCTGATGCTAACAATAACCCTAAACCTAAACCTAACCCTTACCCTAAACATAACCCTCAACATAACCCTAACCCTCAATCTAACCCTCAACCTCACCCTAACCCTAACCCTAACACTCACCCTAACCCTCACCCTTACCCTAAGCTTAACACTCACCCAAACCCTCACCCTAAACCTAACCTTAATCCTAGTCCTCACCCTAAAGGTAACCCTAACCATCACTCTAAACCTAACCCTCACCCTCAGCCTCAGCCTCAGCATAACCCTAATCCTAAACCTAACCCTCACCCTAAACCTCACCCTCACCTTAGCAGTCACCGTAACCCTAATCCTAACACAAACCCTCACCTTAACACTCAATATAACCATAACCCTATCCATCATTCTAAACCTTAACCTCATCCCCACCCTCACCATAAGCCTAACCCTAAGCCTAAGCCTAAACCTAATCCTAACACTAACCCTAACCGTCACTCTAACCCTAACCCTAACCCTCACCCTAACACTAACACTAACCCTAATCCTCAACCTAACCCTCACCCTAAACCAAACCATAACCCTAACCCTAAGCCTAAGCCTAATCCTAACCCTAACCCTAACCCTCAGACTCACCCTCAACCTAACCCTAATCCTAAACCTAGCACTATCCCTAACCCTAACCCTCACACGAAACGTCACCCCAGTGCTCACCCTAACCATAATCCTAAACCTAACCCTCATCCTAACCCTGACCCTAACCCTAAGCCTAACCCTCACTCTAAACCTAACCCTCACCCTCAACCTCACCCTTAGTGTAAATCTAAGCCTAACCTTAACCTAACCCTAACCCACAGACACACCCTCAGCTTAACCCTAACCCTAACCCTAACTCTAACCCTAAACCTCACTCTAACCCTCACCCTTACCCTAACATTAACCCTAACCCTAACCCTCAAACTAAGCCCCACCCTAAGCCTAACTCTAACACTAAACCTCACCCTCACCCTCACCCTAACCCTAACTCGAACCCAAATCTTAACCCTAACCCTCACCCTAACCCTAACCCTAACCCTCAACCTCACCCACACCCTAACCCTAATGCTAACCCTAACACTCACCCTCACCGTAACCCTAACACTAACTCTCACCCTAAACGTAACCTTAACTCTAATACTATCCATAACCCTAACCCTCACCTTAAACCTCACTCTAACCCTTACCCTAACCCTAACCCTCACTCTAACCCTAACCCTAACACTAACACTAAACCTCACCCTAACCCTCACCCTATCCCTAAACCTAAACCTAACCCTCACCCTAAAGCTCACCCTAACCCTTAACCTAAACCTAAACCATACCCTCCCCCTAGCACTCACCCTAATGTTAACCCTAACCCTATCCCTCACTCTAAATTTAACCCTAACCCTAACCCTCACACAAACCCTAACCCTCACACTTACCCTCAACCTCAGCTTCACCCTCACCCTAACCCTCACCCTCAACCTTACCCTAACCCTAACCATAACCCTAACCCTCACACTAAACCTAACTCTGACACTCACCCTCATCCTCACCATAAGCCTAAACCTACACCTAAGCCTAATCCTATACCTAACCCTCACCCTCACTCTCACCCTAAACGTAAACCTTACCCTAAGCCTAAACCTAGCCCTCACCCTAAACCTAACCCTAACCCTAACCCTCACCCTAACTCTAACCCTAACCCGAATGCTAACCCTAACACTCACCCTCACCATAACCCTAACCCTAACCCTCACCCTAAACCTAACCTTAACCCTAATACTATCCGTAACACTCACCCTCACCCTAATCCTCACTCTAACCCTTACCCTAACCCTAACCTTCACCCTAAACCTAACCTGAACACTAACACTAAACCTCACCCTAACCCTCACACTATCCCTAAACCTAAACGTAACCCTCACCCTAACGCTCACCCTAACCCTCACCTAAACCTATACTACAGCCGCACCCTAATCCTCACCCTAAAACTTACCCTCACCCTAACCCTAACACTAACCCTAACCCTAATCCTCACCGAAACCGTAACCCTGAACCTCACTCTAATCCTCACCGTCACCTTAACCCTCACCCTAACCCTAACCGTCACTCTCACCTTAAAACTCACCCTCTCCAGAACCCGACCCTCACCTTAACCCTACCTTAAACCTCACCCTAACCCTAAGCCTCACCCTAAACCTAACTCTAAACCTCACCCTCATACTAACCCAAAACCTCACCCTAAACCTCACCCTAAACCTCACCCTTAACCCTAAGGCTAACCTAACTCTCACTCTCACTCTAACCCTCACACTAAACCTTATCCTCTCACTTACCCTAACCCTAAGCCTCAAATTCACCCTAATCCTCACCCTAACCCTAACCCTACCCCTCACCCTACCCCTCACCCTAACCCTAACCCTAACCCTCAACCTAGCCCTATCCCTAACCTTCCCCTTCGCACTACCCTCAATATCACCCTCACCCTCACCCTCATCCTCACCCTAACCCATACCCTCACCCTAAACGTTACCCTAATCCTAAGCCTCACCCTAAACCTAACCATAATCCTCACCCTAACACTAATGCTAACCTAAAAGCTCACCCTAATCCTCACCCTCACACTAACCCTAACCCTAAGCCTTTCCTAACCCAAACCCTCAACCTAACCCTCACCTTAAACCTCACCCTCACCCTAGCCCTCACGCTAAAAATAACCCTAAACCTAATACTCACCCTCAACCTCACCCCCCCCAGTTTAACCCTAAATCTAATCCTAACCCTAACCCTAACTCTCACCCTAAACCCCACTCTAACCCTAACCCTAACCCTAACCCTAATGCTAACACAATCCCTCACCCTCACCCTAACCCTAATCATAACCCTAACCCTAAACCTAACCCTAATGCTAACACTAAACCTCAAACTCACCCTAACCCTCATCCTAACCCTTACACTCACCCTCAACCTCAGCCTCACCATAATTTTAACCCTAACCCTTAACCTCACCCTAACCCTCAACCTAACCCTAACCCTAACCCTCAGCTTAACCCTCACCCTAAACCTAACCCTAACCCTAATCCTCAAGGTATCCCTAACCATAACCCTAACACTCACCCTAAACCTCTCCCTCACCGTAACCCAAATGCTAACATTAATCCTCAAACTCACACTAAACCTCGCCCTAACCCTTACACTCACCTTAACCCTATCACTCACCCACACACTAACCCTCACCCTAACACTTCCCCTCACCCTAACCCTCACTCTAACCTTAACCCTAACCTTCACCCTAACCCTCACCCTAACACTAACACTCAACTGCACCCTCACCCTAACCCTCACCCTCACCCTAAACCTCGCCCTAACCCTTACCATCACACGAACCCTAACTCTCACCCTCAGAAAAACCCTCATCCTAAACCTAAACCAAACCCTAACCCTCACCCTAACCTTAACTCTAACCCTAACCCTAACCCTCACCTTAACCCTAACCCTCGCCCTCATCCTCAACCTCACCCTGAGCCTAACCCTAACCCTAACACTAATCCAAACACAACCCCTCAACCTTACCCTAACTCTAAACCTAACCGTAACCAAAACCCTCACCCTAAACCTAACCTAATTCCCCACCCTCATCCTTAGCCTAACCCTAATCCTAAACCTAACCCTCACCCTCACCCTAACCCTTACCCTCACGCTAATCCTAAACTTAACCCTCAGCCTAACCCTCATCCTAACACTAACATTAAACCTCACCCTAACGCTCACCCTAAACCTAAACCTAAACCTAACCCTCACCCTAAAGCTCACCTAACCCTCACCTAACCATAACACTAACCCTAACTCTAACCCTCACCTTCACCCTAATCTAACCCTCACCCTAACCCACACCCTAACTCTAACGCTATCCCTAAACCTCAGCCTCACCCTAAACCTCATACTAACCCTTACCTCACAATAACCCTAAAACCAACCCGAACACTAATCCTCACCGTAACCGTAACCCTCACCCTCACCCTAACCCTCAACATCACCTTAACCCTCATCCTAACCCTAACTGTCACCCACACCCTAAAACTTACACTAATAGAACCCTCACCCTCACCCTAACCCTACCCTAAACCTCACCCTAACCGTAACCCTCACCCTCACCCTAACCCTCAACATCACCTTAACCCTCATCCTAACCCTAACTGTCACCCACACCCTAAAACTTACACTAACCGAACACTCACCCTCACCCTAACCCTACCCTAAACCTCACTCTAACCCTCATCCTCACCCTACACTCACCTTAAAACTAACCTTCGCCCTAAACTTCACCCTTAACCTCAACCCCACCCTCACCCTCACCATCACCCTCAGCCTAATCCTCAAACTAACCCTAACACTAATCATTACCCTATCCCTAACCCTCACCCTCAGCCTCACCCTCACCATTAACCCTCACCATCACCCTAAACCTAACACTAACCCTAACCCTCACTCTAATCCTTAACCTCACCCTAACCCTATCCCACCATTACCCTAACCATCACCCTAATCCTAACATTCACCCTAATCCTAACCCTACCCCTTATCCTAACCCTCATCCTAACCCTAACCCTAACCCTCACCCTCACCCTAACACTAATCCTAACCGTAACCCTAACCCTCAAAAACACCCTAACCCTCACGCTAACCCTAATGCAAACCCGAACCCTAAAACTCACCCTAACCCTAACCCTAACCCTAAACCTCACACTAACCCTAACCATCACTCTAACCCTAAACTTCATCCTATCCCACCCTCACCCTAATCCTCACCCTAACCCTAATCTTAACCCTTACCTAACCGAAAAGCTCACCCTCACCCTCACCTTCACCCTAACCCTCAACCTCACATTAGACCTCACCATAAACCTTACCCTAAACCTAACAATAACCCTCACACTAACCCTCAACTTCACCCTAAACCTAACACTAAGCCTTACCCTCATCCTAGCCCTAACCCTAACTCTAACGCTCACACTAACCCTAACACTCACCCTAACCCTAAACCTAACTCTAACCCTCAAACTAACCCTAACCCTCATCCTAACCATCACTCTAACACTTATCCACAACCTAACCCTAACCCTATCCCTAACCCTCACACTAACACTCACCCTAACCGTAACATTAACACTCCCCCTCAGCCTAACCCTCACACTAACCCTAACCCTCACCTTAAACCTAAACCAAACCCTCACCCTCACCCGCAAGCTCACCCTCAGCTTAACCCTAATGCCAACACTAATCCTAACCCTAATCCTCACCTACACCCTCACCCTCACCCGAACCATAATCCTAACCCTCAACCTCACACTCAGCCTCACCCTAAAACTCACCCTCACCCTAACCCTAACCTTAAACCTATCCTTATCGCTCACCCTAACCCTAATGCTAACCCTAACCCTCACCCTCACCCTAACCCTATTGCTAACCCTAACACTCAACCTCACCCTAACCCTCACCATAACCCTAACACTAAAACTAACACCAACCCTAACCCTCACTCTCACCCTCACCCTCACCCTCACCCTAACCTAACCCTAACCCTCACCCTCATCCTAACCCTAATGCTAACCCTAACCCGCACCCTCACCCTAACCCTCTCACCAACCATAACCCTCATCCTAAACCTAACCCTAACCCTAACCCTCACATGCAACCTAACCCTCACCCTAACACAAAACCTCACCCTAACCATATCCCTAAACCTAACCCTCACTTCACCCTAATCATCACCCTAACCGTTATAGTCACCCTCACACTAACAATCACACTAACACTAACCCTCAACCTAACCCCAACCCTAACACTCACCTCACCCTCACCTCAGCCTAACAAAAACCCTAACCCTAAACCTCACACTCACCCTCACCCTAACCCTAACCCAAACCCGAACACTCACCCTAACCCTCATCATAAACCTAAAACTCACCCTCACCCTAAACCTAAACCTAACCTTCACACTAACCTTAACCATAACCCTAACCCTAACCCTCACCCGAACCCTCAACATAACACTAAACCTCACCTTCTCCCTAACTTTCACCCTAATCTTTACCCTCAACCTAACCCAAACCCTAACCCTAAACCTAACACTCACACCAACCATAACCCTCACCCTCAGCCGAACCCTTATACTAACCCTTAACCTAACAGTAACCTTCATGCTAACCCTAACCCTAACCGTAAACCTCACCCTCAACAGCCCCTTCACCCTCAGCCTTACCCTAACCCTAACCCTAATCCTAACCCTAACCCTCAACCACACCCTCACCCTAACCGTAACCCTAACCAAAACGCTAACACTCACCCTTACCCTCACCTAACCCTATTCCCAACCCTAACAATAACCCTAACCTTAACACTAAAACTCACCCTAACCTAATCCTAACCCTTACCCTCACCCTCACCCTCACCCTCATTCTAACACTCACCCTCATCCTGACCTTCACCATCACACTAACCCTCCCCCTCCCCCTAACCCTCACACTAACCCTAACCCACACCTTAAACCTAAACCAAACCCTCACCCTCACCCTAACCATAATCCTAACCCTCAACCTCACACTCAGCCTCACCCTAACCCTCAAACTAACCTGATACCTCACCCTAACTCTAACCCTAAACCTCACCCTCAATTTCATCCTCACCCTCAGCCTAACTCTAACCCTAATCCTAACACTAAACCTCACACTCACCCTAAACCTAACCCTAACTCACACCCTCACCCTCAGCCTCACACGCACCCGCACCCTCACCCTCACCCTCACATTAATCCTCAACCTCACCCTAAACATCACCCAACCCTAACCCTCACACTAACCCTAAACATAACACTCACCCTAAACCTAATTCTCATCCTAAACCTCACCCTAACACTAAAGCTAACCCTAACGCTCACCCTCACACTAAACCACACCCTAACCCTAATCTTCACACTAACCCTAACCCTAACCATATCCCTACACTTCACCCTGACTCTCATCCTAAACCTAACCCTCACCACACCCTAATCCTCACCCTTACCAGAACCCTCACCCTCACACGAACACCCACCCTCACACGAACACTCACCCTCACAATAAATATCACCCTAACCATAACTCTCGCATAACCCTAACCCTAAACCTCACCCTAACCCTAAGCCTCAACACAAACCTAACCTTCACCCTGACTCTCACCCTAAGCCTAACCCTCACCCTAACCCTCACCCTAACCCTAACCCTCACCCTAAACCTAAACCTCACCCTCACACTAACCCTAACCCTCATCCTAAACCTAAACCTCACCCTCACCCTCTCCATAACCCTAAACCTCATCCTAATCCTAACCTTTTACCTAATGCTAACCCTAAACCTCACCCTCTCCCTAACCCTTACCCTCACCCTAACCCTATCCCTAACCAACACACTAAACCTAACACTCACCCTAACCCTAACCCTAAACCTCACACTAAACCTAACACTCAACCCTAACCCTAACCCTACGCCTCAGCCTAACCCTAAACCTAAATCTAACTGTAATCCAAATCCTCACCCTATCCCTAACTTTAACCCTAACCTTCACCCTCAACCTCCCCTTCCCCCTCAGCCTTACCCTAACTGTAACCCTAATCCTAACCCTGAACCTAACCTCACCCTAACCCTAACCCTCAGCATCACCCTAACCTTCACCCTAAGATTTACCCTCAACCTAACCCAAATCCTAACCATAAACCTAACAATCACACTAACCGTAACCCTAACCATCACCCTATCCTTTATACTAACCCTAAACCTAACCCTAACCCTCAACCTAACCTAAACCCTCACACTACCCTAAACCTAAACCTAACCCTAACTCTCTCGCTAACCCTAAACCTCAACCTCAACCTAACTCTCACCCTCACACCAAACTCTAAACCTTACCCTCACCCTAACCCGATCCCTAACGCTAACCCTAACCCTAACTCTCACCCAAACACTCACCCTCAACCTAGCCCTCACCCTCACACTAAACATCACCCTAAACCTAACCCTCACACTACCCCTAACCCTAACCCTCACCCTAACCATAACCCTCACCGTAACCCTAACCCTCACACTAACCCTATGCCTAACCCTCACCCTCACCCTCACCCTAACCCTAACCCTAACCCTCATCCTAACACTAACCCTCACCCTCACCCTCACCCTAACCCTAACCTACAAACTCACCATAATCCTCACCCTAAACCTAACCCTAAACCTTACCTAATGGAAAACCTCACCCTCACCCTTACCCAAACCCTCAACCTAGCCCTCCCCCTCATACTCCACCTCACCCTAACCCTGAAACTAACCCTAACGCTCACCCTAACCATAATCCTCACACTAAGCCTAACCCTCAAACCCTCACCCTAACCCTAACCATATCTCTCATACTAACCCTCACCTTAACCCTAACTCTAACCCTCACAATAAACATAACCCTATCACTAACCCTCACAATAACCCTAACCCTAATACTGAACCTAACCATCACCCTCTCCCTCACCATTACCCTAACACTCACCCTAACCCTAACCCTAACCCTAGTCCTCACAATAACACTTACCCTCACCCTCACCCTCACCCTACCCTAAACCTCAACCTCACCCTAACCCTAAGCCTTACCCTCACCCTAACTCTAATCCTAACCATAACCCTAACCCTCAACCTAACCCTAAACCTATCCCTAACTCTCACCCTAACCCTAACCCTCACCCTACTTCACACTAACCCTAACCATCACCCTAAGCCTTACCGTCACCCTAACCCTAACCCTAACCCTCACACTAAACCTAACCCTCACCCAAATTCTAATGTTACCCCTCAACCTAACCCTCACCCTCGACCTAACCCTAACCCTATTCCTCACCCTATCTATAAACTTAACCCAAAACTTCACACTAACCCTCACCCTCACCCTCACCCTAATGCTAACCCTAAACCTCAGCCTCACCCTAACCCTCACCGTAACACTTACCTTCACCCTAAACCTCACCCTCACCCTAACCCTAACCCTAAACCTCACCCTAATACTAACCTTCACCCTCTCCTTCACCCTAACCCTAACACTCATCCTAACCCTAAGGCTAAACCTAATGCTAACCCTAATCCTCACACTCACCCTAAACCTCACCCTAACCCTTACTTTCACTCTAACCCTAACCCTAAGCCTAACACTATACCTAACCCTCACCCTAACCCTAAGGCTACCATTCTGCCTAACACTCACCCTAAACCTAAACCTAAACCTAATCCTCACCCTATCTTTAACCTTAACCCAAACCCTCATCCTAACCCTCACCCTCACCCTAACCTTAATGCTAACCCTAACCCTCACCCTCACATTAACCCTCACCCAAACACTTACCCACACCCTAACCTTCACGCTAAGCCGAACCCTAAACCTAACCTTCACCCTAACCGTCACCCTAACCATAACCCTCACACTCACCCTAACCGTCACCCTAAACTTTACCCTCACCCTAACCCTAAACCTAACCCTCACACTAAGCCTAACCCTAACCCTCAGCCTAACACTTATTCTAACCCAAAACCTATCCCTAAACCTCACACTAACCCTAACCCTCAGCCTAACCATCATCCCAACCCTTACCCTAATCTTAACCCTCACCCTAACCCTAACCCTCACTCTCACCCTAAACCTCACCCTAACCCTTACCCTCAACATAACCCTAACCCTAACACTAATCCTCACACATAACCTCACCCTAACCATAACCCTAAAGCTCACCATAACCGTAACCCTCACCCTCACCCTCACCCTAACCCTAACCCTGTCCCTAACGCTAACTCTAACCCTCACCCTCACCCTAACATTAACCCTAACACTAATCCTCCCCTAAACCTTCACCCTCATCCTAACCCTTACCCTCACCCTAAACATAAACCTAACCCTCACCCTAACCCTAACCCTAATCCTTCCCCTTACACTAATCCTCACCCTAAACCTAACCCTCACCCTAAACATCACCCTAACCCTAACCCTCACCCTAACCCTAACCCTCACCCTCACCCTAACCCTCACCATCACCTTAATCCTCACCCTAAAAATAACCATCAAATATACCCTAAAACTCACCCTCATCCTAACCCTCACCCTCACCCTAAACCTAATCCTAACCCTAACCCTAACACTAAACCTAAACCTAATGCTAACACTAAACCTCAACCTCACCATAACCCTCACCCTAATCCTTACCCTCACCCTCAACCTCACCCTAAGCCTAACCCTAACCTTAACCCACACCCTAACCCTCACCCTAACACTAACCCTAAACCTTACCCCTCAGCCTCACTGTCACCCTAACCCTAACCCTAACCCTAATCCTCACCCTATCCCTAAACCTAACCCTAACCTTCACCCTAACCCTCACCCTCACCGTACCCCTAATGCTACATTAACACTCAGCCTCACCCTAAGCCTCGCTGTAACCCTTATCCTCACCTTAACCCTATCCCTCACCATCATCCTAAACCTCACCCTTACCCTTACCCACACCCTAATGCTCAATCTAACCCTAACGCTAACCCTAAAACTAAACCTCACCCTAAACGTCACCCTAATCCTAAGCCTAAACATAACCCTCACTTTCACCTGAACCCTTACCCTTACCCGAAACCTAACCCTAACCCTCAGCCTAACCCTCATCCTAACACTTACCCTAACCCTAACCTTCACCCTAACCGTCACCCTCACCCTCACCCTCAACCTCACACTCAGCCTAACCCTAACCCTAATCCAAAACCTAAACCTAATTTTCAACCTCACCCTAACTCTAAACCTAACCCTAACCAAAACCCACACCCTTACCCTCACCCTACAATTAACCCTAACCCTAATCCTAACCCTCACCCTCACCCTAACCCTTACCCACACCCTAACCCTAAACCTAACCCTCAGCCTAACCCTCATCCTAACCCTAACCCTAACCCTCAACCTAACATTAACCCAAACCCTAAACTTAACCTTCGCCCAAATCCTAACCCTCACCCTCACCCTCAACCTCACCATCAAGCTCACCGTAACCCACAACCTCACACTCACCCTAACCGTAACCATAAGCCTATCCCTCCAACTAAACCTAACCCTCACCCTCACCCTCACCATCACCCTCACCCTAACCCTCATCCTCACCCTAACCCTATCCATAAACCTAACCCTCACCCTAAACTAAATCTGACCCTCACCCTCACTCTCACTCTAAATCTAAACCTCACCCTAACCCTAAACCTAACCTTAGCCCTCACCCTAACCCTAACCCTCACATAAACCCTAACCCTCACCCTCACCCTCAACGTAATTGTAACCCTAACACTAACCCTAACAATAACCCTGAACCTAACCCTAACACTAACCCTATCTATAACCCTCACCCTAACGCTAACCCTCACCCTAACATTTACCCTCACCCTAAGTCTAAACCTAGTCCTAACACTAACCCTCACACTAACCCTAACCTTCACCTTAACCCTAAACCTAAACCTAACCCTATCCCTAACCCTCACCCTCACCCTAGCCCTCACCCTAACCCTAACCCTCATCCTCACCCTAAACCTCACTCTAAACTTAACATTAATCCTCAATCTAATCCTCACCCTCACCTTAACCCTAACCCTAAACCTCATCCTAAAACTCTCCTTTACCCTTACTGTCACCCTAACTCTAACCCACACCCTAACTGTAAACCTAACCCTACCCCTCAACCTACCCCTCACCGGAAAACTAATGCTAACCCTAATCCTCACCATATCCCAAAACATAACCCTAACTCTAACCCTAACCCTCACACTCACCATAACCCTAATGCTAACATTAGCCCTCAACCTCACCCGAAACCTCGCCCCTAACCCTTCCCTTGACCTTAAGCCTATCCCTCACTCTCACCCAAAACTTCACCCTAACCCTTACCCTCACCCTAACCTTAACTCTAACCCTAACACTAACCCTCACCCTAACCCTAAGCCTAACACTAACCCTCACCCTCACCCTAACCCTCACCCTAACCCTCACCCTAACCCTTACCCTCATCCTAACCATAACCCTAACCCTCACCCTAACCTTAAAGCTAACCCTAACTCTAACCCTCACATTAACCCTAACCCTCACGCTCAACATCAACCTCAGCCTAACCCTAAACCTAATCCAAACGCTAACCCTCACCGTCACCTTCACCCTAACTCTAAACCTAACCCTAAATAAAACGCTCACCCTAATCCTAACCCTATCCCTAACCCTCGCCCTAACCCTAACCCTAATCCTAAACCTAACCCTCACCCTCACCCTAACACTTACCCTCACCCTAACCCTAAACCTAACCCTCAGAACCCTCAGCCTAATCATAATCCTAACACTAACACTAACCCAAACCCTCACCCTAAACTTAACCCTAAACTTAACCCTCACCCAAACCCTAACCCTCACCCTCACCCTCAACCTGACCCTCACCTCACCCTAACCCTCACCCTCACCCTCACCCTAAAAATAACCATAACCCTAACCCTCACCCTTAACCTAACTCTAACACTCACCCTCACCCTCACCCTAAGCCGAACCCTACACCTTAGCCTCATCCTAAACCAAACCCTCAACCTCACACTCACCCTAAACCTAAACCTCAACCTAACCCTAACCCTAAACCTAGCCCTCACCCTGACCTTTGCCCTCACCGTCACCCTAACCCTTACTCTCACCCTCACCGTAACCCTAACACTAACCCTAACCCTCACCCTAAACCTAACTCTGACACTCACGCTCACCCTCACCCTAAGCCGAACACTACACCTAAGCCTAATCCTAAACCTAACTCTCACTCTCACCCTCACCCTAAACCTAAACCTTACCCTAAACCTAACCCTAACCCTAGTCCTCACCCTATCCCTTACCCTCACCGTCATACTAACCCTAACCCTAACCCTCACCCTAACCTTAACCCTAACCCTCACTCTCACCGTAACCCTATCACTAACCCTAACCCTCATCCTAAACCTATCCTTAACGCTAATGCTATCCCTAACCCTCAACCTCACCGAAAACCTCACTCTAACCCTTACCCTCACCCTAACCCTAACCCTAACAGTAACACTAAACCTCAATCTAAACCTCATACTCACCCTAAACCTAACCTTAAGTCTCACCCTCAACCTCAACCTCACCCTAACCCTAACCCTAACCCTCAACTGAAATCTCACCCTAACGCTCACCCTAGCCCTCAACTTAACCCTAACCCTCACCCTCACCCTAACGCTCACCCTAAACCTTACCCTCACCCTAAACCTAACCCTAAACCTAACGATAACCCTCACCCTCACCTAACCTAAACTTGATCCTAACCCTCACCCTAACCCTCACTCTAACACTAACGCTATCCCTAAAACTCACCCTCACCCTAAACCTCATCCTAACCCTTACCCTCACTATAACCCTAACCCTAACCCTAACCCTAATCCTCACCGTAACCCTAACCCTCACCCTAACACTAACCGTCACCCACACCCTAAAACTCACCCGAACCCGAACCTGAACCCTCACCCTAACCAGAACCTAAACCTCACCCTAACCCTAACCCTCAATCTAAACCTAACTCTAACCCTCACCCTCATACTAAACCTAACCCTCACCTTAACCTTCACAATAACCCTCACCTTAACCCTAATGCTAACCCTAAACCTCACTCTCACCCTAAACCTCAATATTATCCTTATCCTCACACTAACCCTAACCCTAACCGTAATCCTCACATTAACCCTATCCCTCAACCTAACCCGAACCCTACCCCTCACCCTACCCCTCACCCTAATCCTAACCCTAATCCTAACCCACACACTAACCCTATCCCAAACCCTCAACTTCACACTAACCCTCACCGTCACCGTCACATTAACCCTCACCCTAACCCTAACCCTCAACTATACCTTCACCCTCACCCTCACACTAAACCTCACCCTCACCCTAAATATCACCCTAATCATAAACCTCACCCTAAACTTAATCCTAGTCATCATCCTAACCCTAACCCTCACCTTAAACCTCACCCTCACCCTAATCCTAACCCTAACCCTAACCCTCACCCTAACCCTCACCCTAATCCTAACCCTATCCCTTACCCTCACCCTAATCATAAACCTAATCCTAAAACTAAACTTCACTCTCACCCTAACCCTTACCCTCACCCCAACCCTAACACTAACACTCAGCCTAACCTTCATCCTAACCATCACACTAACCCTAAACCTCACCCTAACCATAAACATAACCCTCAGCCAAACCAACTTCCTAACCCTAAACCTAACCCTCAACCCAACCCTAACCCTAACCCAAAATCTAACCCTCATCCTAACCCTAAACCTCACCCTCACCCTCACCCTCACCCTCAGCCTAACCCTACCCTAACCCTAAACCTCACACTCACCCTCACCCTTACTCTAACCCTAACCCTAAACCTAAACTTCAACCTAACCCCAACCCTATCCCTAACCCTCACCTAAACGTAACCCTCACCCTCACCGTCACCCTAAACCTCACCCTCACCCTAACCCTAACCCTAACCCTCACCATCACCTTAATCCTCACCCTAAACCTAACCATCACATACACCCTAAAACTCACCCTCATCCTAACCCTCACCCTAACCCTAACCCTAATCCTAACCCTAACCCTAAACCTAACCCTAATGCTAACACTAAACCTCAACTTCACCATCACCCTCACCCTAACCCTTACCCTCACCCTCAACCTCACCCTAACTCTAACTCTAACATTAACCCACACCCTAACACTAACACTAACCCTACCCCTCAGCCTAACCATCACCCTAAACCTAACCCTAAACCTAATCCTCACCCTATCCCTAACCCTAACCCTATCCTTCACCCTAACCCTCACCCTCACCGTAACCCTAATGCTACATTAACCCTCAGCCTCACCCTAAGCCTCGTCGTAACCCTTACCCTCTCCTTAAACCTATCCATCACCATCATCCTAAACCTCACCCTAACCCTTACCCACACTGAAACACTCAATCTAATCCCAACCCTAACCCTAAACCTAACACTAATCCTCACCTTATCCTTCACCCTAACCCTAAGCCTAACCCTAACCCTCACTCTCACCCGAACCCTTATCCTTACCCAAACCCTAACCTTAACACTCAGACTAACCCTCATCCTAAGACTAACCCGAACCCTAACCCTCACCCTAACCGTCACCCTCACACTCAACCTCACACTCAGCCTAACCCTAAACCTAATCCAAAACCTAACCCTAAACCTCACCCTCACCCTAACTCTAAACCTAACCCAAATCAAAACCCTCACCCTCAACCTAATCTTATCCCTTACCCTCACCCTAAAACTAACCCTAATCCTAATCCTAACGCTCACCCTCACCCGAAAACTTACCTTCACCCTAACCCTAAACCTAACCCTCACCCTAACAATCATCCTAACCCTAACCCTAACCGTCAACCTAACCTTAACCCAAACCCTAAATTTAAACTTCACCAAAACCCTAACCCTCATGCTCACC
The DNA here is from genome assembly GCF_024711535.1 of Dipodomys merriami. Lineage (NCBI taxonomy): Eukaryota > Metazoa > Chordata > Mammalia > Rodentia > Heteromyidae > Dipodomys > Dipodomys merriami. The sequence goes on from NW_027206257.1 coordinate 2,221,557, forward strand.
CTCAACTTCACAATCACCTTCACCGAAACCCACACCCTCACCCTCACCCTAACACTAACCATAACCCTATCACTCACTCTAAACCTAACACTCACCGTAACCCTCAACATCACCCTCACCCTAACCCTCACCCTCACCCTAACCCTATCCATAAACGTAACCCTCACCCTAAACCTAATTCTGTCCCTCACACTCACCCTCACCCTAAGCCTAACCCTACACTTAATCCTAAACCTAAAGCTAACACTCACCCTCTCCCTCACCCCAACCCTAAACCTAACCCTAGCCCTCACCCTAACCCTAAAACTCACCTAAACCCTAACCCTAACCCTCACACTCATCCTCACCCTAAACCTCACCCTCACCCTAAACATCACCCTAATCCTAAACCTCAACCTAACCCTAACCCTCAGACTCACTCTAACCCTAACCATCACCTTAAACCTCACCCTCACCCTAATCCTCACCCTAACCCTAACCCTCACCCTAACCCTCACCCTAATCCTAAACCTATCCCTAAACTACACCCTAACCCTAACCCTAATCCTAAAACTATTCCTCACCCTCACCCTAACCTTTAGCCTCAACCTAACCCTAACCCTAACCCTCAGCATAACCTTTATCCTAACCCTCACAATAACCCTAAACCTCACCCTAACCATACAACTAACCCTCAGCCAAACCCTCTTCCTATCGCTAACCCTAACCCTTAACCCAACCCTAACCCTAAACCTAACCTTAACCCTCAGCCTAACCCTGAAACTCACCCTCACACTCATCCTCACCCTCATCCTATCCCTAAACCTAACCCTAAACCTAACCCTAATCCTCACATTCACCCTCACCGTAACTCTAACCCTAACCCTAACCCTGACCCTAACCCTAACCCCCACCCTATCCCTAACCCTCACCCAACCCTAACACTCACACTAACCCTAACCCTAACCCTCACTCTCACCCTAACCATAACTCTCACTTTAACCCTAAGCCTAAACCTAACCCTCACCCTCACCCTAAACCTCACCCTAACCCTTACCCTCACCCAAATCCTAACCCCAACCCTCAGACTAACCCTCATTCTAACCCTAACCCTAAACCTAACCCTCACCCTAACCTTAACGCTAACCCTAACCCTAGCCCTCACTTTAACCCTAACCTCACCCTCACCCTCAACCTCACCCTCAGCCGAACCCTAACCCTCATCCAAACACTAACCCTAACCCTCACCCTAACTCTAAACCTAACCCTAACCAAAACCCTCATCCTTATCCTAACCCCAAACTTAACTCTCAGCCTAACCCTCATCCTAACCCGAACCCTAACCCTAACCCTCACCCTAACCCTAAACCTGACCCTCACCTAAACCTTAACACTCACTCTCACCCTCAACCTCACCCTCACACTCACCCTCACTCTTACCCTAACCATAACCCTATTCCTCACCCTGAACCTAACCCTTACCCTCACCCTCACCCTCACCATCACCCTCACCCTAACCCTCACCCTCATCCTCAACCTATCCCTAACCATACCATAACCCTAATCCTAAACCTAACTCTGAACCTCACCCTCACCATCACCCTAAGCCAAACCCAACATCTAAGCCTAATCCTAAACCTAAACCTCACCCTAAAGTTAACCATAACCCTCACCCTAAGCCTAACCCTCACCCTAAACCTAACCCTAAGCCTCACCCTCACCCTCAACCTAACCCTAAACCTCACCCTTACGCTAACCCTAACACTAATGCTAACCTTAACCCTCACTCTCACTGTAACCCTAACTCTAACCCTCACCCTAAACCTAACCTTAACCCGAATGCTATCCCTAAAACTCACCCTCACCCTAACCCTCACTCTAAACCTTCGCCACACCCTAACCGTTACCCACACACTAAATCTTACCCACACCCTAAACCACACCCTAACCCCAACCCTAAACCTAACACTAACCCACACCCTAACCCAAGCCTAAACCTAAACCTCACCCTCACCCTAACCCTCATCCTAACTCTTACCATCACCCAAACCTAACCCTAACTCTCAGTCTAACCCTCATCCTAACCCTAACACTAACCCTAACCGTCAAATTAACCCTAACCCTCACCCTCACCCTCAACATAATACTAAGCCTAACCATAACCAAAACGTTCACCCTAAAACTAACCCTATCCCTAACCCTCACCCTAACCCTAAACCTAATCCTAAACCTAACCCTCACACTGACCCTAAAACTTACCCTCGCCCTAAGCCTAAACCTAACCCAAGCCTAACCCTCATCCTTACCCTAACCCTAACCCTAACCCTCACCCTAAGCTTAACCCTAAACCTAACACTCAACCAAACCCTAACCCTCAACCTCACCTTCAACTTCACACTCACCCTCACCCTAAGGCTCACCCTCACCCAATACCTAACTCTGGCACTCACCCTCACGCTCACCCTAAGCCTAACTCTACAGCTAAGACTAATCCTAAACCTAACTCTCACACTCACACTTACCCTAAACCTAAACCTTACCCAAACCCTAACCCTAACCCTAACCTTAGTTCTCACCCTAAAACTTACCCTCACCATCACCCTAACCCTAACACTCACCCTAACCCTAACCCTAACCCTAAACCTCACTCTAACCCTTACCCTCACCCTAACCCAAGACCTAACCCTAAACCTAACAGTAACACTAAACCTCACCCTAACCCTCACTCTAACCCTAAACCTAACCCTAACCCTAACCCGCACCCTAACACTAACTCTAAACCTAAACGTCACCCTAACCCTAAACCTCATCCTAACACTTACCTTCACACTAAAACTAAACTTAACCCGGACACTAACCCTCAAACTAACCCTAATCATTACCCTAAACTTAAAACTCACCCTAACCCTAACCCTAACCCTCAACCTCGCCCTAATCCTAACCATTACCCTAACCCTAAACCTCACCTTAAACGTAACCCCCACCCTCACCCTGAAGCTGGGCCTTAGCCTAAGCATAAGCCTAAGACCAACCCTAACCTTCACAATCAACCTCACCCTAACCCTAACCGTAACCCTAACCCTAACCCTAACCCTCACACTAACCCTCACCTTAAAGCTAACCCTAACCCTAACCCTAAACCTAACCCTCACCCTAACACTCACCCTAACCCTAACCTTCAACATTACCATAACACTAACCCTCAGCCTAACCCTCACCTTAACCCTTACTGTCCCCCTCACCCTAACCCTCACTCTAACCCTAATACTCATCCTAACCCTCACCCTAATGGTAACCCTAACCATCACCCTAACCCTAACCCTCACACTCACCTTCAGCCTAAGCCTAACCCTAAGCCTAAGCCTAAACTTAACCCTAACCCTCACCCTCATCCTAGCCCTCACCCTAACCCTAATCCTAACCCTAACCCTCATCCTAACCCCCAACATAACACTAACACTCAACCTCACCCTAACCCTAACCCAAACCCTCAACTGAACCCTCACCCTCACCATAACCCTAACCCTAACCCTCACCCTAACCCTAACACTCACCCTCATTCTAGCCCTCACCCTAACCCTAATCCTAACCCTAACCCTCATCCTAACCCTCAACCTAACCATAACCCTAACCATCACTCAAAAGCTAATCCTCATCCCCACACTCGCCATCAGCCTAACTCTAACCCTCAGCCTAACCCACACCCTAACCCTAACCGTAATCGTAACCCTTACCCTCAGCTTCACCCTCACTGTAAACTTAACCCTAACCATAAAACTAACAATAACCCTAACCCTAAACCTAATCCTAACCATCACCCTCAGCCTAACCCTAACCCTAACCCTCACCCTAACTGTAACCCTCACCTTCAACATAACCCTAACCCTAACCCTAAACCTCACCCTAACGCTAACACTAACACTCATCCTCATCCTAACCCACACCCTAACCCTAAAACCCTAACCCTCATCCTAACCCTAACCCTCTCCCTCACACTCATGCTCGGCCTAAGCCTAAGCCTAAGACTAAGACTAACTGTAAACCTCACACTCACCCTAACCCTCACCCTAAACCTAACACTCACCCTCACCCTCACCCTAGCCCATACTCTAACCCTACGCCTAAGCCTAACCCTCACCCTAACCCTCACCCTCACCCTAAGTCTAATCCTAAACCTAACCCTCACACTCACCCTCACCCTAACCCTAACTGTAACACTAACCCTAACCCTAAAACTAACACTTACCCTGATGCTAACTCTAACCCTAAACCTCATCCTCACCCTAACCATAACCCTCACCCTCACCCTCACCCTCCGCCTAACACTTAGACTATCCCTAACCCCAAACCTAACCCTAACCCTAACCCTAAACCTAACCCTCACACTAACCCTCACCCTAACCCTTACCCTAAACCTCACCCTCACCCTAGCCCATACCTTAACCCTAAGCCTAATCATAACCCTCACCCAGACCCTCTCTAAACCTAACCCCAACCCTCACCCTAACCTTAACCCTCACCCTCACCCTCACCCTCAGCCTTAACCTAAGCCTAACCCTAACCTAAACATCACACTCACCCTTACCCTAACCCTAACCCTAAACTTAACACTCACCCTCACCCTAACCTTAACTCTAACACTAAGCCTAACCCTAACCCTCACCCTCAACCTCACCCTCAGCCTAACTCTAAGCCTAAATCCAAACCTAACCCTAAACCACACCCTCACCTTCACCCTAACCCTAATCCTAACCCTAACACTAAACCTAACCCTCCTCCTAACTCTCACCATAACACTAACCCTAACACTAATACGAACACTAAACCTTAACCTCATCCTAACCCTAACCCTAATCCTCACCCTCACCGTTATTCTAACCCTAACCCTAATGATAACACTAACCCTAACCCTCACCCTCAGCCTCACCCTAACCCTCACCCTCAACCTCACCCTCAGCCTAACCGTAAGCCGAACCTCAATCATAACCCTAAACCACACCCTCACACTCACCCTAACGCTATTCCTAACCCTAACCCTAACCCTAACCCTCCTCCTAACTCTCACCCTAACCCTAACACTAACACTAACACTAACACTAACCCTTATCCTCATCCAACCCCTAAACCTAAACCTCACCCTCATGGTTATTCTAACCCTAACCCTAACCATAACACTAAACCTAACCCTAACCCTAACCCTCACCTTCACCGTAACCCAAACCCTCCTCCTAACCTAACCCTAACTCTAACCCTAAACGTCACCCTAAAAATAAGCCTAACCCTCACCCTCAGCCTCACCCTCAACATAAGATTAACCCTAATCATAACACTAACAATAACCCTAATCATATCCTTAATCCTAAACCTCACCATCACCCTAACCCTAACCCTAACCCTCACCCTAACCCTAAACCTCACCCTCAATGTAACCCTGACCCTAACCCTAACTTCACCCTAATGCTAACCCTAAACCTCACCCTCACTCTAACCCTCACTGTAAACCTAATCCTAACCCTAAACCTCATCCTAATCCTCACCCAAATCCTAACACCCTAACCCTCACCCTAACCGTAACCCTCAAACTCACCCTTAAGCTCAGCCTAAGCCTAAGCCTAAGCCTATGACTAACCCTAAACCTCACACTCACCTTTACCCTAAACCTAACCATAACACTAACCCTAACCCTAACCCTCACACTAACCCTAACCGTAAAACTCACCCTTATGCTCCGCCTAAGCCTAAGCCTAAGCCTAAGCCTAAGCCTAACCCTCACCCTAACCCTAAACCTCACCCTTACCCTAAACCTAACTCTAACCCTATTCCTAAACCTAAACCTCACCCTATCCCTAACGCTAACCCTCACCCTCAGAGTAACATTCAACCTAACCCTAATCTTACCAATAACCCTAACCCTAACGCTAACCCTCACCCTGTCCATAACCCTAACCCTAAACCTAACCCTAAACCTCACCCTTAGGCTCAGCCTAAACCTAAGCCTAAGCCTAAGACTAACCCTTACCCTCACACTCACCCTCACCCTAACCCTAACAGTAACACTCACCCTAACCATAACCCTCACACTAACCCTCACCCTAATGCTAACACTAACCCTAAACCTCACCCGCACCCTAACCCTAAACCTCACCCGCACCCTAAACCTAACCTTCACCCTCAACCTCACCCTCCCCCTAACACTAATCCTATCCCTAACCCCAACCCTAAACTTAACAATAACCCGAAACCTAACCCTCACCCTAACCCTCACCCTCCCCTAGCCCATATCTTAACCCTAAGCCTAATCCTAACCCTAACCCTAACCATAACCATAAACCTCACCCTCAGCCTCACCCTCACCGCAAAATTAACACTAACCTAACACTAACAATAACCCTAATCCTAACCCTAACCCTCACTGTAACCCTAACCTTCACCTTTAGACTTACCCTCACCATAACCCTCACAATAACCCTAACCCTCAACCTAACCCTAACCCTAACCGTCACTCTCACACTCACGCTCACCCTCAGCCTAACTTTAAACCTAATGCTACTCCTAACACTAACCCTCAACTTCACCCTCACACTAAACCTAACCCTAACCCTAAGCCTAACACTCACACTCACCCTCACCCACACCCTAAGCCTCACTGTCACCCTCACACTCATCCTCACCCTAACCCTAACCCTAACACTAAACCTAACTCTAACCCTAAACCTCACCCTTACCCTAACCATAACTCTAACCCTATCCCTAAACCTAACTTCACCCTAACCCTAACCCTTACACTCACCCTCACAGTAACTTACAACCTAACCTAATCCTACCAATAACCCTAACAATAACGCTAACCCTCACCCTGTCCATAACCCTCAAACTAACCCTAACCCTCACCCTCACCCTTAGGCTCAGCCTAAACCTAAGCCTAAGCCTAAGACAAACCTTACCCTCACACTCACCCTCACCCTAACTCTAACAGTAACACTCTCCCTAACCCTAACCCTCACCCTCACCCTCACCCTCCGCCTAACACTAAGCCTATCCCTAAACCCAACCCTAAACTTAAAACTAACCCGAAACCTAACCCTCACCCTAACCCTCACCCTCACCCTAGCCCATACCTTAACCCTAAGCCTAATCCTAACCCTAACCCTAACCCTAACCCTAAACCTAACCATAAACCTCACCCTCAGCCTCACCCTCACCGCAAAATTAACACTAACCTAACGCTAACAATAGCTCTAACCCTAACCCTAACCCTCACTGTAACCCTAACCTTAACCTTTAGCCTTACCCTCACCATAACCCTCACAATAACCGTAACCCTCAACCTAACCCTAACCCTAACCGTCACCCTCACCCTCACGCTCAACCTCAGTCTAAATTGAAACCTAATGCTACTCCTAAAACTAAACCTCAACTTCACCCTCACCCTAACACTAACCCAAACCCTAACCCTAACCCTCACACTCACCCTCACCCACACCCTAAGCCTCACTGTCACCATCACGCTCACCCTCACCCTAACCCCAACCCTCACCCTCACACTAAACCTATCTCTCACCCTAACCATAAACCATACAATCACCCTCACCCTCACCTCACCCAAAACCTAAACTTAATCCTAACCCTCACCCTAAACCTCACCCTAACCCTAATGCTAACTGTAACCCTCAGACTCATCCTAAACCTCACGTTAACCCTAACTCTCACCATAAATCTAACCCTAACCCTAACCCTTACCCTGACCCTAACTCTCACCCTAACCCTAACCATAACCATAACCTTCACCTGAACCCTGACCCTAAACCTTAACCTAACCCTAACCCTCATCCTAAACCTCACCCTAACCCTAAACCTATCCCCAACCCTAACGTTAAACCTAACTCTCATCCTAACCATAACCGTACCCCTCAAACTAACTCTCATCCTAAACTTAACCCTAACACTAACCCTCACCCTAACCGTAACCATAACACTCAACCTAACCGTAATCCTCACCCACACTCTCAGACTCATCTTCAGCCTAAACCTAACCCTAATCCTAATCTTAAACTAATCCTCACCCTCATCCTAACTGTAACCCTAAACTTCACCCTCAACCTTACCCCCACCCTCACCCGAACCCTAACCCAAACCCTAACCCAAACCCTCACCCTAACCCTCATCCTAACCCTCTCCCAAACCCTCATCCTTACCCTAACCCTAACCCTTATCATAACCCTAAACCTCACCTTCACCCTAACCCTAACCCTAACTCTAAATCTCACACTCACCATAACCCTCACCCTAAACCTTACCCTCACCCTAACCCTCATCCCAACCCTCAACATATCCCTAACCCTAATCCTCAACCTAACCCTTACACTCACTCTAACACTAAGCCTAACCCTAACATTAACTCTCACACTAACCCTCACCCTAAATATCACCCTATAATTAACCCTAATCCTAACACTCACCCTAACCGTAACCCTCACCCTCACCCTCGCCTAAAACTCAGCCTAAAGCCTAACCCTAACAATAACTCTAAGAGTCACCCTCACCCTCACCCTAACCCTAAGCCTCACTTTCACCCTCAACCTCATCCTAAACCTAAAGCAAACCCTCAAACTAACCCTCACCCTCACCATAAACATCACCATAACTCTAACACTCACCCTAATCCAAACCATAACCCGAACCCTCACCCTAACGCTAACCCGAACCCTCACCCTAAACCTAACCCTCACCCTAACCCTAACCCTGACCCTCATCTATCCCTCACCCTAAACCAAACCCTAACCCTCACCCTAACCGTCAACCACACTCTCACCCTAAACCTAACCCTAATGTTCACACTCAACATAACCCTAAACCTCACACTCACCATCACCCTCAGCTTAAATCTAAGCCTAACAATAAATCTAACCCTAACCCTCACACTCACCCTCACCCTAAACCTAATCCTAACCCTAAACCTAACACTCTCACTCACCGTCATGCTCAACCTAAACCTAACCCAAACCCTCAACCGAACCTTCACCCTCACCCTAACCCTAACCCTCAACCTCAACCTAAACATCACCCTAAACCTAACACTCACTCTAACCCTTAGCTTAACCCTCACCCTAAACCTAACCCTCACACTCCCCCTCATCCTCAGGCTCACCTTAATCCTAATCCTAACCCTAACCCTCACCCTCACCCTCAACCTAACCCTACCCCTAACGCTAACCCTCACCCTAACACTAACCTCCAACCTAACCCTAACCTTAACCCGAACCCTAACCCTCACCCAAACCCTAACACTCACCCCAACCCTTACGCTCACCCTGACCCCAAACCTAATTCTCACCATAACCCTAACCCTCAAGCTCACAATCACCCTCAGCCTAACCCTAAAACTAAGCCTAACCCTAACCCTAAACCTCACACTCACCCTCACCCTAACCCTAATCATAAACCTATCCCTAACCCTAACGCTCCTCCCAACTCTCACCCTAACCCTAACCCTAACACTATCACTAACATTATCCTAAAACTCACCCTAATCCTAACCTAATCCTCACTCTCACCCTTATTCTAACTCTAACCCTAACGATAACACTAACCCTAACCCTAACCCTAAAACTCATCCTCACCCTAAACCTAACCCTAAGTCTCAAACTCACAGTAACCCTAACACAAACCCTCAACTGAACCCTCACCCTCACCCTCACCCTAACCCTCACCCTCACCCTAAACATCACCCTAACCCTAACCCTCACCCTTACCTTCACCCTAGCCCTACCCCTCATGCTAACCCTAAACCTCACCCTAACCTAACCCTCAACCTAACGCTTACCCTCACCCTAACACTAAGGCTAAACCTAACATGAACCCTCACAGTAACCCTAAACCTCAGCCTAACCCTAACCCTCACACTATCCCTAACCCTCACCCTAACGCTAACCCTCACCCTCACCCTAACCCTAACCCTCACCCTCATCTAACCCTCACCCTAACCCTCACCCTAACCTTCACCCTAACACTCAACCACAACCTCACCCCAAACTTAACCCTAATGCTCACACTCAACATAACCCTAAACCTCACACTCACCCTCACCCTCAGCTTAAACCTAAAGCTACCAATAAACCGAACCCTAACCCTCACACTCACCCTCACCCTAACCCTAATCCTAACCCTAAACTTAACCCTTTCACTCACTCTCACCCTCAACCTAAACCTAACCCAAACACTCAACCGAAACTTCACACTCAACCTAACCCTAACCCTCACCCTCATCCTAGCCCTCACCCTAACCCTAATCCTAACCCTAATCCTAATCCCAAACTTCAACCTAACCATAACCCTAACCATCACTCAAAAGCTAATCCTCATCCCCACACTCACCCTCAGCCTAACCCTAACCCTCAGCCTAACCCACACCCTAAACCTAACCCTAATCCTAACCCTCACCCTCAGCTTCACCCTCACTGTGAACTTAACCCTAACCATAAAACTAAAAATAACCATAACCCTAAACCTAATCCTAACCCTCACCCTCACCCTATCCCTAAACTTATCCCTCACCTTAACCGTAACCCTCACCCTCAACGTAATCCTAACCCTAACACTAAACCTCACACTAACGCTAACCCTGATCCTCACCCTCAGTCTAGCCCTCAAACTAACAATAATCCTAACCCTAAACCTCATCCTAACCCTCACCCTAACCCTAAAACCCTAACCCTCTTCCTAACCCTAACCCTCTCCCTTACACTCATGCTCCGCCTAAGCCTAAGCCTAAGACTAAGACTAACTGTAAACCTCACACTCACCCTAACCCTCACCCTAAACCTAACACTAACCCTCACCCTCACCCTAGCCCATACTCTAACCCTACGCCTAAGCCTAACCCTCACCCTAACCCTCACCCTCACCCTAAGTCTAAACATAACCCTAACCCTCACACTCACCCTCACCCTAACCCTAACTCTAACACTAACCCTAACTCTAACACTAAACCTCACCCTAATGCTAACTCTAACCCTAAACCTCATCCTCACCCTAACCCTTACCCTAAACCTCACCCTCAACCTCACCGTCCGCCTAACAATAAGGCTATCCCTAATCCCAACCCTAACCCTAACACTAACCCTAAACCTAACCCTCACACTAACCCTCATCCTAACCCTGACCCTAACCCTCACACTCACCCTAGCCCATACCTTAACCCTAAATCAAATCCTAACCCTCAACCTAACTCTCACCCTCAGCCTAAACCTAGGCCTAACCCTAACACTAACCCTAAACCTCACACTCACCCTAACGCTAATCCTAACCCTAAACTTAACCCTCACCCTCACCCTAACCCTAACTCTAACACTAAGCCTAACACTAACCCTCAACCTCAGCCTCACCCTCGGCCTAACCCTAAGCCTAACCCCAACTGTAACCCTAAACGACACCCTCAACTTCACCCTAACCCTAATCCTAACCCTAAGCCTAACCCTAACCCTCCTCCTAACTCTTACCCTAACCCTAACCCTAACCCTAACACTAACACTAACACTAACCCTTAACCTCATCCTAACCCTAACCCTAATCCTCACCCTCACTGTTATTCTAACCCTAAACATAACAATAACACTAACCCTAACCCTAACCCTTGCCCTCACCCTCACCTTAAACCAAACCCTCCTCCTAACCCTAACCCTAACCCTAACCCTAAACGTCACCCTAATCCTAACCCTAACGCTCACCCTCAGCCTCACCCTCAAAATAAGCTTAACCCTAACCATAACACTAACAATAACCCTAACCATATCCCTAATTCTAACCCTCACCATCACCCTAACCCTAACCCTAACCCTCACCCTAACCCTAAAACTCATCCTCAATGTAACCCTAACCCTAACCCTAACCCTAACTTCACCCTAATGCTAACCCTAATCCTCACCCTCACACTAGCCCTCACCCTAACCCTAATCCTAACCCTGAACCTCATCCTAACCCTCACACAAATCCTAAAACCCTAACCCTAACCATAACCCTAACTCTCACCCTATCCCTCACCCTCCACTTAACACTAAGACTATCCCTAACACCAACCTTAACCCTAACACTAACCTTAAACCTAACACCCACACTAAACCTCACCCTATCCCTGACCCTAACCCTAAGCCTCACCCTCACCCATATGCTCGGCCTAAGCCTAAGCCTAAGACTAACCCTAAACCTCACACTCAATTTCACCCTAACCCTAAACCTCACACTAAACCTAAACCTAAAACTCACCCTCATGCTAGGCCTAAGCCTCAGCCTCAGCCTAAGCCTAAGCCTAACCCTAACCTTAATCCTCACCCTAACCCTCACCCTAACCCTAACCCTAACCCTAACACTAACCCTAACTCTAACCCCAAATCTCAGCCTTACCCTAACCCTAACTCTAACCCTGTCCCTAAACCTAAATCTCACCCTATCCCTAACCCTAACACTCACCCTCACAGTAACTTTCAACCTAAACCTAATCCTACCAATAACCCTAACCCTAACGCTAACCCTCACCCTGTCCATAACTCTCACTCTAATCCTAACCCTCACCCTCTCCCTTAGGCTCAGTCTAAACCTAAGCCTAAGGCTAAGACTAACCCTTACCCTCACACTCACCCTCACCCTAACTCTAACAGTAACACTCACCCTAACTCTAACCCTTACACTAAACCTCACCCTATGCTAAAACTAACCCTAAACCTCACCCGCACCCTAAACCTAACCCTCACCCTCACCCTCACCCTCCGCCTAACACTAAGCCTATCCCTAAACCCAACCCTAAACCTAACACTAACCCTAAACCTAACCCTCACCCTCACCCTAGCCCATAACCTAAGCCTAAGCCTAATCCTAACCGTCACCCTTAGCCTCACTCTAACCCTAACCCCAACCCTCACCCTAACACTAACCCTCACTCTCACCCTCACCATAACTCTAATCCTAACCCTAACCCTAACCCTCACCATAAACCTCACACTAACCTTAACCCTAACAAAAACCCTAACCCTAAACCTAACCATAAACTTCACCCTCAGCCTCACCCTCACCGCAAACTTAACACTAACCTAACACTAAAAATAAACCTAACCCTAACCCTAACCCTCACTGTAACCCTAACCTTAACCTTAACCCTCACACTAACACTAAACCTCAACCTATACCTAACCCTAACCCTAACCCTCACTGTAACCCTAACCTTAACCTTAACCCTGACCCTCACAATAACCCTCACACTAACCCTAACCCTCAACCTATACCTAACCCTAACCCTAACCGTCACCCTCACCCTCACATTCACCCTCAGCCTAACTTTAAACCTAATGGTACTCCTAAAACTAACCCTCAACTTCACCCTCACACTAACCCTAACCCTAACCCTAACCCTCACACTCACCCTCACCCACACCCTAAGCCCTCAGGCTCACCCTCACCGTAACCCTAACTCTAACCCTCACGCTAAACCTATCTCTCACCCTAACCATAAACCTCACAATCACCCTCACCCTCACCTCACCCTAACCCTAAACCTCACCCTAAACCTAATGCTAACTCTAACCCTCACACTCACCCTAAACCTCACGCTAACCCTTACTCTCACCATAAACCTATCACTAACCCTAACCCTCACCCTGACCCTAACCCTCACCCTAACCCTAACCCTAACCATAACCCTAACGCTCATCTTAACCGTAACCATACCCCTCAAACTAACTCTCATCCTAAACTTAACCCTATCCCAAACCCTCACCCTAACCCTAACCCTAACTCTCAACCTAACCCTAATTCTCACCCACACCCTCAGCCTCATCCTCAGCCTAAAACTAACCCTAACCATAATCCTAACTCTAAACTTCACCCTCATCCTAAGTCTAAACCTAAACTTCACTCTCATCCTCACCCCACCCTCACCCTAACCCTAACCCGAACCCTAAACCGAACCCTCAACCTAACCCTCATCCTAACCCTCTCCCTAACCCTCATCCTAACCCAAACCCTAGCCCTTACCATAGCCCTAAACATCACCCTCAACCTAAAACTAACCCTAACCCTAACCCTCACCCTAACACTAGCCTGAACCCTAACCAGGACCCTCACCCTAACCTTCATCCTAACCCCCTCGCTAACCCTCATCCTAACTCTAACCCTAGCCCTTACCATGACCCTAAACCTCACCCTCACCCTAACCCTAACCTTAACCCTAACCCTCACACCCACCATAACCTCACCCTAAACCTTACCCTCACCCTAACCCTCATCCTAACCCTCACACTATCACTAACCCTTACCCTCAACCTAACCCTTACACTCACTCTAACAATAAACCTAACACTAACTCTCACACAAACCCTCACCCTAAATATCACCCTATCATTAACCCTAAACCTAACCCTCACCCTAACCCTAACCCTCAGGCTCACCCTCAGCCTAACCCTCAGCCTAAAGCCTCAGCCTAACCCTAACCCTCAGAGTCACCCTCACCCTAAGCCAAACGCTAAGCTTCACCCACACCCTCAACCTCACCCTAAACCTAACGCAAACCCTCAAACCAAACCTCACCCTCAACATAAACATCACCGTAACCCTAACACTCACCCTAATCCGCACCATAACCCGAACCCTCACCCTAACGCTAACCCTCACCCTCACCCTAACCCTAACCCTGACCCTAACCCTAACCCTCACCCTCATCTAACCCTCACCCTAACCCAAACCCTAACCCTCACCCTAACCCTCAACCACACCCTCAACCTAATCCTAACCCAAATCTCACAATCAACATAACCCTAAACCTCACACTCACCCTCACCATCAGCTTAAACCAAAGCCTAACAATAAACCTAACCCTAACACTCACACTCAACCTCACCCTAAACCGAATCCTAACCCTAAAACTAACCCACTCACACACCCTCACACTCAACCTAACCCTAACTCAAACCCTCAACTGAAACTTCACCCTCACCCTAACCCTAACCCTCACGCTCAACCTAAACATCACCCTAAACCTAACCCTCACCCGAAACCTTAGCCTAACCCTCACCCTAAACCTAACCCTCACCCTCACCCTCATCCTCAGGCTCACCTTAAACCTAATCCTAACCCTAACCTTCATCCTCACCCTCAACTTAAACCTACCCCTAATGCTAACCCTCACCCTAACACTAACCTCCAACCTAACTCTAACCTAAACCTAACGCTAACCCTCACCCAAACCCTAACACTCACCCCAACTGTTACCCTCACCCTAACCCCAAACCTAATGCTCACCATAACCCTAACCCTCAAGCTCACAGTCACCCTCAGCCTAACCCTAAACCTAAGCCTAACCCTATCCCTAAACCTCACAATCACCCTCACCCTAACCCTAATCCTAACCCTAACCCTAACCCTAACCCTCCTCCTAACTCTCACCCTAAACCTAACACTAACACAATCAATAACATTAAGCCTAAAACTCACCCTAACCCTAACCCTAATCCTCACCCTCACCGTTATTCTAACCCTAACCGTAACGATAACACTAACCCTAACCCTAACCCTCACCCTCACCCTAAACCTAAACATAAGTCTCAACCTCACCCTAAACCTAACCCAAATATTCAACTGAACACTCACCCTCACCTTCTCCCTCACCCTAACCCTCACCTTCACCCTAACCCTAACCTTCACCATTACCCTCACCCTAGCCCTAACCCTCATACTAACCCTAAACCTCACCCTAACCTAACCCTCAACCTAACCCTTACCTTCACCCTAACACTAAGGCTAAACCTAACATGAGCACTTACAGTAACTCTAAACCTCACCCTAAACTTAACCCTCACACTATGACTAACCCTCACCCTAACCCTCACCCTAAACCTAATCATCACCCTCACCCTCACCCTCAGCCTAACCCTCAGCCTAAAGCCTAACCCTAAACCTCACAATCACCCTCACCCTAACCCTAAACCTAAGCGTCACCCTCACTCTCAATCTCACCCTAAACCTAACGCAAACCCTCAAACCAACCCTCATCCTCACCATAAACATCACCGTAACCCTAACACTCAACCTAATCGGCAGCATATCCCTAACCCTCACCCTAACGCTAACCCTCACCCTCAACCTAACCCTAACCCTCACCCTAATCCTAACCCTCACCGTCATCTAACCCTCACCCTAAACCAAACCCTAAAACTCTCCCTAACCCTCAACCTAAACCTCACCCTAAAACTAACAGTAATGCTCACATTCAACATAGCCCTAACCCTCACACTCACCCTCACCCTCAGCTTAAACCTAAGCCAAACATTAACCCTAACCCTAACCCTCACACTCACCCACACCCTAAACCTAACCCTAACACTAATCCTAACCCTCTCTCTCACCCTCAGACTCACCCTAACCCTAACCCAAACCCTCAACCTAAACATCACCCTAAACCTAACCCTTAGGTTAACCCTCACCCTAACCCTAACCCTCACCCTCACCCTCACCAACAAGCTCACACTAAACCTATTCCTAACCCTAACACTCACTCTCACCCTCAACCTAACCCTACCCCTAATGGTAACCCTCACTCTAAACCTAACCTCCAACCTAACCCTAAACCTCACCCTAAACCTAACCCTCAACCTAACCCTAACCCTCACCCTAACCCTAAACCTCATGCTCACAGTCACCCTCCGCCTAACACTAAAACTAAGCCTAACCCTATCCCTAATCCTCACACTCACCGTCACCCTGAATACAACCTTGTTTCACCCTCACCCTCAACCTCACCCTAACCCTAAACCAAACCCTCAACTTATCCCTCACCATCACACTCACCCTAACCCTCACCCTCACCCTAAACATCACCCAAACCCTAACCCTCACCCTTACCCTCACCTTAGCCCTAACCCTCATACTAACCCTAAACCTCACCCTAAACCTAACACTCAACCTAACCCTTACACTCACCCTAACACTAAGCCTAAACCTAACATGAACCCTCACATTATCCCTAAACCTCACCCTAACCCTAACCCTCACATTAACCCTAACCCTCACCCTAACCCTAACCCTATCCCTCATCCTAACCCTCACTCTAACCCTAACCATAACCCAAACCCTCAACCTCACAGTAACTTTAAACCTAACCCTAATCCTAACAATAACCCTAACCCTGACCCTAACCCTCACCCTGTCCATAACCTCACCCTAACCCTAACCCTCACCCTAACCCTAACCGTCACCCTCTCCCTTAGGCTCGGACTAAGCCTAAGCCTAAGACGAAGACTAACCCTTAACCTCAAACTCACCCTCACCCTAACCCTAAAAGTAACAGTCACCCTAACCCTAACCCTCACACTAACCCTCACCGTAACACTAACACTAACCATAAACCTCACCCAAACCCCAACCCTAACCCTCACCCTCACCCTCACCCTCCGCCTAACACTAAGACTATCCCTAACCCCTACCCTAACCCTAAAACTAACCCTAAACGTGACCCTCACCCTAACACTCACTCTAACCCTGAACATAACCCGCACCCTCACCTAAGCCCATACCCTAACCCTAAGCCTAAACCTAACCCTCACCCTAAACCTCACTCTAACCCTAACCCCAACCCTCACCCTAACCCTAACCCTCACACTCACCCTCACCTTAACCCTAATCCAAACCTAACCCTAACCCTAACACTAACCATTACCCTAACCCTCACCCTACACTAAATCTAACCCTAAACCTCACCCTAACCCTAAACCTCACCCTAACACTTACCTTCACACTAAAACTCACCTTAACCCGAACACTAACACTCACACTAACCCTAACCATCACCCTAAACTTAAAACTCACCCTAACCCTAACCCTAACCCTCAACCTTGCCCTAATCCTAACCATTACCCTAACCCTAACACTCACCCTAACCGTAACACCCACCCTCAACCTCAAGCTGGGCCTAAGCCTAAGCATAAGCCTAAGACTAACCCTAACCCTCACACTCACCCTCACCCTAACCCTAATCGTAACCCTAACCCTAACCCAAACCATCACACTAACCCTCACCCTAACGCTAACACTAACGCTTAACCTAACCCTCACCCTAACCCTCACCATAACCCTGAACCTTCACCATTACCATAACACTCACCCTCAGACTATTCCTCACCTTTACCCTTACTGTCACCCTTACCCTAACCCTCACCCTAACCGTAATCCTCATCCTAACACTCACCCTAACTGTACCCCTAACAATCACCCTAACCGTAAACCTCACCCTCACCTTCAGGCTCAGCCTATCTCTAAGACTAAGCCTAACCCTAACCCTAAACATCACCCTCATCCTAGCCCTCACCCTAACCCTAATCCTAACCCTAACCCTCATCCTAACCCTCAACCTAACCATAACCCTAACCATCACTCATAAGCGAATTCTCATCCCCATTATCACCCTGAGCCTAATCCTAAGCCTAACCCTAATCCACACACTCAACCTCACTGTAACCCTCATCCTTAACCTAACGCTAACCCTAAACCTAATCCTAAACCTCACCCTCACCCTAACCCTAACCCTAACCCTCACCCCAACCCTAACCCTCACCCTCAACTTAACCCTAAACCTAAACCTAAACCCTAACGCTAACCCGAACCCTCAACCTCACTCTAGCCCTCACTTAACCATAATCCTAACCCTAAACCTCATCCTAACCCTCACCCTAACCCTAAAACCCTAACCCTCATCCTAACCCTAACCCTCTCCCTCACACTCATGCTCGGCCTAAGCCTAAGCCTAAGAATAAGACTCACCGTAACCCTCACACTCACCCTAACCCTCACCCCAACCCTAACACTAACCCTCACCCTCATCTTAGCCCATACTCTATCCCTAAGCCTAACCCTCACCCTTACCCTCACTTTCACCCTCACCCTAAGTCTAATCCTAACCCTAACCCTCACACTCACCCTCAACCTAAACCTAATTGTAACACTAACCCTAACCCTAACACTAACCCTCACCCTAATGCTAACTCTAAACCTAAACCGCATCCTCACCCAAACCCTAACCCTCACCCTCACCTTCACCATCTGCCTAAAACTAAGCCTATCCCTAACCCCAACCCTAACCCTAACACTAACACTAAACCTAACTCTCACACTACCCCTCATCCTAAACCTCACCCTAACCCTCAACCTCACCCTCACCCTAAACCTAACCCTAATTCTCACACTCAACATAACCATAAAGGTCACACTCACACTCACCCTCAGCTTAAACCTAAGCCTAAAAATAACCCTAACCCTAACCCACACACTCACTCTCACCCTAAACCTAATCCTAACGATAAACTTAACCCTCTCACTCACCCTCAACCTCACTCTAACCCTAACCGAAACCCTTAACCGAACCCTCACCCTCAACCTCACCCTCAACCTCACCCTCAACCTAACCCTAACACTCACCCTAACCCTCAACCTAACCCTACCCCTAAAGCTAACACACATCCTAACCCTTAACTCCAACCTAATCCTATCCCTAAATCTAACACTAACACTCAACCCAACCCTAAACTCCAACCTAACCCTAACCCTCACCCTAACCCTAACACTCACCCCAGCACTTACCTTCACCCTAACCCTAAACCTCACCCTAACCCTAACCCTCACGCTCATAGTCACCCTCAGCCTAACCCTAAACTTAAGCCTAACTCCATACCAAACCCTCACACACACCCTCACACTAAACCCAACCCTACGACTCACCCTCAACCTCAACCTCACCCTAACGCTAACCCAAACACTCAACTTAACCCTCACACTCACCCTAACCCTAACCCTCACCCTTACCCTCACCCTCATACTAACCCTAAACCTCACCCTAAACCTAACCCTCAACCTAACCGTAACCCTAACCCTAACACTAAGCCTAAACCCTCAAAGTAACCCTTAACCTCACCATAACCCTAACTCTTACACTAACCCTAACCCTCACCCTAACCTTAATACTAAACCTACCCTTCACCCTACCCCTCACTCTAACCCTTAACCCAACCTGAACCCTCACCCTCACCGTCACCCTAACACTCACCGAACCCTAACACTCAACCAAATCCTAAACCTCACACTTTCCCGAACCCTAACCGTCACTCTATCACTCACACTCGGACTCACCCTAAACTTCACCCTAACCCTCACCCTAACCCTAAGCCTAACCCTCACCTTCACCCTACCCTTTAACATTACGCTCACCCTAACCCTCACACAAACCCTAACCCTCAACCTAACCCTAACTCTAACCGTCACCCTCACCCTCAGCCTAACTGTCAACCTAACCTTATTCCTAACACTAACCTTCACCTTCACCCTCACACTAACCCTAATCCTAAACCAACCCTAAGTCTAAGCCTCACACTCACCCTCAACCTCACCCTGACCCTAAGCCTCACTGTCACACTCACGCTCACCCTCACCCTAACCCTAACCATAATTCTAACCCTAAACATCACCCTAACCCTAACCCTAACACTCACCCTCACTCTAAACTTTAACCTTACCCTCACCCTAACCCTCACACTAACCCTAACCCTCACCCTCACCCTAACCCTCACCCTAACTCTCACCCTCACCATAGCCCTCACCCTAACCCTAATCCTAACCATAACCCTCACCCTAAACCTAAACCTCAACCTAACCCTAACCCTCACCCTCATCTAACCCTCACCCTAACCCAAACATAACCCTCACCCTAACCCTCACCTTAACCCTAAGTCTCACACTAACCTAACCCTAACACTCACCCTAACCCTCACACTAACCCTAATGCTAACCCTAATCCTAACCATAACCCTCACCTTAAACCTAACCCTCAACCTAACCCTAACCCTCAGACTCATCGAACCCTCACCCTAACCCAACCCTAACCCTCAGCCTAACCCTCACCCTAACCCTAACCCTCACCATAACCTAACCTTAACACTCACCCTAACCCTCACACTAGCCCTAATGCTAACCCTAACCCTCACCCTCACACTAACCCTCAACCTAACCCTAAACCTCACCCTAACCCTCACCCTAACCCTAACTGTCACCCTCACCCTCACGCTCACCCTCAGCCTAACTTTAAACCTAACGTTACTCCTAACACTAACCCTCAACTTCACCCTCACACTAACCCTAACCCTAACCCTAAGCCTAACCCTCACACTCACCCTCACCCACAACTTAAGCCTCACTGTCACCCTCATGCTCACCCTAACAATAACCCTAACCCTAACCCTAACCCTCACGCTAAACCTATCTCTCACCCTCACCATAAACCTCACAATCACCCTCACCCTCACCTCAACCTAACCCTAAAACTAAACCTAACCCTCACCCTAAACGTCACCCTAATCCTAATGAGAACTCTAACCCTCACACTCACCCTAAACTTCACGCTAAACCTTACTCTCACCGTAAATCTAAACCTAACCCTAACCCTCACTCTGACCATAACCCTCACCTGAAAACTAATCCTAACCCTAGCCTTCACCCTCACCCTCAACCTAACCCTACCCCTAACGCTAACCCTCACCCTAAACCTAATCTCCAACCTAAACCTAACCCTAAACCAATCTCTAATCCTCACCCTAAACCTAACCCTCATCCTAACCCTAACCCTCACGCTCACAGTCACCCTCAGCCTAACCCTAAACCTAAGCCTAACCCTATCCCTAATCCTCACACTCACCGTCACCCTAAACCTAACCCTAAGTCTCAACCTCACCCTCAACCTCACCCTAACCCTAACCCAAACCCTCAAGTGAACCCTCACCCTCACACTAACACTCACCCTAACCCTAACCCTCACACTCACCATAACCCTCAAATTAAACCTTACCCTCACCCTAACCCTGACCCAACGCTCACCCTATCCCTAACCCTAACCCTCAACCTAACACTTACACTCACTCTAACACTAAGCCTAACCCTAACACTAACCCTCACCCTAAATATCACCCTATCATTAACCCTAACCCTAACCCTATCCCTCAACCTCACCCTCAGCCTAACCCTCAGCCTAAAGCCTAACCCTAACCCTAACCCTCAGTGTCACCCTCACCCTAACCCTAACCCTAAGCTTCACCCTCACCCCCAACCTCATCCTATACCTAACGCAAAACTTAAAACCAACCCTCACCCTCACCATAAACATCACCGTAACCCTAACACTCACCCTAATCCGCACCATAAACCTAACCCTCACCGTAATGCTAACCGTCACACTCACCCTAAACCTAACCCTCACCCTAACCCTAACCCTCACCCTCATCTAACCCTCAACCTAACCCAAACCCTAACACTCACCCTAACCCTCAACCTCACCCTCACCCTAAACCTAACCCTAATGCTCACACTCAACATAACCCTAAACCTCACACTCACCCTCACCCTCAGCTTAAACCTAAGCCTAACAATAACACGAACCCTAACCCTCACACTCACCCTCACCATAAACCTAACCCTAAACCTAATCCTAACCCTCTCACTCACCCTCACACTCACCCTAACCCTAACCCAAACTCTAAACCTAAACATCACCTTAAACCTAACCCTCACCCTAAACCTTAGCCGAACCCTCACCCTAACCATAAACCTCACCCTCACCCTCACCCACAGGCTCACCCTAAACCTAATCCTAACCCTAGCCCTCCCCCTCCCCCTCAACCTATCCCTACCCCTAACGCTAACCCTCACCCTAAACCTAACCTCCAACCTAAACCTAACCCTAACCCTATCGCTAACCCTCACCCTAAACCCAACCCTCACCCTAACCCTAACCCTCACGCTCACAGTCACCTTCAGCCTAACCCTAAACCTAAGCCTAACCCTATCCCTAATCCTCACACAATCACCCTAAACCTAACCCTGAGTCTCACCCTCACCCTCAACCTCACCCTAACCCTAACACAAACCCTCAACTGAACCCTCACCCTCACCCTCACCCTCACCCTAACCCTAAACCTAACCCTCACACTCACCATAACCCTCACCCTAAACCTTACCCTCACCCTAACCCTCATCCCCACCCTCATCCTATCCCTAAACCTAACCCTCAACCTAACCCTTACACTTACTCTAACACTAAGCCAAATCCTAACACTAACTCTCACACTAACCTTCACCCTAAATATCACTCTATAATTAACCCTAACCCTAACACTAACTCTCACCCTCAACCTCAGCCTAACCAACAGCCTAAAGCCTAACCTTACCACTAACCCTCAGAGTCACCCTCACCCTAAAACTAACCCTAAGCCTCACCCTCACACCCAACCTTAACCTAAAACTAACGCAAACCCTCAAACCAACCCTCACCCTCACCATAAATATCAGGGTAACAACACTCACCCACATCTGCACCCTCACCCTCACCCTCACCCTCACCCTAACCCTAAACCTAACCCTCACACTCACCATAACCCTCACCCTAAACCTTACCCTCACCCTAACCCTCATCCCCACCCTCATCCTATCCCTAAACCTAACCCTCAACCTAACCCTTACACTTACTCTAACACTAAGCCAAATCCTAACACTAACTCTCACACTAACCTTCACCCTAAATATCACTCTATAATTAACCCTAACCCTAACACTAACTCTCACCCTCAACCTCAGCCTAACCAACAGCCTAAAGCCTAACCTTACCACTAACCCTCAGAGTCACCCTCACCCTAAAACTAACCCTAAGCCTCACCCTCACACCCAACCTTAACCTAAAACTAACGCAAACCCTCAAACCAACCCTCACCCTCACCATAAATATCAGGGTAACAACACTCACCCACATCTGCACCATAACCCTAACCCTCACCCTAACGCTAACCCTCACCGTCACCCTAACCCGAACCCTCACCCTAACCCTAACCCTCACCCTCATCTAACCCTCACCATAACCCAAACGCTAACCCTCAAACACACCCGCAACCTAAAACTAACCCTAATGCTCACACACAACATAACCCTAACCCTCACACTCACCTTCACCCTCAGCTTAACCTAAGCCTAACAATAAACCTAACCCTAACCCTCACATTAACCCTCACCCTAAACCTAATCCTAAACATAAACCTAACTCTCTCACTCACCCTCACCCTCAACCTAACCCTAACCCTCAACCTAAACATCACCCTAAACCTAACCCTCACCCTAACCCTTAGCCTAACCCTCACCCTAACCCTAAACCTCACCCTCACCCTCACCCTCAGGCTCACCTTAAACCTAATCCTAACCCTAACCCTCACCCTCACGCTCAACCTAACCCTACGTCTAATGCTAACCCTCACCCTAACCTAAACTCCAACCTAACCCTAACCCTAAACCTAACGCTAACCCTCACCCAAACCTTAACACTCACCCCAACACTTACCCTCACCCTAACCCCAACCCTAATGCTCACCATAATACTAACCCTCAAGCTCACAGTCACCCTCAGCCTAACCCTAAAGCTAAGACAAACCCTATCCCTAAACCTCACACTCACCCTCACCCTAAACCTAACCCTAAGTCTCAACCTCACCCTAACCCTAACCCAAACCCTCAACTGAACCCTCACCCTAACCCTAACCCTCACCCTCACCCTAAACATCACCCTAACCCTAACCCTCACCCTTACCCTCAACTTAGCCCTAACCCTCATACTAACCCTAAACCTCACCATAAACCTCACCCTCATCCTAACACTTACCCTCACCCTAACACTCAGCCTAAGCCTAACATGAACCCTCACAGTAACCCTAAATCTCACCCTAACCCTAACCCTCACACTATCCCTAATCATCACCCTAACCCTAACCCTAACCCTCACCCTAACCCTAACCATCACCCTCACCCTCACCATCAGCCTAACACCCAGCCTAAAGCCTAACCCTAACCCTAACCCTCAGAGTCACCCTCACCTTAACCCTAAATCTAAGCCTCACCCTCACCCTCAACCTCAACCTAAACCTGACGCAAACCCTCAAACCAACCCTCACCCTCACCCTAAACATCACCCTAACATTAACCCTCACCCTACTCCGCACCAAAAACCTAACCCTCAACCTAACGCTAATCCTCATCCTCACCCTAACCCTAACCCTCACCCTAACCCTAAACCTCACCCTCATCTAACCCTCACCCTAACTCAAACCCTAACCCTCACCCTAACCCTCAACCTCACCCTCACCCTAAACCTAACCCTAATGTTCACACTCAACATAACACTAACCCTCACACTCACTCTCTCAACCTCCGCTTAAAATTTAAGCCTAACAATAACCGGAACCCTAACACTCACACTCACCCTCACCCTAACCCTAACCGTAACCCTAATACTAACCCTCTCACTCAACCTCACACTCACCCTAACCCTAAACCCAACTCTCAGCCTAAACATCACTCTAAACCTAAACCTCAACCTAACCCTTAAACTAACCCTTACCATAACATTAACCTTCACCCTCACCCTCACCGACAGGCTCAACCTAAACCTATTCCTAACCCTAGCCCTCAAACTCACGCTCAACCTTACCCTACCCCTAACGCTAACCCTCACCCTAAACCTAACCTCCAACCTAACGCTAACCCTAACCCTAACACTAACCCTCACCCTAAACCTAACCCTCAAACTAACCCTAACCCTCACGCTCACAGTCACCCTCAGCCTAACCCTAAACCTAAGCCTAACCCTATCCCTAAACCTCACACTCACCATCACCCTAAATCTAACCCTAAGTCTCACCCTCACGCTCAACCTCACCCTAACCCTAGCCCAAACCCTCAACTGAAACATCACCATCACCCTCACCCTCACCCTCAACCTAACCCTAACCCTCAACTGAACATTCACCCTCACACTAAACCTTACCTCACCCTAACACTCATCCCAACCCTCACCCTATTCCTAACCCTAACCCTCAACCTAACACTTACAATAACTCTACCACTAAGCCTAACCTTAACACTAACTCTCACACTAACCCTCACCCTAAATATCAGCCTTTCATTAACCCTAACCCTAACCCTAACCCTCACCCTCACCCTCAGCCTAACACTCAGCCTAAAGCCTAACACTAACCCTAACCCTCAAAGTAACCCTCACCCTAACCCTAAATCTAAGCCTCACCCTCACCCTCAACCTCACCCTAAACCTAACGCAAACCCTCAAACCAACGATCACCCTCACCTAAACATCACCCTAACATTAACCCTCACCATAATCCGCACCAAAACCCTAACCCTCACCCTAACGCTAATCCTCACCCTCAACCTAACCCTCACCCTCATCTAAACCTCACCCTAACCCTAACCCTCACCCTCATCTAACCCTCACCCTAAACCAAACCCTAAACCTCACCCTAACCCTCAAACACACCCTCACCCGAAACCTAACCCTAATGCTCACACTCAACATAACACTAACCCTCACAATCACCCTCACCCTCAGCTTAAACCTAAGCCTAACCATAACCCGAACACTAAGCCTCACACTCACCCTCACCCTAAACCTAAGCCTAACACTAATCCTAACCCTCTTACTCACCCTCACACTCACCCTAACACTAACCCAAAACCTCAACCAAAACATCACCCTAAACCTAACCCTCACACTAACCCTTAGCCTAACCCTCACCATAACCTTAACCCTCACCCTCACCCTCACCAACAGGCTCAACCTAAACTTAATCCTAACCCTAGCCTTCACCCTAACCCTCAACCTAACCCTGCCCCTAACGCTAACCCTCACCCTAATCCTAACCTTCAACCTAACGATAACCCTAATGCTAACACTCACCCTAAACCTAAACCTCACCCTAACCCTAACCCTCACGCTCACAGTCACCCTCATCCTAACCCTAAACCTAAGCCTAACCCTATCCCTAAACCTCACACTCACCCTCACCCTAAACCTAACCCTAAGTCTCAACCTCACCCTAACCCTAACCCAAACCCTCAACTGAACCCTCACTCTCACCCTCACCCTGACCATCACCCTCACCTTAAACCTATCCCTTACCCTAACCCTCACCCTTACCCTCACTTTATCCCTAACCCTCATACTAACCCTAAACCTTACCCTAAACCAGACCCTCAACCTAACCCTTACCCTCACCCTAACACTAAGCATAAACCTAACATGAACCCTCACAGTAATCCTAAAACTCACCCTAACCCTAACCCTCACACTATACCTAACCCTCAAATTAACCCTAACCCTAACCCTCACCCTAATCCTAACCATCACCCTCACACTCACCCTCAGCCTAACCCTCAGCCTAAAGCCTAACCCTAACCCTAACCCTCACAGTCACCCTCACCCTAACCCTAAATCTAAGCCTCACCCTCACGCTCAACCTCACCCTAAACCTAATGCAAATCCTCAAACCAACCCTCATCCTCACCCTAAACATCACCCTAACCCTAACCCTCACCCTAATCCGCACCAGAACCCTAACCCTCACCCTAACGCTAATCCTCACCCTCACCCTAACCCTAACCCTCATCTAACCCTCACCTAACCCAAACCCTAACCCTCACCCTAACCCTCAACCTCCCCCTCATCCTAAACCTAACCCTAATGGTCACACTCAACATAACCCTAACCCACACACTCACCCTAACCCTCAGCTTAAACCTAAGCCTATCAATAACCTGAACCCTAACCATCACACTCACCCTCACCCTAAACCTAACCCTAACACTAATTCTAACCCTCTCTCT
Source organism: Dipodomys merriami (assembly GCF_024711535.1). Classification (NCBI taxonomy): domain Eukaryota; kingdom Metazoa; phylum Chordata; class Mammalia; order Rodentia; family Heteromyidae; genus Dipodomys; species Dipodomys merriami. The sequence goes on from NW_027206257.1 coordinate 2,249,268, forward strand.
CACCCTCAAACTCAGCCTAACCCGAACCCTAACCCTCAACCTAAACATCACCGTAAACCTAACCCTCACCCTAACCCTTAGCCTAACCCTCACCCTAACACTAACCCTCACCCTCACCCTCAGACTCACCTTAAACCTAATCCTAACCCTAACCCTCACCCTCAACCTAACCCTACCCCTAACGCTAACCCTTACCCTAACCCTAACCTCCAACCTAACCCTAACCCTAAACCTAATGCTAACCCTCAACCAAACCCTAACACTCACCCCAACACTTACCCTCACCCTAACCCCAAACCTAATGCTCACCATAACCCTAACCCTCAAACTCATAGTCACCCTTAGCCTAACCCTAAACCTAAGCCTAACCCTATCCCTAATCCTCACACACAACCTCACCCTAAACCTAACCATAACCCCAACCCAAACCCTCAACTGAACCCTCACACTCACCCTCACCCTAGCCCTAACCCTAATACTAAACCTAACCCTAACCTTAAACCTGACCCTCAACCTAACCCTGACCCTCACCATAACACTAAGGCTAAACCTAACATGAACCCTCACAGTAAACCTAAACTTCACCCGAACCCTAACCCTCACACTATCCCTTACCTTCACCCTAATGCTAACCCTCACCCTCCCCCTAAACCTAACCCTCACCCTCATCTAACCCTCACCCTAACCCAAACCCTAACCCTCACCCAAACCCTCAAAGACACCCTCACCATAAACCTAACCCTAATGCTCACATTCAACATAACCCTAACCCTCACACTCAGCCCTCACCCTCAGCTTAAACCTAAGCCTAACAATTACCCTAACCCAAACCCTCACACTCACCCTCAACCTAAACCTAATCCTAACCCTAAACCTAACCTTCTCACTCACCCTGACTCTCAACCTAACCTTAACCCTCAACCTAAACATCACCCTAAACCTAACCCTCACCCTAACCCTTAGCCTAACCCTCACTCTAACCCTAACCCTCACCCTCACACTCAGGCTCACCTTTAACCTAATCCTAACCCAAACCCTCACCCTTAGGCTCAACCTAACCATACCTCTAACGCTAACCCTCACCTTAACCTAACCTCCAACCTAACCCTAACCATAAACCTAAAGCTAACACTCACCTAAACGCTAACACTCACCCCAACACTTACCTATACCCTAACCCCAACCCTAATGATCACCATTACACTAACCCTCAAGCTCACAGTCACCCTCAGCCTAACCCTAAATCTAAGCCTAACCCTATCCCTAAACCTCACACTCACCCTCACCCTAAACCTAACTCTAATTCTCAACCTCACCATAACCCTAACACAAACCTTCAACTGAACCCTCACCCTCACCCTCACCCAAAGCCTCACCCTCACCCTAAACATCACCCTAACCCTAACCATCACCCTTACCCTCACATTAGCCCTAACCCTCATACTAACCCTAAACCTCACCCTAAACCTGACCCTCAACCTAACCATTACCCTCAACCTAACACTAAGCCTAAAGCTAACATGAACCCTCACAGTAACCCTAAACCTCACCCTAACCCTAACACTCACACTATCCCTAACCATCACCCTAAACCTAAACCTCAAACTAACCCTAACCATCACCCTTAACCTCACCCTCAGCCTAAAGCCTAAACTTAACCCTAACCCTCACAGTCACCCTCACATAACCCTAACTCTAAGACTCACCCTCACCCTCAAACTCACCCTAAACCCAACTCAAAACCTCAAACCAACCCTCACCCTCACCCTAAACATCACCCTCACCCTAACCCTCACCCTAATCCGCACCAGAACCCTAACCCTCACCATAACGCTAATCGTCACTCTCACCCTAACCCTAACCCACACCCTAAACCTAACCCTCACCCCCATCTAACCCTCACAATAACCAAAACCCTAACCCTAACCCTAACCCTAAACCTCACCCTCACCCTAAAACTAACCCTAATGCTCACACTCAACATAACCCTAACCCTCACACTCACCCTCACCCTCAGCTTATACCTAAGCCTAACAATAACACAAACCCTAACACTGACTCTCACCCTCACCCTAAACCTAACCCTAACACTAATCCTAACCCTCACACTCACACTAACCCTAACCCAAACCCTCAACCTAAACATCACCCTAAACCTAACCCTCACCCTAACCCTTAGCCTAACCCTCACCCTAACCCTAACCCTCACCCTCACCCTCAGGCTCACCTTAAACCTAATCCTAACCCTAACCCTCACTCTCACGCTCAACCTAACCCTACCCCTAACACTAACCCTCACCCCAACCCTAACCTCCAACCTAACCCTAAACCTAAACCTAACGCTAACCCTCACCGAAACCCTAACACTCACCCGAACACTTACCCTCACACTAACCCCAACCCTAATGCTCACCATAACCCTAAACCTCAAGCTCATAATCACCCTCAGCCTAACCCTAAACCTAACCCTAACCCTATCCCTAAACCTCACCCTCACCTTCACCCTAAACCTAACCCTAAGTGTCAACCTCACCCTAAACCTAACCCAAACCCTCAACAGAACACTCAACCTCACCCTCACCCTAACACTCACCCTCACCCTAAACATCACCCTAACCCTAACCATCACCTTAACCCCACCCAAGCCCTAACCCTCATACTAACCCTAAACATCACCCTAAACCTGACCCTCAACCTAACCCTTACCCTCACCCTAACACAGAGCCTAAACCTAACATGAACCCTCACAGTTACCCTAACCCTCACCTGAACCCTAACCCTCACACTATCCCTAACACTCACCCTAACCCTAACCCTAAACCTCAACCTAACCCTAACCATCACCCTCACTCTCACCCTGAGCCTAAACCTCAGCCTAAAGCCTAACCCTGACCCTAAACCTCACAGACAACCTCACCCTAACCCTAACTCTAAGCCTCACCCTCACCCTCAACCTCACCCTAAACCTAACGCAAACCTCAAACCAACCCTCACACTCAACCTGAACATCACCCTAACCCTAACCCTCACCCTAACGCAATTCCTCACCCTCACCCTAACCCTAACCCTCACCCTAACCCTAACCCTCACCCTCATTTAACCCTCACCCTAAATCAAACCCTAACCCTCACCCTAACTCTCGAACTCACCCTCACCCTAAACCTAAGCCTAATGCTCACACTCAACATAACCCTAACTCTCACACTCACCCTCACCCTCAGCTTAAACCTAAGCCTAACAATAACCCTAACCCTTAACCTCACACTCACCCTCACCGTAAACCTAACCCTAACCCTAATCCTAACCCTCTCACTGACCCTCACACTCACCCTAACCCTAACCCAAACCCTCAACCTAAACATCACCCTAAACCTAACCCTCACCCTAACCCTTAGCCTAACCCTCACCCTAACCCTAACCCTCACCCTCACCCTCACCCACAGGCTCACGATAAACGCAATCCTAACCCTAACCCACACCCTCACCCTCAACCTAACCATCACCCTAACCCAACCCTAACCCTCAGCCTAACCCTCACCCTAACCCTAACCCTCACCCTAACCTAACCCTAACACTCACCCTAAACCTCACACTAGCCCTAATGCTAACCCTAACCCTCACCCTTACACTAACCCTCAACCTAACCCTTAAACTCAACATAACCCTAACCCTAACACGAACCCTCAAACTCACCCTAAACCTCACCCAAACCTTAAGCATCAACCCAACACTTACCCTCACCCTAACTCTCATCCTAATGCTAACCCTAACGCTAAACCTAACTTCACCCGCATCCTCACCTTAACCGTAACCCTAACACTAACCCTAACAATAACCCTCACCCTAACCCTAACCCTCACACTAACCTTCACTCTCACCCTCACCCTAACCCTCACCCTCACCTTAACGATAACCATAACCCTAACCCTAAACCTCACACTAACCCTCACCCTAACCGTAAACCTAACCCTCACCCTCTCCCTAACCTTTAGCCTTACCCTCACCCTAACCCTCACACTAAACCTAACCCTCAGCCTAACCCTAACCCTAACTGTCACCCTCACCCTCACGCTCACCCTCAGCCTAACTTTAAACCTAACGCTTCTCTTAACACTAACCCTCAACTTCACCCTCACACTAACCCTAACCCTAACCCTAAGCCTAACCCTCATACTCACCCTCACCCACAACCTAAGCCTCAATGTCACCCTCACGTTCACCCTCACAATAATCCTAACCCTAACCCCAACCCTCACGCTAAACCTATCTTTCACCCTAATGATAAACCTCACAATCACCCTCACCCTCACCTCAACCTAACCCTAAACCTAAACCTAACCCTCACCCTAAACGTCACCCTAATCCTAATGCTAACTCTAACCCTCACATTCACCCTAAACCTCACGCTAACCCTTACTCTCACCGTAAATCTAAACCTACCCCTAACACTCACTCTGACCATAACCCTCACCCGAAACCTAATCCTAACCCTAGCCCTCACCCTCACCCTCAACCTAACCCTAACCCTAATGCTAACCCTCACTGTAAACCTAACCTCCAACCTAACCCTAACCCTACCCCTATCGCTAACCTTCACCCTAAACCTAACCCTCATCCTAACCCTAACCCTCACCCTCACAGTCACCCTCAGCCTAACCCTAAACCTAAGCCTAACCCTATCCCTAATCCTCACACTCACCGTCACCCTATACCTAACCCTAAGTCTCACTCTCACCCTCAACCTCACCCTAACCCTAACCAAAACCCTCAACTGAACCCTCACCCTCACCCTAACACTCACCCTAACCCTAACCCTCACACTCACCATAACATTCAAATTAAACCTTACCCTCACCCTAACCCTAACCCAACCCTCACCCTATCCCTAACCCTAACCCTCAACCTAACACTTACACTCACTCTAACATTAAGCCTAACCCTAACACTAACTCTCACACTAACCCTCACCCTAAATATCACCCTATCATTAACCCTAACCCTAACGCTATCCCTCAACCTCACCCTCAGCCTAACCAACAGCCTAAAGCCTAATCCTAACCCTAACCTTCAGAGACACCCTCACCCTAACCCTAAATCTAAGCCTCACCCTCACCCTCAACCTCACCCTAAACCTAATACAAACCGTCAAACCAACCCTCACCCTCACCCTGAACATCACCCTAACATTAACCCTCAACCTACTCCGCACCAAAACCCTAACCCTCACCCTAACGCTAATCCTCACCCTCACCCTAATCCTAACCCTCACCCTAACCCTATCCCTCACCCTCATCTAACCCTCACCCTAACCCAAACCCTAAACCTCACCCTAACCCTCAACCTCACCCTCACCCTAAAGCTAACCCTAATGCTCACACTCAACATAACCCTAACCCTCAAACTCACTCTCTCACCCTCAGCTGAAAACTTAAGCCTAACAATAACTGGAACCTTAACCCTCACACTCACCCTCACCCTAACCCTAACCCTAACCCTAATACTAACCCTCTCACTCACCCTCACACTCACCCTAACCCTAACCCCAACTCTAAACCTAAACATCACCCTAAACTTAACCCTCACCCTATCCCTTAACCTAACCCTCACCAAAACATTAACCATCACCCTCACCCTCACCGAGAGGCTCAACCTAAACCTAATCCTAACCCTAGCCCTCAACCTCACGCTCAACCTTACCCTACCCCTAACGCTAACCCTCACCCTAAACCTAACCTCCAAACTAACGCTAACACTAACCCTAACGCTAATCCTCACCCTAAACCTAACCCTCACCCTAACCCTAACCCTCATGCTCACAGTCACCCTCAGCCTAATCGTAAACCTAAGCCTAACCCTACCACTAAACCTCACACTCACCATCACCCTAAAGCTAACCCTAAGTCTCACCCTCACCATCAACCTCACCCTAACCCTAACCCGAACCCTCAACTGAACCATCACCCTCACTCTCACCCTCACCCTAACCCTAACCCTCACACTCACCATAACCCTCACCATAAACCTTACCCTCACCCTAATCCTCATCCCAACCCTCACCGTATCCCTAACCCTAACCCTCAACCTAACACTTACACTCACTCTACCACTAAGCCTAACGCTAACACTAACTCTCACACTAACCCTCACCCTAAATATCACCCTTTCATTAGCCCTAACCCTAACCCTAACCCTCACCCTCACCCTCAGCCTAACCCTCAGCCTAAAGCCTAAACCTAACACTAACCCTCAGAGTCACCTTAAACCTAACCCTAAATCTAAGCATCACCCTCACTCTCAACCTCACCCTAAACCTAACGCAAACCTTCAAATCAACGATCACCCTCACCCTAAACATCACCCTAACATTAACCGCACCCTAATCCGCACCAAAACCCTAACCCTCATCCTAACGCTAATCCTCACCCTCAACCTAACCATCACTTTCATCTAACCCTCACCCTAACCCTAACCCTCACCCTCATCTAACCCTCACCCTAACCCTAACCCTCACCCTCATCTAACCCTCACCCTAAATCAAACCCTAACCCTCACCCTAACCCTCAAACACTCCCTCACCCTAAACCTAACCCTAATGCTCACAGTCAACATAACATTAACCCTCACACTCACCCTCACCCTCAGCTTAAACCTAAGCCTAACAATAACGCGAACCCTAACCCTCACACTCACCCTCACCATAAACCCAACCCTAACACTAATCCTAACCCTCTTACTCACCCTCACACTCACCCTAACACTAACCCAAAACCTCAACCAAAACATCACCCTAAATCTAAACCTCACCCTAACCCTTAGCCTAACCCTCATCATAACCTTAACCCTAACACTCACCCTCACCCACAGGCTCAACCTAAACTTAATCCTAACCCTAGCCGTCACCCTCACCCTCAAACTAACCCTACCCCTAACGCTAACCCTCACCCTAAACCTAACCTGCAACCTAACGATAATCCTAAACCTAATGCTAACCCTCATCCTAAACCTAACCCTCACTCTAACCCTAATCCTCACGCTCACAGTCACCCTCAGCCTAACCCTAAAGCTAAGCCTAACCCTATCCCTAAACCTCACACTCACCCTCACCCTAAACCTAACCCTAAGTCTCAACCTCACCCTAACCCTAACCCAAACCCTCAACTGAACCTTCACCCTCACCCTCACCCTAACCCTCACCCTCACTCTAAACATCTGCCTTACCCTAACCCTCACCCTTAGACTCACCTTATCCCTAACCCTCATACTAACCCTAAACCTCACCCTAAACCTGACCCTCAACCTAATCCTTACCCTCACCCTAACACTAAGCCTAAACCTAACATGAACCCTCACAGTAATCCTAAAACTCACCCTAACCCTAACCCTCACACTATACCTAACCCTCAAATTAACCCTAACCCTAACCCTCACCCTAACCCTAACCATCACCCTCACCCTCAACCTCAGCCTAAACCTCAGCCTAAAGCCTAACCCTAACCGTAAACCTCACAGTCACCCTCACCCTAAACCTAACTCTAAGCCTCACCCTCACGCTCAACCTCACACTAAACCAAATGCAAATCCTCAAACCAACCCTCACCCTCACCCTAAATATCACCCTCACCCTAACCCTCACCCTAATCTGCACGAGAACCCTAACCCTCACCCTAACGCTATTCCTCACCCTCACCCTAACCCTAACCCTCACCCTAACCCTAACCCTCACCCTCATTTAACCCTCACCTAACCCAAACCCTAACCCTCACCCTAACCCTCAACCTCACCCTCATCCTAAACCTAAGCCTAATGCTCACACTCAACATAACCCTAACCCTCACTCTCACCCTCACCCTCAGCTTAAACCTAAACCTAACAATAACCCGAACGCTAACCCTCACACTCACCCTCACCCTAAACCTAACCCTAACACTAATCCTAACCCTCTCACTCACCTTCACACGCACCCTAGCCCTAACCCTATCCCTCAACCTAACCATCACCGTAAACCTAACACTCACCCTAATCCTTAGCCTAACCCTCACCCTAACCCTAACCCTCACCCTCACCCTCAGGCTCACCTTAAACCTAATCCTAACCCTAACTCTCACCTTCACCCTCAACCTAGCCCTACCCCTAACGCTAACGCTCACCATAACCCTAACCTTCAACCTAACCCTAACACGAAACCTAATGCTAACTTCACCCAAACCCTAACACTCACCCCAACACTTACCCTCACCCTAACCCCAACCCTAATGCTCACCATAACCCTAAACCTCAAACTCATAGTCACCCTCAGCCTAACCCTAAACCTAAGCCTAACCGTATCCCTAAACCTCACACTCAACCTCACCCTAAACATAAACCTAACCCCAACCCAAACCCTCAACTGAACCCTCACCCTCACCCTCACCCTCACCCTAACCCTCACCCTCACCCTCACCCTAGCCCTAACCCTAATACTAACCCTAAACCTAACCCTAAACCTGACCCTCAACCTAACCCTTACCCTCACCCTAACACTAAGGCTAAACCTAACATGAACCCACACAGTAACCCTAAACCTCACCCTAACCCTAACCCTGACACTATCCCTAACCCTCACCCTAACGCTAACCCTCACCCTCACCCTAACCCTAACCCTCACCCTCATCTAACCCTCACCCTAACCCAAACCCTAACCCTCACCCTAACCCTCAAACCAACCTCATTTAAACCTAACCCTAATGCTCACATTCAACATAATCCTAACCCTCACACTCAGCCCTCACCCTCAGCTTAAACCTAAGCCTAACAATAACCCTAACAAAAACCCTCACACTCACCATCAACCTAAACCTAATCCTAACCCTAAACCTAACCTTCTCACTCAACCTCACCCTCAACCTAACCCTAACCCTCAACCTAAACATCACCCTAAACCTATCCCTCACCCTAACCCTTAGCCTAACCCTCACCCTAACCCTAACCCTCACCCTCACTCTCACCCTCAGGCTCACCTTTAACCTAATCCTAACCCTAACCCTCACCCTCACGCTCAACCTAACCCTACCTCTAACACTAACCCTCACCCTAACCTAACCTCCAACCTAACCCTAACCCTAAACCTAAAGCTAAGCCTCACCTAAACGGTAACACTCACCCGAACACTTACCCTCACCCTAACCCCAACCCTAATGCTCACCATAATACTAACCCTCAAGCTCACAGTCACCCTCAGCCTAACCCTAAAATTAAGCCTAACCCTATCCCTAAACCTCACACTCACCCTCACCCTAAACCTAACCCTAAGGGTCAACCTCACCCTAACACTAACCCAAACCCTCAACTGAACCCTCACCCTCACCCTCATACTAACCCTCACCCTCACCCTAAACATCACCCTAAGCCTAACCATCACCCTTACCTTCACCTTAGCCCTAACCGTCATACTAACACTAAACCTAACCCTAAACCTGACACTCAACCTAACCCTTACCCTCAACCTAACACTAAGCCTAAAACTAACATGAACCCTCACAGTAACCCTACACCTCACCATAACCCTAACCCTCACACTATCCCTAACCCTCACCCTAACCCTAGCACTAACCGTCAGCCTAACCCTAACCATCACTCTCACCCTCACCCTCAACCTAAAGCCTAACCCTAACCCTAACCCTCACAGTCACCCTCACCCTAACCCTAACTCTAAGCCTCACGCTCACGCTCAACCTCACCCTAAACTTAACGCAAAACCTCAAGCCAACCCTCACACTCACCCTAAACATCACCCTCAACCTAAACGTCACCCTAATCCGCACCAGAACCCTAACCCTCACCATAACGCTAACACTCACCCCCATCTAACCCTCACCCTAACCCAAACCCTAACCCTCACCCTAACCCTAAATCTCACCCTCACCCTAAAACTAACCCTAATGCTCACACTCAACATAACCCTAACCCTCACTCTCACCCTCACCCTCAGCTTAAACCTAAGCCTAACAATAACCCGAACCCTAACCCTCACACTCACCCTCACCCTAACCCTAACCCTAACACTAATCCTAATCCTCTTACTCACTCTCACACTCACCCTAACCCTAACCCAAACCCTCAACCTAAACATCACCCTAAACCTAACCCTCACCCTAACCCTTAGCCTAACCCTCACCCTAACCCTAACCCTCACCCTCTCCCTCAGTCTCACCTTAAACCTAATCCTAACCCTAACCCTCACCCTCACGCTCAACCTAACCCTACCCCTAACGCTAACCCTCACCCTAACCCTAAGCTCCAACCTAACCCTAAACCTAAACCTAACGCTAACCCTCACCGAAACCCTAACACTCACCCCAACACTTACCCTCACCCTAACCCCAACCCTAATGCTCACCATAACCCTAAACCTCAAGCTCATAGTCACCCTCAGCCTAACCCTAAACCTAACCCTAACCCTATCCCTAAACCTCACACTCACCCTCACCCTAAATCTAACCCTAAGTCTCAACCTCACCCTAAACCTAACCCAAACCCTCAACTGAACCCTCACCCTCACCCTCACCCTAACCCTCACCCTCACCCTAAACATCACCCTAACCCTAGCCATCACCCTTAACCTCACCCAAGCCCTAACCCTCATACTAACCCTAAACATCACCCTAAACCTGACCCTCAACCTAACACTTGCCCTCACCCTAACACAGAGCCTAAACATAACATGAACCCTCACAGTTACCCTAACCCTCACCTGAACCCTAACCCTCACACTATCTCTAACCCTCACCCTAACCCTAACCCTAAACCTCACCCTAACCCTAACCATCACCCTCACTCTCACCCTGAGCCTAACCCTCAGCCTAAACCCTAACCCTAACCCTAACCCTCACAATCAACCTCACCCTAACCCTAACTCTAAGCCTCAACCTCACACTCAATCTCACCCTAAACCTAACGCAAACCTTCAAACCAACCCTCACACTCACCCTAAACATCACCCTAAACCTAACCCTCACCCTAATGCTATTCCTCAACCTCATCCTAACCCTAACCCTCACCCTAACCCTAAACCTCACCCTCATTTAACTATCACCCTAAATCAAACCCTAACCCTCACCCTAACCCTAAACCTCACCCTCAACCTAAACCAAACCCTAATGCTCACACTCAAGATAACCCTAACCCTCACACTCACCCTCACCCTCAGTTTAAACCTAAGCCTAACAATCACCCTAACCCTAAACCTCACACTCACCCTCACCCTAAACCTAACCCTAACCCTAATCCTAACCCTCTCACTGACCCTCATACTCACCCTAACCCTAACCCAAACCCTCAACCTAAACATCACCCTAAACCTAACCCTCACCCTAACCATTAGCCTAACCCTGACCCTAACCCTCACACTCACCCTCAGCCTCACCCACAGGCTCACCCTAAACGCAATCCTAACCCTAAACCTCACCCTCACCCTCAACCTAACCCTCACCCTAACCGTAACCCTCACCCTAACCTTAACCCTCACGCTCACAGTCACCCTCAGCCTAACCCTAAACCTAAGCATAAACCTATCCATAATCCTCACATTCACCGTCACCCTAAACCTAACCCTAAGTCTCACCCTCACCCTCAACCTCACCCTAACCATAACCCTAACCCACAACTGAACCCTCACCCTCACCCTCACTCTAACCCTCACCATCACCATAAACATCACCCTAACCCTAACCCTCACCATTACCCTCACCCTAGCCCTAACCCTCATACTAACCCTAAACCTCACCATAATCCTAACCCTCAACCTAACCCTTACTCTCACCATAACACTAAGCCCAAACCTAACATGAACCCTCACAGTAACCGTAAACCTCACCCCAACCCTAACCCTCACACTAACCCTAACCCTCACCCTAACTCTAAACATACCCCTCACCCTAACCCTCACTCTGACCTTAAACCCAAACCTAACCCTCACCCTCACCATCATCCTAACACTCACCCAACCCTAACCCTCACCCAAACCCTAACCCTCATACTCTCCCTCACCCTCACCCTCACTCTAACTCTCACCCTCATCCTCACCCTAACCCTCACCCTAATCCTAACCCTATCAGTCACCCTCACCCTCACCCTCACCCTCAGCCTAACTCTAAACCTAAAACTACTCCTAAACCTATACCTCACCCAAACCCTCAACTTAACCCTAAACCTAACCCTCACCTTCACCCTAACCCTAACCCTCCCTGACAAGCTAGTTTTCACAATAACACTAATCCTAACCCTAACCCTCACCCTAACCCTAATGCTCACCCTAACACTCACCCTTACCCTCACCCTAACCCTCACCCTCACCCTAACCATAAACCTCAACCTAACCCTAACCCTAACCCTCACCCTAACCTTTAACTTTACCCTCACCCTAACCCTCACACTAACTCTAACCCTCAACTTAATCCTAACCCTAAACATCACCCTCACCCTCACCCTCACCCTAAGCCTCACTGTCACCCTCACGCTCACCCTCACCCTAAACCTAACCCTCACCCTAAACCTATTCCTCAGCCTAACAATAAACCTCACAAACACCCTCACGCTCACCTCACCCTAACCCTAAACCTAACCCTAACCCTCAAGCTAAACCTACCCTAACCCTAATGTAACTCTAACCCTCACACTCACGCTAAACCTCACGCTAACCCTTACTCTCAGCATAAATCTAACCCTCACCCTAACCCTCGCACTGACCCTATCCCTTACCCTAACCCTAACCCTAACCATAACCTTCACCCTAACCCTCACCCTAACCCTCACCCTAACCATAACCCTCATCCTAAACCTCACCCTAACCCTAACCCTATCCCTAACCCTAACGCTAACCCTAATGCTCAATCTAACTGTAACCGTACGCCTCAAACTAACTCTCATCCTAAACTTAACCCTAACCCATACCCTTACGTTAACACTAACCCTAACACTCAACCTAACCCTAATCCTCACCCACACCCTCAGCCTTATCCTCAGCCTAAACCTAACCCTAACCCTAACCCTAACCCTAATCCTCACCCTCATCCTAACTCTAACCCTAACCTTCACTCTCACCCTCACCCCCACCCTCACCATAACCCTAACCCGAACCCTAAACTGAAACCTCACCCTAACCCTCATCCTAACCTTCTCCCTAATCCTCATCCTAACCCTAACCCTAACCCTTACCGTAACCCTAAACCTCATCCTAAACCTCACCCTAACCCTAAACCTATCCCTAACCCTAACGCTCACACTAACCATAACCGTACCCCCCATCTAACCCTCATCCTAAACTTAAGCCTAACCCAAAAGCTCACGCTAACCTTAACCCTAAAACTCACCCTAACTCTAATCCTCACCCACACCCTCACCATAACACTCAGCCTAACCCTCAGCCTAAGCCTAAACCTAACCCTAACACTCACACTCACCCTCACACTCACCCTAAACCTAAGCCTCACCATCACCCTCAACCTCACCCTTACTGAAAACCTAACCCTCACATTAACCCTAACACTCACCCTAATGCTAACCCTCAACCTAACCATTACACTCACCCTAACACTAAGTGTAACCCTAAAACTTAATCTCACAATAACCGTCACCCTAAACATCACCCTATCCATAACTCTAACCCTAACCCTCACCCTAACCCTAACCCTCACACTCACCCCCACCCTAACCCTAAGCCTAATCCTCACCCTCACCCTCAACCTCACCCTAACCCTCACCCTAAAGATCACCCTAACCCTAAACCTCACCCTAATCCTCACCCTATCCCTAACCCTCACACAAACCCTAACCCTCACCAGCAACCTAAACCTCAATCTAAACATTACCCTCAACCTAACACTAAGCCTAACCCTAACCTTCACTAACCCTAAACCTCACCCTAACCCTAACCCTCACCCTAACTTAACCCTAACACTCACCCTAACCCTCAACCTAACCCTTAATATCATCCTAACACTAACACTAACACTAAACCTCAACCTCACCCTAAACCTCACCCTAACCCTAACCCTAACACTAACTCTCAACCTCACCCTAACCCTAACCCTCACCCCAACACTTACCTTCACCAAAACCCTCACCCTAATTCTAACCCTAACGCTAAACCTCACCTCATCCGCAACCTCACCTTAACCGTAACCCTAACCCTAACCCTAACAATAACCCTAACCCTAACCCTAAACCTAATCCTTACCCTAACCCACACCATCACCCTCAACTTCACCCTAAACAGAACCCTAATCCTCTCCATAAACCTAATTCTCTCCCTAAACCTAACCCTCACACTCACCCTAACCCTCACCCTAAAACTTACCCTCACCCTAACCCTCAGCCTAAACCTAAACCTATCCCTAAACCTCACCTTAACCTTCACCCTAAACCCAACCGTAACGGTCACCCTCAAACTAACCCTGAACCTCACCATAACCCTAACCCTGCCCCTCATCCTAACCATCATCCTAACCCTCACCCTAACCCTAAATCTAACCCTAAAACTTACCCGCACCCTAACACTCACCCTCACCCTCACCCTAAGCCTCACCCTCACCCCCACCCTAACCTTGACCCTATCCCTAACCCTCACCCTCACCCTAAGCCTAAGCCTCACACTAACCCTAACCCTAACTCTCACACTCACCCTCACCCTCAGCCTAATCCTAAGCCTAATATTAACCCTAACCCTAACCCACACACTCACTCTCATTCTAAACCTAACCCAAACACTCAACCAAAACCTCACCCTCACCCTCACCCTAACCATCACACTCACCTTAAACATCACACTAAACCTTATCCTCACCCTCACCCTAACCTTAACCCTTACAATAACCCAGACCCTAACCCTAAACCTAACCCTCACCCTAACCCTAAACCTCACACTAACCCTCGCCCTCACCCTCTCCCTCATTTTAACCCTAAGCCTAACCCTAACCCTCACCCTTACACTCACCTTAACACTAATCCTAACCCTAAACTTCACCCTAACAGTAACCCTAACCCTCACCCTTACTTTATCCTTACCTAACCCTAACCCTCATATTAAACTTTATGCTCACCCTAACACTAACCCTACCCTTCACCCTAACCCTCACCCTAATTCTAACCTTAACCCCTAACCTAACCCTCTCTCTAACCCTAATCCTAACCCTCACCCTCACCCTAACCCTCACCCTAATTCTAACCTTAACCCCTAACATAACCCTCACTCTCACCCTAACCCTCACCCTAATTCTAAACTTAACCCCTTACATAACCCTCTCTCTAACCCTAACCCTAACCCTCACCCTCACCCTAACTCTCACCTAATCCTCACCCTAACCCTAACCTCTACCTAACCGAGACCCTCACCCTCAACCTCGCCCTCATCTTTACCCTAACACTCACCCTCACACTACCCCTCACCGTAAACCTAACCCTAATCCTAAACCTCACACTCACCCTCACTCATACCCTCAGCCTAAACCTAACTCTAAAGCTAATCCTAAACATAACCCTCAGCATTACCCTAACCCTCACCCTTAACCCTAACCCTCACCCTCACCCTAAACCTAACCGTAACCCTCACACTAAACCTAACCCTCACTCTAAACCTAAACCTAAACCTCACCGTATACCTCACCCTAAACCTAACCCTAACTCTCACCCTATCCCTAATCATCACACTAATCTAGCCATCACCCTAAGCCTAACCCACACCCTAAACCTGACGCTCACCCCACCCTCAAATTAACACTAAGGCTAACTCTCACCCTAACCCTTACCCTCACCCTAAACCTAACCCTCACCCTATCCCTCAACCTAACCCTAACCCTAAGCATCACCCTCACCCTCACCTTAACCAGAACCCTAATCCTAACCCTCAACCTATTCCTAACCCTCACCCTAACCCTAATCCTCACCCTAACACTTTCCCTCACCCTAACACCAACCCTAACCCTAACACTAAGCCTCACACTAACCGTAACAATCACCCTAAGCCTAACATTAACCCTAACCCTAACCCTCACCCTGACCCTAAACCTAACCCTAACCCTAACCCACACCCTCAGCCTCACCCTCACCCTAAATCTAACCCTAACAATAACCCTAACCCTAACCCTAAACCTAACCCTCACCCTAATGCTAACCCTCACTCTAATCCTCATCCTCACCATCACCCTCACCTTAACCCTAAGCCTAACACTAACCCAAACCCTCACCCTCACATTAACACTAAAGCTAACTCTAACCCTCACCCTAACAGTAACCCTAACCCTCACCCTCACCCTAACCATCACCCGAACTTTATCCTCACTCTATCCCTACCCCTCAAATTAACCCTAATGTTTACCCTAACCTTAACAGTACACCTCACCCGAACCCTCACGCTAACTCTAATCCTAACCCTAAACCTAACCCTCATCTAAACCTAACCCTAATTTTCAACGTTACCCTAACCTTTACCATCACCCGAACCCTCACACTAACCGTAACACTCACCCACACCCTAATCCTCAAGCTCGCCCTAACCCTAACCCTCACCTAATCCTCACACTAACCTTAACCATTATCTAACAAAGACCCTCACACTCACCCTCACCCTAAACTTCAACCTAACCCTCACCCTCACCCTAGCCCTCACCCTAAACGTAACCCTTACTCTAAACCTCACCAGCACCCTCACCCTCATGCTCAGCCTTACCTTACCCTACCCCTAATCCTAACCCTAACCCTCAACCTGATCATAACACTCACCATAACCCTTACCCTCACCCTCACAATATCCCTAACCTTAACCCTCATACTAAACCTAACCCTCACCCTAAACCTAACCCTACCCCTCACCCCAAACCTCAACCTAACCTAAACCTAACCCTCACCTTAACTCTAAACCTCACCCTCAACCTAGCCCTCACCCTAATCCTAACCCTCATCTTAAACTTCACCCTCACACCACCCTCAAACTAACCGTAACCCTAACACTCACCCTAACCCTAACCCTAACCCGCACACTAGCCCTCACCTTAAACCGAACCCTAACCCTCCCCCTCACCCAAACCCTAACCTTAACCCTAACCCTAACCCTCACCCTAACCCTCACCCTAACACTAACCTTAACCCTAACCCTCACCCTTACCTTTACCCTCACCCTAACCCTTAACTTCATCCTCACCCTAAACCTCACACTAAACCTAAACCTCACTCAAACTCTAACCCTAACCGTCACCCTCACCCTCACCCTCATGCTAACCCTAACCCTAACCCTCACCCTAACACTAAAACTCACCCTAACCCTAACCCTAACAATCACCCTCAAGCTCACCTTATCCCTAACCCTAACCCTCACCCTAACCTTCACTCTAACCCTGCTGGTAACTCTAACACTCACACCAACCCTCACGCTATCACTTACCCACACCATAAACCTAAACCTAACCCTCACCCTCACACTCACCCTAAATGTCACCCTAAACTTAACCCTAACCCAAACACGAAACCCTAACCCTAACCTGAACCCTAACCCTCACCCGAAACCTTAACCCTAACCCTAAACCTAACCCTCAAGCTAAGTGTCACCCTATCCCTAACCCTATCCCAAACCCTAACCCTCACCCTAACCCTCACCCTAAACCTTATACTCACACTCACCCTAACCCTAACCCAAACGCTGACGCTTACAATAACTCTAACCCTCACCCTAAACCTAACCTTACCCCTCACCCTAACCCTCATCCTCCCTAAATCTAACTCAAAACCTATCCCTAACACTAATCCTAACCCTAACCCTCACCCTCATCATAACTCACCCTAACCCTAACACTCTCAACCTCCCCCTCACCCTCAGCGTAACCCTGACCCTCACACTAACCCTAACCATCACGCTAACCCTCAACGTAATCCTTAACACTAAACCTAACAATAACCCTTACACTAACCCTAACCCTTACCTCAATAACCCTAAATCTAGTCCTAACCCTAACCCTTACCCTCACCCTAACCCTAACACTCACCCTAACCCTAACCTTCACCCTAACACTAAGCCTAACCCTAACACAAACCCTCACACTAAACCTAACCCTCAGCCTAAACCTAACCCTCAACCTAAACCTAACCGTAACCCAAATCCTCACCCTCAACTTATCCCTCACACTAACCCTTTTCCTATCACTAACCCTAACCCTCACCCTTTAAGTAACCTTAACCTTCACCAAAAACCTCACCCTTACCCTTACCTTACCCTCACCCTAACCCTCACAC
Organism: Dipodomys merriami; assembly: GCF_024711535.1. Classification (NCBI taxonomy): domain Eukaryota; kingdom Metazoa; phylum Chordata; class Mammalia; order Rodentia; family Heteromyidae; genus Dipodomys; species Dipodomys merriami. The sequence goes on from NW_027206257.1 coordinate 2,267,523, forward strand.
TAACCCAAAACCTCAACCTAACCTAATCAAAACACTCACATTAAACCTCACCTTAAACCTAATGTTAACCCTAACACTCACCCTCACCCTAACCCTCACCCTAAACCTGAACCTCACTCTAACCCTAACCCTAACCCACAACCTCACCCTAAACCTCACCCTAAACCTAACCCTCACCCTAATCCTTACCCTCACCCTAACCCTCTCCCTAAACCTAACCCTAAGCTAACCCTAAAACTCACCCTAACCCTCACCCTCACCCTAACCCTAAACTTCACCCTAACACTAAGCCTAACCCTAACACAAACCCTCACACTAACCCTAAACCTCAGCCTAAACCTAACCCTAACCCAAATCCTCACCCTCATCTTATCCCTCACACTAACCCTTTTCCTATCCCTAACCCTAACCCTAACCCTAACCCTCACCCTTTCCGTAACCCTCACCCTCACCAAAAACCTCACCCTTACCCTTACCTTACCCTCACACTAACCCTCACACTAAGCCAAAACCTCAACTTAACCTAACCAAAACACTCACATTAAACCTCACCCTAACCCTAATGCTAACCCTAACACTCACCCTCACCCTAACCCTCACCCTAAACCTGAACCTCACTCTAACCCTAACCCTAACCCACAATCTCACCCTAAACCTCACCCTAACCCTAACCCTCAACCTAATCCTTACACTCACCCTAACCCTCACCATAAACCCAACCCTAAACTAACCATAAACCTCACCCTAACCCTCACCCTCATCCTAACCCTAATCCAAACCCTAACCCTCAGCCTAAACCTCACCCTAACCATAACCTTAACCTTCACACTAACCCTAACCCTCACCCTAACCTTAACCCTACCCCTCACCCTAACCCTAACCCTCCTGCTCACCCTAAACCTAACCCTAACCCTATCTCACACCATCACCCTCACCCTCATCCTCACCCTCACCCTAAACCTAATCCTAACAATAACCCTAATCGTAAACCTAACCCTCACCTTAACCCTAACCCTCAAGCTAACCCTAATCCTCACCCTCAACCTCACCTTAACCCTAAGCCTAACCCTAACCCTCACCCTCACCCTCAACTTAACACTAAAGCTAACCCTAAACCTCACACTAACAGTAACCCTAACCCTAACTACAACCCGAACCGTCACTCTAACATTAACCTCACCCTAACCCTAACCCTCACATTAACCCTAATGCTCACCCTAACCTTAACAGTATCCCTCACCCAAACCCTCAGCCTAACTCTAACCCTAACCCTAAACCTAACCCTCACCTAACCCTAAATCTCCACCTTACCCTAACACTCAACATCACCTGAACCCCCACCCTAAACCTAACACGCACCCACACCCTATCCTTAAAGCTCACCCTCACCCTCACCCTCACCTAATCCTCACCCTAACTCTAACCATTATCTAACAAAGGCCCTCACCCTCACCCTCACCCTATCATTCACCCTAACCCTCACCCTCACCACAGCCCTCACCCTAAACTTAACCCTACCCGTAAACTCACCCGCACTCTCACCTTCATGCTCAGCCTTAACCTAACCCTACCCCTAATCCTAACCCTAACCATCAACCCCATCATAACCCTCACCATAAACCTTACCGAGACCCTCACCCTAAGCCTAACCATAACGCTCTCACTAAACCTAACCCTCACCCTAAATCTAACCCTACCCCTCACCCCAAACATCAACCTAAACCTAACCCTAACCCTCACCCTGACGCTAACCCTAACCCTCACCCTAGCCCTCATCCTAATCCTAAACATCATCCTAAACCTCACTCTTACACCACCCACAAACTAACCCTAACCCTAACCCTCACCCTAAGCCTAACCCTCACCCTAACCCTAACCCGCACCCTATCACTCACCCTAAAGCTAACCCTAAACCTCCCCGTCACCCTAACCCTAAACCTAACCCTAACCCTCGCCTTAACCCTCACCCTAACACTAAACCTAACCATAACCCTCACCTTTACCTTAACCCTCACCCTAACCCTTAACCTCATCCTCACTCTAAACCTCACACTAAACCTAACCCTCACCCTAACTCTAACCCTAACCGTCACCCTCACCCTCACCCTCACGCTAACCCAAACCCTAACCCTCTCCCTCACCCTCACCCAAACCCTACTAATAACTCTAACACTCACTCTAACCCTCACGCTATCACTTAAACACACCATAAAACTAAACATAACCCTAACCCTCACCCTCACCATAAACCTCACCCTAACCCTAACAGTAACCCAAACACGAAACCCTTAACCTAACCCTAAACTGAGCCCGAACACTCATCTGAAACCTTAACCCTAAACCTAAACCAAACCCTCAAGCTAACAGTCACCCTAAACCTAACCCTATCCCTAACCCTAACCCTCACCCTAACCCGCACCCTAAACCATATCCTCACCCTCACCCTAACCCTAAACCTAACGCTAACCCTCACAATAAATCTAACCTCATCCTAAACCGAAACTTACCCCTCACCCTAACCATCATCCTAACCCTAAACCAAACCCAAAACCTCTCCCTAACCCTAATCCTAACACTAACTCTCACTTTCACCCTCACCCTCAGCCTAACCCTAACCCTCACACTAACCCTAAACGTCAAGCTAACCCTCAACCTAATCCTCACACTAACCCTAACCTTAACCCTTACACTAACCCTAATACTAAACCTCAACAAAACCCTCAATAACCCTAAACCTAGACCTTACCTTAAAACTTACCCTCACCCTAAACCTAACCCTCACCCTCACCCTAACCCTAACCCTCACCCTAAACCTAACCCTCACCCTAAATCTTACCCTCACCCTAATACTAAGCCTAAACATAACACCAACACTCACACTAACCCTAACCTTCAGCCTAAACCTAACCCTCAACCTAAACCTAAACCTAACCCTAATCCTCACCCTCACCTTATCCCTCACACTAACCCTTTTCCTAACCCTAACTCTAACCCTCACCCTAACGCTAACCCTCTCCCTTTCCGTAACCCTCACCCTCACCAAACACCTCACCCATACCCTTACCTTACCCTCACCCTAACCCTCACACTAACCCAAAACCTCACCCTAAACTAACCAAAACACTCACACTAAACCACACCCTAACCCTAATGCTAACCCTAACACTCACCCTCACCCTAAACCTCACCCTAAACATTCACCTCAACCTAACACTAACCCTAAACCTCAACCTCAACCTAAACCTGACCCTAAGCGTAACCCTCATCCTAACCCTTACCCTCACCCTAACCCTAAACCTAATCTAACCCTTAACCTCACCCTAACCCTCACTCTCACCCTAACCCTAATCTAAAACCTAACCCTCAACGTAACCTAATCCTAACCCTAACCCTAACCTTCACACTAACCCTAACCCTCACCCTAACCTTAACCCTACCCCTCACCCTAAACCTCATCCTAACCCTAACCCTAAACCTAAACCTAACCCTAAACCTCACACTAACCCTAACCCTCACCCTCACCCTCACCCTCAACATAACCATAAACCTAACCATAAACCTAAAAATAACCCTAACCCTAACCCTTATCCTAACCCTCACCTTCACCCTCACCCTAACCCTAACCCTCACCCTTAACCTAACCCTCAACCTCACCTTAACCCTAAACCTAACCCTAAAACTTACGCTCACCCTAACACTAACCCTAACCCTAAAACTAGCCATTACACTATACCTAATCCTCAGCCTAACCCTAACCCTCAACCTAACCCTATCCCTAACCCTAAACCCCACCCTCACCCTAGGCCTCACCCTAAACCTAATCCTAATCCTAACCCTCACCCTAAACCTAACCCTCACCCTATTCCCAACCCTCAATCTCACCCTCACCCTAACCCTAACCCCAAACCTAACACTCACCCTAACCCTCCCCCTAATTGTAAACCTAAACCTAACCCTCACCCTAACCCACAAGCTTACCATAATCCTCACCATAACCCTAACCCTCACACTTAACATTACTGTCATCCTCAACCTAACCCTCACCCTAAACCTAACCCTCACACTAACCTTACGCTAACTCTCACACTAACCCTCACCCTAACCATAACGCTAACCCTAACACTCACCCTGACCCTAACCTTCACCCTAACCCGAAACCTCACCCTAAACCTAACCCTATCCCTAATCCTCAACCTAACCTTTACCCTCAACCTAACACTAACACTAACCCTCACACTAACAATAAACCTCACCCTAACTCTAACCTCACCCTAACCCTAATCCTCACCCTAACCCTAACCCTAACCCTCACCCTCACCCTAACCTTTAACCTTACCCTCACCCTAACCCTCACACCAACCCTAACCATAAGCCTAACCGTTACCCTCTCTGTCACGCTCACCCTCAGCCTAAATTTAAACCTAACCCTACTCTTAACCCTAACCCTCACCTTCACCCTCACACTAACCCTAACCCTAAACCTAACTCTAAGCATAACCCCCACACTCACACTCACCCTCACCCTAAGCCTCACTGTCACCCTCACGCACATCTGCACCCTAACCCAAAGCCTAACCATCACCCTAAACCTATCTCTCACCCTAACCATAAACCTCACAATCACCCTCACCCTCACCTCATCCTAACCATAAACCTAACCCTAACCCTCACCCTAAACCTCACCCTAACCCTAATGCTAACGTTAACCCTCACACTCACCGTAAACCTCATGCTAACCATTACTCTCACAGTAAATCTCACCCTAACCCTTACCCTCACCCTGACCCTAACCCTCACGTAAACCCTAATCCTAACCCTAATCCTAACCCTCATCCTAAACCTCACCCTAACCCTAAACCTATCCCTAACCCTTACGCTAACCCAAACGCTCACCCTCACCCTCACCCTAACCTAATCCTAACCCTAACCCTCACCCTAACCCTCACCCTTAACCTTAAACTAACCCTCATACTAACCATCACCCTAACTCTAACCCTCACCCTAACCTACCACTAAACCTCACCCTAACACTCACCCTCACCCTATCCCTATTCCTCACCCTAAACCTCACACTCACACTCACCCCACCCTATTCCTAACCCTAAATCTCACCCTCACCCACACCCTAACCCTCACCCTCACCCTCACACTAACCCTAACCCTAACCCACAACCTAACCCTAAAGCTAAACCTAACCCTAACCGAACCCTAAACCTAACCCTCACCCTCACACTCACCCTAACCCTGAACCTAAACCTAACCCTCACGCTAACTCTAACCCTAACCCTAATGGTAAACATAACCCTCACCCTCACCCTCACCCTCACCTTAAACCTTACCCTCACCCTAACCCTCATCTGAACCCTCACCCTAACCCTAACCCTAACCATCACCCTAACCCTAATCCTCAACCCCACCCTCACCCTAAGCCTAACCCTAAGACTAAGCCTAACCCTAACCCTACCCCTCAGCCTAATGCTCAACCTAACACTAATGCTAACCCTAATACTCACCCTATCCCTAACCCTAACCCTAACCCTCACCCTAACACTAACACTAATGCTAACCATAAACCTCACCAACAATCTAACCCTCACCCTAACCCCTACCCTCCGCCTAACCCTAACACTCACCCTCACCCTAACCCTCACACTAATCCTTACCCTCAACCTAACCCTCACACTAACCCTAACCCTCACCTAACCCTACACCTACCCCTCAGCCTAACCCTCATCCTACACCAAAACCTAACCCAAAACCTCACCCTAACCCTAAGTTTAACCCTAACCCTAAACCTTCTCCTAACCCTAACACTCACCCTCAACCTCACCCTCTCCCTCACCCTAAACCTAACCTTCACCCTAACCCTCACCCTAACCCTAACACTAAAACTCACACTCACCCTCACCCTCACCATCACCCTCAGCATAACACTAACCATAACCCTAATCCTAACCCTAAACCTCACCCGCACCCTAACCGTCACCCTAATTCTTACTTTCACACTAATCCTAACCCTAATCCTAACCCCAACACTCACACTAAACCTAACCCTCACCCTAATCATAACCCTACCCCTTACCCTAACCCTCACCCTAAACCTAACCATATGCTAACCCTAACCCTCACCCTAACCCTCACCCTCACGCTAACCCTAACCCTAACACTCAACCTTACCCTAAACCTCACCCAAAGCCTTAACCTCATCCTCACCCTAAACCTCACACTAAACCTAATCCTCACACTTACTCTAAACCTAACCGTCACCCTCACCCTTAACCTCACACTAACACTAACACTAACCCTCACCCTAAACCTAAAATTCATCATAACACTAACCCTAACCCTCACCCTCAAGCTCACCTTAACCCTAACCCTAACACTCACCCTAACCTTCACTCTAACCCTAATGCTAAATCTAACACTCACCCTAACCGCACACTATCACATACCAACACGATAAACCTAAACCTAATCCTAATCCTCACCCTCACCGTAACCCTCAACCTAACCCTAACCCTAACACGAAACCCTCACCCTAACCCTCACCCTAACTCTAACATTAATCCTAACCCTAACCCTAACCCTAACCCTCACTTAACCCTCAGCCTCACCCTAACACTAACCCTGACCCTCACTCTAACCCTAACCTTCACCCTATACCTAAACCTCAGCCTAACCCTTACTCTCACCCTAACACTAAGCCTAACCCTAACACCAATGCTCCCAATAACCCTACCCTCAGCCTAAGCCTAACCCTCACCCTAAACCTAACCCTAACCCTAAACCTCACCATCACCTTAGCCCTCACACTAACACTATTGCTAACCCTATCCCTCAACCTAACACTAACCCTCACCCTAAACTTCCTCCTAACACTAACCCTAACCCTAACACTAAGCCTCACCCTAACCATAACCCTAACACTAATCCTAAACTCTACCCTAACTCTAACCCTCACCCTCACCCTAAACCTAACGCTAAACCTCACCCTAACCCTCACCCTCACCTTAACCCTAACCAAAACCCTAACCCTCAACCTAACTCTAACCCAAACCCTTTCCCTAACGGTCACACTAACCCTAAACCTCAACCTAACCCTAACCCTACCCCTCACCCTAAACTTCCTCCTAACACTAACCCTAACCCTAACCCTCACACTTAACCTTAAACTAACCCTCATACTAACCATCACCGTAATTCTAACACTCACCCTAACCTACCACTAAACCTCACCCTAACACTCACCCTCACCCTATCCCTATTCCTCACCCTAACGCTCACACTCACACTCAGCCACACCCTATTCCTAACCCTAAATCTCACCCTCACCCACACCCTAACCCTCACCCTCACCCTCACACTAACACTAACCATAACCCACAACCTAACCCTAACACTAAACCTAACCCTACCCGAACCCTAAACCTAAACCTCACCCTCACACTCACCCTAACCCTAAACCTAAACTTAACCCTCACGCTAACTCTAACCCTAACCCTAATGGTAAACATAACCCTCACCCTCACCCTAACCCTCACCTTAACCCTTACCCTCACCCTAACCCTCATCTTAACCCTCACCCTAACCCTAACCCTAACCATCACCCTAACCCTAATCCTCAACCCCACCCTCACCCTAAGCCTAACCCTAAGACTAAGCCTAACCCTAACCCTACCCCTCAGCCTAATGCTCACCCTAACACTAATGCTAACCCTAATACTCACCCTATCCCTAACCCTAACCCTAACCCTCACCCTAACACTAACACTAATGCTAACCGTAAACCTCACCATCAATCTAACCCTCACCCTAACCCGTACCCTCCGCCTAACCCTAACACTCACCCTCACCCTAACCCTCACACTAATCCTTACCCTCAACCTAACCCTAAACCTAACCCTCATACTAACCCTAACCCTCACCTAACCCTACACCTACCCCTCAGCCTAACCCTCATCCTACACCTAAACCTAACCCAAAACCTCACCCTAAACCTAAGCTTAACCCTAACCCTAAACCTTCTCCTAACCCTAACACTCACCCTCAACCTCACCCTCTCCCTCACCCTAAACCTAACCCTCACCCTAACCCTCACCCTAACCCTAACCCTAAAACTCACACTCACCCTCACCCTCACCATCACCCTCAGCATAACACTAACCATAACCCTAATCCTAACCCTAAACCTCACCCTCACACTAACCGTCACCCTAATTCTTAACTTCACACTAATCCTAACCCTAACCCTAACCCTAACACTCACACTAAACCTAACCCTCAACCTAATCATAACCCTACCCCTTACACTAACCCTCACCCTAAACCTAACCCTATCCCTAACCCTAACTCTCTCACTAAACCTAACCCTCACCCTAACAGTAACCCTACCCCTTAACCTAACTGTCACTTTAACCCTAACCCTATACCTCACCCTAAACCTCACAGTCACCCTAAACCTGACCCTAACCCCAATGCTAACCCTAAACCTAACCCTCACCCTCAGCCTAACCCTCACCCTAAACCTCACACTAACCCTAATACCAACCTCCACCCTAACCCTAACGTTCACCCTAACCCTAACCCTAAACCTAACCCTCACGGTCATCCTCACCCTCTCCGTAACCCTAAGCCTAACCCAAACCCTCACCCTAACCCTAATACTAACCTCCACCCTAACCCTAACGTTCACCCTAAGCCTCACGCTCACACTCACCCTCTCCTTAACCCTAAGCCTAACCTTAACTGTCATCCTAACCCTCCCCTTAACACTAAACCTAAGCCTAACCCTCACTCTAATAGTAACCCTAAACCTCACCCTCACCCTAACTGTCACCCTTACTTTATCCTCACCCTAACCCTAACCCTCACATTAAACCTAATACTCACCCTAACCATAACCCTACCCCTAACCCTAACTCTTACCCTAACTTTAAGCCTAACCCTAACCCACACCTAACCCTAACCCTAACCCTAACCCTAACCCTCACCATCACCTGAACCTGCACCCTCACCCTAACCCTCACCTAATCCTCACCCTAACCCTAACATTACCTACCCAAGACCCTCACCCTTACACTCACATTCACCCTAACCCTCACCCTCACCCTAGCCCTCATCCTAACCGTAACCCTAACCCTAAAATTCACCCGCACCCTCATCCTCACCCTCAGCCTAACCCTAACTCTATCCCTATTCCTATCCCTAACCCTTGCCCTCACCCTAACCCTCACCATAACCCTTACCTCACCCTCACCCTAACACTAACCGTAACCCTCACACTAAACCTAACCTCACCCTAAACCTAACCCTACCACTCACCATAACCCTCACACTAAACCTAACTCAAACCTTCACCCTAACCCTAAACCTCACACTCACCCAGGCCCTCACCATAACCCTTTCCCTCACCCTAACCCTCACCCTCATACCACCCTCAAATTAACCCTAACCATAACCCTCAACCTAACCCTAACCCTAAAACTCACACTCACCCTCACCCTCAACATCACCCTCAGCGTATCACTAACCATAACCCTAATCCTAACCCTAAACCTCACCCTCACCCTAACCGTCACCCTAATTCATACCTTCACACTAATCCTAACCCTAACCCTAACCCTAATACTTACACTAAACCTAACCCTCACCCTAACATAACCATACCCATTACCCTAACCCTCACCCTAACATAACCATACCCATTACCCTAACCCTCACCCTAACCATATCCCTATCCCTAACCCTAACCCTATCCCTAACCCTCACCCTAACACTAACCCTAACCCTCACCCTTACCTCACAATAAGCCTTAACCTCATCCTCACCCTAAACCTCACAATAAACCTAACCCTCAGCCTAACTCTAACCCTAACCGTCACCCTTACCCTTAGCCTTACCCTTACGCTAACACTAACCCTAACCCTCACCCTAACCCTAAAATCCACCCTAACCCTAACCCTAACCCTCACCCTCAAGCTCACCTTAACCCTACCCATATCCCTCACCCTAAACTTCACTCTAACCCTAATGCTAACTCTAACACTCACCCTAATACTCACACTATCACTTACCCACACGATAAACCTAAAACTAACCCTAACCGTCACCCTCACCTTAAACTTCTACCTAACCCTAACCCTAACCCTAATCCGAAAGCCTCACCCTAAACGTAACCATAACTCTCACACTAATCCTAAACCTAAACCTCACCCTAACGCTAAGCCTTACCCTAACCCTAACTCTAACTCTGACCTAACCCTCAGCCTAACCCTCAGCCTAACCCTGACCCTCACCCTAACCCTAACCCTCACCCTAAACCTAACCCTCACTCTAACCCTTATCCTCACCCTAACACTAAGCCTAACCCTAACACCAACCCTCCCACTAACCCTAACCCTCAGCCTAAGCCTAACCCTCACCCTAAACCTAACCCTAACCCTCACCTTAGCCCTCACACTAATCCTATTTCTAACCCATCCCTCACCCTAACACTAAACCTAACCTAAACCTCACCCTATGCCGAACCCTCACCTTAACCCTAACCAAAACCCTACCCCTCACCCTATCCCTAACCCTAACCCTCACCCTAAACTTCCTAGTAACACTAACCCTAACCCTAACCCTAAACCTCACCCTAACCGTAACCATATCCCTCACCTTCACCCTCACCCTAAACTGAACTGTAACCCTCACTCTAACCCTAACAATAAACCTAACCCTAAACCTAATCTTAACCCTCACCCTCACCCTAACACTAACCCTAACCTTAACCCTGACATTAAACCTAACCCTCACCCTAACCCTAACCCTCAACATAACCTTTACCCTCACCCTAACACTAATGCTAACACTAACTTGAACCCTCACAGTAACCCTAAACCTCACCCTAACCATAACCCTCACAGTAACCCTAACCCTCACCCTAACCATAACCCTACCCCTCCCCCTCCCCCTCACTCTAACCCTAACATCAACCCTAAACCTCACCCTCACCGTCACCCTAACACTCACCCTAACCCTAACCCTCACCGCAACCCTAACCCTCACACTCTCCAAAAACCTCATCCTCACTCTAACACTCACCCTCACCCTAAACATAACCCTAACCCTAACCCTCACCATAACCGTAACCCTAAAACTCACACTAAGAGTAACCCTAACCCTCACCCTCACCCTTACCTTATCCTCACCCTAACCCTAACACTCACCCTAACCCTAACCCTCACGGAAAACCTAACCCTCATACTTTCCAAAACCCTCATCCTAACTCTAACACTCACCCTCCGCCTAACCCTCACATTTACAATTACCATCACCATCAACCTAATCCTCACCCTAACCCTAACCCTCACCCTAGCCCTCACCCTAACACTATCCCTAACCCTAACCCTCACCCTCACGCTCACCCTCAGTGTAACACTAACCCTATCACTATTCCTAACCCTAAACCTCACCCTCACCCTAATCATCACCGTAATTGTTACACTCACACTAATCCTAAACCTAACCCTAACCCTAACTAGCACACTAAACCTAACCCTCACCTTAACCGTAATCCTACCCCTTCTCATAACCCTCATCTTGACCCTAACCCTAACCCTCACCCCAACCCTCACCCTAAACCTCACCATCATCTTAAACCTGACCCTAACCATAATAATAAACATAACCCTCACCCGACCCCTAACCCTCACCCTCACCCTAACCATCACCCTAACCCTCACCCTAATCCTAACCCTAAACCTCACCCTAACCCTAAGCATAACCGTAAACCTAACCCTCACCCTAACACTCACCCTTAACCTAACCCTCACCCTAACCCTAAAACTCACCCTAATCCTCACCCTAACGCTCACTCTCACACTCACCCTCACCCTAACCCTCACCCTAACCCTCACCCTAACCCTAATGCTAACTCTAAAACTCACCCTAACCCTCATGCTATCACTTACCCACACCCCAAACCTAAGCCTAACCTTAAACCTAACCCTCACATTAAACCTCACCCTAACCCTAAACCTAATCCTACCCCTCACCCTCACCCTATCCCTAACCCTAACCCTAACCCTCACCTACCCCTAATCCTAACCTTCAACTTTACTCCAACCGTAACCATTACCCAAACCCTCACCCTAACCCTAACCCTCAGCCACATCCTAACGCTAAAGCTCACCCTCACCCTAAACCTCACCTAATCCTCACCCTAACCCTAACCATTACCTAACCAAGACCCTCAGCCTAAACCTCAACTTCACCTTAACACTCACCCTCACCCTAGACCTCACCCTAACCATAAACATAACCCTAAACCTAAACCTTACCCTCACCCTCACGCTCACCTACAGCCTAAACCTAACCTTATCCCTAATCCTAACCCTAACACTCACCCTCTCCCTAACCCTCACCATAACCCTTACCCCCACCCTCACCCTCACCCTAAACGTAACCCTCACACTAAACCTAACCCTCATTCTAAACCTAACCCTACCCTTCACCCTAAACATAACCCTAACCCTAAACCTCACCCTCACACTAGCCCTCACCCTAACCCTAATTCTAACCCTAACCCTCATCCTCACCCTAAACCTCACACTAGCCCTAACCCAAATCGTCAGTCTAACCCTCAACCTCAAGCTAACCCTCACCTGTACTCTTACCGTCATTCTCATCCTAACCCTCACCCTAAACCTAACCTAATCCATCACTATAACCCTAACCCCCACCCTCACCATCACCCTCATCCTAACCCTATGCCTAAGCCTAACCCTAACCCTATCCCTCACCTTCACCCTAGCGCTCACCCTAACCCTAATCCTAACCCTAACCCTAAACCTAACCCTCACCCTCACCCTAAGGCTAAACGTCACCCTAAGCCTAATCCTCTCCCCAACCATCACCCTCAACTTTAGCCTAAGCCTAAGCCTAATCCTTATCCTAACCCTCACACTCACCCTCACCCTAAACCTAATCCTAAACCTAAGCCTCAACCTAAACCTCACCCTAATCCTAACACTAACCCTAACACTAACACTAACCCTAACAGTCACCATAAACCTCACCCTCAACGTAACTCTAACTCTAAACCTCACCCACACCCTATCCCTAATCCTAACCTTATCCCTAAACCTCACACTAACCCTAACCCTAACTCTCACCCTCACCCTCACCCAAACCGTAACTCTAACCCTAACACTAACATTAACACTAATCCTAACCCTAAAACTAACCCTAAACCTAACGCTAACCTTCAAACTCAGCCTCACCCTAATTGCAAATGTAACCCTAACCATAACACTTACAATGATCCTAACCCTGATCTTAACCATCACCCTCAACCTAACCCTAATCCTAACCCTAACCCTCACCCTAACCCTAACCCTGACCCTCACTGTAACCCTCACCATCATCTTAAGCCTCACCCTCACCCTAAAACTAACCCTAACCCTAACTCTTAACCTCACCCTAATCCTAAAACTAAGCCTAAATTAAAACTCACAATAACCCTCACCCTCACCCTAACTGTAGTCCAAAACCTAACGATCAACCTAACCCTCACCCTAACCTTAACCCTAAACCTAACCCTAAACCTCACATTAACCCTAACTCTCACCCTAACCCTAAACCTACACCTCACCCTAAACCTCATGCTAACTCTAAACCTCAACCTTAGCAGAAACCTAACCATATCCCTAACCATAAACCTCACCTTAAGGCTAACTCTAACCCTAACCCTAACCTAACCCGTACCCTAACCCTAAGTCTAACCCTTTCCCTAAACTTAAACCTTACCTTCACCCTCTCCCTCAGCCTAACCCTAAACCTAACCCTAACCCTCACCCTCACCCTAGCATTCACACTAAACCTAATCCTAAAACTAACCCTCATCTTAATCCTCACCCTAACCCTAACCCTAACCATCACCCAAAACCTATTCCTCATCCCCACCCTACCTTTCAGCCTAAACCTAAACCTAAGCCTAACCCTAACCCTAAACCTCACCATCAACCTAGCCCGCACCCTAACCCTAATCCAAACAATAACCCTCAACCTAACCCTCACCCTAAATCTAATCCTAAACCTCACACTAAAGCTAACCATAACCCTCAACCTAACCCTAACCCTCATCCATACAGTAACTCTAACCCTAACCCTCACCCTAACACTAAACCTAACCGAACCCTAAACCTCACAACCCTAAACTTAACCCTCAACCTAGCCCTCAACCTAACCCGAATCCTAACCCTATACCTCATCCTAACCCTCACCCTAAACCTAACCCTAAACCTCATACTAACCCTAACCCTCACCCTCACCCTCAGCCTAACCCTAAGCCTAAGCCTAACCCTGACGCTGACCCTCACCCTTACCCTAGCCCTCACCCTAACCCTAATCATAACCCTAACCCTAACCCTAACCCTCACCCTCACCCTAAGGCTAAACATCACCCTAAGCCTAATCCTCTCCATAACCATCACCCTCAACCTTACCCTAAGCCTAAGCCTAATCCTTATCCCAAACCTCACACTCACCCTCACCCTAAACCTAATGCTAAACCTAAACCTAACACTAACTTCACAGTAACCCTCACCCTAACCCTAACTCTAAACCTAATCCTCACCCTCAACCTAACCCTAAACCTCACCCTCACCCTCAGCTTAAACCTAAGCCTAACTCTAACCCTAACACTAATCCTCACACTCACCCTCCCCCTAACCCTAAACTTAATCCCAGCCCTAACCCTAACCCTCAACCGAACCCTAACTCTAACCCTAAACCTCACCCTCACCCTAACCCTAAACGGCACCTTCACCCTCAGCTTAAAACTAAGCCTAACTCTAACCCTAACCCTAAACCTAACACTAACGCTAACCCTAACCCTCACACTAACACTAAATCTAAACCTAAACCTCAACCTCACCCTAACCCTAACCCTAACCCTAAACCTCACCCTAATCCTAAACCTCACCCTCACACTAACCCTAATCCTAATTCTAAACCTAACAATAACCCTAACCCTAACACTAACCCTCACCCCAAACATAAACTCACCCTAATCCTAACCCTCACCCTAACACTTACCCTCAAGCTAACACTTAACCTCACCTTAACACTAACCCTCACACAAACCCTAACCCTCACCCTAACCCTAAACCTCACCCTAACCCTAACCCTCACCCTAACCCTAACCCTAAACTTCACCCTCACCCTAGCACTCAACCTAACCCTAATTCTAACCCTAACCCTCAACCTCAACGTCATCCTCATTCTCACCGTAACCATAACCCTAACACTAACAATAACCCTAACCCTAACCCTAAACCTCACCCTAAACAAAACCATCAACCTAACACTAAACCTCAACCTAACACTTACCTCACCCTAACACTAACCCTCACACTATCCCTAAACCTCAACATAACCCTAAACCTAAACCTATCCCTAATCCTAACCTCACCCTAACCCTAATTCTAACCCTAAACCTAACCCTAACACAAACCCTCACCGTAACCCTCACCATAACCCTAATCCTAAACTTCACACTCACACTATCCCACACCCTAACCCTAATCCTAAACCTAAACCTCACCCTAACCCTAACCCAATACCTCTTCCTTACCCTTACCCTAACCCTAACACTAACCCTAAACCTAACTCTCACCATAAACCTCAACCTAACACTAATCTCTAAACCTAAACCTCAAAGTCAAACTGATCCTAACCCTAACCCTAACCCTAAACCTCACCCTAACACTAACCCTAAACCTCACCCTAACCCTAGCCCTCAACCTAAACCTAATCCTAACCCTAACCCTCACCCTAACCCTAAACCTCACCGTCAACATAACCCTCAGCCTAACCATAAGCCAAACCCTAAACCTAACCCTAACCCACACACTCAACCTCACCCTAACCCTAATCTTAACCATCACCCTAACAATAAACTTCACCCTAACCTTAAACCTAAAACTAACCCTAAACCTAACCCTCATCCTAACCCTCACCTGATCCCTAACTCTAACCCTAAACCTCACCTTCACCCTAACCCTAACTCTATCCCTAAACCTAACTCTAACCCTAACCTTACCCTAAGCCTCACTCTAACCCTAACCCTCAACCTCACCCTCACCATAACCCTAATCCTCACCCTAACCAAAACCTTCATTCTAACCCTAACCCTCACCCTAACCACAACCCTCACCCTAACCCTAACCCTCACCCTAACACTTACCCTCACACTAACAATAACCCTAAATCTAACACTAACCCTCACAGTAACCCTAACTCTCACCCTAACCCTAAACCTCACCCTAAACCTAACCCTAAAACTCAGCCTCGCCCTAGCCCTCACCCTAACCCTAATTCTACTCCTAACCCTCAACCTAACCCTAACCCTCATCCTCGCCCTAAACCTCAAACTAACCCTAACAATAATGCTCAATCTAACCCTCACCCTCATCCTAACCCTCACCCTAACCCTTACCCTAACCCTCACCCTAAACCAAACCCTCACCCTTAGGGGAACACTGACCCTCAGCCTAAGCCTCACCTTTATTCTTACCGACACGCTCACCCTAATCCTCATTCTAACCCTAACCGTCATCCTAACACTCACCCTAACCCAGACCCAGTCCATCACCCTAACCATAACTCTCACCCTCACCCTCAACCTCAGCCTAAACCTAAGCCTAAGCCTAATATTAACCTTAACCCTCATCCTAACCCTCACCCTAACCCTAACCCTAACCATCACCCAAAACCTATTCCTCACCCCGAACCTCACCCTCAGCCTAACCCTAAGCCTAACCCTAACCCTCTCCCTCACCCTAGCTCTCACCCTAGCCCTAATTATAACCCTCACGCTCACCCTAACCTTAATCCTCATTCTTACCTTGAAACTCACATTAACCCTAACCCTAATCCTCAATTTAACCCTCACCCTAACCATACCCCGAAACATTAGCCTAACCCTCACCCTAACCCTAACACTCACCCTTATCTTAAACCTCACCCTCAGCCTAACCCTAATCCTCATCCTCACCCTAAACCTCACACTAACCCTAACACTAATCCTCAATCTAAACCTCACCCTGACCATAACCCGAACCCTTACCCTAAACCTCACCCTAACACTAACTCTAACACTAAAACTAACCCTAAACCTAAACCTCATCCTATCCCTAACCCTAAACCTCACCCTCACCATCACCCTCTGCCTAACCCTCAGCCTAATGCTAACCCGAACCCTAACCCTCACACTCACCCACACCCTCACCCTCACCATATCTCTAACCCTAAACCTCTCCCTAACCCTAACCCTAAACCTCAACCTAAACCTCACCCTCACCCTAACCCTAACACTAACCCTAACCCTAAACCTCACACTAACCATCCCCCCTAACCCTAACCCTAACAATAACACTAACCCTAACACTAACCCTAACCCTAACCCTAACCATAACCCTCACCCTCAGCCTCACCCTCACCACAACTTAACCGTAACCATAACACTAACAATCACCCTGCCCCTAACCCTAACCCTAACCCTAACCCTAACCCTCAACTCACCCTCACTGTAACGCCAATCCTAAACCTAACCCTATCCCTAAAACTAAACCTCACCCTAACCCTCACGCTAGCCCTCACCCTAAACCCAATCCTAACCTTAAACCTCATCCTAACACTCACCCTAACCCTAACCCTAATCCGAACCCTAACCTGAACCCTAACACTTACCCTCATGCTCGGCCTAAGCCTAAGCCTAAGCCTAATCCTACCCCTAATCCTAACCCTCACCCTAACCCAAACCCTAACACTACCCCTAATTCTAACCCTAAATCTCACCCTCACCATAACCCTAACTCAAACCCTAACCCTAACCTGAACCTCATCCTAACCCTAACCCGAACTCTCAACCTCACACTAACCATAAACCTCACCCTAATCCTAACTCTCACCCTAAAACTTAACCTCACCCTAACACTAACGGCAATGCTAACACTAACGCTCACACTAACCCAAACATCACCCTAACCCTAAACCTCACCCTAATACTAACCCTAACCCTCAACCTCAGCCTAGCCCTCACCCGGACCCTAACCCTCATCCTCACCCTAAACTTCACACTAACCCTAACTCTAATACTCAATCTAACTCTCACCCTCAAGCTAACCCTAATCCTAAACCTCACCCTTACCATAACCCTCACCCTCAGCCTAATCCTCATCTTTACCCTTAGCATCACACCCACCCTAACCCTCACCCTAACCCTCACCCTAAACTTAACCCTCACCCTAATCCTAATTCAACCCCTAAACATCACCCTCACCTTAATCCTAATTCCAACCCTAACGCTAACACTAAACCTAACCCTAATGCTAAACCTAAGCCTCACCTTCCCCCTAACCATAACCCTGACCCTAAACCTAACCCTCACACTAACACTTACCCTCACCCTAACCCTAACCCTAACCTTCACACTAATCCAAACTCTCACCCTAATCCTAAACCTCACCTTAACCCTAACTCTAACCCTCACCCTCACCATAACCCTAGCCCTCATCCTCACCATAAACCTCACACTAACCCTAACCCTAACCCTAATCCTCAATCTAACCCTAAACCTAAATCTAACACTAACCCTTACCCTAACACTAAACCTAACCATAACCCTCAACATTATCTTAACCCTCACCCTCAGCCTAAACCTCATCTTTACACTTAACATCATCCTCACCCTAAACCTCAACCTAAACCTAAACCTCATCCTAACACTCACCATAACCGTAAACCTAACGATCACACTAACCCTAAACCTCACCCTCAACCTCACAGTCAGCCTAACCCTAAGCCTAAGCTTAAACATTACCCTAAACCTCACGTTCACCCTAGCACTCACCCTAACCCTAATCCTAACCCTAACCCTCATCCTAACCCTCACCCTAACCCTAACCCTAACCATAACCCTAAACCTAATCCTCACCCCGAACCTCACGCTCAACCTAACCCTAAGCCTAAGCTTAACCCTAACCCTAACCCTCACACTCACCCTCACCCTAAACCTAATCCTAACTCTTAAACTAACCCCAATCCTAAACCTCAACCTAACCTGCAACCTAACCTTAACTCTAACACTAACCCTAACCCTAACCCTAACCCTGGACATAAATCTCCCCCAAACCCTAAATGTAAACCTAAAACTAACCCTCACCCTAACCCAAATCCTAACCCTAACCCTCAACCTAACCCTAACCCTCCCCCTCACTGTAAATCTAACACTCATCCTAACCCTCACCCAAACCATAACGCTAACCCTAAACCTCACCCAAACACTAACATTAACCCTCACCCTCACCCTAGCCCTCACCATAACACTAATCCTAACCCTAATCCCCATCCTAACCCTCACCCTAATCCTGACCCTAACCCTCACCCTAATCCTAAGCCTAACCCTAACCCTCAACCTAAACCTAAGACTCACGCTAAACGTAACCCTAACCCTAAACCTCACCTTAAACCTAAACCTAACCCGAACCCTAATTCTCACCCAGACTTTAACTCTAACTCTAACACTAACCCTAACCTTAACCCTCATCCTAAGCCTCACCCTATACCTAAACCTAACACTAACTCTCACACTAACCCTAACCCTAAGTCTCACCCTAACCCTAACACTAAAAACTTCACCCTAAAACTAACACTAACCCTCAACCTCACCCTCTCAGTAACCGTAACACTAACCCTAACCCTAACAATAACCCTAACCCTAACCCTAATCCTAACTCTCACCCTCACCCTAAACCTAATCCTCACCCTTACCATAACACTAACCCTCATCCTAACCCTCACCCTAAACCTAAACCTCACCTTAACACACCTCACCCTAGCCCTCATCCTAACCCTAATCCTAACCCTAATCCTCATCCTAAACCTCACCCTAACCCTAACCCTAAACCTCACCCTAATCCTAAGCCTAACTCTAAACCTCAACCTAACCCTAACCCTCAGCTCAACTTAACCCTAACCCTAACCCTCACCCTAACCCTAAACATAACCTGAACACTAACTCTCACCCTAATCCTAACCCTAAACCTCACCCTAACACTAAAACTCACCCTCAGTGTAACCCTAAGCCTAACCCTAAACCTTACGCTAACCATCACACTCACCCTAAACCTTACTCTAATCCTATTCCTAACCCTAACACTAACCCTCACCCTCACCCTCAAATTAACCCTAACTCTTACCCTAAAACTCACCCACAACCTGACCCTAAACTTAACCCTAACCATAAACCTCACCTTAACCCTCACCCTAAACTTAACCCTCACCCTAGCCCTCACCCTAACCCTAATCCTAACCCTACCCTCAATCTAATCCTCACCATAACCCTAACACTAACTCTCACCCTAAACCTAACCCTCACACTCAGCCTAACCCTAAGCTTAACCCTAAGCGTAACCCTAAACCTAAACCTAACCCACACACTCACCCTAACTCTAAACTTAACCCTAACCCTAACCCTACCCCTCATCCTAATCATCATCCTAACCCTAACACTAAACACTCACCCTAAGCCTAAACCTAACCCTAAACCTCACCTTCACCCTAACAGTCACGTTCACCCTCACCCTCACCCTAACTCTAAACCTCACCCTAACCATCAAACTATCCCTAACCCTCACACTAACCCTACGCCTAACACTCGCCCTAACCCTAAGCCTCACCCTCATCTAACCCTCAGCCTATCCCTAACCCTAACCCTAATGCTCACACTCACCCTAACCCTAACCCTCATACTCACCCTCAGCTTAAACCTAATCCTAAAAATAACCTTAACCCTAACCATCACAATCACCCTCACCCTAAGCCTAACCCTAACTCTAAACCTAACCCTCACACTCACCCTCACCCTAACCCAAACCCTCAACCGAAACCTCACCCTCAACCTCACCCAAACCCTCACCATCAACTTAAACATCACCCTAAACATAACGCTCACTCTAACCCTTAGCCTAACCCTACCGTAACCATAATCCTCACCCTAACCCTCACCCTCAGGCTCACCATAACCCTATTCCTAAACCTAACCCTCACCCTCACCCTCATCCTACACCTATCCCTAACCCTAAAACTCATCCTAACCTTAACCTCCAACCTAAACCTAACCTTCACCATAACCCTAACGCTAACCCTAACCCTAACCCTAAACCTCACCCTCAGTCTAAGACTAACCCTATCCATAACCCTCACACTCAACCTTACCCTAAAACTAACCCTAAGCCTCACCCTCACCCTCAACCTCATCCTAACCCTAACCCAAACACTCAACCCAAACTTCACCTTCACCCTCACCCTAACCCTCACCCTCACCCTAAACATCAACCTAACCCTAACCCTCACCCTAACCCTCACCCTAAACTTAACCCTCACATTAAACCTAACCTTCACCCTAACACTAACCCTCAACCTAACCCTTACCCTCAACCTAACACTAAGCCTAACCCTAACTTGAACCCTCACAGTAACCCTAAACCTCATCTTAATGCTAACCCTCACAGTAACCCTAACCCTCACCCTAAACTTAACCCTACCCCTCAACCTACCCCTCATTCTAACTCTAATACCAACCCTAACACTCACCCTCACCGTCACCCTAACACTCACACTAACCCTAACCATCATCCAAACACTAAAACTCACACTCTCCAGAACCCTCATCCTCACTCTAACACTCACCCTCACACCAACCCTCACCCTTACCTTATCTTCACCCTAACCCTAACCCTCAGACTAACCCTAAACTTGACATTAACCCTACCCCTGAACTTACCCCTCTCCCTAACTCTAACCCTAACCCTAACACTAACCCTCACCCTAATCCTAACCCTTACCCTCACCCTCACCCTAAACCTTACCCTTACCTTAAATCTCACCCTAACGCTAACCCTCATTCTACACATCACCCTAACCATAACACTCACTCTAACACTAACGCTATCACTCACACGAAACCTAACACTCACCCTAACCCTCAACCTAACCCTAACCTCCAACCTAACACTAACCCTCACCCTAACCCTAATGCTAACCCTCACCCTATCCCTAACCCTCACCCTAACCCTTATCCTCACTCTAACCCTAACCCTCACAGTAACCCTAATCCTCACCCTAACCCTAACTCTACCCTTCACCCTAACCCGCACTCTAAACCTAACCCCAACCCTAATCCTCACCCTGACCGTCACCCTAACACTCAACCTAACCCTCAACCTTATCCTCACCCTAACCCTCACCCTAACCCTAACCCTCACCCTAAAACTTAACCGCACCCTCACCCTAAACCTAAACCTCACCCTAACCCTAAACCTAATCCTAAACCTCACCCTAGCACTCATGCTAACCCTAATTCTAACCCTAACCCTCACCCTAATCCTAAACCTCACCCTAAACCTAACCCTATCTCTAAACCTCACCCTCACCTTAGCCCTCACCCTAACCCTAAGTCTAACCCTCACCCTCACCCTAACCCTAACCCTCATCCTCACCCTAAACCTCACATTAACCCTAACCCTAATAATCAATCTAACCCTTACCCTAACCCTAACCCGAAACCTTACCCTAACCCTCACCATAACACTAAATCTCATGCTTATTTTAAACCTCACCCTCAGCCTAATCCTCACCTTTACCCTTACCATCACCCTCACCCTAACCTCACCCTAACCCTAACCCTCAACCTAGCCCAAACCCTAAACCTAACCCTAACCCTCACACCCACCCTCAGCGTAACACTAACACTATCATTATTCCTAACCGTAAACCTCACCCTCACCCTAACCATCACCCTAATTCTTACCCTCACATTAATCCTAACCCTAACCCTAAACCTAACTATCACAGTAAACCTAACCCTCACCATAACCATAACCCTACCCCTTATCCTAACACTCACCTTAACCCTAACCCTAAACCTCACCCCAACCCTCACCCTAAACCTCACCGTCACCCTAAACCTGATTCTAACCCTAATAATAATCCTAACCCTCACCCTCACCCTAACTCTCACCCTCACCCTAACCCTCACCCTAACCTTCACCCTAATCCTAAGCCTAACCCTCAGCCTAACCCTCACCCTAACCCTAAGGATAACCCTAATCCTAACACTTACCCTAACCCTAACCCTCACCCTAACCCTAAACCTCACCCTAATCCTCACCCTAACCCTCACTCTCACCTGCAGCCTCACCCTAACCCTAATGCTAACTCTAACCTTCACCCTAACCCTCATGCTATCACTTACCCATACCACAAACCTATCCCTAACCTTAAAACTCACCCTCACCCTAAAACTCACCCTAAACCTAAACCTAATCCTAACCCTCACCCTAATACTTACCCTCACCCTAACACTAACCCTCATACTAACCCTAAGCCTCACCATAACCCTAAACCTCACCCTCACCATAACCCTAACCCTAACCCTAACACTCACCCCAACCCTAAACCTAACACTAACCCTAACACTAACCATCACCCTAACCCTAACTCTAAACCTCAACCTCAACCTAACCCTAACCCTAACCCTAACCCTAAACCTCACCCTAAACATAACCCTAAACCTCACCTTCATCCTAACCCTCATCCTAACCCGCACCCTAACCCTAACCCTAACCATCACCCTAACCCTTATCCTCAAGCTCAACCTCACCCTCAGCCTAACCGTAAACCTAAATCTAAAGCTAACCCTAACCCACACACTCATCCTCACCCTAACTCTAACCCTAATCATAACCTAACACTAACACTAACCCTCACCCCAAACATAACCCTCACCCTAACACTCACCCTCACCCTAACACTTCCCCTCACCCTAACACTAAGCCTAACTCTAACACTAAACCTCACACTAACCCTAACACTCACCTTAACCCTAAGCCTCACCCTAACCCTAAAGCTAAACTTCACCCTCACCCTAGCCCTCACTGTAACCTTAATTCTAAACCTAACCCTCAACCTAATCATAACCCTCATCCTCACCCCAAACCTCACACTAACCCTAAACCTAATCCTCAATCTAACCCTCACCCTATCCCTAACCCTTAACCTAACCCTCACCCTAACCCTAACCCTCACCCTTATCTTAACTCTCACCCTCAGCCTAACCCTCAGCTTTACCCTTACAATCACCCTCACACTAACCCTCCCCCATACCCTAACCCTCACCATAGCCCTCACCCAACCCTAAACCCAACCCTCACCCTCATGCTCACCCTCAGCGTAACACTAACCCTATCACTATTCCTAACCATAAACCTCACCCTCACCCTAACCGTCACCCTAATTCTTAACCTCACACTAATCCTAACCCTAACCCTATCCATAACCCTACCCCTTATCCTAACACTCACATTAAACCTAACTCTAACCCTCACCCTAACCCTCACCCTAAACCTCACCGTCACCCTAAACCTATCCCTAACCCTAATAATAACCATAACCCTCACCCTAACACTAACCCTCACCCTTATCCTAACCCTCAACCTAACCCTCAACCTAATCCTAATCCTAACCCTCTGCCTAACCCTCAAAATAACCCTAAGCATAACCCTAACCCTAACCCTCACACTAACCCTCACCCTAACCCAAACCCTAACCCTAACACTCACACGCACCCTAACCCTCACACTAACACTTAACCTCATCCTCTCCCTAAACCTCACACTTAATCGAACCCTCACCATAACTCTAACCCTAACCGACACCTTCACCATCACCCTCACGCTAATCATAACCCTAACCCTCACCCTAACCCTAAACCTCACCCTAATCCTCACATTAAACCGCACTCTCACCCTCACCCTCACCCAAACCCTGAACCCAACCCTCATCCTAACCCTCACTCTAACCCTAACGCTAACTCTAACACTCACACTAACCCTCATACTATCATTTACCCACACCACAAACCTAGCCCTAAACTGAACCCTCACACTCAAACTAAACCTCACCCTAACCCTAAACCTAATCATAACCCTAACCCCCACCCTCAAACTAACCCTCATCATAACCCTTACCATATCCCTCACTCTCACCCTAACCATAACCCTCACACTAAACCTAACCCTCACCCTAAACCTAACCCACCCCTCACCCTAACCCTCACCTTAAACTTAGCCCTAACCCTAACCCTCACCCTCATGCTAGCCCTCACCCTAACCCTAATTCTAACCCTAACCCTCATCCTCACCCTAAACCTCACACTAACCCTAACCCTAATCCTCAATCTAACCCTAACCCTAACACTTACCCTAACCCTCACCCTAACCCTAACCCTTACCCTTACTGTAACCCTCACGTTCAGCCTAACCCTCAACTTTACTCTTACCATAACGCTAATACTAACCCGAACCCTAACCCGAACTCTCATCCTAACACTCCCCCTAACCCTAACCCTATCCATCAAAATAACCCTAACCCTTAAACTCACCATCACCCTCAGCCTAAACCTATGCCTAAACCTAAGCCGAACCCTAAACTTCACCCTCACCCTAGCCCTCACCCTAACCCTAATCCTATCCCTAACCCTCATGCTAACCCTCACACTAACCCTAAGGATAAACATCACCCTAAGCCTAATACTCATATCCACCCTTACCCTCAGCCTAACCCTAAGCCTAAGCCTAATCCTAACCCTAACCCTCACACTCACCCTCACCTAACCTTAATCCCAACCCTAAACCTAAACCTCAACCTAACCCTCACCCTATACCTAATGCTAACCCTAACACTAACCCTAACCCTGACCCTCACCCTAACCCTCCCCCTCAACCTAACTCTAACCCTAAACCTCACCCTGACCCTATCCCTAATCCTAACCCTAAGCCTAAACCTCACCCTAACCCTAAACCTAACCCTCACCCTCTCCCTCACCCTCACCCAAAACATAGTCAAACCCTAACCCTAACATTAACACTAATCCTAACCCTAAAACTAACCCTAACCTAACCCTAACCTTCAACCACAGCCTCACCCTCACTGCAAATGTAACAATAATCATAACACTTACAACAACCCTAACCGTAATCCTAACCATCACCCACTCCCTAACCCTAATCCTAACCCTAACCATCACGCTAAAATTAACCCTCACCCTCAATGAAACCCTAACCATCATCTTAACTCTCACCCTAACCCTAAGCCTAACTCTCACCATAAACCTTAACGTCACCCTAATCCTAACACTAAGCCTAACCTAAACCTTACCCTAACCCTCGCCCTCAGCCTAATCCTAACCCAAACCCTAACCCTCAACCTAACCCTCACTCTAACCCTAACCCTAACCCTAAACCTCACATTTAACCTAACACTCACCCTAACCATAACCCAAACCCTCACACTAACCCTGATGCTAAATCTAACCCTCACCATTACCAGAACCCTAAACCTAACCATAAACCTCACCTTAAGGCTAACTCCAACCCTAAACCTAACCCTAACCCGCACCCTAACCCTAACCCTCAACTTCACCCTCACCCTCAGCCTAACCCTAAGCCTAAACCTAACACTAACCCTAACCCTCACACTCAACCTCACCTTAACCCTAATCCTAAACTTACCCTATCCGTAAACCTAACCCTCACCTTAAGCCTAACCCTAACACTAACCCTAACCCTAACCCTCACCCTAACCCTCACCCTAACCCTAACTCTAACCCTAAACCTCAACTTCACCCTAACCCTAAATCTAACCCTAACCCTAACCCTAAATCATAACCTAACCCTAACTCTAAACCTCACCCTCACCCTCAACATCACCATAAACATAAACATAAACCTAACCCTAACAATAACCCTAACCCTAACCCTAAAACTCACCCTAACCCTAACCCTCACCCTAACGCTAAACCTCACCCTAACATTTACCCTCACCCTAACACTAACCCTCACACTAAACCTAACCCTCACCATAACCCTAAACATCACCCTAACCCTAACCCTCACCCTAACCCTAATTCTAACTCTAACCCTCACCCTAACCCTAACCCTCATCCTCACCCTAACACTCACCCTAACCCTAACCCTCACCCTTACCGTAACACTCGCCCTCAGACTAACCCTCAACTTTAACCTTAACGACACCCTCAAACTAACCCACACATTAACCATAAACTTAATCCGAACCCTAACTCTCACCCTGACCCTAACCCTAACACTCACCTAACACTAACCCTCATCTTCACCCTCACCCTCAGCCTAACACTAAGCCTAAACCTAACCCAAACCCTAACCGTCACACTCACCGTCTCCCTAACCCTAATCCTAAACCTCACCCTCACCCTAGCCCTCACCCTAACCCTAATCCTAAACCTAACCCTCACCCTAACCCTAACACACATCCACAGCCTAACCCTCACACTAACTCTAACCCTAACACCAGCCCTAACAATAACCCTCAGCCTAACCCTCACCCTAACGCTATCTCTAAAGCTAAACCTCAAACTCACACTGACCCTAACCCTAACCCTAATCCTCACCCTAACACTAACCCTAAACCTCACCCTCACCCTAACCCTAATCCTAAACCTAACCCTCATCCTAAACCTTACCCTCACCCTAACCCTAACCCTCACCCTAACCCTAACCCATACTCTCAACCTAACTCTCAGACTAACCCTAAGCCTAACCCTAAACCTAACCCTAACCCACTCACTCACCGTCAACCTAACCCTAATCCTAACCATAAGCCTAACCCTAAATCTCACACTAACCCAAACATAAAATTAACCCTAACCCTAACCCTCATCCTAACCCTCACCTGAACCCTAACTCTCACCCTAAACCTCAACCTTACCCTAACCCTAACCCTAACGGTAACCCTAAACCTCTCCCTTACCCTAACCCTCACTCAAACCCTCACCATAACCCTGACCCTCACCCTAACCATAACCCTCACCCTAACCCTAACCCTTACCCTAACCCTTACCCTGACCCTAAACATAACCCTCAACCAAACCCTAACCCTCAACTTAACCAAAAACCTCATCCTAATCCTAACCCTCTCCCTAACACTTACCCTCACCCTAACACTATCGCTCATTATACCACTAACCATCACACTAACCCTAACTCTCACCCTAACCCTAAACCTCACCCTAACCCTAACCGTCAGCCTCACCCTAGCCCTCACTCTAACCCTATTCTAACCCTAACCCTCACCCTAAAACTAAACCTCATCCTCACGCTAAACTCACACAAACCCTAACCCTAATCCTCAATCAAACCCTCACCATTACCCTAACCCTCACCCTAACCCTTACCCTAACCCTCACCCTAAACCTAACCCTCACCCTTAGGGGAACACTCACCCTCAGCCTAACCCTCACCTTTACTCTTACCGTCACGCTCATCCTAACCCTAATCCTAACCCTAACACTCATCCTAACACTCACCCTAAACCTAACCCTGTCCATCAACCTAACCCTAACCCTAACCCTCACCCTCAGCCTAATCCTAGGACTAAGCCTAACCCTAAACCTAAACCTCACCCTCACCCTAGCACTCAGCCTTAACCTAATACCAACCCTAACCCTCATCCTAACCCTCACCCTAACCCTAACCCTAACCATCACCCAAAACCTATTCCTCACCCCCACCCTCATCCTCAGCCTAACCCTAACCATAACCCCCACCCTCATTCTCACCCTCACCGCAAACTTAACCCAAACCAAAACACTAACAATAACCCTAATTTTAACCCTAACCCTAACCCTAATCCTCACCCCCAACCTCACCCTCAGCCTAAACCTAAGCCTAACACTAGGCCTAACCCTAACCCTCAACCTAAGCCTAACCCTAATCCTAACCCGAACCCTAATCCTAAACCTAACCCTAATCCTCAGCCACACCCTCATCCTAACCCAAATCCTAACCCTAACCCTCACCCTAACCCTAAGTCTAAGCCTAACCCTAATCCTAAAGCTCACACTCTCCCTCACCCTAACCCTGATCCTAAACCTAACCCTATCCCTAACACTAACCCTCACCCTAACACTAACCCTAGCCCTCACCCTAACCCTAATCCTAACCCTAACCCTCACCCTCATACTCCATCTAAGCCTAAGCCTAAGCCTAAGCCTAACCCTAACCCTATCCCTCACACTTACACTAACAATAACACTAACACTAACTCTAACCCTAAAACTAACCGTCACCCTAGCCCTAACTCTGACCCTAACTCTAACCCTAATCGTCACCCTCACCGTCACTCTCATGCTAACCCTAACCTTAACCCTCACCCTAACCCTAAACCTCACCCTAATCCTGACCTTAAACCTCACTCTCACCTGCACCCTCACCCTAACCCTAATGCTAACTGTAACACTCACCCTAACCCTCACGCTATCACTTACCCGCACCACAAACCTAACCCTAAACTTAACCCTCACCCTCACCCTAAACCTCACCCTAACCCTAAAACTAATCCTAACGCTCACCCTCACCCTAACCATCACCCTCACCCTAACCCTCACCATAATCCTTACCCTCACCCTCACCCTCACCCTAACCGTAACCCTCACACTAAACCTAACCCTCACCGTAAATCTAAACCTACACCTCACGCTAACCCTCAACCTAAACTTAACCCTAACACTAACCCTCACCCTCACGCTAGCCCTTACCCTAACCCTAATTCTAACCCTAACCATCACCCTAACCCTCATCATCACCCTAAACCTCACACTACCCCTAACCCTAATCCTCAATCTAACCCTAACCCTAACCCTTACACTAACCCTCAACCTAAACCTAACCCTCACCCTTACTGTAACCCTAAGGCTTATACTAACCGTCAGCCTAACCCGAACCCTCATCCTAACCCTCACCCTAATCCTAACCATAGCTATCACCATAATAACACTAACCCTTACCCTCACCATCACCCTCAGCCTAAACCTATGCCTAAGCCTAAGCCTAACCCTAACCCTCACTTTCACCCTAGTCCTCTCCCTAACCCTACTCCTAAACCTAACCCTCATCCTAACCCTCACCCTAACCCTAATGCTAACCATCACTCTAAGCCTAATACTCACCCCCACCCTCACCCTCACCCTAACCATAAGCCTAACACTCACCCTAACCCTAACCCTCACCCTCATCTAACCCTCATCCTATCCCTAACCCTAACCCTACTGCTCACAGTCACCCTAACCCTAACCATCAAACTCACCTCACCCTCACCTTAAACCTAAGCCTAACCCTAACCCTAACCCTAACCCTCACAATCACCCTCACCCTAAGCCTAACCCTAACCCTAACCCTAACCCTCACAATCACCCTCACACTAAGCCTAACCCTAACCCTAAACCTAACCCTCACCCTCACCTTCAACCTAACCTTAACCCTAACCCAAACCCTCAACCGAAACCTCACCCTCAACCTCACCCTAACCCTCACCCTCAACCTAAACATCACCCTAAACCTAACGCTCACCCTAACCCTTAGCCTAACCCTCACCCTAACCCTAAACCTCACCCTCACCCTCACCCTCAGGCTCATCATAACCATAATCCTAACCCCAACCCTCACCCTCATCCTCAACCTAAACCTATCCCTAACCCTAACCCTCACCCTAACCGAAACCTCTAACCTAACCCTAAGCCTCAACATAACCCTAACACTAACCCTAACCCTAACCCTAACCCTAACCCTCACCCTCACCCTCAGGCTAAGCCTAAGCCTATCCCAAACCCTCACACTAACTCTTACCCTAAAACTAACCCTAAGCCTCAACCTCAACCTCAACCTCAACCTAAACCTAACCCAAACACTCATCGGAACCGTCACCCTCACACTCACACTAACCCTCAACCTCACCCTAAACATCACCCTAACCCTAACCCTCACCCTAACCCTAACCCTCACATTAACCCTAACCCTCATTCTAACCCTAACCTTCAACCTAACCCTTACCCTCATCCTAACACTAAGCCTAATCCTAACTTGAACCCTCAGAGTAACCCTAACCCTCACCCTAACCCTAACCCTCACAGTAAACATAACCCTCACCCTAACCCTAACACTACACCTCACTCTACCCCTCACTCTAACCCTAACCCCAACCCTAACCCTCAACCTCACCGTCACCCTAACACTCACGCTAACCCTAACCCTCACCCAAACCCTAACTCTCACACTCTCAAGAACACTCATCCTAACTCAAACACTCACTGTGAAAATAAACATAACCCTAACCCTAAACTTCACCATGACCGTAACCCTAACCCTCACACTAACAGTAACCCTAAACCTCACCCTCACTCCAACCCTCACACTTACCTTATCCTCACCCTAACCCTAACCCTCACACTAAACCTAACCTTAACTCTAACCCTACCCCTCACCCTAACTCTAACCCTAACCCTCACCACAAACCTAACCCTTATCCTCACCCTCACCATAACCCGCACCGTAACATTAACCCTCACCCTAACACTAACCCTCATCTATACCTTAACCTTCACTGTCACCCTCACCCTAACCCTCATCCTCATTCTACACATCACCCTAAACATAACCCTCACCCTAACCCTAACCATATCACTTACCTTAACCCTAACACTAACCCTATCCCTCACTCTAACCCTAACTTCCAACCTAATATTAACCCTGACCCTAACCCTAATGCTAACCCTCACCCTAACCCTAAACCTCACCTGACCCTTAACCTCACTCAAACCCTAACCCTCACACTATCCCTAATCCTCACGCTAAACCTAACACTACCCCTCACCCTAACCCTCACTCTAAACTTAACCCCAACCCTAAAACTCACCCTCACCATCAACCTAACACTCACCTTAACCCTCAACCTTACCCTCACCCTAACCGTAACCCTAACCCTAAACCTCACATTAACCCTAACACTCACCCTAACCCTAACCCAAACCCTCACCCTAACCCTGATGCTAACTCTAACCCTCACCATTACCAGAACCCTAAACCTAACCATAAACCTTACCTTAAGGCTAACTCTAACCCTAAACCTAACCCTAACCCGCACCCTAACCCTAACCCTCACCTTCACCCTCACCCTCAGCCTAACCCTAAGCCTAAACCTAACACTAAACCTAGCCTTCACACTCACCCTCATCCAAACCCTAAACCTAATCCTAACCCTATCACTAACCCTAACCCTCACCCTAAACCTCACCCTACCCCTAACCCTAACACTAACCCTAAACTTCATCATAACCCTCATCCTAACCCTAACTGTAACCCTAAACCTCAACTTCAATCTAACCCTAAATCTAACCCTAACTGTAACCCTAAATCTCACACTAATCCTAACCCTAAACATTTCCCTCACCCCAACCCTCACCATAATCGTATCCCTAACCCTAAGCCTAACAATAAACCTAACCCTAACCCTAAACCTCACCCTAACCCTAACCCTCACCTTAACCCTAAACCTCACCCTAACACTTACCCTCACCTTAACACTAAACCTCGCACTAAACCTAAACCTCACCATAACCCTAAACCTCACCCTAACCCTAAACTTAACAGAACCCTCACCCTAACCCTAATTCTAACCCTAACACTCACGCTAACCCTAACCCTCATCCGCACCCTAACTCTCACCCTAACCCTAAACTTAACACTAAACCTCACCCAAACCCTAACCCTCACCCTCAGCCTAACCCTAAACCTAACCCTAACCCACACACTCACCCTCACCCTAACCCTAATCCAAAAACTATCCCTAACCCTAACCCTCCCCCTAAGTCTCACCCTAACCCTAAACCTAACCCTCAACCTAACCCTCACCCTAAACATAACTCTAACCCTAAACCTCACCCTAACCCTAAACCTAATTCTAACCCTAACCCAAACCCTAAACCACACCCTATCCATCACCCTAACCCTAATCATCACACCCTCCCTCACACTCAGCCTAACCCTAAGCCTAAGCCTAACCCTAAACCTTACCCTCACAGTCACTCTCAACCTAAGCCTAATCCTAACCCTAACCCTAACCCTTAACCTCAACCTAACCCTCACCCTAACCTTAACCCTAACACTCACCCTAACCCTAACCCACGAACTAACCCTCCCCCTAACCCTAAATCTAACCCTAAACCTCACCCTCCCCCTAACCCTTATCCTAACCCTAACCCTAACCCTCACCCTAAACCTAACCCTCACCGTCACCCTCATCGTCACCCTCACCGTAACTCTAATCATTACCCTAACAATAACACTAATCCTAAAGCTAAAGCTAAACCTAACCCTAACCCTAACCCTAATCCTAACCCTAACACTCAGCCTAACCCTAACCCTCGCCCTCACCATAACTCTAACCCTCATCCAAACCCTCTCCCTAACCCTAACCCTAACCCTAAACCTCAGCCTAACACTAAACCTAACTGTAACCCTCACCCTAACCCTAAACTTAACCCGAACCCTAACTCTCACCCTAAACGTAACCTTAAACCTCAACCTAACCCTAACCCTACACCTCATCCTCAACCTCAGCCTAACCCTAAGCCTAAGCCTAACCCTAACCCTCACACTCACCCTATCCCTTACCCTAATCCTAATCCTAACCCTAAGCCTAACCCTCACCCTCACTCTAACCTTCACCCTAACCCTAACTCGAACATTAACCCTAACCGTAAACCTCACAAACAGCCTCACCCTAACCCTAACTCTAACCATATAGCTCACCCTCACCCTAACCCTAACCCTAAACCTCACCCTAACCCTAACCCTAAACCTCACCCTCATCCTAATCCTCACCCTAACCCTAATCATAAACCTAACCCTCATCATAAGCCTCAACATAACACTAAACCTAAACCTAACCCTCACCATCACTGTAACCCTTACCCTAATGCTCACCCTAAACCTACACTTAACCCGAACCCCAACTCTCACCCTAAACCTAAGCCTAACCCTCACCCTAACCCTCACCTTAACCCTCACCCTCAGCCTCAGCCTAATCCTAAGCCTAACCCTAAACCTAACCCTCACCCTTACCGTCACCCTCACCATAACTCTAACTCTAACCCTAACAATAACACTAATTCTAACCCTAAACCTAACCTTAACCCTAACCCTAACCCTAATCCTAAGACTCACCCTCACCCTACCCTAATCCTAACCCTAACCCTCACACTAACCCTCACCATCACCCTCATTGTAACCCTAACCTTCATCCAAAACCTCACCTAACCCTAAAACTAACCCTAAACCAAAACCAAACCCTAACACACACACTCACCCTCGCCCTAACTCTAATCCTAACCCTAACCCTATAACCCTGAACGTCCCCCTAACTCTCACACTAACCCTAACCCTAACACTAACCCTAACCCCAACCCTCAACCTAACCCTCACACTAACCCTAACTCTAACCCTAACCATCACCCTCACCCTCACCTTCACTGTAACTGTAACAGTAACCCTAACCCTACAATAAAAGCAACCCAAACCCTAACCCTCACCCTAACCATAACCCTCACCCTAACCAAAACCTCACCCTAACCCTAACCCTAAACCTAACCAACACCCTCACCCTAGACCTCACCCTAATTCTAACCCTCACCCTCACCCTAACCCTAACCCTTACCTGAACCCTAAACCTAACCCTAACACAAACCCTTATCTTAACCATCACCCTTAGCCTAAACCTCAGCCTTAACATTAACATAATCCTCACCCTAACCCTCACACTCACCCTAAACCTCATTAAAACCGTCAACCTAAGCATCACCCTAAACCTAACCCTCAACCTCAAACACACACTCAAACTAAGCCTAAGCCTAATACTAAGCCTTACCCTAACCCTCACCCTAGCCTTCACCCTAACACTAACCCTAACCCTAACCCACAAACGTTAGTTTGTGGTTAACCTTAACCTTAACCTTAAGGTTAACCCTAACCTTAACCATCACCCTTGCCCTAATCCTCAACCCCACCCTTACCCTCAGCCTAACCCTAGGCCTAAGCCTAAACCTATCACTAACCCTAACACTCACCCTCACCTTAACACTAATCCTAACCCTAACCCTAACCCTAACCCTAAACCTCAACCTCACCCTCACACTAACCCTAATCCTAACCCTAACCCTAAACCTCACCCTAACCCTAACACTCACCCTCAACTTCAACCTCACCGTAACTCTAAACCTAACCCTAATCCTAAACCTAACCCTAAGACTAACCATAAACCTCAACATAACCCTAACCCTAACCTTAACCCTAACACTAAGCCTAACCTTAACCTTCGACCTAACCCTCCCCCTAACCCTAAATCTAACTATAAACCTCACCCTCACCCTTACCCTAAACCTCACCCTAACCCTAACCCCAACCCTCACCCTCACCCTCACCCTCACGGTAACTCTAACCCTAACCTTAACAATAACACTAATCCTAACCCTAAACCTAACCCTAACCTTAACCCTAACCCTAATCCAAAAACTCACCCTCACCCTAATCCTAACCCTCACCCTCACCGTAACCCTAACCCTCACCCTCACCGTGACCGTAACCCTAATCGTAACCCTCACCCTAACCCTAACCCGAAACTTAAACCTCTTGTTAACACCTACCCTAACCCTCTACGTCACCCTAGCCCTCACCCTAACCCTAATCTTAACCCTAATCCTCATCCTACCCCTCACCCTAACCCTAACCCTAACTCTCATCCTAACTCTAAACCTAACCCTAACCCTCAACCTAATCCTAACACTCATCGTCACACTAAACGTAACCCGAACCCTAACACACACCCTAACCCTAACTCTAACCCTCACCCTAATCCTAAACCTCACGCTCAGCCTAAACCTAAGCCTAACCCTAACCCTAACAGTAACCCTCACACTCACCCTAACCCTTACCCTAATCCTAATCCTAACCCTAAGCCTAACCCTCACCCTCAACCTAACCCTCAACCTAACGCTAACTCTAATGCTAACTCTAACCCTAACCCTCACCTCACACTCACCCTTACCCCAATTCTATCCCTAAACCTCACCCTCACCCTAACCCTAAACCTCACCCTCGCCCTAGCCCTCATCCTAACCCGAATCCTAACACTAACCCTCCTGCTAACCCTCACCCTAACACTAATCCTAACCCTAACCCTCACCCTCACCCTAAACCTAATCTTAACCCTCAACATAACCCCAACCGTCACCCTCACTGTAGCCCTTACCCTCACTTACACCCTAACCCTAAACTTAACCTGAACCCTAACTCTCAGCCTAAACATAGCTCTAACACTCAACCTAACCCTAAGCCTCACCCTCACCCTCACCCTCAACCTAAGCCTAAGCCTAAGCCTAACCCTCACACTCACCCTAACCCTAACACTAATCCTAACCCGAATCCGAAACCTAACACGATCCCTCACCCGAACCCTCACCTTAAACCTAACCCTAACATTAAACCTAAACCTAACCCACACCCTCAGATTCACCCTAACCCTAACAATAAACGTAACCCTGACCCTCACCCTAACCCTAAACTTAAACCTAAACCTCACCCTAACCCTAAAACTCAACCTCACCCTCAGCCTAGCCCTCACCTTAACCCTAATCCAAACCCTAAATCTCATCCTAAACCTCTCCATAATCCTAAGCCAAACCCTCACCCTAACCCTAACTTTCTCACCCTCAACCTCACCCTCAGCCTAACCCTAAGCCTAACCCTAATCCTAACCCTCACCCTCAACCTCACCCTCAGCCTAAACCTAACTCTAACCCTAACCCTCGCCCTAACACTAACCCTCATCCTCACCATCACCATAACTCTAATCTTAACCCTAACCCTAACCCTTACCTTCACACTCACCCTCACTTTAACCCTAATCCTAAACCTAACCCTATCACTAATCCTCACTCCCACAGTAAACCTCACCCTAACCCTTACCCTAACACTAACCCTAACCCTAATCCTAACCGTCACCCTAACCCTAACTCTAACCCTTAACCTCACCCTCACCCTAACCCTAACCCTAACCATAATCCTAAATCCTACCCTAAACCTAAACCTTACCCTAACACATACCCTCACCCTAACACTAACACTAACCGTAACAATAACCCTCACACTAATGTTAACCATCACCTTAAACCTAAACCTCACCCTAACCCTAACTCTAACCCTCAACTTCAACTTAGCCATCACCCTAACCCTAACCCTCATCCTCACACTAAACCTCACACTAACCCTAACAATAATCCTCAATCTAACCCTGTCCCTCACATTAACCATAACCCGAAACCTCACCCTTACCTTAATCTTCACCCTCAGCCTAACCCTCACCTTTATTCTTATTGTCACCCTCATCCTAACCCTCACCCTAACCCTAACCCTTATCCTAACCCTCACCCTAACCATAACCCTAACCATCACCCTAACCCTAACCCTAACCCTCACCCTCACCTTCAACCTCAGCCTAACACTAAGTCTAAGCCTAAACCTATCCCTAAACCTCACACTCACCCTAGCCCTCACCCTAACCCTAATCCTAACCCTAACCCTCATCCTAACACTAAACCTAACCATAAACTAAACCAGGACTCTAAACCTAATCCTCATCCTAATCCTCACCCTCACCCTCAGCCTAACCCTAAGCCTAAGCATAAGCCAAACCCTATCCCTAACCCTCACACTCACCCTCACCCTAACCCTAATCCCAACCCTAACCCTAACCCTAAACCTAAACCTCAACCTAACCCTCACCCTAAACCTAACCCTAACCCTAAACCTCACCCTTACCTTAGTCCTCACCCTAACCCTCACCCCAAACCTAAGCCTCACCCTCATCCAAACCCGAACCTTAACCCTCACCCTAACCCTACGCTTAACATTAACCCTAAACCTCACCCTAACCCTAACAATAACCCTCACAATCACCCTAGCCCTCACCCTAACCCTAATTGTAACCCTAAACCTCATCCTAAGCCTCACCCTAACCCTAACCCTAACGCTCACCCTAACCCTAAACCTAATTCTAACCCTCAAACTAGACCTAATGCTGACCCTCACCATAACCTTAACCCTAATCCTCAGCCTAAATCTAAACCTAACCCGAACAATAAACCTCACCCTAACCCTATCCCTAATCCTCACGCTCACCCTAGCCCTCATCCTAAACCTAATCCTAACCGGAACCCTCATGCTAACCCTCACCCTAACCCTAACACTAACCCTAACCTTAAACCAAGCCCTAATGCTATCCCTCACCCTATTCCTAAACTTAACCCTAACCCTAATCCTCACCCTCACATTAGCCCTCACACTAACCCTAATCCTAAACCTAACCCTCATCCTAACCCTCACCCTCAGCCTAACCCTAACCCTCACCCTCACCCTCAGCCTAACCCTTAAGCCTAACCCTAACATTAACCGAACCCTAACCATCACACTCATCCTCACCCAAACCTTAATCCTACACCTAACCTTATCCCTTACCATAAACCTCACACTAAAACTCACGCTAAACCTAACCCAAACACTAACCCTAACACTAACCCTCACACTA
Organism: Dipodomys merriami; assembly: GCF_024711535.1. Classification (NCBI taxonomy): domain Eukaryota; kingdom Metazoa; phylum Chordata; class Mammalia; order Rodentia; family Heteromyidae; genus Dipodomys; species Dipodomys merriami. The sequence continues at coordinate 2,306,079 of NW_027206257.1, forward strand.
ACCCTCACCTTAACACAAACTCTAAGCCTAAACCTCACCCTCACCCTAACCCTAAACCTCACCCTTAACCTCTCCCTCAGCCTTTCACTATGCCTAACCCTAACCTTAACCCTAACACGCACACTCACCCTCACCCTAACCCTCAGCCTTACCCTAAGACTAAGCTTAAGCATAATGCTAACACTAACCCTCACCCTAACCATAACCCTCACCCTAACCCTAACACTCACACTAAGCCTAACACTAACCCTCACCCTCACCCACACCCTCACCCACACCCTAACCCTCACCCTGACCCTAACTCTAAGCCTCAACCTCATGCTCTGCCTTAGTTTAAGTCTAAGCCTAAGCCTAACCTGAACCCTCACCTAACCCTAACCTGAACACTAATCCTCTCTAACCCTAAACCTCACCCTCACCCTAACCCTAACCCTAACCCTAACTCTAAACCTCATCCTAACCCTAACCCTCACACTCAACCTAGCCCTCACCCTAACCCTAATTCTAACATTAAATCTCATCCTAACCCTCACCCTAACCCTAACCCTAACCCTCACCCTAACCCTAGCCCTAACCCTAACCCTAACCCTCAAACTAATCCTAACCCTCACTCTCACCGTAAACCTAACCCTAACCCTCACCCTAACCCTAAACTTAACTGGAAAGCTAACTCTCACCCTAGCCCTAAACTTAACCCTCAGCATAACCCTAACCCTCACCCTCACCATCATCCTCAGCCTAACCCTATAGCTAATCTTAATCCTCACACTCACCCTAACACTTGCCCTAATCCTAATCCTAACCCTATTCCTAACCCTCACCCTAACCCTCACCCTAACCCTAAATCTAATGCTTGCCCTAACCCAAAACCTCACAATCAGCCTCACCCTAACCCTAACTCTAAACCTAAACCTCACTCTCACCCTAATTCTAACCCTAAACCTCACCCTAACCCTAACCCTAACCCTAAACCTCATCTTCACCCTAGCCCTCACCCTCACCCTAATCCTAAGCCTAACCCTCATACTAACACTCACCCTAACCCTAACCCTATCCCAAAACCTCACCCTATGCCTAACCCTCACCCTCAACCTCAGCCTCAGCCTAAGCCTAAGCCTAACCCTAACAATAACCCTCACACTCACCCTAACCCTTACTCTAATCCTAATCCTAACCCTAACCCTAAACCTCACCCTCACCCTATCCCTCAACTTAACCCTAACACTAACACTAACCCTAAACCTAATCCTCACCCTCAGCCTCAACCTAACGCTAACACTAACCATAATCTCACCCTCAACCTAAACCTAACCCTACACCTCAACCTAACCCTAAACATAAACCTCACCCTCACTCTACCCCCAACCCTAGAACTCACCCTAACACTAACCCTCACACTTTCAGTAACCCTCACCCTCAGCCTAACCCTCACGTTTACCCTGACCATCAACCCCACCCTAAACCACACCCTAACCCTTAACCTCACCCTCATGCTCAGCCTAGGACTAAGCCTAAGCCAAAACTTAAACCTGACCCTCATTCTAACCCTAACCCTAAAACTAACCCTAACTCTAAACCTAAAACTAACCCTCACCCTCACCCTCAGCCTGAACCTAAGGCAAACCCTAACCCTAACATTAACCCTCACACTCACCCTAACCCTCACCTTAACCCTAACCCTAACACTAACCCTAACCCCCTAAGTCTCACCCTCAGCCTCACCCTAACCCTAATTATAACCCTAAACCTCACCCTCACCCTAACCCTAACCCTAAACCTAACCCTAACCCCAACCCTAACCCTCCCCGTAAAACTCAACCTAACCCTAACACTAATCACTAACCCTAACTCTAACCCTAACCCTAACACTAAACCTCACCCTAACCCTAATCCTAACCCTCACCCAAACCCTAACCCTCACCCTCACCCTCACCCTCAGCCTAACACTAAGCCTAACAATTACCCTAACCCTAACCCTCACACTAATCCTAACAATAACCCTAATCCTAATCCTAACCCTAACCCTATCCCTCACCCTCACCCTAACCCCAACCCTAACACTAAACCTAACCCTAACCCTCACCTTCAACCTCACCCTCAGCCTAACTTTAAACCTAACCCTAAACCTAACGCTAACACACACACTCACCCTTACCCTAACCCTAATCCTCACCCTAACGCTAACCCTAACCCTAACCCTCCCCCTAATTCTCACCCTCACCATAACCCTAACACTAAGCCTAAACCTAACCCTCACCCTATCCTTAACTCTAACCCTAAATCTCACCCTCTCCCTAAGCCTAACTCTAATCCTAAACCAAACCCTAAACCTCACCCTATCCCTAAACCTAACCCTAACCCTAATATTCACCCTAACCGTAACTCTAATCCTAAACCTCCCCCTCCCCTAACCCTAACCCAAAGCCTGATGTAAACGTCACCCTAAACCTAAACCTTACCCTAACACTTATCCTCACCCTAACACTAACAGTAACAATAACCCTCCACTTAACCCTAACCATCACCCTTACCGTAACCCTAACCCTCATTCTCACCCTCACCCTAAACCTAACCCTAACCCGAAACCTCACCCTAACACTAACCCTAACGCTCACCCTCAGCCTAGCCCTCACCCTAACCCTATACGTAACCCTAATGCTCAAACTAAACCTAACCCTCAAGCTCAACGTAACCCTAACCCTAACCCTCACCCTAACCCTAAACTTAACCTGAACCCTAACTCTCACCCTAAACATAACCCTAACCCTCACTCAAAACCTAACCCTCACCCTCAACCTCACCCTCAGTGTAACCCTAAGCCGAATCCTAACCCTAACCCTAACCCTCACACTCAACCTAACCCTTACCCTAATCCTAATCCTAACCCTAACTCTAATCCTAAACCTCAACCTCACCCTAACCCTAACCCTAAACCTCACCCTATCCATAACCCTAAACCTCACCCTCAATCTAGCCCTCACCCTAACCCTAATCCTAACCCTAACCCGCATCCTAACCCTCAAACTAACGATAACCTGAACCATCACTCTAAACCTAATCCTCCACCCCACCCTCACCCTCAGCCTAACCCTCAGCCAAAGACTAACCCTAACCATAACCCTCACACTCACCCTCACCCTAACCCTAATCCTAACCCTAACCCTAACCCTTAACCTAAACCTCAACCTAACACTCACCCTAAGCCTAACCCTAACCCTCACGCTCACCTTAGTCCTCACCTTAACCCTCACCCCAAACCTAACCCTCACCCTCACCCAAACCCTACCCCTAACCCTCACACTCACCCTAACCCTACCCCTATCCCTAATCCTAAACCTCACCCAACCCTAACACTAACCCTCACAATCACCCTAATCCTAACCTTAACCCTACCTCTAAAATTCATTCTAACCCTAAACCTGACCCTCAACATCACGCTCACGCTCAGCCTTACCTTAACCTTAACCCTAACCCTAAATCTAAGAATAACCCTAACCATAAACCTAACCCTAAACCTCACCCTCACCGTAACTCTAACCTTAACCCAAACCTTCACCCTAACCCTAACACTGACCCTAACCCTAACCCTAAACCTCATTCTAACCCTAAACCTAACCCTCACCCTAGCATATATCCTAACCCTAATCCTAACACTAACACTCACACTAACCCTCACTCTAATCCTCAACCTCACCCTCAGCCTCAGACTCAGCCTAACCCTAACGCTAACACTAACTCTAACCCTCACACTCACCATCACCTTAAATCTAATCCTAACCCTAAGCCCAACCCTAAACCTAAACCTAACACTAAAACTAACCCTCAACATCAACCTAACCCTAAACCTAACACTCACCCTAGCACATACTTTAACCCTAACCCTAACCCTAACACTCACCCTAACGCTAACCCTCACCCTACCCCTACCCCTAACCCTCACACTAACCCAAAACCTCACCCTAACCCTCACCCTAACGCTAACTCTAAACCTAAAACTCACACTCTCCCTAACCCTAACCATAACCCTAAACCTCAAACTAACACTAACCCTAAACCTCACCCTCACCCTAAACCTCACCCTCACCCTAATCCTAAACTTCACCCTCATCCTAGTCCTCACCCTAAACCTAACCCTAGCCCTAACACTCACCCTAACCATAACCCTCAACATAACCCTAACACTCACACTTACCCTAACCCTAACCCTCACCCTCACCCTAACCCTAACCCTAACCCTCCCCCTCACCCTAAACCAAACCCTAACCCTAACCCTCACCCTAACCCTAAGCCTAACCCTAACCCTCACACTCACCCTCAACCTACACCTAATCCTAAACCTAAACCTAACCCTCACAGTAACCCTCAAACTAGCGCTCACACTAACCCTAATCCTAACCCTAAAACTCATCCTAACCCTCACCCTAACCCTAACCCTAACCCTCACCCTAACCCTCACCCTAACCTTTACCCTCATGCTCGGGCCTAAGCCTAACCCTAAGCCTAAGCTTAAGCCTAAACCTAACCTTCACACTAACCCTCAACCTAACACTAACCCTAACACAAAAGCTAACTCTAACCCTAAACCTCACCCTCACCCTAACCCTAACTCTAACCCTAACCCTAAACATAAACCTAACCCTCACCCTAACCCTAAACCTCACACTCACCTTAACAGTAAACCTAATCCTAATCCTAACAGTAACCCTAACCCTAACCCTCATACTAACCATAACACTCACCCAAAACCTAACCCTCACCCTAACACATAAATTCACCCTAACACTAAACCTAACCCTAACACTAGCACTCACACTAACCCTAACACTCCCCCTCACCCTAAACCAAGTCCTAACCCTAACTCTCACCCTAAACCTAAGCCTAACCCTAAACCTAACCCTCACACTCACCCTCAACCTACACCTAATCCTAAACCTTACCCTAACCCTCACAGTAACCCTCAACCTAGCGCTCACCCTAACCCTAGTCCTAACCCTAAACCTCATCCTAACCCTCACCCTAACTCTAACCCTAACCCTCACCCTCATGCTCGGCCTAAGTCTAACCCTAAGCCTAAGATTAAGCCTAAACCTAACCCTCACACTAACCCTCAACCTAACCCTAACCCTAACACAAAAGCTAACTCTAACCATAAACCTCACCCTCACCCTAACCCTAACACTAACCCTAACACTAAACATAAACCTAACCCTCAACCTAACAGTAAACCTCACACTCAACAGTAAAACTAATCCTAACCCTAACAGTAACCCTAACCCTAAACCTAACCCTCATTCTAAACATAACACTCACGCTAACACTAACCCTCACCCTAACACTTAAATTCACCCTAACACTAAATCTAACCCTAACACTAGCACTCACACTAAACCTAACCCTCACCCTCACCCTAGCCCTCACCCTAAACCTAACCCTCATCCTCATCCTAAACCTCACACTAACCCTAAAACTAATCCTCAATATAAACCTCACCCTCAACTTAACCCTAACCCTAACCCACACCCTAACCCTAACCCTCACCCTTAACTTAATCCTCACTCTCAGCCTAACTCTCACCTTTACCCTTACCTGCACCCTCACCCTAACCCTCACCCTAAGCCTAACCCTCATCCTAACCCTAACCCTGACCGTAACCCTAAGCCTAACCCTAAACCTCACCCTCACCCTAGACATCATCCTAACCCTAATCCTAACTCTAAACCTATCCCTAACCCTCACCATCACCCTTAACCTAATCCTAAACCCCACCCTCACCCTCAGCCTAACCCTAAGCCTAAGCCTAATCATAACCCTAACCCTCACACTCAGCCTCATCATAACCCTAATCCTAAACCCAACCCTAACACTAACCCTAAACCTCAACCTAACCCTGCCCCTAACCCTCCCCCTAACTCTAACTCTAACCCTAAACTTCACCGTCACCCTCACCCTAACCCTCACCCTAAACCTAAATCTAACCCTCACCCTCACCGTAAGTCTAACCTTAACCCTAACAATAACACTAACCCTAACCATCACCCTAACCCTAACCGTAACCCTAAACCTCACCCTAACCCTAAACCAAACCCTCAACGTCAGCCTCACCCTAACCGTAAACTTAACCTTAACCATAACACTAACAATAACCCTAACCCTAAACCTAACTTGAAACTAACCCTAACCCTAACCCTCACCCTAACCCTCACCCTCAGGTTAAGGCTAAGCCTTAACCCTATCCCTAAACCTAACACAATCACTCACCCTAATATTAACCCTAATCCTAAACCTAACCCTAACCCTAACCCTCATTCTAACCCTCACCCTAACCCTAACCTAACACTAACCCTATCCCTAACACTCAACCTAACCCTAACTCTAACCCTAGACCTTACCCTCACCTTCACCCTAACCCTAATCCTAACCCTAAACCTCACCCTAACCCTAATCTTTACCCTCACCCTCACTGTAACTCTAAACCTAAACCTAACAGTGACACTAACCCTAACACTAACCCTCACCCTCACCCTCACCGTAACCCTAACCCTAACCCAAAACCTCACCCTAACCCTAACCTTAACCCTAACCTGAACCTCACCCTAACCCTAACCCTAACCGTCACCCTGAGCCTCACCCTCACCATAAACTTAAACCTAACCATAACACTAACAATAATCCTAACCCTAATCCTAATCTAACCCTCACTCTCACCCTAACCCTAACCGTAACCCTCACCCTAACCCTAACCCTCACCCTCACTGTAACCCTCACACTAACACTCACCCTAACCCTAAACTTAACGCTAACCCTAAACGTCACCCTAACGCTAACCCTATCCCTCACCCTCACCCTAGCCCTCACCTTAGCCCTAATCCTAAAACAAAACCTCACCCTAACCCTCACCCTAACCCTTAAACTCTAACAATCACCCTAATCCTAACCCTTAACCTCACCCTCACGCTCGGCCTAAACCTAAGAAGAAGGCTAACCCTAACCCTAACTTTCACACTCACCCTCACCCTAATCCTCACAGTAACTCTAACCTTAACCCTAACAATAACACTAACCCTAACCTTAACCCTAATCCTAACCCTCACCCTAACAGTAAACCTCAACCTAAACCAAGCCCTCACTCTAACACTAACACTAACCCTAACCCTAAACCGCATCCTAACCCAAACCATAAACCTCAAAATCACACTCACCCTCACAAAAACACTTATCCTAATCCCAGGCCTAACCCTAAAACTCACCCTAACCCTAGCCCTCACCCTAACCCTAAACCTAACACTAACCCTAACTCTAACCCTCACCCTAACCCTAATTCTAAAACTAAACCTCACCCTCACCTTAACCCTAACCCTAACCTTAACCCTAACCCTATAACTCACCCAAAACATAACCCCCAAACTTACCTTCACCCTAGCCCTCACCCAAACCCTAATCCTAACTCTAACCCTCATCCTAACCCTCACCCTAACCCTAAACATAACCATCACCCTAACCCTAACCCTCAGCCTCAACCTCACCCTCAGCCAAAATTTAACCTTAAACCTAAACCTAAACCTAACCCACACACTCACCCTCACCCTAACCCTAATCCTAATCCTAAACCTAAAAATAACCCTAACCCTAAACCTACCCCTTAAACTAAACATAACACTCACCCTAACCCAAACCCTCACTCTAACACTTACCCTCACCCTAACAGTAACCCTCACACTAACACTGAAGCTCACAGTAACCCTAAACCTCTCCCTAACCTTAACCCTAACCCTAACCTAAACATCACCCTCACCCTAGCCCTCACCTTAACCCTAATTCTAACCCTACCCCTCAACCTAAATCTATCCCTCAACGTCACCCTAAACCTCACACTAACCCTAACCCTAATCCTCAATCTAACCCTCACCCTAACCATAACCCGAACCCTTAACCTAACGCTCACCCTAACCCTAACCCTCACCCTTATCTTAACCCTCACCCTCAGCCTAACCCTCACCTTTACCCTTACCATCACTCTCATCCTAACCCTCAACCTTAACCTAACCCTAACCAAAGCACTCACCCTAACCCTAACCCTAAACCTCACCCTCACCCTCAGATTTACACTAATCCTATCACTATTCCTAACTCTAAACCTCACCCTCACCCTAGCCATGACCCTAATTCTTACCCTCACACTAATCCTAACTCTAACCCTAAACCTAACTCTCACAATAAACCTAACCCTCACCCTAACCGTAACCCTACCCCTTACCCTAACCCTCACCTTAACCCTAACACTAACCCTCAACCTAACCCTCACCCAAAACCTCACTGTCACCCTAAATCTGACCTTAACCCTAATAACAACCCTAACCCTCACCCTCACCCTAACCCTCACCCTAACCCTCACCCTAAAACTCACCCTAATCATAACCCTAATCCTTAGCCTAACCCTCACCCTAACCCTAAGCATAACCCTAAACCTAACCCTCACCCTAACCCTCACCCAAACCCAAATCTTAACCCTAACCCTCACCCTCACCCTAAACCTCATCCTAACACTTACCCTCATCCTCACCCTAAACCTCACACTTAACCGAATCCCCACCGTAACTCTAACCCTAACCGTCACCCTCACCGTCACCCTCACGCTAAGCCTAACCCTAACCCTCTCCCTAACCCTAATGCTAAGTCTAACACTCACACTAACCCTCATGCTATCACTTATCCACACCACAAACCTAACCCTAAACTTAACCCTCACCCTCACCCTAAACCTCACCCTAACCCTAAACCTAATCCTAACCCTCACCCTCACCCTAACCCTAAAAATAACACTCACCTAACCCTAACCCTAACCTTCTACCTCACCCGAACCCTCACCCTAACCTTAATGCTCACCCACACCCTAAACCTCAAGCTCACCCTTACCATAACCCTCAACTGATCCTCACCCTAACCCTAACCATTACCTAACGAAGAGCCTAACCCTCACTCTCACCTTAACCATATCCCTAACCCTAAACCTCACCCTCACCCAGACCCTCTACCTCAGCCTTTCCTTAACCCTATCCCTAATCCTAACCCTAACCCTCACCCTCACCCTAACCCTCACCATAAACCTTAGACTCACCTTCACTCTCACCCTAACCGTAACCCTTACACTAATCCTAACCCTCACAATAAACCTAAACCTACCCCTCACCCAAAACCTCACCATAAACTTAACCCTAACCCTAACCCTCACCCTCACGCAAGCCCTCAACCTAATACTAATTCTAACCCTAACCCTCACCCTAACCCTCATCCTCACCCTAAACCTCACACTAACCCTAACCCTAATCCCCAATCTAACCCTAAACCTAACCCTTACCCTAACCCTAACCCTAACCCTAACCATCACCCTCACCGTAACAGTAACCCTAACCCTAACAATAACCCAACCCTAACGCTAACACTAACCCTAAACATATACCTCACCCTAATGCTAACCCTCACCCTAAAACTAACACTAATACTAACACTAACCGTCACACTAACCCTAACCATCACCTTAACCCTAAACCTCAACATAACCCTAAACCTAACCCTCACCCTCACCATAGCACTCACACTAACCCTAACCCTCATCCTCACCCTAAACCTCACACTAACCCTAACACTGATACTCAATCTAAACCTCGCCCTCACCCTAACCCTAACCCTAATCGTCACCCTAACTCACACCCTAACCCTAACCCTCAACTTTACCCTTACTGTCACCCTCACCCTACCCCTAACAATCATTCTAACCCTCACCTTAAACATAACCCTAACCATCACACTAACCCTAACTCTCAACCTCACACTCAGCCTCATTCTAAACCTAAGCCTAACCCTAACCCTAACTCTGACCCTCATCCTCACCCTACCCCTCACCCTAACCCTATTCCTAACCCTAACCCTAAAAATAACACTAACCCTAACCCTAACCCTCATTCTAACCCTAACCCTCACCCTAACCCTTACCCTCACCCTAACACTTACCTTACCCTAACAATAACCCTAACCCTAACCCTAACCCTCATTCTAACCCTAACCCTCACCCTAACCCTTACCCTCACCCTAATACTTACCTTACCCTAACAATAACCCTAACCCACACACTAACCCTCACACTAACCCTAACCATCACCCTACCCTAACCCTAACCCTAAACCTCATCCTAACCCTAACCCTAACCCTCACCCTCACCCTCACCCTCAACATAACTCTGATCCTAACCTTAACAATAACACTAATCCTAACCCTAAATCTAACCCTAATCCTAATCCTAAACCTAATACCCACCTTCAGCCTCACCCTAACCACAAACTTACCCCTAACCATAACACTAACAATAACCCGAACCCTCACCCTAACCCTAACATTAACCCTCACCTTAACCCTAACCCTAACCCTAATCCTAACGCTATACCTCATCCTAACCCTCACCCTAACCCTAACCCTAAACCTCAACCTAACCCTAACCCTCACCCCCACACACAGCCTAAACCTAAACCTAAGCTTAACACTAACCCTCACACTCACACTCAAGCTAACCCTAAGCATAAATCTAACCCGCTCCCTAAACATAATCCTCACCCTAAACCTCACCCTAACCCTAACCCTAACACCAATACTAACACTAACCCTCACAATAACCCTAACTCTAACCCTAAACCTTACCCTCACCCTCACCTTAACCCTGACCGTAAACCTCAGCCTAAACCTAAGCCTGACCCTAACCCTAACCCTCACACTCACACTCACCCTCACCCTAACACTAATCCTAATCCCAGCCCTAACCCTAACCATCACCCTAACCCTAACCCTCACAATAATCCTAAACCTAACACTAACCCTAACGCTAACCCTCACCCTAACCATAACTCTAAACCTAAACCTCACCCTCAACTTAACCCTAAGCCTAACCCTAACCCTAACCCTAAACCTCACCCTAAACATAACCTTAAACTTCACCTTCACCCTAGTCCTCACCCAAACCCTAATCCTAACTCTAACACTCATCCTAACCCTCACCCTAACCCTAACCCTAACCATCACCCTAACCTTAGCCCTCAGCCTCAACCTCACCCTCAGTCTAACCTTAAGCCTAAGCCTAAACCTAAACCTAACCCACACTCACCCTCACCCTATCCCTAATCCTAATCCTAATCCTAACCCTAACAATAAACCTAACCCTAAAGCTAACCCTCACCTTAAATATAACCCTCACCCTAACCCAAACCCTCACCCTAACACTTACCCTGACCCTAACACTAACCCTAACCATCACCCTAATGTTCACACTAACCCTAACCCTCACAGTAACCCTAAACCTCATCCGAACCTTAACCCTAACCCTAACTTAAACCTAACCCTCATCCTAGCCCTCACCCTAACCCTAATTCTAACCCTAACACTCACCCTCAACCTCACCCTAAACCTCACACTAACCCTAACCCTAATCCTCAATCTTAACCTCACCCTAACTGTAACCCGAAACCTTAACCTAACCCTCACCCTAACCCTAACCCTCACCCTTATCTTAACCCTCACCCTCAGCCTAACCCTCACCTTTACCCTTACCATCACTCTCACCCTAACCCTCAACCTTACCCTAACACTCACCCAAGCCCTCACCCTAACCCTAACCCTAAACCTCACCCTCACCCTCAGATTTGCACTAATCCTATCACTATTCCTAACCCTAAACGTCACCCTCACACTAACAGTCAGCTAATTCTTACCCTCACACTAATCCTAACCCTAACCCTAACTCTCACACTAAACATAACCCTCACCCTAACCGTAACCCAAAACCTTACCCTAAACCTCATCTTAACCCTAACTCTAACCCTCACCCTAACCCTCACCCAAAACCTCACTGTCACCGTAAATCTGACCCTAACCCTAATAACAACCCTAATCCTCACCCGAACCCTAACCCTCACCCTCACCCTAACCCTCACCCTAACCCTCACTCTAATCATAACCCTAACCCTCAGCCTAACCCTCACCCTAACCCAAACCTTAACCCTAAGCCTCACCCTCACCCTAACCCTCATCCTAACACTTAACCTCATCCTCTCCCTAAACCTCATACTTAACCGAATCCTCACCGTAACTCTAAACCTAACCGTCACCCTCACCATCACCCTCACGCTAAGCCTAACCCTAATCCTCACCCTAACTCTAAAACTCACCCTAATCCTCACCATAACTCTAATGCTAGTCTAACACTCACCCTAACCCTCATGCTATCACTTATCCACAGAAAAACCTAACCCAAACCTTAACCCTCACCCTCACCCTAACCCTAATCCTAACCCTAACCCTCATCCTAACCCTCACCCTAATCCTAAGCTTAACCATCACCCTAAGCCTAATCCTCACACCCACCCTCACCCTCAGACTAACCCTAAGCCTAAGCTTAATCCTAACCCTACCCCTCACACTCACCCTCACCCTAAACCTAATCCTAACCCAAAACCTAACCCTAAACCTAAACCTCAACCTTACCCTCACCCTAAACCTAACGTTAACCCTAACACTAACCCTAACCCTAACACTCAGCCTTACCCTCCCCCTCAACTTAACTCTAACCCTAAACCTCTCCCTCAGGCTATCCCTAATCCTAACCCTAACTCTAAACCTCACCCTAACCCTAACACTAACCCTCCCCCTCCCCCTCACCCAAACCGTAAATCTAACCCTAACCCTAACATTAACACTAATCCTAACCCTAAAACTAACCCTAACCCTAAGCCTAACCCTAATGCTAACACTCACCCTCACCCTAATCCTAATCCTAACCCTAACACTCAAACTAACCCTAACCCTCACCCTCACTGTAACCCTAACCCTCATCCAAAAGCTCACCCTAACACTAACCCTAACCATAACTCACCCTAACTCTAAACCTAACCCTCACCTTCACCCTAGCCCTCACCCTAACCCTAAGCATAACCCTAATCCTCATCCTAACCCTCACCCTAACCCTAACTCTAACCCTAACCCTCACACTAACCCTAACCCTCACAGTAAACCTAAAACTCACCCTAACCTTAACCCTAACCCTAACCTAAACATCACCCTCATCTTAGTCCTCACCCTCACCCTATTTCTAACCCTAACCCTAAACCTAACGGTAACCCTCAATCTCACCCTAAACCTCACACTAACGCTAACCCTAATCCTAAATCTAACCCTCACCCTAACTGTAACCCGAACGCTTATTCTAACCCTCACCCTAACCCTTACCCTCAGCCTTATCTTAACCCTCACCCTCAGCCTAATCCTCACCTTTACCCTTACCATCACTCTCACCCTAACCCTCAACCTTACCCTAACCCTCAAGCAAGCCCTCACCCTAAACCTAACCCTAAACATCACCCTCACCCTAAACCTCACCATAAACTTAACGCTAACCCTAACCCTCACCCTCACGCTAGCCCTCACCCTAACCCTAATTCTAACCCTAACCCTCAACCTAACCCACATCCTCCCCCTAAACCACACACTAACCCTAACCCTAATCCCCTATCTAACCCTAACCCTAACACTTACACTAACCCTAACACTCACCCTTACTATAACTCTCACCCTTAGCCTAACCCTCAACTTTACTCTTACCATCACGCTCATCGTAACCCTCACCCTAACCCGAACCCTCATCCTAACCCTCACCCTAACCCTAACCCTATCCATCACCATGACCCTAACCCTCACCCTCACCATCATCCTCAGACTAAACCTATGCCTAAGCCTAACCCTAACCTCAACCCTCCCCTCACCATAGCCCTCACCCTAACACTAATCCTAACCCTAACCCTCATCCTAATCCTCACCCTAACCCTAAGGTTAACCATCAACCTAAGCATAATCCTCACACCCACCCTCACCTCAGCCAAACCCTAAGCCTAAGCCTAATCCTAACCTTAACCCTAACACTAACCCTAACCCTAACCCTCACCCTAAACCTCCCCCTCAACCTAAGTCTAACCCTAAACCTCAACCTCACCCTAACCCTAATCCTAACCCTAAACCTAAACCTCATCCTAAACCTAACACTAACCCTCAACCTCACCCTCACCCAAATCGTAAGTCTAACCCTAACCCTAACATTACCACTAATCCTAACCCTAACACTAACCCTTACCCTAACCCAAACCTTCACTCTCAGCCTCACCCTCACTACAAATGTAACCCTAACCATTACATTTACAATAACCCTAACCCTAATCCTAACCATTACCCTCACGCTAACCATAATCCTAACCCTAACTCTCGCCCTAAACTTAACCCTCACTATCACTGAAACCCTAACCCTCACCCTAACCTAACCTTAACCCTCACCCTAACCCTTTACCTCACCCTAATTCTAACACTAAGCCTGACCTAAACCTCCCCGTAAACCTCTCCCTCACCCTAACCCTAACACAAACCCTAACCCTCAAACTAACACTCAACCTAACCCAAAACCTAACCCTAACCCTAAACCTCACATTAATCCCAACCCTCACCCTAACCCAAACCCTACCCCTCACTCTAAACCTCAAGCTAAGTCTAACCCTCACCCTCACCAGAACCCTAAACCTAACCATAACCCTAAACCTCACCTTAAGGCTAATTCTAACCCTAACCCTAATCCTAACCGGAAACCTAACACTAATCCTCACCTTCACCCTCACCCTCAGCCTAATCCTAAGCCTAACCCTAACCCTAACCCTAACCCTGACATTCACCCTCACCATAACCATAAACCGAAAACTAACCCAAGCCCTAACCCTTACCCTCAACCTAACCCTCACCCTAACCCTAACCCTAACACTAACCCTAAACCTAACACTAACAATCACCCTAAACCTCAACCTAACCCTAACCCTCACCCTCACTCTAACCCTCACCATAAACCTTAGCCTCACCCTCACTCTCACCCTAACCGTAACCCTCACACTAATCCTAACCCTCACCCTAAACCTAAACCTACCCCTCACCCTAAACCTCACCATAAACTTAACCCTAACCGTAACACTCACCCTCACGCTAGCCATCAACCTAATCCTAATTCTAACCCTAACCCTCACCCTAAACCTCATCCTCACCCTAAACCTCACACTAACCCTAACCCTAATCCCCAATCTAACCCTAACCCTAACCCTTACCCTAACCCTAACCCTGACCCTCACCCTCACCCTCACCCAAATCGTAAGTCTAACCCTAACCCTAACATTACCTCTAATCCTAACCCTAAAACTAACCCTTACCCTAACCCTAAACTTCACTCTCAGCCTCACCCTCACTGGAAACGTAACCATAACCATAACATTTACAATAACCTTAACCGTAATCCTAACCATCACCCTCACCCTAACCATAACCCTAACCCTAACCCTCGCCCTAGCCTTAACCCTCACTCTCACTGAAACCCTAACCTTCATCTTAACCCTCACCCTAACCTAACCTTAACCCTCACCTTAACACTTAACCTCACCCTAATCCTAACACTAAGCCTAACCTAAACCTCCCTCTCCCCCTAAACCTAACAAAAACCCTAACCCTCAAATTAACCCTCAACCTAACCCTAACCCTAAACCTAACCCTAAACCTCACATTCACCTAACACTCACCCTAACCCTAACCCTAACCCTCACCCTAACCCTCAAGCTACCTCTAACCCTCACCCTCACCAGAACCCTAAACCTAACCCTAACCCTGAACCTCACCTTAAGGCTAATTATAACCCTAACCCTAACCCTAATCCTCACCTTCAACCTCACCCTCAGCCTAACCCTAAGCCTAAACCTAACGCTAACCCTAACCCTCACACTCACCCTCACACTAACCATAATCCTAAACCTAATCCTATCCCTAATCCTTACCCTCAACCTAACCCTCACCCTAAACCTAACCCTAACACTAACCCTAACCATAACCCTCACCCTAAACATCACCCTAACCCTAACACTAATCCTAAACCTGACCTTCACCCTAACCCAAACTCTAACCCTAATCCTAACCCTAAACCTCATCCTAACCTTCACCCTAACCCTCACTCTCACCCTAAACCTAACCCTAACCCTAACCATCAAGCTGGGCCTAGGCCTAAGCCTAAGTCTAGTCCTAACCCTAACGCTCACCCTAACCCTAACCCTAACACTAACCATAACTCTAACCCTAAACCTCACTCTCACCCTAACCCTAACTCTAACCCTAACCATAACCCTAATCCTCATCTTAACAATAAACCTAACCCTCACCTTCACCCTCACATTAAACATAACCTTAAACTTAACGCTAACAATAACTCTAACCCTAACCCTAACCCTCAACCTTACTATAATCCTCGCCCTAACATTTACCCTTAACCTAACACCCTAATCCTAACAGTAACCCTCACACTAACCCTAACCATCACCCTAACCCTAAGCCTAACCCTCACCCTAACCATAAACCTCACGCTCAACATCACCCTCAGGGTAACCCTAAGCCTAACCCTAAACCTAACCCTAACAATAACTCTAAAATTAATCCTAACACTCATCCTAACCATAACCCTCACCCCAACCTAAACCCTTACCCTAACACTTACCCTCCCACTAACACTAACCCTAACCCTAACAATAACCCTCAAACTAACCCTAACCTAACCCTAAACCTCAACCTAACCCTCAACCTCACCCTAACCCTAACACTAACCCTAACCCTAACCCTCACCCTAACCCTCCCCCTAACCCTATATCTCACACTAAATCTCACCCTCACCCAAATCCTTACCCTAACCCTAACCCTAAACCCCACCCTAACCCTAACCCTAACCCTGACCCGCACCCTCAGCCTAACCCGAATCCTAAGCCTAACCCTCAAACTAACCCTCACACTCACCCTCACCCTAAACCTAATCCTAAACCTAACCCTATCCCTAAACCTCAACCTAACCCTCAGAATCACACTAAACCTAACACTAACCCTAACCCTAAACCTCAACCTAACAGTCCCCATAACCATAACTCTAACCCTAATCCTAAGCCTAAATCTAACCCTAACCGTCACCGTAACCCTAACCCTGACCCTCAACCTAAACCTAAACCTAAACCTAACCCTAAACCAAACCCTAATCCTCAGCCTCACCCTCACCCTAATCCAAACCCTAACATTAACCCTCACCCTAACCCTAAGCTTAATCCTAAACCTAACCCTAACCCTCACATTCAACCTCAACCTAATCTTAATCCTAAATCTAACCCTATCCCTAACCCTAACCCTCAACCTAACCCTCACCCTAGCCCTAACCCTAACAGTAATCCTAACCCTAAACCTCATCTTAACCCTCACCCTCAACCTCATGCTCGGCCTAAGCCTAAGCCTAAGCCTAAGCCTAACAATAACCCTCACCCTAACCCTAAAATTAACACTAACACTAACTATAAACCTAAACCTCACTCTCACCCTAACCCTAATTCTAACCCTAACCCTAACCCTGAACCTCATCCTAACCGTAACCCTAAACCTCACTCTAACCCTCACTGTAACCGTAACCTTAACACTAACAATAACCCTAACCCTAACCCTAACCCTCACCCTAACTATAACCCTCACCTTAAACCAAGCCCTCACCCTAACACTCACCCTAACCCTAACACTAACTCTAACCCTAACATTAACACTCACACTAACCCTAACAGTAACCCTAAACCTTAACCTCAACCTAACCCTCACCCTCACCCTAACCCTAACACTGACCCTAACCCTAGCCCTACCGCTAACCCTCCCCCAACCCTATATCTAACCCTAAACCTCACCCTCACACTAACCCTCACCCTCACCCTAGCCCTCACCCTAACCTTAATTCTAACCCTCACCCTCACCCTAACCCAGACCCTCATCCTCACCCTAAACCAAAACACTAACCCTAACCCTAATTCTCAATCTAACCCTCACCCTAAGCCTAACCCTTACCTAACCCTAAACCTAACCCTAACACTCAGCCTTATCTTAAACCTAACCCTCAGTGTAAACTTCACTTTTACCCTTACCATCATCCTCACCCTTACCCACACCCTAACCCTAAACCTCATCCTAACCCTCACGCTATCCGTAACTTAACCATCACCCTAACCCTAACCATCACACAAAACCTCACGCTCAGCCTAACCCTAAGCCTATGCCTAAGCCTTAACCTAACCCTCATCCTCACCCTAGCCCTCAAACTAACCCTAATCCTAACCATCACCATAACCCTAATACTGACCGCCACCCTCAGCCTAACACTAAGCCTAAGCCTAACCCTAACCCTCACTCTCACAGTCACCCTCACCCTAAACCTAACCCTAACCCTAACCCTAAACCTCAACCTAACCTTCACCCTAACCTTAACCCTAACACTAACACTACCCTTAACCCTCGATCTAACCTTCCCCCTAACCCTACATCTAACCTTAAACCTCACCCTCACCCTAACACTAATCATAACACTAACACTAAACCTCACCCTAAACCTAACTCTCACCCCCACCCTCACCCTCACTCTCACAGTAAATCTAACCCTAACCCTTACAATAACACTAATCCTAACCCTAAACCTAACTCTAACCCTAACAGTAATCCGAAGCTCACCATCACCCTAACGCTAATTCTAACCCTAAGCCCCACTGTAACATTAACCCCCATGTCACCATAACCCTAACTCACCCTTTCCCTAACCCTAACCCTAAACCTCACACTAACAGTAACTCTAATACTCACCTTCACCCTAGTTCTCACCCTAACTCTAATCCTAACCCTAATCCTCAATCTAACCCTCACCCTAACCCTAACACTAAACCTCACCATAACCCTAAACCTAACCCTCAACCTAACCTTAACACTCACCCTAACCCTAACTCTCACCCTCACCCTCAACCTCAGCCTAAACCTAAGCCTAATCCTAAATCTAACCCTAACACACACACTTAACCTCACCCTTACCCTAATCCTAAACCTAACCCTAACCCTAAACCTCCCCCTACCTCTCACCCTAAACCTAACTCTAACCCAAACCCTAAACCTGACCCTAACCCTAACCATAACCCTCACACTAACCCTAACCCTCACCCTAACACTTACCATGACCCTAACACTAATCCTAACCCTAACACTAACCCTCACACTAACTCTAAACCTAACCCTCACCCGCAACCTCACCCTCATTGGAACTCTAACCCTATCTCTAAAAATAACACTAATCCTAAACCTAACCATCACCCTAACCCTAATTCTCAACCCCACACTCACCCTCATACTAACCCTAAGCCTAAGCCTAACCCTCACCCTATCCCTTACACTCAGCCTCACCCTAACCTAATCATAACCCTAAACCTATCTCTATACCTCATCCTAACCCTCACGCTCACCCGAACCCTAACAATCACCCTAACCCTACCGCAACCCTAACTCTAACCCTAAAGCTCAAACTCACCCTCACCCTAAACCTAAACCTCACCCTAAACCTCACCCTAACCCTAAACCCTCACCCTCACCCTCAACCTCACAGTAACTCTAACCCTAACAATACCACTAACACTAACCCTAACCCTAACCATAACCATAACCCTCAACCTCAGCCTCACCCTCACCGCAAACTTAACCCTAACCATGACCCTAACAATAACCCTAAACCTAACCCTAACCCTAATCCTCACCCCCACCCTCACCCTCAGCCTAACCCTAAGCCTAAGCCTAACCCTAACCCTAACCCTCACCATAACCCTAACCCTAACCCTAAACCTAAACCTAATCCTAAATCTAACCCTAAACCAAAACCTAATCCTCAGCCTCACCCTCACCATAACACAAACCCTAATCTTAACCCTCATCGTAACCCTAAGCCTAATCCTAACTCTAACCCTAAACCTCACACTCAACCTCACCCTAACCTTAATACTAAACCTAACTCTCACCCTAACCCTAAACCTCAACCTAACCCTCAACCTAGCCCTAACCCTAAACCTAATCCTAACCCTAAACCTCATCCTAACCCTCACCCTCAACCTCATGCTCGGCCTAAGCCTAAGCCTAAGCGTAAGCCTAACCCTAACCCTCACCCTAAGCCTAAAACTAACACAAAGCCTAACTCTAAACTTAAACCTCACTCTCACCCTAACATTAATTCTTACCCTAACATAACCCTAAACCTCATCCTTACCCTAACCCTAAACCTCACTCTCTCCCTCACTGTAACCGTAACTCTAACCCTAACCCTATCAATAACCCTAAACCTAACCCTAACCCTCACCCTAACCATAACCTCACCCTATCCCAAACACTCAACCTAACACTTATGCTAACCATAACACTAACCCTAACCCTAACACTAACCCTCACACTAACACTAACACTAACCCTAACCCTTAACCTCAACCTAACCCTCACCCTTAACCTAAGCCTAATACTAACCCTAACCATAACCCTCACCCTAACCATTCCCCTAACCCTACATCTAACACTAAATCTCACCCTCACCCTAACCCTAACCCTAAACCTAACCCTAAACCTCACTGTAAACCTCACCCTAACAATAATCCTCACCCTTACCCTCAACCTCACCGTAACTTTAACCCTAACCCTAAAAATAACATTAACCCTAACCCTAACAATAACCCTCACCCGCAGCCTCATCCTCACCGCAAACTTAACCCTAACCATAACCCTAACAATAACCTAAACGAAACCCTAACCCTAACCCTAATCCTCACCCTCACCCTAACCCTAAGCCTAACCCTAACCCTAATCCTCACCCTCAGCCTAACCCTAAGCCTAACCATATCCCTAAACATAACCCTCAACATAACCCTAACCCTAACCCTAAGTCTAAACCTAACCCTAACCCTAAACCTCACCCTAATCCTAAACCTAACCCTAATCCTCAGCCTCACCCTCACCCTAACCCAAACCCTAACACTAATCCTCACCCTAACCCTAAGCCTAATCCTAACCCTAGCCCTAACTTTCACACTCACCCTCACCCTAAACCTAATCCTAAACCTAACCCTGTCCCTAACACTAAACCTCACCCTAACACTCACCATAGCCCTCACCCTAACCCTAAACCTAAACCTCATCCTCACCCTAGCCCTCAACCTAACCCTAAATCTATCCCTCACCCTCACCCTAACCCTAACCCTCATCCTCACCCTAAAAATCACACTAACCCTAAACCGAATCCTCAATCTAACCCTCACCCTAACCCTAACACTAACCCTTAACCTAACACGAAAAATAACCCTAAAACTCACCCTTATCTTAACACTTACCCTCAGCCAAAACCTCTCCTTTACCCTTACCATCATAATCACCCTAACCCACACCCTAACCCTAAACCTCATACTAAGCCTCACCCTAACAGAAACCCTCACCCTAGCCCTCAACCTAACCCTAATCCTAACCCTAACCCTCATTCTAACCCTCACCCCAACCCTAACCCTAACCATCACCCTAACCCTAATCCTCACCCCCACCCTCATCCTCAGTCTAACCCTAAGTCTAAGCCTAACCCTAACCCTAAACCTCACACTCACCCTCACCTAACCCTAATCATAACACTAACCCTAACCCTAACCCAAAACCTAAACCTAACCATCAACATAACCTTAACCCTAACACTAAACCTAACCCTAACCTCGAACTAACACTCCCCCTAACCCTAAATCTAACACTAAACCTCACCCTCACCCTAAAACTAATCCTAACCCTAACCATAAACCTCAAACTAACCCTAACCCTAACATTCACCCTCACCCTCACCCTTATCATAAATCTAACCCTAACCCTAACAATAACACTAATCCTAACCCTAAACCTAAGACTAACCCTAATCCTAACACTCACCCTCACCCTAACCCTAATCCTAATCCTAACCCTCAACCTAACCCTAATGCTCACACTCACAGTAATCCTAACCCTCAACCTCACCCTAGACCTCACCCTAACCCTAATCCTACCCCTAAACCTCATCCTAACCCTAACCCTAACCATCACAATATCTCTAACCCTAACCCTCAACCTAACCCTAACCCTCACCCTAACCCTAAACTTAACCCGAACCCAAACTCTCACCCTAACACTAACCCTAACCCTCACCCTAACCGTAACCCTCACCCTCACCCTCACCGTCAGCCTAATGTTCACCCTAACCCTAACCCTAACACTCACCCTAAACCTAACCCTCTCCCTCAGCCTAACCCCAAGCCGAAGCCTAACCCTAAGCCTAACCCTCACACTCACCCTAACCCTTACACTCATCCTAACCCTCACCCAAACCCTAAATCTAACACTAACCCTAACCCTAACCCTCACCTTCAGCCTCTCCCGAGACCTAACTCTAATCCTAAAACTAACTCTCACCCTAAACCTAACCCTAACCTTAAACCGCACTCTAACCCTAAATCTCACCATCACCCTAATCCTAACCCTAACCCTCATCCTAACCCTCATCCTAATACTAACCCTAATCCTCACCTTGACCCCCAACATCACCCTAAGCCTAACCCTAAGCCAAACCCTAACACTCACGGTAACTCTTAGCCTAACCCTAAACCTAACCCTAAATCTAACCCTAAACCAAACCCTAATACTCAGCCTCACCCTCACCATAACACAAACCCTAAACTTAACCCTCACCCTAACCCTAAGCCTAATCCTAACACTTACCCTAACCCTTACACTAAACCTCACCCTAAACTTAATCCTAAACCTGAATCGATCCCTAACCCTAACCCTCAATTTAACCCTCACCCTAGCCCTAACCCTATCCCTAATCCTAACCCTGAACCTCATCCTAACCCTCACCCTCAACCTCATGCTCAGCCTAAGCCTAAGCCAAAGCCTAAGCCTTAACCTAACCCTCACCCTAAACCTAAAACAAACACTAAGCCTCATTGTAAACATAAACCTCAGTCTCACCCTAACCCTAATTCTAACAATAACATAACACTAAACCTCATCCTAACCCTAACCCTAACCCTCACTCTCACCCTCACTGTAACCGTAACGCCAAACTTAAACCTAACAATAACCCTAAGCCTACACCTAACCCTCACCCTAACCATAACACTAACCCTAACCCAAACGCTCAACCTAACACTTACACTAACCCTAACACTAACCCTAACCCTAACACTAACCCTTACATTATCCCTAACCCTTAACCTCAACCTAACCCTCACCCTCACCCTAAACCTAACATTAACCCTAATCCTAACCCTCCCCCCAACCCTATATCAAACACTAAACCTCAACCTCACCCTAAACCTAACCCTAAACTTCACTCTAAACCTCACCCTAACCTTGACCTCACCCTCAACCTCAACCTCACCGTAACTCTAACCCTAAACCTAACCCTAACAATAACATTAACCCAAAAACTAACCCTAACCATAACCCTCACCCTCAGCCTAGCCTTACTGGAAAATTAACCCTAACCATAACATTAACAATAACCTAAACCAAACCCTAACCTTAACCCTAATCCTCACCCCCACCCTCACCGTCAGCCTAACCCTAAGCCTAACCCTATCCCTAACCCCAACCCTCACCATAACCCTAACCCAAAACCTACCCTGAGTCCTCAGCCTAACCCTAAGCCTAATCCTAACCCTAAACCTAAGCCTAATCCTAACCGTAACCCTAAACCTAATCCTAAACCTAACCTTATCCCTAACACTAAACCTTACCCTATCACTCACCCTAGCTCTCAACCTAACCCAAAACCTAAACTTCATCCTTACCCTAGCCCTCACCCTAACCCTAATTCTATCACTCACCCTCACCCTAATCCTAACCCTCATCCTCACCCTAAACCTCACACTAACCCTAAACTGAATCCTCAATCAAACCCTCACCGTAACCCTAACACTAACCCTTACTCTAACCCTAAACCTAACCCTAACCCTCACCCTTATCTTAACACTCACACTCAGCCAAAACCTCTCCTTTACCCTTACCATCATAATCACCCTAAACCAAACCCTAACCCTAAACCTCATACAAACCCTCACCCTAACTGTAAACCTAAAAATCACCCTAACCGAAACCCTCAACCTCAACCTCAAGCTCAGCCTAACCCTAAGCCTAAGCCTTACCCTAATCCTCACCCTCACCCGAGCCCTCACCCTAACCTTAATCCTAACCCTAACCCTCATTCTAACCCTCAACCTAACCCTAACCCTAAGCATCACCTTAACCCTAATCCTCACCCCCGCCCTCACCCTCAGCCTAACCCTAAGCCTAAGCCTAACCCTAACCCTAACCCTACCCAAAACCTCAACATTACCATCAACCTACCCATAACCCTAACACTAACACTAACCCAAAACCTCAAACTAACATCACTCTCACCCGAGCCCTCACCCTAACCTTAATCCAAACCCTAACCCTCATTCTAATCCTCAACCTAATGCTAACACTAACCATCACTGTAACCCTAATCCTGACCCCCACCCTCACCCTCACCCTAACCCTAATCCTAACCCTAAACCTAACCCTAACCCTAAACCTCAACCCTACCCTCACCCTAAACCTAACGCTAACCCTAACACTAACCCTAAACCTAACACTCACCCTTACCCTCCCCCTCAACCTAAATCTAGTCCTAAACCTCTCCTTCACCCTATCCCTAATCCTAACCCTAACTCTAAACCTCACCCTAACCCTAACCCTAACCCTCACCCTCACCCAAACCGTAAATCTAACCCTAACCCTAATATTAACACTAATCCTAAACCTAAAACAAACCCTTACCCTAACCCTAACCTTCACCCTCAGCTTCACCCTCACTGCATAAACATAACATAACCCTAAACATAACATTTACAATAACCCTAACCCTAATCCTAACCATCACCTTCACCCTAACCTTAATCCTAACCCTAACCCTCACCCTAACTTTAACCCTCACCCACACTGAAACCCTAAACCTCATCTTAACCCTCACCCTCAAACTCACCCTCACCCTCACCGTAACTCTAACCCTAACCCAAACAATAACACTAATCCTAACTCTAAACCTAACCCTAACCCTAAGCCTAACCCTAATGCTAACACTCACCCTCAACCTAATCCTAATCCTAACCCTAACACTGAAACTAACCCTAACCCTCAACCTCACTGAAAACCTAACCTCGTCCAAAAGCTCACCCTAACCCTAACCCTAACCCTAACCCTAAAACTCACCCTAACACAAACCCTAACCCTCACCGTCACCCTAGCCCTCACCCTAACCCTAATCATAACCCTAATCCTCATCCTAACCCTCACCCTAACCCTAACTCTAACCCTAAAATTCACCCTTACCCTAACCCTAACTAAAACCCTAACCCTAACCCTAAACCTCACCCTAACCCTAACCCTCACCCTCACCCTCACTGTAACACTAACCCTAAACCTAACAATAACCCTAAACCTAACCCTAACCCTCACACTAAACATAACACTCACCCTAACCCTAACTCTCAACCTAACACTTACCCTAACCCTTACCCTAACCCTAACTCAAACACTAACCCTCACAGTAACCCTAACTCTCACCCTAACCCGAAACCTCACACTCACCCTAACCCTAACCCTAACCCTCACCCTCACCCTAGCACTCACTCTAATCCTAATTCTAACCATAACCCTCACCCTAACCCTCAACTTCAACCTCAGCCTAAACATCACACTAACCCTAACTCTAATCCTCAAACTAACACTCACCCTCACCTTAACCCTCACCCTAAACCTGATGCTGACCCTCACCCTAATCCTAACACTCACCCTTAGGGGAACACTCACCCTCCGCCGAAACCTCACCTTTACTGTTACCGTCATGCTCACCCTAACCCTCACCCTAACCCTAACACTCATCCTAACACTTGCCCTAAACCTAACACTATCCATCAGCCTAACCCTATCACTCACCCTCACCGTCACCCTCACCCTAGCCCTTACCCTAAAACTTATCCTAACCCTAACCCTCATCCTAACCCTCACCCTAACCCTAACCCTAAACATCACCCAAAACCTATTCCTCACCCCCACACCCTCATCCTCAGCCTAACCCTAAGCCTAAGCCTAAGCCTAAGCCTAACCCTCACACTCACCCTAGCCCTCACGCTAAACCTAATCCTAACCCTAACCCTCATCCTAACCCTCACCCTAACCCTAACCCTAAAAATCACCCAAAACCTATTCCTCACCCCCACCCTCACCCTCAGCCTAACCCTAAGACTAAGACTAACCCTAACCCTCACCCTAGCCCACACCCTAACACTAGACCTAAACCTAACCCGAACCCTAATCCTCACCTTAAACCTAACCCTAACCTTAACCCTCACCATAGCCCTCACCGTAACCTTAATCCTAACCCTATACCTCATCCTAACCCTCACCCTAACCCTAACCCTAACCCTCACCCTAACCCTAACCCTCACGCTCACCCTCAGCTTAACACTAAACCTACCCTAACACTAATCCTCACACTCACACTCACGCTAAACCTAATCCTAAATCTAACCCGATCCCTAAACATAATGCTCACCCTATCCTTCACCCTAAACCTAACCCTAACACAAATCCTAACACTAACCCTCATACTAACCCTAACTCTAATCCTAAACCTCACCCTCACCCTCACCTTAACCCTCACCCTCAACCTCAGCCTAAACCTAAGCCTAAACCTAACCCTAACCCGAACACTCACACTCACACTCACCCACACTTTAACACTAATCCTACTCCCAGCCCTAACCCTAACCCTCACCCTAACCCTAACCCTCACCCTAACCCTAAACTGAACATTAACCCTAACCCTTACCCTCACCCTAACCCTAACTCTAAACCTAAAGCTCACCCTCACCTTAACCCTAAACCTAATCCTAACCCTAACCCTAAACCTCACCCTAAACATAACCCTAAACCTCACCTTCAACCTAGCCCTCACCCAAACCCTAATCCTAACTCTAACCCTCATCCTAACCCTCACCCTAACCCTAACCCTAAACCTCACCCTAACCCTAAACCTCACCCTCACCCTCAGACTAACCCTAACACTAATCCTCACACTCATACTCACACTAACCCTAATCCTAAATCTAACCTGATCCCTAACCATAACCCTCACCCTAAACCTCACCCTAACCCTAACCCTAACACCAATCCTAACACTAACCCTCGCACTAACCCTAAATCTAACCCTAAACCTCACCCTCACCCTCACCTTAACCCTCACCCTCAACCTTAGCCTAAACCTAAGCCTAACCCTTAGCCTAACCCAAACCCTCACACTCACACTCACCTTCACCATAACACTAATCCTACTCCAAGCCCTAACCCTAACCCTTATCCTAACCCTAACCCTCACCCTAAACCTAAACCCAACATTAACCCTAAGCCTAACCCTCACCCTAACCTAATCTCTAAACCTAAACCTCAGCCTCACCTTAACCCTAACCCTAACCCTAACCCTAAAACTAAACCTCACCCTAAACATAACTCTAAACCTCACCTTTACCCTAGCCCTTACCCAAACACTAATCCTAACTCTAACCCTCATCCTAACCCTCACCCTAACCCTAACCCTAAACATCAACCTAAACCTAACCCTCAGCCTCAACCTCACCCTCAGCCTAACCTTGAGCCTAACCCTAACCCTAACCCACACACTCACCCTCACCCTAACCCTATTCCTAATCCGAACCCTAACAATAACCCTAACCCTAAACCTAACCCTCAACCTAAACATAATCCTCACCCTAACCCACTCACCCTAACACTTACCCTCACCCTAACACTAACCCTAACTCTAACACTAACCCGCACACTAACCCTAACCCTCACAGTAACCCTAAACCTTAACCCTAACCCTAACCTAAACCTCACCCTCATCCTAGCCCTCACCCTAAACCTAATTCTAACCCTAACCCTCACCCTAACCCTAACCCTCAACCTCACACTAAACCTCACACTAACCCTAACCCTAATCCTCAATCTAACCCTCACCATAACCGTAACCCGAACCCTTAACCTAACCCTCACTCTAACCCTAAACCTCACCCTTATCTTAACCCTCACCCTCAGGGTAACCCTCAATTTTACCATTACCATTACTCTCACCCTAACCCTCAACCTTACCCTAACCCTCACCCAAGCCCTCACCCTAACCCTAATCCTAAACCTCACCCTCACCCTCAGCTTTACATTAATCCTATCACTATTCCTAATGCTAAACCTCACCCTCACACTAACAGTCACCTAATTCTTACCCTCACACTAATCCTAACTCTAACCCTAACCAAACTCTCACAATAAACCTACCCCTCACTCTAACCGTGACCCTACCCCTTACCCTAACCCTCATCTTAACCATAACTCTAACCCTCACCCAAAAACTCACCGTAACCCTAAATCTGACCCTAACACTAATAACAACCCTAACCCTCACCCTCAACCTAACCCTCACCCTAATCATAACCCTAACCCTCAGCCTAACCCTCACCCTAACCCTAAGCATAGCCCTAACCCTAACCCTCACCCTAACCCTTACCCTAACCCAAACCTTAACCCTAAGCCTCACCCTCACCCTAACCCTCATCCTAACCCTTAACCTCATCCTCACCCTAAACCTCACACTTAACCGAATTCTCACCGTAACTCTAACCCTAACCGTCACCCTCACGCTAAGCCTAAACCTAACCCTCACCCTAACCCTAAAACTCACCCTAATCCTCACCATAACTCTAATGCTAAGTCTAACACTCACCCTAACCCTCATGCTATCACTTATCCATACCACAAACCTAACCATAACCTTACCCCTCACCCTCACCCTTTACCTCACCCTAACCCTAAACCTAATCCTAACCCTCACCCTAACCCTAACCCTAACACTAACCCTCACCTAATCCTAACCCTAACCTTCTACCTCACCCTAACCATCACCATCTCCCGAACCCTCACTCTAACCCTAACCCTCACACACACCCTAAACCTCAAGCTCACCCTTACCCTAACCCTCAAATAATCCTCACCCTAACCCTAACCATTACCTAACCAAGACCCTTACTCTCACCCTCACCTTCAACCTAAACCTCACCCTCAACCTAGACCTCACCCTAACCATAACCCTAACCCTAAACCTCACCCTAACCCTAACCCTTACCCTCAACCTCAATCTCACCCTAACCCTCACCCTCACCCTCACCCAAATCGTAAGTCTAACCCTAACCCTAACATTACCACTAATCCTAACCCTAAAACTAACCGTTACCCTAACCCTAACCTTCACTCTCAGCCTCACCCTCACTGGAAATATAACCCTAACCATAATATTTACAATAACCCTAACCCTAATCCTAACCATCACCCTCACCCTAACCATAATCCTAACCCTAACACTCGCCCTAACCCTCATTTTAACCCTCACCCTAACCTAAACATAACCCTCACCTTAACCCTTTACCTCACCCTAATCCTAACACTAAGCCTGACCTAAACCTCCCCCTAAACCTCCCCCTCACCCTAACCCTAACACAAACCCTAACCCTCAACCTAACCCTCAACCTAACCCTAACCCTAACCATAACCCTAAAACTCACATTAACCCTAACCCTCACCCTAACTCTAACCCTACCCCTCACCCTAAAACTCAAGCTAACTCTAACCCTCACACTCACCAGAATCCTAAACCTAACCCTAACCATAAACCTCACCTTAAGGCTAATTCTAACCCTAACCCTAACCCTAACCGGCACCCTAACCCTAGTCCTCACCTTCACACTCACCCTCAGCCTAACCTTAAGCCTAAACCTAACCCTATCCCTAACCGTCACACTCACCCTCACACTAACCTTAATCCTAAAACAAACCCGAGCCCTAACCCTTATTATCAACCTAACCCTCACCCTAACCCTAACCCTGACCCTAAACCTCACCCTAACCCTCACACTAACCATCACCCTAACATTAACAATAACCCTAAACCTGACCTTCACCCTAACCCTAGCTCTAACACTAACCCTAACCCAAAATGTCACCCTTACCCTAGCATTAAACCTCACCCTCACCCTCACTATCACCCTCACTGTAACTGTAACCCTAACCCTAACAATAACCCTAACACTAATCCTAAGCCTCACCCTAACCATAACCCTCACCCTAAACCTAAACCGCGCCCTAACACTTACCCTCACCCTAACACTAACGCTCACACTAATCCTACCCCTCAGCGAAACCCTAAACCTCACACTAAACCTAACACTAATCCTCAATCTAACCCTCACCCTCACCCTAAACCTAACCCTAACCCTTACCCTATCCCTCACCCTAACCCTAACCCTCCCCCTTACCGTAGCCCTCACCCTCAGCCTAACCCTCACTTTAACATTACTAACACCCTCAACCTAACCCTCACCCTAACCCTAAACTCGAACCCTAACTCTCACCCTAAACCTAACCATAAGCCTCACCCTAACCCTAACACTCACCCTAACCCTAACACTCACCCTCACCCTCACCCTGAGCCTAACCCTAAGCCTAACCCTAACTCTAACCCTCACACTCACCCTCTCACTGACCCTAATCCTAATCCTAACCCCAACCCTAACACACAACCTCACCCTAACCCTCACCCTAACCCTAACGCTAACCCTAACACTAACAATCACCCTAACCCTCAACCTAACCCTATCTCTAACACTAAACCTCAAACTCACACTGACCCTAAACTTAACCCTAACCCTAAACCTCACCCTAAACCTAACCCTAAACCTCACCCTCACCCTAGCCCTCACCATAACCATAATCCTAAAATTAACCCTCTTCTTAACCCTCATCCTAACCCTAACCCTAACCCTCACCCTAACCCTAATCCTAACCATAACCCTAACCCAAAACCTCACCCTAACCCTAAACCTAAAACTAACCCTAACCCTAACCCTCATCCTCACCCTCACTTGAATCCTATCTGTAACGATAAACCTCACCCTCACCCTCACCCTAACTCTAACCCTAAACCTAAACCTAAACCTCACCCTAACCCTAACCCTCACCCTCACCCTCAACGTAACCTTAACTCGAAACTTAACAATCACCCTAAACCTAACCCTAACCCTCACCCTAACCATAAAAGTCACCCTAACCCTAACCCTAACCCTAACCCTTACTCTCACCCGAAACCTAAACCTCACCTTAACCCTAACCCTAACCCTCAGCCTCACCCTAGCCCTCACCCTAACCCTAATTCTAACCCTAACCCTCACCCTAACCCAAACCCTAATCCTCACCCTAAACCTCACACATACCCCAACCCTGATCCTCAATCTAACCCTCACCCTCACCCTAACCCTCATCCTAACCCTTACCCTAACCTCAACCTAATCCTAACCCTCACCCTTAGGGGAACACTCACCCTCAGCCCAACCCTCAACTTTATTCTTACCGTCACACGCATGCTAACCCTCACCCTAACCCTAACCCAGATCCTAACACTCACCCTGAACCTAACCCTATCCATCACACTAACCAAAACCCTCACCCTCACCCTCACCCTAAGCCTAACCCTAAGCCTAAGCCTAACCCTAACCCTAACCCTCACCCTCACCCTAGCTCTTACCCTAAACCTAATCCTAATGCTAAGACTCATCCTCACCCTCAACCTAACCCTAACACTATCCATCACCCAAAACCTATTCCTCACCACCATACTCACCCTCAGCCTAACCCCAAGACTAAGCCTAACCCTAACCATAACCCTCACCCTCAGGCTCGCCCTCACCGCAAACTAAACCCAAACAATAACACTAACAATAACACTAATTTTAACCCTAACTCTAACCCTAATCCTCACCCCCACCCTCACCCTCAGCCTAACCCTAACCCTAACCCTAAACCTAAACCTAACACTAAAACTCACCCTAATCCTCAGCCTCAACCTCACCCTAAACCAAACCCTAACATTAATCCTCACCCTAACCCTAAGACTAATCCTAACCCTAATCCTAACTCTCACACTAAATCTCAACCTAAAATTAAAGCTAACCCTAAACCTCACCCTAAACCTCACCCTAAACCTAACCCTCACCCTCAACCTCAACCTCACCACAAAATTTACCCTAACCATAAAACTACCAATAACCCTAACCCTAACCCTAACCCTAAACCTAATCCTCACCCCCACCCTCACCCTCAGCCTATTCATAAGCCTAATCCTAAGCCTAACCCTAAGCCACACCATAACCCTAAAACTAACCCTCGCACTAACCATAACCCTAACACGAAACCTCAACTTAAGGCTAACTCTAAACCTAACCCTAACGTAACCCGCACCCTAACCCTAACCCTCACACTTACACTCTACCTCAGCCTAACCCTAAGCCTAAATCTTATCCAAACCCTAACCCTCACACTCACCCTAACCCTAAACCTAGTCCTAAATCTAACACTATCCCTAACCCTAACCCTCACCCTAACGCTCACCCTACCATTAACCCTAACACTAACCCTAAACCTAACCCTCACCCTAACCCTCACCCTAAACCTATCTCTAACCCTAAACCTCAAACTCACCCTGACCCTAACCCAAAACCTAACCCTCACCCTCACCCTAACCCTCACCCTATTCATAACCCTAATCCTCAGCCTAACCCTCACCCTAACCCTAAGCATAACCTTAACCTTAACCCTCACCCTAACCCTCACCCTAACCCAAAACATAACCCTAATCCTCACCCTCACCCTAACCCTCATCCTAACACTTAACATCATCCTCACCCTACACCTCACACTTAACCGAATCCTCACCATAACTCTAACTCTAACCCTCACCCTCACGCTTAAGCCTAACCCTAACCCTCACCCTAACCCTAAAACTCACCCTAATCCTCACCCTCACCCTCACCCTAACACTAATGCTAAGTCTAACATTCACCCTAACCTTCATGCTATCACTTATCCACAGCACAAACCTAACCCTAACCTTAACCCTCACCCTCACCCTAAACCTCACCCTAACCGTAAACCTAATCCTAACCCTAACCATAATCCTAACATTAACACGAACCCTCACCTAGCCCTAACCCTAACCTTCTACCTCACCCTAACCCTCACCATCACCCGAAACTTCACCCTAATCCTAACGCTCACCCACACCCTAAACCTCAAGCTCACCCTTACCATAACCCTCAACTAATCCTCACCCTAACCCTAACCATTACCTAACCAAGACCCTCACCCTCACCTTCATCCTAACCCTCACCCTCACCCTAGACCTCACCCTAACCATAACCCTAACTCTAAACCTGACCCTCACCCTCACCCTCAAACTCAGTCTATCCCTAAACCTATCCCTAATCCTAACCCTAACCCTCACCATTACCCCAACCCTCACCATAACCCTTACCCTCACCCTCACTCTTGCCCTAACCGAAACCCTCACACTAAACCTAAGCCTCCCCCTAAACCTAAACCTAACCCTCACCCTAAACCTCACCATAAACTTAACCCTAAACCTAACAGTCACCCTCACGCTAGCCCACAACCTAATCCTAACTCTAACCCTAACCCTCACCCTAACCCTCATCCTCACCCTAAACCTCACATTAACCTAACCCTAATCCCCAATCTAACCCTAACCCTAAACCTTACCCTATCCCTCACCCTAACCCTAACCCTAACCCTCACGCTCAACCTCACCCTCACCCAAATCGTAAGTCTAACCCTAACCCTAACATTACCACTAATCCTAACCCAAAAACTAACCCTTACCCTAACCTTAAACTTCACTCTCAGCCTCACCCTCACTGGAATTGTAACCCTAACCATAACATTTACAATAACCCTAACCCTAATCCTAACCATCACCATCACCCTAACCATAACTCTAACCCTAACCCTCGCCCTAACCTTAACCCTCACTCTCACTGAAACCCTAACCCTCATCTTAACCCTCACCCTAACCTAACCTTAACCCTCACCCTAACCCTTAACCTCAACCTAATCCTAACACTAAGCCTAAACTAAACCTCCCCCTCACCCTAACCCTAACCCTCACCGTCAAGCTGGGCCTAAGCCTAAGCCTAAGCCTAACCCTAGTCCTAACACTAACCCTCACCCAAACCCTAATGCTAACACTAACCCTAACTCAAACCCTAAACCTCACTCTCACCCTAACCCTAACTCTAACCCTAACCCTAAACCTAAACCTCATCCTAACACTAAACCTAACCCTCATCCTCACCCTCACTTTAACCATAACCTTAAACTTAACCCTAACAATAACTCTATCCCTAACCCTAACCCTCACCCTTACCATAAGCCTCAGCCTAACATTTACCCTCAACCTATCACTCACCCTAACCCTAACACTAACCCTCACACTAACCCTAAACATCACCCTAACCCTAAGCCTAACTCTTACCCTAACCATAAACCTCACCCTCAACATCACCCTCAGGCTAACCCTCAGGCTAACCCTAAACCTAACCCTAACAATAACCCTAACCTTATCCCTAACCTGCACCCTCACCCTCACTGGAAATCTAACCCTAACCCTAACAATACCACTAACCCTAAACAAAACCATCACCCTAACCCTAATCCTAACCCCCACCCTCACCCTCAGCCTAACCCGAAGCCTAAGCCTAACCCTCAACCTAACCCTCAACTCACCCTCACCCTAAACCTAATCCTAAACCTAACCCTATCCCTAAACCTCAACCTAACCCTCACAAATCACCCTAACCCTAACAATAACCCTAACCCTAAACCGCAACCTAACAGTCCCCCTAACCATACCTCTAACCCTAATCCTAAACCTAAGCATAACCCTAACCGTCACCGTAACCCTAACCCTAAACCTAAACCTAACCCTAAACCTAACCCTAAACCAAACCCTAATCCTCATTCTCACCCTCACCCTAACCCGAACCCTAACCTTAACCCTCACCCTGACCCTAAGCCTAATCCTAAACCTAACCCTAATCCTCACATTCAACCTCAACCTAACCTTAATCCTAAAACGAACCCTATTCCTAACTCTAACCTTAACCTAACCCTCATCCTAGCCTTAACACTAACCCTAATGCTAACCCTACACCTCATCCTAACCCTCACCCTCAAACTCATGCTCAGCCTAAGCCTAAGCCTAAGCCTACGCCTAACCCTAACCCTCACCCTAACCCTAAAATTAACACTAACCCTAACTCTAAACCTAAACCACACTCTCAGCCTAACCCTTATTCTAACCCTGATCCTAACCATAAACCTTATCCTAACCGTAACCCTAAACTTCTCTGACCCTCACTGTAACCGTAACTGTAACCCTAACTCTAACAATAACCCTAACCCTAACCCTAACCCTCACCCTAACAATAACCCTCACCCTAAACCAAACCCACACCCAAACACTTACCCTCACCTTAACACTAACTCTAACCCTAACACTAACACTCACACTAACCCTAACCGTAACCCTAAACCTTAACCTCAACCTAACCCTCACCCTCACCCTAACCCTAACACTGACCCTAACCCTAACCCTCTCGCTAAACCTATATCTAACCCTAAACCTCACCCTCACCGTAACCCTCACCCTCAGCCTAGCCTTCACCCTAACCTTAATTCTAACCCTCACCCTCACCCTAACCCATACGCTCATACTCACCCTAAACCTCACACTAACCCTAAACCTAATCCTCAATCTAAACCTCACCCTAAGCCAAAACCTAACCCTTATCCTAAACCTAAACCTAACCCTAACCCTCAGACTTATTTTAACCCTAACCCTCAGCGTAAACTTCATTTTTACCCTTACCATCATCCTCACCCTTACCCTCAACCTTACCCTAAACCTCACCCTAACCTTCACCCTAACCTTAAATTTAACCATAACCCTAACCCTAACCCTCACCCAAAACCTCACGATCAGCCTAACCCTAAGCCTAAGCCTTACACTAACCCTCACCCTCACACTAACACTAATCCTAACCATCACCATAACCCTAATCTTCACCCCCACCCTCAACCTCAGCCTAACCCTAAGCCTAAGCCTAACCCTAACCCTAACCCTCAAACTCACACTCACCCTAACCCTAACCCTAAACCTAACCCTAAACCTCAACCTAACCCTCACCCTAACCTTAACCCTAACACTAACCCTAACCCTAACCCTCGATCTAATCTTCCCCTAAACCTACATCTAACCTTAAACCTCACCCTCACCTTAACACTAATCCTAACCCTAACCCTAAACCTCACCCTAAACCTAACTCTCACCCTCACCCTCACCCTCACTCTCACAGTAAATCTAACCCTAACCCTAACAATAACACTAATCCTAACCCTAAACCTAACCCTAACCATAAAACTAATCCTAAACCTCAGCATCACCCTAACCCTAATTCTAACCCTAAGCCCCACCCTACCACTAACACTCATGTCACCATAACCCTAACCCTCATCCTAACCCTCACCCTTTCCCTAACACTAACCCTAAACCTCACACTAACACTAACCCCAATACTCACCCTCACCCTAGCCCTCACCCTAACACTAATCCTAACCCTAATCCTCAACCTAACCCTCACCCTAACCCTAACCCTAACCCTCACCATAACCCTAAACCTAACCTTCAACCTAACCTTAACACTCACCCTAACCCTAACCCTAAACCTCACCCTAACCCTAACTCTCACCTTCATGCTCACACTCAGCCTAACCCTAAACCTAACCCTAACCCTAACCCTAACCCTCAGACTTACCCGAAAGCTTACCCTAATCCTAATCCTAACCCTAAGCCTAACCCTAAGCCTAAACCTCACCCTCACCTTAATCCTAAATCTAACTCTAACCCTAACCCTAATGCTCAACCTCAGCCTCACCGTAACACTAACTCTAACCCTAAACCTCAACCTCACCCTAACCCTAACCCTTACACTAACCCTAAACGTCACACTAACCCTAAGCCTAAATCTCACACTCAAAATAGCCCTCACTCTAACCCTAATCCTAAAATTAACCCTCATCCTAACTCTCACCCTAAACCTAATGCTAATCCTCACCCTCACCCTAACCCGAACCTTCAAACTAATCCTAACCCTCTCCCTCAACATAACCTTTACCCTAACCCTCACCCTAAACCTAAACGTAACCCGAACCTTAATGCTCACCCCAACCCTAACCTTCATCCTCAACCTCACCCTGAGCCTAAACCTAAGCCTAATCCTAAATCTAACCCTAACACACACACTCACCCTCAACCTAACCCTAATCCTAACCCTAACCCTAACCCTAAACCTCCCCCTACCTCTCACCCTAAACCTAACTCTAACCCAAACCCTAAACCTGACCCTAACCCTAACCATAACCCTCACACTAACCCAAACCCTCACCCTAAAACTTACCATGACCCTAAAACTAATCCTAACCCAAGCACTAACCCTCACACTAACACTAAACCTAAACCTCAGCCGCACCCTCACCCTCACCGGAACTCTAAACCTAACTCTAACAATAAGACTAATCCTAACCCTAACCATCACCCTAAACCTAATCCTCACCCCCACCTTTAGCCTCATCCTAACCCTAAGCCTAAGCCTAACCCTCACCCTAACCCTTACACTCAGCCTCACCCTAACCCTAATCCTAACCCTAATCCTATCCCTAAACCTCATCCTAACCCTCACCCTCACCATAATCTTAACACTAACCATAACGCTAAACCTCACCATAAGCTTCCCCCTAACACTAACTCTAACCCTAAACCTCACCCTCAGCCTAAACCTAACCTTAAACCTCACCCTAAACCTCACCCTAACTTTAAACTATCACCCTCACCCTCAACCTCACAGTAACTCAAATCCTAACCCTAACAATAACACTAACACTAACCCTAACCCTAACCATAACCATAACCCTCAACCTCAGCCTCACCCTCACTGCAAACTTAACCCTTACTATAACACTAACAATAACCCTAACCCTAACCCTAACCCTAACACTAACCCTCACTCCTACCCTCACCCGCACCCTCACCCTCAGCCTAACCCTAACCCTAACACTAACCCTCACCATAACCCTAAACCTAACCCTAAACCTAACGCTAAATCTAACCCTAAACCAAAACCTAATCCTCAGCCTCACCCTCATCATAACCCAAACCCTAATCTTAACCCTCACTCTAACCCTAAGTCTAATCCTAATCCTAACCTTAACCCTCACACTCAACCTCACCCTAACCTTAATACTAAACCTAACTCTCACCCTAACCCTAACCCTCAACCTAACCGTCACCCTAGCCCTAACCCTAAACCTAATACTAACCCTAAACCTCATCCTAACCCTCACCCTCAACCTCATGCTCGGCATAAGCCTAAGCCTAAGCCTAAGCCTAAGCCTAACCCTAACTCTCACACTAACCGTAAAACTAACACTAATCCTAAATCTAAACCTAAACCTAACTCTCACCCTAACCCTAATTCTAACCCTAACATAACCCTAAACCTCATCCTAACCCTAACCCTAACCCTCACTCTCTTCCTCACTGTAACCGTAACCCTAACCCTAACCATAACAATAACCCTAACCCTAACCCTAACCCTCACCCTAACCATAACCCTCACCCTAACCCAAACCCTCACCCTAACCCTAACCCTAACCATAACACTAACCCTAACCCTAATACTAACCCTCACACTAACATTAACCCTAACCCTTACCCTTAAACTCAACCTAACCCTCCCCCTTACCCTAAGCCTAACACTAACCCTAACCATAACCCTCACCCTAACCTTACCCCTAACTCTATATCTAACCCTAAATCTCACCGTCACCATAATCCTAACCCTAAACCTAACCTAAACCTCACCCTGATCCAAACCCTAACAATAATCCTCACCCTAACCCTAAGCCTAATCCTAACCCGAACCCAAACCCTCACACTCACCCTCACCCTAACCCTAATCCTAAACCTAACCCTATCCCTAACACTAAACCTCAACCTAACACTCACCCTTGCCGTCACCCTAACCTGAAACCTAAACCTCATCCTCAACCTAGCCCTCACCCTAACCCTAATTCTATCCCTCACCTCACCCTAACCCTAACCCTCATCCTCACCCTAAAGCTCACACTAACCCTAAACCGAATCCTCAATCTTACCCTCACCCTAACCCTAAAACTAACCCTTAACTTAACCCGAAAAATAAGCCTAACACTCACCCTTATCTTAACACTCACCCTCAGCCAAAACCTCTCCTTTACCCTTACCATCATAATCACCCTAACCCACACCCTAATCTTAAACCTAACCCTAATCCTAACCCAAAACCTCAACCTAACCATCAACCTAACCTTAACCCTAACCCTAACCCTAACCCTAACCCTTAAACTAACACTCCCCCAACCCCAAATCTAACCCTAAACCTGACCCTCACCCTAACCCTAATCCTAACCCTAACCATAAACCTCACCCTATCCTTAACCCTAACCTTCAACCTCACCCTAACCCCACCTTAACATAAATATAACCCTAACCCGAACAATAACAGTAATCCTAACCTAATCCTAAACCTAACCCTAAACCTAAACCTAATTCTAACACTCACCCTCAACCTAACCCTAATCCTAACGCTAACCCTCAACCTAACCCTAATCCTCACCCTCACTGTAACCCTAACTCTCATCCAAACCCTCACCATAACCCTAATACTAACCCTCAAACTCAACCTAGTCCTCACACTAACCTAAATCCTAATTCTAATCCTCATCCTAACCCTAACCCTAACCCTAACTCTAACCATCACACTATCCCTAAACCTAACCCTCAACCTAACCCTAACCCTCACGCTGACCTTAAACATAAGCAGAACCCAAACTCTCACCATAATCCTAACCCTAATCCTCACCCTAAGCCTAAATCTAAACCTAAAGCTCACCCTCACTCTAATCCTAATTTTAACACTAATCATAAACCTCACCCTAACTCTAACCCTAAACTTCACCCTCACCCTCACCATAAACCTAACCCTAACCCTAACAAGAACACTAATCCTAACCCTAAACCTAACCCTAAACCTAAGCCTAAACCTAATCCTAACACTCACCCTCACCCTAACCCTAATCCTAACCCTAACCCTATACCTAACCCTAATCCTCAACCTCGCTGTAACCCTAACCCTCATCCAAACCCTCACCCTAACCCACACCCTAACCCTAAAGCTCAAACTAACTCTCACCCTAACTGAAACCCTCACCCTCAACCTCAAGCTCAGCCTAACCCTAAGCCTAAGCCTTACCCTAATCCTCACACTCACCCTAGCCCTCACCCTAACCCTAATCCTAATCCTAACCCTCACTCTAACCCTCACCCTAACCCTAAACCTAACCATCACCCTAACCCTAATCCTCACACCCACCCTCACCCTCAGCCTAACACTAAGCCTAAGCCTAAGCCTAACCCTAACCCTCACACTCACCCTCACCCTAAACCTAATCCTAAACCTAAACATAAACCTCACCCTAACCCTAACCCTAACCTTCACCCTCACCCTCACCCTCACCCTTACCATAAATCTAAACCTAACCCTAACAATAACACTAATCCAAACCCTAAACCTAAGCCTAACACTAATCCTAACACTCACCCTCACCCTAACCCTAATCCTAACCCTAACCCTCAAACTAACCCTAACCCTCACCCTCACTGTAATCCTAACTCTCATCCAAACCCTCACCCTAACCCTAACGATAACCATAAACCTCACCCTAAAACTAACACTATAACCCTCAACCTCACCCTAGCCCTCATCCTAACCCTAAACATAACCCTAATCCTCATCCTAACCCTAACCATCACACTATCCCTAACTCTAAGCCTCAACCTATCCCTAACTCTCACCCTAACCCTAAAATTAACCCGAACCCAAAATCTCACCCTAACCTAACCCTAACACTCACCCTAACCCTAACCCTCACCCTCACCCTCACCTCAGCCTAACCCTAAGCCGAAGCCTACCCCTAATCCTAACCCTCACACTCACCCTAAAACTTAACTTAATCCTAATCCTAAACCTGAGCTTAACCATCACCCTCAGCCTAACCCTCACCCTAACCATAAACGTAACACTCGCCCTAAACCTAACCCTCACCCTCAGCCTAAACCTAAGCGGAAGCCTAACCCTAATGCTAACCCTCACACTCACCCTAACACTTAAACTCACCCTAACACTTACCCAAATCCTACTCTTAACCCTAAGCCTAACCCTCACCCTCACATTAAACCTCACCCTAACCCTAACTCTAACACTAACCCTAACCCTAACCATCACTCTCAGCCTCACCCGAGACCTAATACTAATCCTAATCCTCACCCTAACCCTAACGCTAAACCTAACCCTAAACCTCACCCTAACCCTAAACCTCACCCTCACCCTAATCCTAACCCTAACATCATCCTAACCCTCACCCTAACACTAACCCTAACCCTCACCCTCACCCTCACCCTCAGCCTAACC
Organism: Dipodomys merriami; assembly: GCF_024711535.1. Taxonomy (NCBI): domain Eukaryota; kingdom Metazoa; phylum Chordata; class Mammalia; order Rodentia; family Heteromyidae; genus Dipodomys; species Dipodomys merriami. The sequence goes on from NW_027206257.1 coordinate 2,347,601, forward strand.
CTAAGCCTAACCCTAACCCTAACCCAAACCTTCAAGGGAACCCTAACCCTAACCCTAAACCTTACCCTAAATCTAATCCTAAACCAAACCCTAATCCTCAGCCTCACCCTCACCACAACACAAACCCTAATCTTAACCCTCACCCTAACCCTAAGCCTAATCCTAACCCTAACCCTAACCCTCACACTCAACCTCACCCTAACCTTAATCCTAAACCTGACTCTATCAATAACCCTAACCCTCAACCTAACCCTCACCCTAGACCTAACCCTAACCCTAATCCTAACCCTAAACATCATCCTAACCCTCATCCTCAACCTCATTCTCGGCCTAAGTCTAAGCCAAAGCCTAAGCCTAACCCTAACCCTCACCCTAAACCTAAAACTAAAACTAAGCCTAACTGTAAACATAAACCTCAGTCTCAACCTAACCCTAATTCTAACCCTAACATAACACTAAACCTCATCCTAACCCTAAACCTAACCCTCACTCTCACCCTCACTGTAACTGTAACCCTAACTCTAACCCTAACAATAACCCAAACCCGACCCCTAACCATCACTATAAACATAAACCTCACCCTAACCCAAACGCTCACCCTAACACTTACCCTAATCCTAACACTAACACTAACCCTAATACTAATCCTCACACTAACCCTAACCCTTAACCTCAACCTAACCCTCACCCTCAAACTAAACCTAACATTAACCCTAACCCTAACCCTCACCCAAACCCTACCCCTAACCCTATATCAAACCCTAAACCTCACCCTCACCCTAACACTAAACCTAACCCTAAACCTAAACTTCACCCTAAACCTCACCCTAAACATAACCCTCACCCTCACCTTCAACCTCACCGTAAATCTAACCTTAACCCTAATAATAACATTAACCCAAACCCTAACCCTAACAATAACCCTCACCCTCAGCCTAACCCTCACTGCAAACTTAACCCTAACCATAACACTAACAATAACCTAAACCAAACCCCACCCTCACCCTCACCGTAACCCCAACCCAAACCCTACCTCTAGTCCGCACCCTAACCCTAAGCCTAAAACTAACCCTAAACCTAACCCTCACACTCACTCTCACCCTAAACCTAATCCTCAACTTAACCTTATCCCTAACACTAAACCTCACCCTAACACTCACCCTAGCCCTCACCCTGACCCTAAACCTAAACCTCACCCTCACCCTAGCCCCCACCCTAACCCTAATTCTATCCCTCACCCTCACCCTAACCCTAACCATCATCCTCACCATAAACCTCACACTAACCCTAAACTGAATCCTCAATCTAAGCCTCACCCTAACCCTAACACTAACCCTTACCCTAACCCGAAAAATAACCCTAACCCTCACCCTTATCTTAAACTCACCCTCAGCCAAAACCTCTCCTTTACCCTTACCATCATAATCACCCTAACCCACACCCTAACCCTAAAACTCATACAAAACCTCACTCTAACCGTAAACCTCAACATCACCCTAACCGAAACCCTCACCTTCAAACTCAAGCTCAGCATAACCCTAAGCCTAAGCCATACCCTAATCCTCACCCTAACCTTAATCCTAAACCTAACCCTCATTCTAACCCTCAAGCTAACCCTAACCCTAAACATCACCATAACCCTAATCCTCAACACCGCCCTCACCCTCATCCTAACCCTAAGCCTAAACCTAACCCAACCCTAAACCTCACACTCACCTCACCCTAACCCTAATCCTAATCCTAACCCAAAACCTAAACATAACCATCAACTGACACTTAACCCTAACCCTAAACTTAACCCTAACCCTCGAACTAACACTCCCCCTAACCCAAAATCTAACCCTAAACCTCACCCTCACCCTAAACCTAATCCTAACCCTAACAATAAACCTCACCCTAACCCTAACCCTAACCCTAAACTTCACCCTCACCCTCACCCTCACCTTACCATAAATCTAACCCTAACCCTAACAATAACACTAATCCTAACCCTAAACCTAAACCTAACCCTAAGCCTAACCCTAATCCTAAAACTCACCCTCAACCTAACCCTAATCCTAACGCTAACCCTCAACCTAACCCTAATCCTCACCCTCACTGTAACCCTAACCCTCACCGTAACCCTAACACTAACCCTCAACGTCACCCTAGTCCTCACCCTAACCTTAATCCTAACTCTAATCCTAATCCTAACCCTAACCCTAACCCTAACTCTAACCATCACACTATCCCTAAACCTAATCCTCAACCTAACCCTAACCCTCACCCTAACCCTAAACTTAAGCGGAACCCAAACTCTCACCCTAATTCTAACCCTAATCCTCACCCTAACCCTAAATCTAACCCTAACCTTCACCCTCACACTAAACCTAATCCTAACACTAACCATAAACCTCACCCTAACTCTAACACTGAACTTCACCCTCACCCTCACCCTCACCCTTAAGATAAAACTAACCCTAACCCTAACAATAAAACTAATCCTAAACCTAAACCTAACCCTAAACCTAACCCTAATCCTAATCCGAACACTCACCCTCACCCTAACCCTAATGCTAACCCTAACCCTATACCTAACCCTAAACCTCAACATCACTGTAACCCTAACCCTCATCCAAACCCTCACCCTAACCCACACCCTAACCCTAAACCTCATACTAACCCTCACCCTAACCGAAACCCTCACCCTCAACCTCAAGATCAGCCTAACCCTAAGCCTAAGCCTTACCCTAATCCTCACCCTCACCCTAGCCCTCACCCTAACCCTAATCCTAATCCTAACCCTCATTCTAACCATCAACCTAACCCTAACTCTAACCATCACCCTAACCCTAATCCTCACCCCCACCCTCACCCTCAGCCTAACCCTAACCCTCACACTCACCCTCACCCTAACCCTAATCCTAACCCTAACCATAACCCTAACCCAAAACCTCAACGTAACCATCAACCTAACCTTAACCTTAACACTAACCCTAACCCTAACCTCGAACTAACACTCCCCCTAACCCTAAATCTAACCCTAAACCTCACCCTCACCCTAAACCTAATCCTAACCCTAAACATAAACCTCACCCTAACCCTAACCCTAACCTTCACCCTCACACTAAACCTAATCCTAACACTAACCATAAACCTCACCCTAACTCTAACACTGAACTTCACCCTCACCCTCACCCTCACCCTTAAGATAAAACTAACCCTAATCCTAACAATAAAACTAATCCTAAACCTAAACCTAACCCTAAACCTAACCCTAATCCTAATCCGAACACTCACCCTCACCCTAACCCTAATGCTAACCCTAACCCTATACCTAACCCTAAACCTCAACATCACTGTAACCCTAACCCTCATCCAAACCCTCACCCTAACCCACACCCTAACCCTAAACCTCATACTAACCCTCACCCTAACCGAAACCCTCACCCTCAACCTCAAGATCAGCCTAACCCTAAGCCTAAGCCTTACCCTAATCCTCACCCTCACCCTAGCCCTCACCCTAACCCTAATCCTAATCCTAACCCTCATTCTAACCATCAACCTAACCCTAACTCTAACCATCACCCTAACCCTAATCCTCACCCCCACCCTCACCCTCAGCCTAACCCTAACCCTCACACTCACCCTCACCCTAACCCTAATCCTAACCCTAACCATAACCCTAACCCAAAACCTCAACGTAACCATCAACCTAACCTTAACCTTAACACTAACCCTAACCCTAACCTCGAACTAACACTCCCCCTAACCCTAAATCTAACCCTAAACCTCACCCTCACCCTAAACCTAATCCTAACCCTAAACATAAACCTCACCCTAACCCTAACCCTAACCTTCACCCTCACCCTCACCCTCACCCTTACCATAAATCTAAACCTAACCCTAACAATAACACTAATCCTAACCCTAAACCTAAGCCTAACCCTAATCCTAACCTTCACCCTCACCCTAATCCTAATCCTAACCCTAACCCTCAAACTAACCCTAACCCTCACCCTCACTGTAATCCTAACTCTCATCCAAACCCTCACCCTAACCCTAACGCTAACCATAAACCTCACCCTAACACTAACCCTATAACCCACATCCTCACCCTAGCCCTCATCCTAACCCTACACATAACCCTAATCCTCATCCTAACCCTAACCCTCACCCTAAACATCACACTATCCCTAACCCTAATCCTTAACCTAACCCTAACACTCACGCTAACCCTAAACTTAACCCGAACCCAAACTATCACCCTAACCCTAACACTAACCCTCACCCTAACCCTAAACCTCACCCTCATCCTCACCCTCAGCCTAACCCTAAGCCGAAGCCTACCCTTAACCCTAATCCTCACACTCACCCTAAACCTTAACCTAATCCTAAACCTGAGCTTAACCCTCAACCTCAGCCTAACCCTTACCCTAACCCTAACCCTAACACTCACACTAAACCTAACCCTCACCCTCAGCCTAAACCTAAGTCGAAGCCTAACTCTAACCGTAACCCTCACACTCACCCTAATCCTTATATTCACCCTAACCCTTACCCTAATCCTACCCTTAAACCTAAGCCTAACCCTCATCCTCACATTAAACATCACCCTAACCCTAACTCTAACACTAACCCTAACCCTAACCCTCACTCTCAGCCTCACCCGAGACCTAACTCTAATCCTAAACCTCACCCTCACCCTAAACCTAACCCTAAACCTAAACCTCACCCTAAAACTAAACCTCACCCTCACCCTAATCCTAACCCTAACCCTGATCCTAACCCTCACCCTAACACTAAACATAACCCTCACCCTCACCCCCACCCTCACTCTCAGGCTAACCCTAAGCCTAAACCTAACTCTAACCCAAACCCGTACCGGAACCATAAGCCGAACCCTAAACCTTACCCTAAATCTAACCCTAAACCAAACCCTAATCCTCAGTCTCACCCTCACCATAACTCAAACCCTAATCTTAACCATCACCCTAACCCTAAGCCTAATCCTAACCCTAACCCTAACCCTCACACTCAACCTCACCCTAACCTTAATCCTAAACCTGACTCTTTCAATAACCCTAACCCTCAACCTAACCCTCACCCTAGACCTAACCCTAACCCTAATCCTAACCCTAAACCTGATCCTAACCCTCACCCTCAACCTCATGCTCGGCCTAAGCCTAAGCCGAAGCCTAAGCCTAACCCTAACCCTCACCGTAAACCTAAAACTAACACTAAGCCTAACTGTAAACATAAACCTCAGTCTCAACCTAACCCTAATTCTAACCCTAACATAACATTAAACCTCATCCTAACCCTAACCCTAACCCTCACTCTCACCCTCACTGTAACCGTAACCCTAACCCTAACCCTAACAATAACCCTAAACCCACCCCTAACCATCACTCTAAACATAACCCTCACCCTAACCCAAACGCTCACCCTAACACTTACCCTAACCCTAACACTAACCCTAACCCTAATACTAACCCTCACACTAACCCTAACCCTTAAACTCAACCTAACCCTCACCCTCACCCTAAGCCTAACATTAACCCTAACCCTAATGCTCACCCTAACCCTCTCCCTAACCCTATATCAAACCCTAAACCTCACCCTCACCCTAACACTAAACCTAACTAACCCTAAACCTAAACCTCACCGTAAACCTCACCCTAACCCTAACCCTCACCCTCACCCTCAATCTCACCGTAACTTTAACCCTAACCCTAATAAAAACATTAACCCAAACCCTAACCATAACCATAACCCTCACCCTCAGCCTCACCCTCACTGCAAACTTAACCCTAACCATAACACTAACAATAACCTAAACAAAACCCATCCTCACCCTCAGCTTAACCCAAAGCCTAACCCTATCCCTAACACTAACCCTCACCGTAACCCTAACCCAAACCCTACCCCTAGTCAGCACCCTAACCCTAAGCCTAATCCTAAGCCTAACCCTAACCCTCACACTCACCCTCACCCTAAACCTAATCCTAAACCTAACCCTATCCCTAACACTAAACCTCACCCTAACACTCACCCTAGCTCTCACCCTAACCCTAAACCTAAACCTCACCCTCACCCTAGCCCTCACCCTAACCCTAATTCAATCCCTCACCCTCAACCTAACCCTAACCCTCATCCTCACCCTAAACCTCACACTAACCCTAAACTGAATCCTCAATCTAACCCTCACCCTAACCCTAACACTAACCATTATCCTAACACGAAAAATAACCCTAACCCTCACACTTATCTTAACACTCACCCTCAGCCAAAACCTCTCCTTTACCCTTACCATCATAATCACCCTAAACCAAACCCTAACCCTAAACCTCATACAAACCCTCACCCTAACCTTAAACCTAACCATCACCCTAACCGAAACCCTCACCCTCAACCTCAAGCTCAGCCTAACCCTAAGCCTAAGCCTTACCCTAAACCACACCCTCACCCAAGCCCTCACCCTAATCTTAATCCTAACCCTAACCCACATTCTAACCCTCAAACTAACCCTAACACTAACCATCACTGTAACCCTAATCCTCATCCCTGCCCTCACCCTCAGCCTAACCCTAACCCTAAGCCTAAACCTAACCATAAACCTCATACTCACCCTCATCCCAACCCTAATCCTAACCCTAACCCTAATCCTAACCCAAAACCTCAACATAACCATCAACCTAACCTTAACCCTAACCCTAAACCTAACCCTAAACCTAACCCTAACATTAACCCTCGAACTAACACTCCACCTAACCCAAAGTCAAACCCTAAACCTCACCCTCACCCTCACCCTAATCCTAACCCTAACTATAAACCTCACCCTAACCCTAACCCTAACCTCACCCTCACCCTCACCCTCACCTTACCATAAATCTAACCCTAACCCTAACAATAACACTAATCCTAACCCTAAACCTAAACCTAACCCTAAGCCTAACCCTAATCCTAACACTCACCCTCAACCTAAACCTAATCCTAATGCTAACCCTCAACCTAACCCCAATCCTCACCCTCACTGTAACCCTAACCCTCATCCAAACCCTCACCCTAACATTAACACTAACCCTCAACCTCACCCTAGTCCTCACCCTAACATTAATCCTAACTCTAATCCTCATCCTAACCCTAACCCTAACCCTAACTCTAACCATCACAGTATCCCTAAACCTAACCCTCAACCTAACCCTAACCCTCACCCTAACCCTAAACTTAAGCGGAACCCAAACTCTCACACTAATCCTAACCCTAATCCTCACCCTAACCATAAATCTAACCCTAAACCTCACCCTCACCCTAACCCTAATCCTAACACTAACCATAAACCTCACCCTAACTCTAACCCTAAATTTCACCCTCACTCTCACCCTCACCCTTACCATTAATCTAACCCTAACCCTAGCAATAACACTAATCCTAACCCTAAACCTAACCCTAAAACTAAGCCTAACCCTAATCCTAACACACCCTCACCCTAACCCTAATCCTAACGCTAACCCTATACCTAACCCTAACATTAAACCTCACTGTAACCCTAACCCTCATCCAAAACCTCACCCTAACCCACACCTTAACCCTAAAACTCATATTAACCCTCACCCTAACCGAAACCCTCAACCTCAACCTCAAGCTCAGCCTAACCCTAAGACTAAGCCTTACCCTAATCCTCACCCTCACCATAGCCCTCACCCTAACCCTAATCCTAATCATAACCCTCATTCTAACCCTCAAACTAACCCTAACCCTAACCATCACCCTAACCCTAATCCTCACCCCCACCCTCACCCTCAGCCTAACCCTAACCCTAACTGTAACCCCCACACTCACCCTCACCCTAACCCTATTCCTAACCCTAACCATAACCCTAATCCAAAACCTCAACGTAACCATCAACCTAACCTTAACCTTAAAACTAACCCTAAACCTAACCTCGAACTAACACTCCCCCTAACCCTAAATCTAACCCTAAACCTCACCCTCACCCTAAACCTAATCCTACCCCTAAGCATAAACCTAACCCTAACCCTAACCCTAAACTTCACCCTCACCCTCACCCTCACCCTTACCATAAATCTAAAACTAACCCTAACAATAACACTAATCCTAACGCTAAATCCATGCCAAACCCTAATTCTATCCCTCACCCTCACCCTAACCCTAACCCTCATTCTCACCTTAAATTTCACACTAACCCTAAACTGAATCCTCAATCTAACCCTCACACTAACCCTAACACTAACCCTTACGTTAACCCTAAACCTAACCCTCACCCTCACCCTTATCTTAACACTCATGATCAGCCAAAACCTCTCATTTACCCTTACCATCATAATCACCGTAACCCTAAAAATCATACAAACCCACACCCTAACTGTAAACCTAACCATCACCCTAACCGAAATCTCACCCTCAACATCAAGATCAGCCTAACCCTAAGCCTAAGCCTTACCCTAATCCTCACCCTTACCCAAGCCCTCACCCTAACCTTAATCCTAACCCTAACCCTCATTCTAACCCTCAACCTAACCCTAACCCTAACCATCACTGTAACCCTAATCCTTACCCCCGCCCACATCCTCGGCCTAACCCTAAGCCTAAGCCTAACCCTAACCCTAACCCTCACACTCACCCTCACCCTAACCCTAATCCTAACCCTAACCCTAATCCTAACCCAAAACCTCAACATAACCACCAACCTAACCTTAACCATAACCCTAACCCTCACCCTAACCCTCGAACTAACACTCGCCCTAACCCAAAATCTAAACCTAAACCCCACCCTCACCCCAACCCTAATCCTAACCCTAACCATAAACCTCACCCTAATCCTAACCCTAAACTTCACCCTCACCCTAACCCTCACCTTATCATAAATCTAACCCTAACCCTAACAGTAACACTAATCCTAACCCTAAACCTAAACCTAACCCTAAGACTAAATCTAATCCTAACACTCACCCTCAACCTAACCCGAATCCTAATGCTGACCCTCAACCTAACCCTAATCCTCACCCTCACTGTAACCCTAACCCTCATCCAAACCCTCACCCTAACATTAACACTAACACTCAACCTCACCCTAGTCCTCACCCTAACATTAATCCTAACTCTAATCCTCATCCTAACCCTAACCCTAACCCTAACTCTAACCATCACACTATCCCTAAACCTAACCCTCAACCTAACCCTAACCCTCACCCTAAATCTAAACTTAAGCGGAACCCAAACTCTCACCCTAATCCTAACCCTAATCCTCACCCTAACCCTAAATCTAACCCTAAACCACACCCTCACCCTAACCCTAATCCTAACACTAACCATAAACCTCACCCTAACTCTAACTCTAAACGTCACCCTCACACTCACCATAAATCTAACCCTAAACCTAACAATAACACTAATCCTAACCCTAAACCTAACCCTAAACCTAAGCCTAACCCTAATCCTAACACTCACCCTCACCTTAACCCTAATCCTAACCCTAATCCTATACCTAACCCTAATCCTCAACATCACTGTAACCCTAACACTAATCCAAACCCTCACCCTAACCCACACCCTAACCCTAAACCTCATACTAACCCTCACCCTAACTGAAACCCTCACCCTCAAACTCAAGCTCAGCCTAACCCTAAGCCTAAGCCTTACCCTAATCCTCACCCTCACCCTAGCCCTCACCCTAACCCTAATCCTAATCCTAACCCTCATTCTAACCCTCAACCTAACCCTAACCCTAACCATCACCCTAACCCTAATCCTCACCCCCACCCTCACCCTCAGTCTAATCCTAAGCCTAAGCCTAACCCTAACCCTCACACTCACACTCACCCTAAACCTAATCCTAACCCTAACCATAACCCTAACCCAAAAGCTCAACGTAACCATCAACCTAACCTTAACCTTATCACTAACCCTAACCCTAACCTCGAACTAACACTCCCCCTAACCCTAAATCTAACCCTAAACCTCACCCTCACCATATACCTAATCCTAACCCTAACCAAAAACCTCACCCTAACCCTAACCCTAACCTTCACCCTCACCATCATCCTCACCCTTACCATAAATCTAAAACTAACCCTAACAATAACACTAATCCTAACCCTAAACCTAAGCCTAACCCTAATTCTATCCCTCACCCTCACCCTAACACTAACCCTCATCCTCACCTTAAACCTCACACTAACCCTAAACTGAATCCTCAATCTAACCCTCACACTAACCCTAACACTAACCCTTACCCTAACCCTAAACCTAACCCTAACTATCACCCTTAAATTAACACTCACACTCAGCCAAATCCTCTCCTTTACCCTTACCATCATAATCACCCTAATGCTAAACCTCATACACACCCTCAAACTAACCGTAAACCTAACCATCACCCTAACGGAATCCCTCACCCTCAACCTCAAGATCAGCAAAACCCTAAGCCTAAGCCTTACCCTAATACTCACCCTCACCCAAGCCCTCACCCTAACCTTAATCCTAACCCTAACCCTCATTCTAACCCTCAACCTAACCCTAACCCTAAACATCACTGTAACCCTAATCCTCACCCCCGCCCTCACCCTCAGCCTAACCCTAAGCCTAAGCCTAAGCCTAAGCCTAACCCTAACCCTCACACTCACCCTCACCCTAACCCTAATCCTAACCCTAACCCTAATCCTATCACAAAACCTCAACATAACCATCAACCTACCCTTAACCGTAACCCTAACCCTAACCATCGAACTAACACTCCCCCTAACCCAAAATCTAACCCTAAACCTCACACTAACCCTAACTCTAATCCTAATCCTAACAATAAACCTCACCCTAATCCTTACTCTAACCTTCACCCTCACCCTCACCCTCACCTTACCATTAATCTAACCCTAACCCTAATAATAACACTAATCCTAACCCTAAACCTAAACCTAAACTAAGCCTAACCCTAATCCTAACACTCACCCTCAACCTAACCCTAATCCTAACGCTAACCCTCAACCTAACCCTAATCCTCACCCTCACTGTAACCCTATTCCTCATCCAAACCCTCACCGTAACCCTAACACTAACCCTCAACCACACCCTATTCCTCACCCTAACGTCAATCCTAACTCTAATCCTAATCCTAAACCTAACCCTAACCCTAACTCTAACCATCACACTGTCCCTAAACCTAACCCTCAACCTAACCCTAACCCTCACTCTAACCCTAAACTTAAGTGGAACCCAAACTCTCACCCTAATCCTAACCCTAATCCTCACCCTAACGCTAAATCTAACCCTAAACCACACCCTCACCCTAACCCTAATCCTAACACTAACCATAAACCTCACCCTAACTCTAACCGTAAACGTCACCCTTACACTCACCATAAATCTAACCCTAGCCCTAACAATAACACTAATCCTAACCCTAAACCTAACCCTAAACCTAAGCCTAACCCTAATTCTAACACTCACCCTCACCTTAACCCTAATCCTAACCCTAATCCTATACCTAACCCTAATCCTCAACATCACTTTAACCCTAACACTAATCCAAACCCTCACCCTAACCCACACCCTAACCCTAAACCTCATACTAACACTCACCCTAACTGAAACCCTCACCCTCAAACTCAAGCTCAGCCTAACCCTAAGCCTAAGCCTTACCCTAATCCTCACCCTCACCCTAGCCCTTACCCTAACCCTAATCCTAATCCTAACCCTCATTCTAACCCTCAACCTAACCCTAACCCTAACCCTAACCCTAACCCTAATCCTCACCCCGACCCTCACCCTCAGCCTAACCCTAAGCCTAAGCCTAACACTAACCCTCACACTCAAGCTCAGCCTAACCCTAAGCCTAAGCCTTACCCTAATCCTCACCCTCACCCTAGCCCTTACCCTAACCCTAATCCTAATCCTAACCCTCATTCTAACCCTCAACCTAACCCTAACCCTAACCATAACCCTAACCCAAAACCTCAACGTAAAAATCAACCTAATCTTAACCTTAACACCAACCCTAACCGTAACTTCGAGCTAACACCCCCCCAACCCTAAATCTAACCCTAAACCTCACCCTCACCCTAAACCTAATCCTAACCCTAACCATAAACCTCACCCTAACTCTAACCCTAAACTTCACCCTCACCCTTACCCTCACCCTTACCATAAATTTAAAACTAACCCTAAAAATATCACTATTCCTAACCCTAAACCTAAGCCTAACCCTAATTCTATCCCTCACCCTCACCCTAACACTAACCCTTATCCTCATCCTAAACCTCACACTAACCCTAAACTGAATCCTCAATCTAACCCTCACCCTAACCCTAAAACTAACCCTTACGATAACCCTAAATCTAACCCTAAACCTCACCCTTAAATTAACACTCACGCTCAGCCAAAACCTCTCCTTTACCCTTACCATCATAATCACCCTAAACCTAAACCTCATACAAACCCTCACCCTAACCGTAAACCTAACCATCACCCTAACCGAAACCCTCACCCTCAACCTCAAGCTCAAACTAACCCTAAACCTAAGCCTTACCCTAATCCTCACCCTCACCCAAGCCCTCACCCTAACCTTAATCCTAACCCTAACCCTCATTCTAACCCTCAACCTAACCCGAAACTAACCATCACTGTAACCCTAATCCTCACCCCCGCCCTCACCCTCAGCCTAACCCTAAACCTAAGCCTAACCCTAACCCTAACCCTCACACTCACCCTCACCCTAACCCTAATCCTAACCCTAACCCTAATCCTATCACAAAACCTCAACATAACCATCAACCTACCCTTAACCCTAACCCTAACCCTAAGCCTCAAACTAACACTCCCCTAACCCAAAGTCTAACCCTAAACCTCACCCTCACAATAACCCTAATCCTAATCCTAACAATAAACCTCACCCTAACCCTAAACCTAACCTTCACCCTCACCCTCACCCTCACCTTAGCATAAATCTAACCCTAACCCTAACAATAACACTAATCCTAACCCTAAACCTAAACCTAACCCTAAGCCTCACCCTAATCCTAACACTCACCCTCAACCTAACCCTAATCCTAATGCTAACCCTCAACCTAACCCCAATCCTCACCCTCACTGTAACCCTAACCCTCATCCAAACCCTCACCCTAACCCTAACACTAAACTACAACCACACCCCAGTCCTCACCCTAACCTTAATCCTAACTCTAATCCTCATCCTAACCCTAACCCTAACCATAACTCTAACCATCACACTATCCCTAAACCTAACCCTCAACCTAACCCTAACCCTCACCCTAAATCTAAACTTAAGCGGAACCCAAACTCTCACCCTAATCCTAAACCTAATCCTCACCCTAACCCTAAATCTAACCCTAAACCTCACCCTCACCCTAACCCTAATCCTAACACTAACCATAAACCTCACCCTAACTCTAACCCTAAAGTTCACCCTCACCCTCAACATAAATCTAACCCTAACCCTAACAAGAACACTAATCCTAACCCTAAACCTAACCCTAAACCTAAGCCTAACCCTAATCCTAACACTCACCCTCACCCTAACCCTAATCCTAACCCTAACCCTATACCTAACCCTAATCCTCAACCTCGCTGTAACCCTAACCCTCATCCAAACCCTCACCCTAACCCACACCGTAACCCAAAACCTCATACTAACCCTCACCCTAACCGAAACCCTCACCCTCAAACTCAAGCTCAGACTAACCCTAAGCCTAAGCCTTACCCAAATCCTCACCCTCACCCTAGACCTCACCCTAACCCTAATCCTAATCCTAACCCTCATTCTAACCCTCACACTAACCCTAACCCTAACCATCACCATAACCCTAATCCTCACCCCGACCCTCACCCTCAGCCTAACCCTAAGCCTAAGCCTAAGCCTAACCCTAACCCTCACACTCACCCTCACCCTAACCCTAATCCTAACCCTAACCATAACCCTAACCCAAAACCTCAACGTAACCATCAACCTAAACTTAACCTTAACACTAACCCTAACCCTAACTTCGAACTAACACTCCCCCTAACCCTAAATCTAACCTTAAACCTCACCCTCACCCTAAACCTAATCCTAACCCTAACCATAAACCTCACCCTAACCCTAACCCTAACGTTCACCCTCACCCTCACCCTCACCCTTACCATAAATCTAAAACTAACCCTAACAATAACACTAATCCTTACCCTAAACTTAAGCCTAACCCTAATCCCTAACACCCTCACCCTAACCCTAATCCTAACCTTAACCCTCAAACTAACCCTAACCCTCACCCTCACTGTAATCCTAACTCTCATTCAAACCCTCACCCTAACCCTAACGCTACCCATAAACCTCACCCTAACACTAACCCTACCCCTCAACCTCACCCTAGCCCTCATCCTAACCCTAAACCTAACCCTAATACTAATCCTAAGCCTAACCCTCACCCTAGCCCTAACTCTAACACTAACCCTAACTCTAACCCTCACCCTCAGCCTCACCCTAAACCTAACTCTAATCCTAAACCTCACCCTCACCCTAACCCTAACCCTAACCCTAAACCTCACCCTAAATCTATACCTCACCCTCACCGTAATCCTAAACCTAACCCTAATCTAATCTTAAAGCTCAACCTAAACCTAAAGCTCACCGTCAAATTAACCCATACCCTAACCCTCACCCTAAACCTAAACTTAACCGGAAACCTAACTCTCACCCTAACCCTAACCCTAAACCTCACCCTAAAACTAAACCTCAGCCTCACCCTCAGCCTAACCCTAAGCATAACTCTTACCCTGACCCTAAACTTCACACTCATTCTAACCCTAAACCTAATCCTAATCCTAACACTAACACTAAACCTAACCCTCAACCTAACCATCAAATTAACCCTAACCCTAACAATAACCCTAACCCTAACCCTCACCCTCATCCTCAGCCTCACTCTAACCCTAACTTTAACCCTAAGCCTCACCCTCATCCTAACCCTAACCCTAACACTAACACTAAACCTCACCAAAACCATAACCTCACCCTAATGCAAACCCTCACCCTAACACTTAACCTCACCCAAACATTAACCCTAACCTTAACACTAACACTCACAATAACCCTAACCCTAACCCTTAAGCCTAAACCTTAACCAAACCCTCACCCTCACCCTAACACTAACACTAAGCCTCACCCTAACCGTCCCCCTAATCCTATATCTAACCCTAAACCTCACTGTAACCCTAACCCAAACCCTACCCCTAGTTCACACCCTAACCCTAAGCCTAATCCTAACCCTCACCCTAACCCTCACACTCACCCTCACCCTAAACCTAATCCTAAACCTAACCCTAACCCTAACACTAAACCTCACCCTAACACTCACCCTAGCCCTCACCCTAACCCTAAACCTAAACCTCACCCTCACCCTAGCCCCAACCCTAACCCTAATTCTATCCCTCACCCTCACGCTAACCCTAACCCTTATCCTCACCCTAAACCTCACACTAACCCTAAACTGAATCCTCAATCTAACCCTCACCCTAACCCTAACACTAACCCTTACCCTAACCCGAAAAATAACCCTAACCCTAACCCTTATCTTAACACTCACACTCAGCCAAAACCTCTCCTTTACCCTTACCATCATAATCACCCTAAACCAAACCCTAACCCTAAACCTCATACAAACCCTCACCCTAACCGTAAACCTAACCATCACCCTAACCGAAACCCTCACCCTCAACCTCAAGCTCAAACTAACCCTAAGCCTAAGCTTACCCTAATCCTCACCCTCACCCAAGCCTTCACCCTAACCTTAATCCTAACCCTAACCCTCATTCTAACCCTCAGCCTAATCCTAACCCTAACCATCACCGTAACCCTAATCCTCACCCCCGCCCTCACCCTCAGCCTAACCCTACGCCTAAGCCTAAGCCTAACCCTAACCCTCACATTCACCCTCACCCTAAGCTTAATCCTAACCCTAACCCTATTCCTAACCCAAAACCTCAACATAACCATCAACCTACCCTTAACCCTAACCCTAACCCTAACCCTAACCCTCGAACTAATACTGCCCCTAACCCAAAATCTAACCCTAAACCTCACCCTCACCCTAACCCTAATCCTAACCCTAACCATACACCTCACCCTAACCCTAACCCTAAACTTCACCATCACCCTCACTCTCACTTTACCATAAATCTAACCCTAACCCTAACAATAACACTAATCCTAAACCTAAACCTAAACCTAATCCTAAGCCTAACCCTAAACCTCACACTCACCCTCAGCCTAACCCTCATCCTAACCCTAACCATAACCCTAACCCAAAACCTCAACGTATCCATCAACCTAACCTTTACCTTAACACTAACCCTAACCCTAGCCTCGAACTAACACTCCCCCTAACCCTAAATCAAATCCTAAACCTCACCCTCACCCTAAGCCTAACCCTCACCCTAACCCTCACCCTACTCCTCAGCCTAACCCTAATCCTAACCCTAAACCTCATCTTAATCCTCACCCTAACCCTAACCTTAACCCTCACCCTAATCCTTACCCTAACCCTCACCCACATGCTGGGCCTAAGTCTAAGCCAAAGCCTAAGCCTAACCCTAACCCTAACGCTAACCCTAACCCTAACCCTAACACTCACCCTAACTCTAACTCTAAACCTCACTCTAAAACTAATCCTAACTCTAAACCGAAATGTAAACTTAAACCTCATCCTAACCCTAACCCTAATAATAACCCTAACAAAAACCCTTACCCTAACCTTACCCTAAACCAAACCCTAACCGTAACACTAAACCTAAACCTAAACCTAGCCCAAACCCTAACCATAACCCTCACCCTAAACCTAACACTAAACCTAATCCTCACCCTCACCCTAGCCCTCACCCTAAGCCTAAACCTCATCCTCACCCTCAAACTCACACTAACCCTAACACTAATCATCAATCTAACCATCACCCTCACCCTCACCCTAAACCTAATCCTCACACTAACCTTCACCCTAACCCTAACTCTACCCCTAAACCTCACCCTCACCCTAATCGTATCTCTAACCCTAACCCTAACTCTAAAAAGCTCACCCTAACTCTAACCCTAACCCTCAACCTCACTGTAACGGTAACCCTAACCCTAACAATAACCCTAACCCTAACCCTAATCCTAACCCTCAACCTCACATTAACCCTAATCCTGACCCTAACCCTCAGCCTAACCCTAACCCTCACCCTTACCGTAACCCTAACCCTCATCCTAACCCTCACCCTAACACTAACCCTAAACCTAAAACTCACCCTAACAATAAACATACCCCTCACCCTCATCCTCACCCTCAACCTCACCTTAACCCTAACCCTAACATTAACACTAATACTTATCTTAAACCTAACCCTAACCCTAACCCTAACCCTAATCCTAACACTCACCGTCAACCTAAACCTAACCCTAACCCAACCCTCACACTCAGCCTCACCCTAACCTAACCTCTAACCCTAAACCTCACCCTAACCTTAACCCTAAACCTCACCCTAATGCTAGCCCTCACCCTAACCCTAATCCTAACCCTGACACTCATCCTAAACCTCATCCTAAAAATAACCTTAACCCTAATCCTCACCCTCACCCTAACCCTAAACCTAACCCTAACCCTCAACCTAACCCTAACCCTCAACCTCACTGTAACCCCTACCCTAACCCTCACCCTAACCCTAAACTTAACTCAAACCCTAACTCTCACCCTAACCCTATCCCTCACCCTAACTCTAAGCCTCACACTCACCCTCACCCTCAGCCTAAACCTAAGCCTATCCCTATCCCTAACCCTAACCCTCACACTTAACCTAACCCAAATCCCAATCAAACCCTAACCCTGACGCTCACCCTCACCCTAAGCCTCACCTTAAGCCTAACCCTAACATTAATCCTAACCCTAACCCCATCCCTAAACCTCACACTAACAATAACCCTAACCATCACTCTAACACTAACCCTCACCTTAACACTAACCCTAACCCTCACACTTACCCTACCCTCACCCTAACCCTAAGCCTCATTCTCACCCTAAACCTGACACTAACCCTAACACTAATCCTCAATCTAAGCCTCACCCTCACCCTAACCCTAACCCTAACCCTCAACCTAGCCCTAACCCTCACCCTTACCGTAACCCTCACCCTCAGCTTAAATTTCACATTTACCCTTACCATCACCCCACCCTAACCCTCACCCTAAACCTAACCCTCATCCTAACCCTAACTCTACCCCTAAACCTCACCCTCACCCTAACCCGAACTCTATCCCTAACCCTAACACTAAACCTCAACCGAACCCTAAAGCTAATCCTCGCCCTCAACCACATGCTCAGCCTAAACCTAAGCCTAAGCCTAATGCTTACCCTAACCATCAATCTCACACTAGCCCTAATGCTAACCCTAATCCTAAACCTAACCCTCATCCTAACACTCACTCTATCTCTAACACTAAACCTCAACCTAAACCTAACCCTAAACCTCACCCTCATCCTAGCCCTAATCCTAACCCTAACCCTCATACTAACCCTCCCGATAACCCTAACCCTAACCCTCAACCTAACATTAACACTCAGCTTCACCCTCACACTCAGCCTAATCCTAAGCCTAAAACTAACCCTAACCTTAACCCTCAATCTCACCTTAATCCTCACCCTAACCCTAACCCTAACACTAAGCCTAACCCTAACCCTCACCTTCAGCCTCATCCTAACCCTAACTCTAACCCTAAACCTCACCCTCACCATAACCCTTAGCCTAACCCTAACCCTAAACCTGACCCTAACCCTAACTCTAAACATACCCTTATCCTAGCCCTTACACTAACCTTAATCCTAACCCTAACCCTCATCCTAACCCTCAGCCTAATCCTAACACTAACCCTAATCCTCACCCTCACCCTAGCCCTCACCCTAACCCTAACCATCACCCTAGGCCTAACCCTCACATTTAACCTTATCATGACCCCCACCTTAATCCTCAGCCTAATTGAACCCTAACCCTAACCCCCACCCTAACCCTCACCCTAACCCTAACTCTAACCCTAAATCCCACCCTCACCCTAAACTACTAAATCTCACCGTAACCCCAACCCTAATCCTAACCCTAACCCTAACCATAACCATAACCACAACCCTCACCATAACCCAAAACTTAACCCTAACAATAACCCTCACAGTAACCCGAACCTCACGCTAAATCTAACTCTAACCCTAACCATAACACAAAAAACCTCACCCTAACCCTAACCCTAAACCTCAACCTCACCATAATCGTAACCCTAACCCTATCCCTAACAATAACCCTAAACCTAACCCTAATCATAATCCTCAAACTCACACTAACGCTAATCCTAAACCTAAACCTCAACCTAACCCTAACCCTCACATTTATTCTAACCCTAAACCTCATCCTAACCCTCACCCTAAGGCCTAAAGCTAACATTAAAATTCACCCTAACACTAAACCTAACCCTCACCCTCAACCTATACCTCATCCTAACCCTAATCCTAACCCTACTTCTCATCCTAAAACTCACCCTAAACCAAACCCTAAACCTCACCCTAAACCTAACACTCAACCTAACCCTAATCCTCACGCTCAACTTAACACTAACCCTAACCCTAAACTTTACCTGAACCCTAACTTTCACCTTAACCCTAACCCTAACCCTCACCCTAACCCTAACCCTCACACTCACCTTACCCTTACCTTAATCCTAATCCTAACCCTAACCCTAAGCCTCAACCTCCGCCTCACCTTATCCCTAACTCTAACCCTAAACCCCACTCCCACCCTAACCCTAACCCTAAACCTAAACCTAAACCTCACCCTAACCATAACCCTAAACCTCACCCTCACCCTAGCCCTCACCCTAACCCTACTCCTAACACTAACCCTCATCCTAACCTTCCCTATAACCCTATCCGAAACCCTCACCCTATCCCTAACCCTCACACTCACCCTCACCCTCAGCCTAACCCTTAGCCTAACCACAAGCCTTACCTGAAACCTAACCTTAACCCTCAAACTCACCCGCACCCTCACCCTCACCATAACTCAAAACCAAACCATAACCCTAACCCTAAACCTCACCCTAACCCTAACCCTAACCCTCACCCTCACCCTCACCCTAACCCTAACACAAACCCTAACCCTAACCTAACCCTCAACCTGCCCCTCCCCCTAACCCTGTATCTAACCGTAAACTTCACCCTCCACCTAACCCTAACCCTAACTCTAACCCTAAAACCCACCCTAACCTTAACACTAACCCTCACCCGCACCCTTACCCTCACCATAACACTAATGCTAACTCTAAAAATAACACTAAGCCTAACCCTAACCATCACCCTAACCCTAATCCTCACCCCCACCCTCACCATCAGCCTAACACTAAGCCTAAGCCTAACCCTCACCCTAACCCTCACACTCATGCTCACCCTAACCCTAATCTTAAACCTAACCCTATTCCTAAACCTCAACTTAACCCTCACCCTCACCCTAGCCCTAACACTAACCCTAACCATAAACCTCCCCCAAAACCTCCCCCAAACCCTAACTCTAACGATAAACCTCACCCTCACCCTAACCCTAAAACTCACCCTAAACCTAACCCTCACCCTCACCCTCTAACTCACCCTAACTCTAACCCTGTCCCTAACAACACTAACCCTAACCCTAACCCTAAACATAACCCTCACCCTCAGCCTCACCCTCACTGAAAACTTAATCCTAACCATAGCACTAACAATAGGACTAACCGTAAACTTAACCCTAACTCTAATCCTCACCCCCAACCTCAGCCTCAGCCTAACCCTAACCCTAACCCTCCCTTTAACCCTAACTGTAACCCTAAACCTAACCCTAACCCTAAACCTAAAACAAAACTTAAACCTAACCTCAAACCTAAACCTAATCCTCAGCCTCACACTCACCCTAACCCAAACCTTAACCTTAACCCTCACCCTAACCCTAAGCCTAACCCTAACCCTTAGCCTAACCCTCACACTCACACTCACCGTACCCCAAATCCTAAACCTAATCCTATCCCTAACCCCAACACTCACCCTAACCCTCACCCTAGCCCTCACCCTAAATCTAACCCTAACCCTAACCCTAACCCTAACCCTAACCCTAACACTTACCCTCCCCCTTATGCTCGGCCTAAGCCTACCCCTAAGCCTAAACCTAACCCTAAACATAACCCAACCCTCACCCTCAGCCTCACCCTAACCCTAACTCTAACCCTAAAGCTCACCCTCACCCTAACCCTAACCCTTACCCTAAAGGTAAACCTCACCGTAAACTTAAACCTAAACTTCACCCTCATGCTAGCCATCACTCTAACCCTAATCCTAACCCTAACACTCATCCTAACCCTCACCCTAACACTAACCCTAACCCTCACCCTCAATCTCACCCTAACACTAACCCTAACCCTTACACTCAACTTCACCCTAACCCTAACCTAACCCTAATGCTCAACCTATCCCTAACCCTCAACCTCACCTTAACCCGTACCCTAACCCTCACCCTAACCCTAAACTTAACCGGAACTCTAACTCTCACCCTAACCCTAACCCTAAACCTCACACTCACCCTAACCCTAAGCCTACTCCTAATCCTAACCCTAACCCTCACCCTAACCATCACATTAACCCTAACCCTAAAAATAACCCTAGCCCTAACCCTCACCTTCAGCCTCACTCTGACCCTAAGCCTCACCCTAACCCTAACCCTACCCCTAAACCTAACATGAAACCTCACCAAAACCATAACACTGACTCTAACCCAAACACTCACCCTAAAACTTACCCTCACTCAAACACTAACCCTAAACATAACACAAACCCTCACACTAACCCTAACCCTAAACCTCATACTAAGCCTCACCCTCACCCTAACCCTAACAACTAAGCCTCACACTAACGCTCACCCTAACCCTCCCCCTAACCCTATATCTAACCCTAACCCTCACCCTCACCATCAACCGAACCCTAACCCAATCCCTAAACCCCACCCTAACCCTAAACCTAACCCTCACCCGCACCCTCACCCTCTATGTAGCTCTAACACTAATACTAACAATAACACACACCATAACCCTAACCCTAATCCTCACCCCCACCCTCACCCTCAGCCTAACCCTAAGCCTAAGCCTAACCCTCACCCTAACCCACACACTTAACCCTACCCTAACCCTAATCCTAAACCTAATCCTAACCCTAAACCTCAAACTAACCCTCACAATCACCCTAACCCTAACACTAACCCTAACCCTAAACCTCAACCTAACCATCCCCATAACCGTAACTCTAACCCTAAACCTCACCCTTACCCTAACCCTAACCCTCAACCTAAACCTCACCCTAAACTTCACCTTTTCCCTAACTCTCACCCGCACCCTCAACCTCACCATAACTCTAACACTAAATATGAATATACCACTAAACCTAACCCTAACACTAACCCTAAACATAAACCTCACCCTCAGCCTCACCCTCACCTAAAACTTAACCCTAACCATAACACTAAAAATAACCCTAACCCTAACCCTAACTCTAACCATAATCCTCACCCCCATCCTCACCCTCAGTCTAAACCTAAGCCTAAACCTACCCCTAATCCTAACCCTCACTGTAACCCTAACCCTAACCCTAACCCTAACCCTCACACTCACCCTCACCCTAAACCTAATCCTAAACATAACCCTAACCTTACCCAAACCCTCAATATAAGCCTCAGCCTAGCCCTCAACCTAAACCTAATCCTAACCCTAAACCTCATCCTAACTCTCACCCTAACCCTAACCCTAACCCTCACCCTAAACCTAACCCTAACCCTCACCCTCATGCTCGGCCTAAGCCTAAGCCTAAGCCTAAGCCTAGCCCTAACCCTAACCCTCACCCTAACCCTAACCCTTACACTAACCCTAACTCTAACCCTAAACCTCACTCTCACCCTAACCCTAACTCTAACCCTAACCCTAAACCTAAACCTCATCCTAACACTAAATCTAACCCTCACCCTGACCTTAACCATAACCCTAAACCTAACGCTAACAATAACCCTAACCTTAACGCTAAAACTAACCCTTATCTTAAGCCTCACCCTAACATTTACCCTCAACCGAACGCTCACACTAATCCTAACACTAACCCTCACCATCACCCTAACCCTAAAGCTCACCTTAACCCTAACCCTAACCCTCACCCTCACCCTAGCCCTCACCCTAACCCTAACACTCATCCTCACCCTAAACCTCACACTAACCCTAACACTAATACTCAATCTAACCCTCACCCTCACCCTACCCCTAACCCTAATTTTCATCCTAACCCTAACCCTCACCCTTACAATAACCCACAACCTCATCCTAACCCTCACGTTTACCCGTACCG
Organism: Dipodomys merriami; assembly: GCF_024711535.1. Lineage (NCBI taxonomy): Eukaryota > Metazoa > Chordata > Mammalia > Rodentia > Heteromyidae > Dipodomys > Dipodomys merriami. Next base: position 2,371,012 of record NW_027206257.1, read on the forward strand.
TCACTCCCACCCTAACCCTCACCCTAACCCTAACCCTCAACTTAACCCTCACCCTAACCCTGACTCTACCCCTAAACCTCATCCTCACCCTAAACCTACCTCTAACCCTAATCCTAACATTAAATCTCACCATAATGCTAACGCTAATCCTCACCCTCACCCTCATTGTAACTGTAACCTTAACCCTAACCCTAACAATAACTCTAAACCTAGTCCCTAACCCTCACTATAACCCTAACCATAACACTAACACTAACCCTAAACCTAAACCTAACCCTCAACCTAAACCTAATCCTCAGCCTCATCCTCACCCTAACAAAACCCTAACCCCACCCTTCACCCTAATCCTAAGCCTAAACCTAACCCTAATTCTAACCCTCACATTCACCCTCACCCTAAACCTAATCCTAAACCTAACCCTATCCCGAACCCTCAGCCTAATCCTCACCCTAGACCTCAGCCTAACCCTAATCCTAACCCTAAACCTCATCCTAATCCTCACCCTAACCCTAAAATTAACCCGAACCCTAAACCGAACCCTAACCCTCACCCATATGCTGGGGCTAAGCCTGAGCCAAAGCCTAAGCCTAACCCTAACCCTAACGCTCACCCTAGCCCTAACCCTAACACTAACACTAACTCTAACCCTAAACCTCACACTCACACTAACCCTAACTCTAACCCTAAACCTAAACCTCATCCTAACCCTAACCCTAACAACAACCCTAACCCTAACCCTAACCCTAACCCTACACTAACCTTAACCTTAACCTTAACCCTAACACTGAACCTAACCCTAACCCTCATACTAACCATAACCCTCACCCTAACCCTAACCGCACCCTAACACCAACCCTAATCCTCTCCCTCACCCTAGCCCTCACCCTAACCCTTACCCTCTTCCTCACCCTAAACATCACACTAACCCTAACACTAAGCCTCAATTTAACCCTCATCCTCACCCTCACCCTAACCCTAACCCACACCCTAAACCTAACCCTCACCTACCGTAACCGTCACCCTAGGCCTAACCCTCAACTTTACCCTTACCGTCACCCCACCTTAACCCTCACCTTAACCCTAACCCTCAGCCTAACATTCACCCTAACCCTAACTCAACCCCTAAACCTCACCCTCACCCTAACGATATCTCTAACCCTAACCCTAACACTAAAAACCTCACCCTAACTCTAACACTAACCCTCAACCTCACTGTCACCGTAACCCTAACCCTAACAATAACCCTAACCCTAACCCTAATCCTAAACCTCACTCTCAGATTAACTCTAATCCTAACCCTAAACCTCACCCTAACCCTAACCCTCACCCTTACCGTAACCCTAACCTTCATCCTAACCCTCACCATAACACTAACCCAAACCCTAAACCTCACCATAACAATAAACCTACCCCTCACCCTCACCCTTTCCCTTAACCTCACCTTAACTCTAACCCTAACCCTAACAATAACACTAATCCTAACCCTAACCCTAACCCTAATCCTAACACTCACCCTCAACCTAACCCTAACCCTAACCCAACCCTCACCCTCAGCATCACCCTAACCCTACCTCTAACACTAAACCTCACACTCACCCTAACCCTAACCCTAAACCTCACCCTAAACTTAACCCTAAACCTCACCCTCACGCTAGCCCTCACCCAAACCGTAATCCTATCCCTAACACTCATCCTAACCCTCACCCTAAAAATAAACCTAACCCTCACCCTAACCCTAACCCTAACCCTAACTCTCAACCTAACCCAAACACTCACCCTCACTATAACCCCTACCCTAACCCTCACCCTAACCCTAAACTTAACCCAAAACCTAACTCTCACCCTATACCTAACACTATCCCTCACCCTCAACTTAACTCTCAACCTCACCCTCACCCTCAGCCTAACCCTAAGCCTATCCCTATCCCTAAACCTAACCCTAACAATCAACCTAACCCTAATTCTAATCAAACCCTAGGCCTAACTCTCACCCTCACCCTATCCCATACCTTAAGCCTAAACCTAACATTAATCCTAACCCTAACCGTAACCCTCAACCTCACCCTAACACTAACACTATCACCCTAACCATAAACCTCAACCTAACACTAACCCTAACCCTCACACTCACCCTAACCCTAACCCGCATCCTCACCCTAAACCGCACACTAACCCTAACACTAATCCTCAATCTAACCCTCACCCTCACCCTAACCCTAACCCTAACCCTAACCCTAACCCTCACCCTAACCCTAACCCTCACCCTTACTGTAACCCTTACCCTCAGCCTAATCTTCACTTTTACCCTTACCGTCACCCCAATCCTAACCCTCACCATAAACCTAACCCTAACTCTAACCCTAAACCGCACCCTCACCCTTACCCGAACTCTATCCCTAACCCTAACACTAAACCTTACCCTAACCCTAAAGCAAACCCTCAACCTGAACAGTATGCTCAGCCTAAACCTAAGCCTAAGCCCAACGTTTACCCTAACCCTCACCTTCAGCCTAGCCCTCACCCTAACCCTATTCCTAAACCTAACCCTCATCCTAACCCTCACCCTAACCCTAACCCTAAACCTCACCCTAAACCTCACCCTCACACTAGCCCTCAACCAAGCCCTAATCCTAACCCTAACCCTCATCCTAACCCTCCCCATAACCCTAATCATCACCCTCACCCTAACCCTAAACCTCCCCTTCACCCTCACCATCAGTCTAACCCTAAGCCTATACCTAACTCTAACCCTAAAACTAACACTAACCCTAAACCTAACCCTAACATTAATCCTAACCCTAACACTAACCCTCAATCTCACCTTAACCCTCACCCTAACCTCAACCATAATCCTAACACTAAGCCTAACCCTAACCCTCACCCCAATCTCACCCTAACACTAACTCTAACCCTAAATCTCACCCTCACCATAACCCTTACCCTAACCCTAAACCTAAACCTCAACCGAACCCTAACTCTAAACCTCACCCTCAACCTAGCCCTTAACCTAAACCTAATCCTAACCCTAACCCTCATCTTAACCCCCCATCTAACCCTAACCCTAACACTCACCCTAACCCTAAACCTCACCGTCAACGTCACCCTCAGCCTAACCCTAAGCCTAACCCTAAACCTAACCCTAACACAAACACTCACCCTAACCCTAACCATAACCCTCACCCTAACCCTAACCTCACCCTATCACTAATCCTAATCCTCACATTCACCCTAGCCCTAACCCTAAACCTAACCCTCACCCTCACCTTAAATCTCACACTAACCCTAACACTAATGCTCAATCTAACACTCAGCCTCAGCTTATCCCTAACCCTAACCCTCACCTAACCCTAACCCTCACCCTTACCGTAACCCTCAACCTAGGCCTAACCCTCACCTTTACCCTTATGGTCACCCCCACCTTAACCCTAACCCTAATCCTAACCCTCACCCTAATCCCCACCCTAACTCTCACCTTAACCCTAAATCTAACCCAAAACCACACCTTCACCCTAAACCTATCTCTAAAGTAACCCAAACCCTAAACCTCACCCTAACCCTAACGCTAATCCTAACCCTAACCCTCACCCTAACCCTAAGCCTAACCCTAACCCTAAGCCTAACCCTCACACTCACCCTCACCCTAACCGTAACAGTAAACCTAACCATAACAATAACCCTAACCCTAATCCTAAACCTAACTGTAACCATAACCCTCATTGTAACCCATACCGTAACCCTAACACTAACCCTCACACTAACCCAAACAATAACCTCACCCTAACCCTAACTCTAACCCCAAGCGTAACACTAAAAACCTCAGCCTAACCCTAACCCTAACCCTCACCCTCACCTTAACCTTAAACCTAACACTAACCCTAACAATAACACTAACCCTAACCCTAATCATAATCCTCAACCTCACACTAACCCTGATCCTAACTCTAATCCTCACCCTTATCCTAACCCTCACACTTACCCTACCCCTAACCCTCATCCTAACCCTCAACCTAACCCTAACCCTAAACCTAAACCTCACACTAACACTAAACCTAACCCTCATCCTCACCCGAGCCCTCACCCTAACTCTAATCCTAACCCTAATCCTCATCCTTAGCCTCACCCAAACACTAACCCTAAACCTCACCCTAACCCTAACCCTAAACCTAACCCTCAACCTAACCCTAATCCTCACGCTCAACTTAACACTAACCCTAAACCTCAACATAACCCTAAACTTTACCTGAACCCTAACTCTCAACGTAACCCTAACCCTAACCCTCACCCTAACCCTAACCCTCACCCTCACCCTCAGTGAAAACCTAAGCCTAACCCTAACCCTAACCCTCACACTCACCCTAACCTTACCCTAATCCTAATCCTAACCCTAACACTCACCCTCAGCCTCACCTTAACCCTAACTCTAACCCAAAAAATTACACTCACCCTAAACCTAACCCTAACCCTAAACCTAAACCTCACCCTAACCCTAACCCTTAACCTCACCCTCACCCTAGCCCTCACCCTAACCCTAATCCTAACCCTAACCCTCATCCTAACACTCCCTATAACCCTATCTGAAACCCTCACCCTAACCCTAAACGTGAAACTCACCCTCACCCTCAGCCAAACCCTAAGCCTATCCACAAGCCTTACCAGAAACAGAAACCTAACCCTCATACTCACCCGCACCCTCACCCTCACCATAACTCTAAGCCTAACCCTAAACCTCACCCTAACCCTAACCGTAATCCTAACCCTCACCCTCACCCTAACCCTAACACAAACCCTAACCCTAACCCTCACCCTAACCTTCCCCTAATCCTATATCTAGCCCTGAACCTCTACCTCAACCTAACTCTAACCCTAGCCTTAACCCTAAACCCCACCCTAACCCTAACACTAACCCTGACTCGCACCCTCACTCTCACCGTAACTCTAACCCTAACCCTAAAAATAACACTAAGCCTAACCCTAACCATCACCCTAACCCTAATCCTCACCCCCACCCTCACCATCAGCCTCAAACTCACGCTCACCCAACCCTAAACCTAAACCTAAACCTGTCCCTTAATCTCACCTTAACCCTCACCCTCACCCTAACCCAAACACTAACCGTAACCCTAAATCTCACCCTTACCCTCCCCCAAACCCTAACTCTAACCCTAAACCTCACCCTCACCCTAAAACTAAAACACCCTAACCCTAACCCTCAACCTCACCCTCAACCACACCGTAACACTAACCCTGTCCCTAACAATAACTCTAACCTTAAACCTATCCCTAACAATAACTCTAACCTTAAACCTATCCCTAAACATAACCCTCACCCTCAGCCTCACGCTCACTGAAAACTTAACCCTAACCATAACACTAAAAATAACCCTAACCCTAAACTTAACCCTACCCCTATTACTGACCCCCACTCTCACACTCAGCCTATCCGTAACCCTAACCCTCCCTGTAACCCTAACCCTAACCCTAACACTAACACTAACCCTAAACCAAACACTAAAACTAAACTTAATCCTCATCCTCACCCTAATCCAAACCCTAACCCTAACCCTCACCCTAACCCTAAGCCTAACCATAACCCTTAGCCTAACCCTCACCCTCACCCTTATCCTACCCCAAATCCTAAACCTAACCCTATCCCTAACCCTAACCCTCACCCTAACCCTCACCCAAGATCTCACCCTAAACCTAATCCTAACCCTAAACCTCATCCTAACCCTCACACTAAACCTAACCCTAATGCGAACCCTAACCCTCCCCCTCATGCTCAGCCTAAGCCTAAGCCTAAGCCTAAACCTAACTCTAACCCTAACCCTATCCCTAACCCTAACCCTAACTCTAACCCTAAATCTCACCCTCTCCCTAACCCTCAGTCTAATCCTAACCCTAAACCTAAACCTCATCCTAACCCTAACCCTAACCCTCACCCTCACCCTCACTCTAACCGTAAACATAACCCTAACCCTAACCATAACGCAAACCCTAACCCTAACCATCACCGTAACCATAACCCTCACCCTAACCCTAACATTTACCCTCACCCTAACACTAACCCTAGCGCTAACACTAACAATCACACTAAACCTAAACTTCACCCTAACACTTAACCTCACTCTAACACTAACCCTAAACCTCACCCTCACCCTAGCCGTCACCCTAACCCTAACACCCATCCTCACCCTAACCTCACACTAACCCTAACACTAATCCTCAATCTAAACCTTACCCTCACCCTAACCCTAAACCTAACCCTCACCATAACCGTAACCCTCACACTTACCGTAACCCTCACCCTCAGCCTAACCCTCACCTTTACCCTTACCGTCACCCGCACCCTAAACCTCACCCTAACCCCAACCCTCTCCCTAACCCTAACTCTACACCTAAACCTCACCCTCACATTAAACCTAACTCTAACACTTACCCTATCACTAAACCTCAGCCTCACCCTTTCCTTAACGCTCACACTCACCCTCACTGTAACCATAACCGTAAACCTAACAATAACCCTAAACCTAACCCTATCCCTCACCCTAACCATAACCCTTACCCTAAACATCACCCTCAACCTAACACTTACCCTCACCCTAACACTAACCCTAACACTAACCCTAACACTAACCCTAACCCTAACCCTCACTCTAATCCTAAACCTCACCCTAACCCTAATCCTAACTCTAAACCTCACCCTCTCCCTAGCCCTCACACTAACCCTAATTCTAAACCTCCCCATCTCCCTAAGCCTAGCCCTAATCCTCACCCTAAACCTCACACTAACCCTAACCTTAAACCTAATGCTCAATCAAACCCTCACCCTAACCTTAACCCTAACACTAAACCTAACCCTATCACACACACTCATCCTCACCCTAAATCTAACAATAACCCTAACCCTTACCCTAACTCTCCCCCTAACTCTCACCCTAAACCTAACACTAACCCTAACCCTAACCCTAAACCTCAACCTCTCACACTAACCCTAACTCTAAATCTAAACCTAACCCTCACCCTAAACCTAAATCTAACCCTAACCCAATCCCTAAACCTCACCCTAAACCTAACCCTAAACATCACCCTCACCCTCACCATAACCGTAACTCTAAACCTAACCCTAACAATAACCCTAACCCTAATGCTAACCCTCACCATAACCATAACCCTCACCCTCACCCTCACCCTAACCCAAACCCTCACCCTAACACTTACCCTGACCCTAACACTAATCCTAACCCTAACACTAACCCTCACACTAATCCTAACCCTAACCTCACCCTAAACCTAACCCGAACCCTATCCCTCAACCTAACCCTAACCCTCACGCTCAACATAACCCTAACCCTAACATTCACCCTAACCCTAAACTTAAACTGAACCCTAACTCTCACCCTAACCCTAACCCTAATCCTCACCCTAACCCTAACCCTCACCCTCACCCTCAACGTAACCCTAAGCCTAACCCTAAATGTTACCCTAAACCTCACACTCACCCTATCCCTTACCCTAATCCTAATCCTTACCCTAAATCTAACCTGACCCTACGCCTCAACTTAACCCTAACTCTAACCCTAAACCTCACCCTCACCATAACCCTGTCCCTAACCCAAACTGTAAACCTCACCTTAACCCTAACCCTCACCATAGCCCTCACCCTAACCCTAATCCTAACCCTAACCCTCATCTTATCCCTCCCCATAACCCTAATCCTAACCCTCGCCCTAACCCTAACCCTCACCCTCACCCTCAGCCTAAACTTAAGCCTAACCCTAACCCTAACCCTAACCCTAACCATCACACTCACCCTAAACCTAACCCTAAACCTCACCCTAACCCTAACCCTCACCCTCACGCTCACCCTCAGCCTAACCCTAAGCCTAACCCGTACCCTAACCCTAAGATTCACACTCACCCTAAACCTAACCTTAATCCTAATCCTAATCCTAAACCTAACCCTAAACCTCACCCTCAACCTTACCCTCACCTTAAGCCTAAACCTAACATTAATTCTAACCTAACCCTCACCCTCAGCCTGACCCTAACCCTAACTCTAACCCTAAACCTCACCTGACCCTAACCCTAACCCAAACCCTATCTCTAAGCCTCATCTGAAACATAACCCTAAACCTCACCCTCACCCTCACAGTAACCATAACCCTAACCCTAACGCTAACAATAACCCTAATTCTAACCCTAACCCTCGCCCTAACCATAACCTCACCCTAAACCTAACACTCACCCTAACACTTACCCTCACCTTAACACTAACCCTAACCCTAATACTAACCCTCACACTAACCCTAGTCATCACCCAAACCCTAAACCTCACCCTACCACTAACCCTAAACCTCACCCTCTCCCTAGCCCTCACCCTAAACCTTAACCCTCATCCTCACCCTAAACCTCACAGTAACCCTAACACTAATCCTCAATCTAACCCTCACCCTCACCCAAACCCTAACCCTAAACCTCACCCTAACATTAACCCTGACACTTAACTTAACCCTCACCCTAAGCCTAACTCTCAACTTTACACTTACCATCACCCCCACATTAACCCTAACACTAAATCTCACCCTAACCCTAACCCTAACCCTCACCCTCACCTTAGGCTCACCCTAAGCCTAAGCCTAAGCCTAACCCTCACCCTCACCCTCACCCTCAGCCAAAACCTAAGGCTAACCCTAACCCTAATCCTAACCCTCACACTCACCCTGTCCCTAACCTTAATCCTAACCCTAACCCTAACCCTAACCTTCACCCTCAAACTCAGCCTAACCCTAACACTAATTCTAACCCTAAACCTAACCCTCAGCTTAACCCTAATACTAACCCTAACCCTAACCCTAACCCTCCCCCTAACTCTCACCCTAACCCTAACCTTAACACTAACAATAACCCTAAACCTCACCCTAACTGTAACTCTAACCCTAAACGTCACCCTCACCATCACCCTAACCCTAACCCTCACCCTAACACTTACCATCACCCTAACGCTCACGCTAACCCTCACACTCACCCTCAACCTAACCCTAATCCTAAACCTAACCCTAACCCAAAACCTCACCCTAACAATCCCCCTAACCCTAACTCTAACCCTAAACCTCACCCTCAAACTACCCCTAACCCTAGCCCTAAACCGCAACCTAAACGTTAGCCTAAACCTAACTCACACCCTCACACTCAAGCTCACTGTAACTCTAAGCCTATCCCCAAAAATAATACTAATCCTAACCCTATCCCTCAGCCTCACCCTGACCGCAAACTTAACCCTAACCATAATCCTTACAATAAGCCTAGCCCTAACCCTAACCATAACCCTCTCCATAACCCTAACCCTAACCCTAATTCTAAACCTAACCCTATCCCTAAGCCTAACCCTAACCCTAACCTCACCCTCACCCTCACCCTAATCCGAATCCTAACCCTAACCTTATGCCTAAACCTAACCCTCACCATAACACTCACCCTAGCCCTCAACCTCATGCTCGGCCTAAGCCTAAGCATAAGCCTTAGCCTAATCCTAACCCTAACCCTCACACTAACCCTAACCCTACACTAACCCTAACTCTAATTGTAAACCTCACGCTCACCCTAACCCTAACTGCAACTCCAACTCTAAAACTAACCCTAAACCTAACCCTAAAATAACCCTAACCCCAACCCTAAATCTACCCCTAAATCTCATGCTCACACTAAAGCTAACTCTAACCCTAACCCTAACACTAAAACTCACCGTAACCCTAACCTTAACTCTCAGGCTAAACCTAACCCTCACCCTCACCCTCACTCTCAGCCTAAACCTAAGGTTAACCCTAAGCCTAACCCTAACCCTCACACTCACCCTAACCCTAACCCTAATCCTAATCCTAATCCTAGCCTTAACACTAACCCTCACACTAACCCACACCCTAACCCTCGCCCTAACCCTAACCCTAAAACTAACCCTCACCCTCAGCCTCACCCTAACCCTAATTCTAACACTAAACCTCAACAACACCCTAACGCTAACGCTAACCCTAACCCTAACCCTAACAATCCCCCTAATTCTCACCCTAACCCTAACACTAACATCCTAACCCTAAACCTCAACCTAAACCTCACCCTAAACCTAACTCTATCACTAAACCTCACCCTCACCCAACCCTCACATTAACTCTAACCCTCACCCTAACACTTACCCTCACCCTAACAATAACCCAACATTAACACTAACCCTCAAACTAACCCTAAACTTAACCCTAACCCTAAACCTCAACCTAACCCTCACCCTCACCTTAACCGTAATACTAACCCTATGCCTAACCCTTACCCAAACCATCGCCCTAACCCTATATTTAACCTAAAACCTCACCCTAACCCTAACACTAAGCCTAACCCTAACCCTAACGGTAATGCTAAACCTAACCCTAACCCTAACCCTAAAAGTAAGCCTAATGCTCAGCCTCACCCTCACCTTAACCCAAAACCTAACCCTAACCCACACCCTAACCCTCACCCTAACTCTCAGGCTAACCCTAACCCTAACCCCAACCCTAACAATCACCCTCACCCTAACCCTAATCCTAAACCTAACCCATTTCCTAACCCTAACGCTCACCCTAACCCTCACTCTAGCCTCACCCTAACCCTAATCCTAACCCTAAACCTCATCCTAACCCTCACCCTAACCCGAACCATAACCCTCCCCCTCATGCTCGGCCTCAGCCTAAGCCTAAGCCTAAGCCTAAACCTAACCCTAACCCTCAACCTATCCCTAAACCTAACACTAACCCTAACTCAAACCCTAAATCTCACCCTCACCTTAAGCCTAACTCTAAACCTAACCCGAAACCTAAACCTCATCCAAAACGTAACCCTAAACCTAACCATCACCCTAATTTTTACACTCACCCTAAAATTAACCCTATTGCTAACACTAATACTCACAGTAACCCTAATCATCACCCTAACCCTAAATCTCACCCTAACACTAACCCTAACCCTCTTCCTCACCCTAGACCTCACCCTAAGCCTAACCCTCATTATCACCCTAAACCTCACACTAACCCTAACACAAATCCTCAATCTAACCTTCACCCTCACCCTAACCCTAAACCTAAACCTCACCCTAACCCTAACCCTCACCCTTACCGTAACCCTCACCCACAGCCTAACCCTCACTTTTACCCTTACCGTGATCCGCACCATAACATTCACCCTAACCCTAACTCTACACCTTAACCTCACCCTCACCCTCACCCTCACCCTAACTCTAACCCTTACCCTTACACTAAACCTCACCCTAACCCTATCCCTAACCCTCAGCCTCACCCTCAACCTCAGCCTAACCCTAAGCCTAAGCATAACCCTAACACTAAGGCTCACACTCACCCTCACCCTAAACCTAATCCTAACACTAACCCAAACCCTAAACCTCAACCTAACTCTGACCCTAACCTTAACCCTAACACTAACGCTAACCCTAACCCTCAAACTAACCCTAACCCTCTTCCTCACCCTAAACCTCACACTAACATTAACTCTAACCCTAATCTCCAATCTAACCCTCACCCTAACCATAACACTCACCCTAAACCTAACCCTCACCCTAACACTAACCCTAACCCTAACACTAACCCTAACACTAACCCTAACACTCACCCTAATCCTAAACTTCACCCTAACCCTAACCCTAACTCTAACCCTCACCCTCACCCTAGACCTCACCCTAACCCTAATTCTAACCTTAACCCTCACCATAACCCTAACACTCATCCTCACGCTAAACCTCACACTAAACTAACTCTAAACCTAATCCCCAATCTAACCCTCACCCTAACCCTCAAACTAATCCTAAACTTCACCCTCACCTTCACCCTCAGCCTAAACCTAATGCTAACCATAACCCTAACCCTAAACCTCACACTCACCCTCACCCTATCCCAAATCCTAATCCTAACCCTAACCCTAACACACACCCTCACCCGCAGCCTCAACCTAACCCTAATTCTAACCCTAAACCTCACCCCACCCTCACCCTCAGCCTAACTCAAAGCCTAACCCTAAGCCTAACCCTAACCCTAACCCTCACCATAACCCTAACCCTAACCCTAACACTAACCCTAACCCTAACCCTAACCCTCACACTCAATCTTACCCTAAACCTAATCCTAACCCTAACCGTATACCTAACCCTAACCCTCACCCTACACCTCAACCTAGCTCTCTCCCTAACCCTAATCCTAACCCTAAAACTCATCCTAACCCTCACCCTAAACCTAACCCTAACCCTCACCCTAACCTGAATCCTAACCCGAACCCTCATGCTGAGCCTAAGCCTAAGCCTAAGCCTAAGCCTAAACCTAAACCCAACCCTCACCCTAACCCTAACCCTAACCCTTACCGTAACCCTCACCCTCAGCCTAACGCTCAACTTTAGCTTTAACGTCATCCCCTACCTAATCCGCACCCTAACCCTAACCCTCACCCTAAACCTAACACTATACCTAAACCTCACCCTCACTCTAACCCTAAACCTAACACTAAGACTAAACTTCACCCTAGCCCTAAACCTAACCCTCACCCTCTCCCTCTCCCTCAACATAACTCTGAACCTAATGCTAACAATAACACTAATCCTAACACTAAACCTAAACCTAACCCTAATCCTAACACTCACCCTCACCCTAACACTAATCCTAACCCTAACCCTCACAGTAACCCTAACTCTCACCATCACCGTAACCCTAACCCTCAACCTAACCCTCACCCTAACCCTAACACTAACCCTAAACTTTAATCTAACACTAACCATAACCCTCACCCTCACCCTAGCCCTCAAGCTAACTCTAATCCTAACCCTAATCCTCACCCTTACCCACACCCTAACCCTAAAACCCACCCTAACCTTAACCCTAACCCTAACCCTAAACCTAACTCTAATTCTCACACTCACCATAACCCTAACCCTAACCCTCACCCTAAGCCTAAACTTAACCGAACCCTAAATCTCACCCTAACCCTAACCCTAACCCTCACCCTAATCCTAACCCTCACCCTCCCCTCACCCTCAGCCTAACCCTAAGCCTAACCCTAACCCTAACCCACACACTCACCCTAACCCTTACCTAATCCTAATCGTAACCCTAAGCCTAACCCACACCCTTAACCTAAACCTCAACCTAACCCTAAATCTAACCCTAACCCTAACCCTAACCCTAAACCTCAGCCTCACCATAACCCTAACCCTAACACTAAACCTCACCATAACCCTAATCCTAAACCTCACCCTGTCCCGAACCCTCACCCTAACCCTAATTCTCACCCTAACCCTCATCCTAACACTCAATCTAACACTAACCCTAACACTCAAACTCACCCTAACCCTAATCCTAACCATAAACTTCAACCTAACCCTAACCCTAACTCTAACCCTAACTCGATCCCAAACTCTCACCCTAAGCCTAACCCTGACCCTCACCCTAACCCTAACCCTCACCCTTACCATAACTCTCACCCTCAGCCTAACCCTCACGTTTACCCTTACCATCAATCCCACCCTCAGTCTCACCCTAACCCTAATTGTAACCCTAAACCTCACCCTCACCCTCACCCTCAGACTAATCCTAAGGCTAACCCTAACCCTAACCCTTACCCTCACACTCACCCTAACCCTAAACCAAATCCTAATCCTAACCCTAACCCTAACCCTCACCCTCAGCCTCAACCTAACCCTAATTCTAACCCTAAACCTCACCGTGAGCCTAACGAAAAGCCTAACCCTAAGCCTAAACCTAACCCGAACCCTCACCGTAACCCTAACCCTAACCCTAACACTAACCTTAACCATAAACCTAACCCTCACACTCACCCTTACCCTAACCTTAATCCTGAACCAAACTTATACCTAACCCTAACCCTCACCCCAAACCTCTTCCTAGCTCTCACCCTAACCCTAATTCTAACCCTAAACCTCATCCTAACCCTCACCCTAACCCGAACCCGAACCCTCACCCACATGCTGGGCCTAAGCCTAAGGCTAAGTCTTACCCTAACCCACACCCTCTCCTCAGCCCTAACCCTAAACCTAAACCTAAACATCATCCTAACCCTAATCCTCAACCCCACCCTCACCATCAGCCTAAGCCTAATCCTAAGCCTAATGGTAAACCTAACCCTCACACTCACCCTCACCCTAACCTTAATCTTATCCCTAAACCTAACCCTAAGCCTAACCTTCTCCCTAACTCTCACCTAACCCTATGCCTAACACTAACCCTAAACCTAACTCTCAACCTAACCCTCACCCTACCCCTAACCCTAACCCTAAACCTCAACCTCACTCTAACCCTAACTCTAACCCTAACCCAAACCCTAAAACTCACCCTAATCCTAACCCTAACCCTCACCCTCACTGCAACCATGACCCTAAACCTAAGCCTAACAATAACCGAACCCTAATTCTAACCATCACCCTAACCATAACTCTCACCCTAACCCATACCGTCACCCTAACACTTACCATCCCCCTAAGACTAACCCCAACCCTAACACTAACCCTCACACTAACCCTAACCCTAACCCTAACCTTAAACCCAACCTAACCCTCACCCTAAACCTAACCCTACCACTAACCCTAACCCTAACCCTCAACCTAACCCTCACCCTAACCCTATATCTAACATTAAACCTCACCCTAACCCTAACCCTAACCCTAAACCTAACCCTAAACCTCATCCTAACCCTAACCCTCAACTGCACCCTCACCCTCACCGTAACTCTAACCCTAACCCTAACAATAACACTAACCCTAACCCGAACCATCACCCTAACCCTAATCCTCACGCCCAACCTCAACCACAGCCTAACCCAAAGCCTAAGCCTAATCCTCACCCTAACCCTCACACTCACCCTAACCCTAACCCTAATCCTAAACCTAAATCTATCCCTAAACCTCAACCTAAACCTCACCCTTACCCTAACTCTAACACTAACCCTAAACCTAAACTTCACCCTAACCCACACCGTAACCCTAATTCTAAACCAAAACCTCACCCTCACACTAACCTTAACACTAACCATAACCCTAAACCCCACACTAAACCTAACCTTCACCCTCACCCTCAACCTCACTGTTACTCTAACCCTAAGCCTAACAATAACACTAATCCTAACCATAACATTAACCATAAACATAACCCTCACCCTCAGCCTCACCCTCACCTCAAATATAACCCTAACCATAACAGTAAAAATAACCCTAACCCTAAGCCTATGCCAAAACCTAATTCTAATACTCACCCCCACCCTCACCCTCAGCCTATCCCTAAGCCTAACCCTATATCTAACCCTAAACCTAAACATCACTTTAACCCTAACGCTAACACTAACCCTAACACTAACCCTAAAACTAAACCAAACCCTAAACCTAACCCTAACCCTCACCCTAAATCTAAGCCTAACCCTAACCCTAACCCTAACACTCACATTCAACCTCACCCTAACCCTAATCCTAAACCTAACCTTATCCAAAACCTAAAACTCATCATAACCCCCACCCTAACCCTAACCCTAACCCTAACCCTAACCCTCAACCTCAGGCACGGCCTAAGCCTAAGCATAAGCCTAAGCCTAACCCTAACCCCAACCCTCACCCTAACCCTAACCCTAAACCTAACCATCACCCTAACCATAACCCTCACCCAACCCTAACCTTCACCCTAATATTATCCTCACCCTAACACTAACCCTAACGCTCAAACTAACGCTCACACTAATCCTGACCTTCACCGTAGCCCTCACCCTAACCCTAACCCTCACCCTCACTATCAGTGTAACTCTAAGCCTAACCCTAACCCTAAACCTAACACTCATGCTCACCCTAACCCTTACCCTAAACCTAACCCTAACCTTAACCCACACCCTCAGGCTCACCTTAACCCTAAATCTAAAACTAACCCTAAACCTCACCTTAACCCTAACCCTAAAAGTAACCGATACCATAGACCTCACCATAACCCTAATCCTAACCATAACCATAATCCTAACCCTCCTCATAACCCTAACGTTAACAATCACCCAAACCCTAACCCTCACTCTCACCTTCACCCTCAGCCCAACCCTAAGCCTAACCCTAAACCTAACCCTCACACTCACCTTAACCCTAACCCTAACCCTAATCTTAACCCTAACCCTAACCTCAACCTCACCTAAACACTCACCCTAACCTGAACCGAAACCTAACACTAACCCTAATCCTAACGATAACCCTAACCCTCACCTTCAGCCTCACCCTAACACTAACTCTAACCCTAAACCTCACCCTCACCCTAAACCAAACCCTAACCCTAAACCTCACCCTAAACCTAACCCTAAATCTCACCCTCACCCTAGCCCTTACCCTAATCATAACCCTCACCTTAATCCTAACCCTCACCCTAACCCTTACCCTAACCCTAATCGTAACCCTAACGCTCATCCTAACCCTCACCCTAACCCTAACCCTCACACTCAACCCTCAGCCAAACCCTAAGCCTAACCTTAAACCTAACCCTAACACACACACTCACCCACACCCTAAGCATAATCCTATCCCTAAACCTAAACCTATTCCTAAATCTCTCCCGAACTCTCACCTAACCCTAACTCTAACACTAACCCTCACCGTAACCATATCCCTCACCCAAACCCTAACCTTCACCGTAACACTTATCCTCACCCTACCACTAACCCTAACGCTAAAACTAACGCTCACACTAATCCTCATCTTCACCCTAGCCCTCAACCTAACCCTAACGGTCATCTTCACCCTAAACCTGACACTAACCCTACCACTAATCCTCAATCTAACCCTCACCTTCACCCTAACCTAACACTAACCCTGACCCTAACCCTAACCCTAACCCTAACCCTAACCCTCACCCTTACCGTAACCATCACCCTCAGTTAAAACCTCACATTTACACTTACCGTGACCCCCACCCTAAACCGCACCCTAACCCTAACCAACACCCTAACCCTCACCCTAAACCTAACCCTAACACTCACCATAACCATAAATCTAACCCTAACCCTAACCCTCACCCAAACACTTACCCTAAATTAACACTAACCCTAAACCTAACACTAAAGCTCACACTAACCCTAACCCTAATCCTACTCCTAAACCTCACCATAACCCTAACCCTAAACCTAATCCTCACCCTCACCTTTGTCCTCACCCTAACCCTAATTCTAACCCTCAGCTCACCCGAACCCTCATCCTCACCCTAAAACTCACACTAACCCTAAACCTAAACCTCAATCTAACCCTCACCCTAAGCCTAACCCTAACATTTACCCTAACCCTAACTCTCAACCTAACCATCCCCCTAACCCTATATTTAACCTTAAACCTCACCCTCACCCTAAACCTAACACTAACCCTAAACCCCACCCTAACCCTAAACCTAACCCTCACCCACACCCTCACCCTCACCATAACTCTAACCCTAACCCTAAGAATAACACTAACCCTAAACCGAACCTTCAACCTAACCTTAATTCACAACCCCACTGTCACCCTCACCCTAACCCTAATCCTATCCCTAAACCTAACCCTAATCCTAACCCTCTCCCTAACTCTCACCTAAACCTAACCCTAACACTAACCCTAACCCTAACCATCAACCTGACCCTCACCCTAACCCTAACCGTAACCCTAAACCTCACCCTCACTCTAACCCTAACTCTAACCCTAATCCAAACCCTAAACCTCACCCTAACCCTAACCCTAACCCTCACCCTAACCCTCACCACAACCATTACCCTAAACTTAACCCTAACAGTAACCCTAAAACTAATCCTAACCGTCACCCTAAACATAACACTCAGCCTAACCCATACCATTACCCTAACAATTACCATCCCCCTAAAACTAAGCCTAACCCTAACACTATCCCTCACACTAACCCTAACCCTAACCCTAACCCTAAACCTCAACCTAATCCTCACCCTCAACCTAATCCTAACAGTAACCATAAACCTAACCCTCACCCTAACCCTCACCCTAACCCTATATCTAATCCTAAACCTCATCCTCAACCTTACCCTCACCCTAAACCTCACACTAACCCTAACACAAATCCTCAATCTAACCCTCACCATCACACTAAACCTAACACTAACCCTCACCCGAACCCTAACCCTCAACCTTACCATAAACATCACCCTCAGCCTATCCCAAAGGTTTACCCTTACCATCACCCCCAGCCTAACCCGCACTCTAACCCTAACCAACATCCTAACCCTCACCCTAAAACTAACCCTAATCCTAACCCTCACCCTAACCATAACCCTCACCCTAACCCTAACCCTCACCCTAACACTTACCCTCACCCTAACTCTAACCCTAACCCTAAAACTAACGATCACACTAACCCTAACCCTCACCCTAGTCCTAAACCTTACCATAACCCTAACCATAAACCTAACCCTCACCCTCACCCTAGCCCTCACCCTAACCCTAATTCTAACCTTCACCCTCACCCTAACCCTAACCCTCATCCTCACCCTAAACCTCACACTAATACTAAAACTAATCCTCAATCTAACCCTCAACCTAACCCTAACACTTACCCAAACCCTAATCCTCAACCTAACCATCCCCCTAACCTTATATTTAACCCTAAACCTCACCCTCAAACGAACCCTAACACTAAAACTAAACCCCATCCTAACCCTAACCCTAACCCTCACCCACAAACTCACCCTCACCGTAACTCTAACCCTAACCCTAAAAATAACACTAACCCTAAACCGCACCATCACCCTAACCCTAATCCTCACACCCACTGTCACCCTCAGCCTAACCCTAAGCCTAAGCCTAACCCTCACCCTAGCCCTCACACTCACCCTCAACCAAACCCTAATACTAAACCTAACTCTATCACTAAACCTCAAATTACCCCTCAACCTCACCATAACCCTAACACTAACCTTAACCCTAAACCTCAACCTAACCCTCTCCCTAACCTTAACACTAACCCTAACCCTCACCATCACCCTCAAACTCACCATAAATCTAACCCTAACAATAACACTAACCCTAACCCTAACTCTAACCCTAAACATAACCCTCAACCTTACCCTCACTCTCACCGAAAATTTAACCGTAACCATAACACTAGCAATAACCCTAACCCTAAACCTAAACCTAATCCTCAACCCCACCCTCAACTTCAGCCTAACCCTAAGCGTATTCCTAAACCTAACCCTAACCCTAACCCTCACTGTAAACCTAACACTAACCCTAAACCTAACCCTAAACCTAACCCTAAACCTAACCCTAACCCTAACACTAACCCTAATCCTCATCCTCATCCTCACCCTAACAGAAACTCTAACCCTAAACCTCAACCTAACCCTAAGCCTAACATTAAACCTAACGCTCAAACTCACCCTCACACTAACCCTACTCCTAAACCTACCCCTTAACCGAACCCTCACCCTAGTACTCAACCTAACCCTAATCCTAAAACTAAACCTCATCCTAACCCTCACCCTAACCCTAACCCTAACTTTCACCCTAACCTAACCCTCACCATCATGCTAGGCCTAAGCCTAAGACTAACCCTAACCCCAACCTCGCAATAAGACTAACCCTAACTCTAACCGTAAACCTCGCTCTCAACCTAACTCTAACTCTAACCTTAACCCTAAAGCTAAACCTCATCCTAACCCTAAACCTAACCCTCACCCTCAACCTCACCATAACCGTAACCCTAACCCTAAACCCTAACCCTAAACTTCAACCTAACAATAACCCTCACCCTGACACTAACCCTCACCCTAACACTTACCCTCACCCTAACACTAACCCTAACCCTAACACTAACCCAAAACATCACCCTGACCCTAAACCTCACCCTAAACCTAAACCTAACCCTCACACTCACCCTAGCCCTCACCCTAACCCTAAACCTCATCCTCACACTAAAACTCACACTAACCCTAACCCTCACCCTAAACCTAACCCTCAGTCTACTGTAACCCTCAGCCTCAGCCTAACCCTCACGTTTACCCTTAACATCAACCCTACATAACTCTTACCCTAACCCTCAACCTAACCCTAACCCTAACCCTAACTCTACCTCTAAACCTCACCCTCACCATAACCTTAATTCTAACCCTAACCCTAACACTAAACCTCACCCTGACCCTAAACCTCACCGTTACCTTAACCCTCACCCTCAGCCTAAACCTCACCTTTAAACTTACCATCATCCTCACCCTAAACCTCACCCTAACCATAAATTTCATCCTAACCCTCACCTTACCCGTAAACCTAACCATCACCTTAACACTAACCCTCACCCTCAACCTCATGCTCAGCCTAACCCTAAGCCTAAGCCTAACCCTTACCCTTACCCAAACCCTCACCCTCACCCTAGACCTCACCCTAACCCTAATCCTAACCCTGACCCTCACCATAGAACTCACCCTAACACTAATCCTAACCCTAACCCTCATCCTAACCCTCACCCTAACCCTAACCCGCACCCTCACCCTCACCCTAACCCTAATCCTAACCCTAACCCTCAACCTAACCCTAACACAAACACTCACCCTCACCCTAACCCAAATCCTAATCCTAACGATAACCCTAACCCTCCCCCTAACTCTCACTCTAATCCTAACCCTAACACTAACACTAACCCTAAACCTAACTCTCACCCTAACCCTAACTCTAACCCTAAACCTCACCCTCAACTTAAACCTCATGCTAACCCTAACCCTAATCCTCACCCTCACCCTCACCATAACCCTCACCTAACCCAAACCATCACCCTAACACTTACACTCACCCTAACACTTAACCCTAACCCTAACACTAACCCTCACACTAACACTAACCCTAAATCTAACACTAAACCTCAACCTCACCCTAACCCTAACCCTAACCGTAAACCCCACCCTAACCCTAAACCTAACCCTCACCCTAACCCTCACACTAACCCTAACCCTACCCCTAATCGTAACTCTAACCCTAAACCTCACTCTCACCCTAACCATAATTCTAACCCAAACCCTAAACCTAAATCTCATCCTAACCCTAACCCTAAGCCTCACACTCACCCTCATCTTAATCATAACCCTAACACTAATCCTAACCCCTACCCTCATCCTAACCCTCCCCCTAACCCTAACCCTCACACTCAGCCTCACCCTAAGCCTAACTCTAACATTAAACCTCAACCTCACCCTAACCCTAACACTAACCATAAACAAAAACCTCACCCTAACGCTAACCCTAAATCTCACCCTCACCCTAGACCTTACCCTAACCCTAATCCTAACCCTAACCCTCATTCTAAACCTCCCCCTAAACCTCACCCACAGCCTAACCCTAAGCCTAAACTTAGACCTAACCTTAACACACACCCTCACCCTCACCCTAAACCTAATCGTATCCCTAAACCTAACTGTAACCCTAACCCTCCAACTAACTCTCACACTAACCCTAACCCTAACCCTCACCCTAACCCTAACTATAACCCTAACCAAAACCCTAAACCTCAAACTAAACCTAAACCTTACCCACACCCTCACCTTCACCATAACCGTAACCCTAAACCTAACCCTAACAATAACCCTAACACTAAACCTAATCCTCACCCTCACCCTCAGCCTAACCTAAGCCTAATCATAACCTTCACCTTAACCCTCACACTCACACTCAACCTAAACCCAATCCTAAACCTAACCATATACCTAAACCTCGCCTAACCCTCACTCTCACCCTAACCCTAACACTAACCCTTACTCTAAAACTTACCCTAACCCTCCCCCTAACCCTAACTCTAAAACTAAACCTCACACTCACCCTAACCCTAACCCTAATCATAAACCTCACCCTTACCCTAACCCTCACCCTCACCCTCAACCTCACTGTAACTCTAACCCTAGCCCTAAGAGTCACACTAACCCTAACCCTAACCCTAACCATAACCATAACCATAACTCTCACCCTCAGCCACACCCTCACCTCAAACTTAACCCGAACCATAACACTAACAATAACCCTAAACCTAAGCCTAACCATAATCATAAATCTAATCCTCACCCCCACCCTCACCCTCAGCCTAATCCTAAGCCTAACCCTAACCCTAACCCTAACACAAAACCTCACAGTAACCCTAACCCTAACCCTAACACTAAACCTAACCATTAACCTAACCATAAACTAACCCTAAACCTCAGACTCACCCTCACCCTAAACAAAACCCAAACCCGAACACTATTTCTAACCCTAAATCTCAACCTAATCCTAACCCTAACTCTATCCCTAACCCTAAACCTAAACCTCATCCTAACCCTCACCCTAACACTTACCCTGACCCTAACACTAACCCTAACGCTAACACTAATGCTCACACTAACCCTAACCATCACCCTAAACCTAAACCTCACCCTAACACTAACCCTAACCCTCAACCTCACCCTAGACCTCACCCTAACCCTAACCCTCATCCTCACCCTAAACCTCACACTAACCCAAACACTAATCCTAAATCTAACACTCAACATCACCCTAACACTAACCCTCACACTCAGCCTAACACTCAAATTTGCCATTACCATCAACCCCACCCTAACTCGCACCCTAACCCTAACCCTCACCCTAAACTTCACCCTAACCCTAACTCTACCCCTAAACCTCACCCTCACCCTAACCCTACCTCTAAACCTAAACCTAATCCTAACCCTAATCCTAACCCTGACTCTCACCCTCACTCTAACCCTAAATCTCACTCTAACACTTACCCTTACCCTAACACTAACCCTAACCCTAACACTAACCCTCACACTAACCCTAAACCTCACCCTAATCCTAAACCTCACCATAACCCTAAAACTAACCCTAACCCGAACCCTCACCCTAGCCCTCAACCTAATCTTAATTCTATCCCTCACCCTCACCCTAACCCTAACCCTCATCCTCACCCTAACCTCACACTAAACCTAACCCTAATCCTCAAACTAACCCTCACCCTGACCCTAACCCTAATCCTTACCCAAACCCTAACCCTCACCCTAACCCAAACCCTCACCCTAACAATTACCCTAACCCTAACACTAACCCTACCCTAACACTAACCCTCAAACCAACGCTAATCCTAACGCTAACCCTAAACTTCAACCTAACCCTCAACTCACCCTAACCCTAAGACTAACCCTAACCCTAAACCCCACCCTAACCCTAACCATAACCGTCAGCCTTCGCCTCACCCTCACCGCAAACTTAACCCTAACCATAACACTAAAAATAACCCTAAACCTAACCCTAACCCTCACCCTAATCCTCACGCCACCCTCACCCTCAGCCTAACACTAAGCCTAACTCTAACCCTAACCCTAACCCTCACCATAACCCTAACCTTAAACCTAACCCTAACCCTAACCCTAAACCTAAAGCTAACCCTAACCCTAAACCTAACCCTAATCGTCAGCCTCACCCTCACCCTAACCCAAACCCTAACCCTAACCCTCAACCCAACCCTAAGCCTAATCCTAACCCTAAACCTAACCCTCCTACTCACCCTCAACATAACCCTAATCCTATCCCTTAACCTAACCCTCACCATAACCCTCACCCTAGCCCTAACCCTAACCCTAATCCTAACCCTAAAACTCATCCTTTCCCTCACCATAACCCTAAACCTAACCCTGACCCTAACCCGAACCCTAACCCTCACCCTCATCCTCGGACTAAGCCTAAAACTAAGCCTAAGCCTAACACTAACCCTAACCCTTACCCTAACACTAACCCTAACATTAACCCTAACTGTAAACGTAAACCTCACTCTCACACTAACCCTAACTCTAACCCTAAACATAAACCTAAAACTCACCCTAACCCTAAACCTAAACCTCACCTTCACCCTCACTGTAACTGTAACCCTAACCCTAACCATAACAATAAACATAACCCTAACCCTCACCATAACCACAACACTTACCCTAACCCAAACCCTCACCCTAACACTTACCCTCACCCTAACACTAACACTAACCCTGACACTAACCCTCACACTAACCCAAACCCAAACCCTAACCCTAAACTTTAACCTAAACCTCACCCTCACCCTAGCCCTAACACTAACCCTAACCCTCACCCTCACGCTAACCATCCCCCTAACCCTATATCTAAACCTAAACCTCACCCTCATCCTAACCCTAACCTTAACCGTAACTCTAAACCCCACCCTAGCCCTAACCCTAAACCTCACCTGCACCCTCACACTCACCGTAACTCTAACCCTAACACTAACAATTACATTAATCCTAAACCTAACCATCGCCCTAACCCTAATCCTCACACCCACCCTTACCCTCAGCCTAACCCTAAGCCTAAGCCCAACCCTCTCCATAACCCTCACACTCACCCTCCCCCAAATCCTAACTCTACCCTAAACCTCACCCTCACCCTAACTCTAACACTAACACTAAAACTAAACCTTACCCAAACCCTAACCCTAACCCTAAACCTAACAATAACCCTCACCCTCAGCCTCACCCTCACCCTAACACTTACCCTCACCCTAAAACTAACCCTAACCCTAACACTAACCTTCACACTAACCCTAACCCTCACCCTAATCCTAAAACTCACCTGAACCCTAACCCTAATACTAAACCTCACCCTCATCCTAGCCCTCACACTAACCCTAATTCTAACCCTCACCTTAACCCTAACCCTAATCCTCACCGAAACCTCACACTAACATTAACCCTAATCCTCAATCTAACCCTCACCCTAACCCTAACCCTAACCCATACCCTAACCCTAAACCGAACCCTAACCCTCACCCTTATCTTAACCTTCACTCTCAGTCTCAACCTCAACTTAACCCTTACCGTCATCCTCACCCTAACCCTCACTGTAACCCTAAACCTCATCCTAACCCTCACCATAACCGTGAACCTAAACATCACCCTAACCCTAACCCTCACACTAAACCTCACACTCAGTCTAACCCTAAGCCTAATCCTAAGCCTTACCCTAATCCTCACACTCACCCTATCCAACACCCTAACCTTAATCCTAACCATCACCCTAAACCTAATCCTCATCCCCACCCTCACCCTCAGCCTAAGCCTAAACCTAACCGAAAACCTCACACTCACCCTCACCCTAACCCAAATCCAAACCCTAAACTTAACCCTAACCCTAAAACTCAACCTAACCCTCACCCTAACCTTAACCCTCACACTGACCCTAATCCTAACCCTCGACATAACCCGCACTCTAACCCTACATCTAACCCTAAACCTCACCCTCACCATAACAAAAATCCTAACCATAACCCTAAACCTCACCCCAAACCTAACCCTCAACCTCACCCTCACCTTCACTCTCACTGTAACTCTAACACTAACACTAACACTAATCTTAACCCTAAACCTAAACCTAACCCTAACCCTAACCCTAATCCTAACACTCACCCTCACCCTAACACTAATTCTAACCCTAACCTAAACCCTAACCCTAACCCTCATGTCACCATAACCCTAACCCTCATTCTAACCCTCACCCTAAACCTAACCCTAATCCTAATCCTCACCCTAACACTAACCCTAACCCTCAACCTCACACTAGCCCGCACCCTAACCCTAATCCTAACACTAATCCTCATCCTAACCCTCACCCTAACTCTAACCATAACCGTCACAATAACCCTAATCCTAATCCTAACCCTCAACCTAACCCTAACTCTCATGCTCACTGTAAGACTAACCGTAACACTCACCCTAACCCTAAACTTAAGGCAAACCCTAACTCTCACCCTAACCCTAATCCTAAAACTCACCCTAACCCTAAACTTCAACCTCACCCTCACCCTCGGCCTAAACCTAAGCCTAACCCTAAGCCTAACCCTAACCCTCAGACTCACCCTAAAGCTTACCATAATCCTAATCCTAACCCTTAGCCTAACCCTCACCCTCACCCTAACCATAAATGTAACACTAACCCTAAACCTAAACTTCAACCTCAGCCTCACCCTAAACCTAACTCTAACCCTAAACCTCACACTCATCCTCACCTTAACCCTAACCCTAACCCGAAACCTCATCCTCACAATAGCCCTCACCATAACCCTAATCCTAAAACTAACCCTCATCCTAATCCTCACCATAAGCCTAACACTCATCCTCACCCTTACCCTAAACCTAAACCTAACCGTCAACCTAACCCTAACCCTCACCCTCACCATAACCCTTACCCTAACCCTCACTCTAACCCTAAACTTAACCCTCACCCTAACCCTCACCCTAATCCTAACCCTCACCCTCAACCTCACCCTCAGCCTAACCCTAAGCCTAACCCTAAACCTAACCCTAACACACACACTCACCATCACCCTAACTCTAATCCTAACCCTAACCCTCCCCTAACTCTCACTGTAAACCTAATCTTAACACTAACACTAACTCTAAACCTCAACCTAACCCTCACCCGAACCGTAATTTTAACCCTAAACCTCACCCTCACCCTAAACCTAACTCTAACCCTAACCCAAACCCTAAACCTCACCCTAACCCTAACCCTCACCCGCACCCTCACCCTCACCCTCACTGTAACTCTAAACCTAACCATAAAAATAACACTAACCCTAAACGGAACCATCACCCTACCCCTAATCCTCACCCCCACCCTCACCTTCAGCCTAACCATAAGCCTAGGCCTAATCCTCAACCTAACCCTTACACTCACTCTCACCCTAACCCTAATCCTAAACCTAAACTTAAACCTAACCCTAACCCTAACCCTAAACCTAATCCTAATCCTCACACTCACCCTTGCCCAATTCCTAAACTTAAGCCTCACCCTAACCTTAAGCCTCATCCTCACCCTAAGCCTCACACTCACCCTCACCCTCACCCTAACCCTAATACTAACCCTAACCCTAACCCTAACCCTCACCCTAACCCTCAACCTAGCCCTAATCCTAACCCTAACCCTAATCCTAAACCTCATCCTAACCCTCACCCTAAACCTAACCCTAAACCTCACCCTCAACCTAGCCCTCACCCTAAACCTAATCCTAACTTTAAAGCTCATCCAAAACCTCCCCATAACCCTAACCCTAGCTCTCAACCTAAACCTAACCCTCACCCTCAACCTCACTCTCAGCCTAACACTAACCTTCACCCTAACCCTCACATTCACCCTAACAGTAACCCTAATCCTAAATCTAACCCTATCACTAAACCTCAACCTAAACCTCACCCTCACCCTAAACCTAACACTAACCCCAACCCTTAACCTCTCCATAACCCTAACTCTAACCCTAAACTTCACCCTCAACCTAACCCTAACCCTAAGCCTGACTCTCACCCTCCCCCTAACCCTAACCCTATCACTCACCCTAACCATAAACTTAATCCGAATCCTAACTCTCACACTAACCCTAAACCTCAGCATAACCCTAAACATAAACGTAACCCTAACCCTAACCATCACACTCACCCTCACCCTACTGTCCCCCTAACCGTATATCTAACCCTAAACCTCACCCTCACTCTAACCCTAACCCTAACACTAAACCCCATTATAACCCTAAACTTAACCCTCACCCGCACCCTCACCCTCACCGTAACTCTAACCCTAACCATAACAATAACACTAACCCTAACCCAAACATCACCCTAACCCTAATGCTCACCCCCACACTCACCGTCACCCTAACCCTAATCCTAAACCTAGCCCTATCCCTAAACCTCAACCTAAACTTCACCCTCACCCTAACCCTAACACAAATCCTAACCCTAATCCTCATCCTAACCCTCCCCTTAACGCTAACTCTAACCTTAAACGTCACACTGACCCTCACCCTAACCCTAACCCTAACGCTAAACCTCTCCCTAAACCTCACCCTAACCGTAACCCTCACCCCCATCCTCAACCTCACCGTAACTCTAACCCTAACTATAACAATAACACTAACCTCAACCCTAACCATAACCACAAACCTCAACCTCAGCCTAACCCTCACCACTAACTTAACTCTAACCATACCACAAACAATAACCGTAATCCTAACCCTAACCCTAATACACACACCCACTCTCACCCTATGCCTAACCCTAAACCTAACCCTAACCCTAACCATAACCCTCACTGTAACTCTAACCCTGACCCTAACCCTTACACTAAACCTAACCCTAAGCCTCAGCCTCATCCTCACCCTACCCCAAACACTAACCCTAACCCTGACCCTAACCCTAATCCTGACCCTATCCCTAAACCTAACCCATACACTCAGCTTCTCCCTACCCCTAATCCTATACCTAAACCTATCCCTAACCCTAACCCTCACCCTCACCCAAAACCTCAAAGTAACTCTAACTCTAAACCTAACAATAACACTAACCCTAACCCTAACCATAACCCTCACCCTCAGCCTCATCCTCACTGCAAACTTAACTCTAACCATAATACTAACAATAACCCTAACCCTAACATTAACCGTAATCCTCACCCCCACCCTCACCCTCAGCCTAACCCTAAGCCAAACCCTAACCGTAACTCTAACACTAACACTCACCATAACCCTAACCCTAAACCTAATCCTAAAACTAAACCTAAGCCAAACCCTAACCCTAAACCTAAATCTAATCCTCAGCCTCACTCTCACCCTAAACCAAAACCTAACCCTAACCCCCAACCTAACCCTAAACCTAACCCTAAACCTAACCATAACCATAACCCTCACTGTAACTCTAAAACTAAACCTAAACCTAACCTTAAACCTAACCCTAATCCTCAGGCTCAACCTCACCCTAACCCAAAACCTAACCCTAACCCCCACCCTAACCCTAAGCCTAACCCTAACCCTAACCCTCACACTCACCCTCACCCTAACCCTAAACATAAACCTAACCCTTTCCCTAACCCCAACCCTCACAGTCAGCCTCAACCTAGCCCTCACCCTAACCCTAATCCTAAACCTAAACCTTATCCTAAACCTCACCCTAACCCTAAACCTAACCCTCACCCTAACCCTAAACCTAACCCTCTCCCTCATGCTCAGCCAAAGCCTACGCCTAAGCCTAAACCTAACCCTAACCCTCACCCTAACCCTTACCCTAACACTAAACTTAACTCTAACCCTAAACCTCACCCTTTCCCTAACCCTAACTCTAACCCTAACAGTGAACCTAAACCTCATCCTAACCTTAACCCTCACACACACCCTAACCCTTACCCTAATCCTAATCCGTTCACTAAGCCATAAACTCACCCACACCCTAACCCTAACTCTAACACTAACCCTAACCCTAACCCTCACCTTCAGCCTCACCCTAACCCTAACTCTAACCCTAACCCTAAACCTCACCCTAACCCTAACATTAAACCTAACGCCAAACCTCACCCTAAGCCTAATCCTAAAACTCACCCTCACGCTAGCCCTCACACTAACCCTAATCCTAACCCTAACGCTCATCCAAACCCTCCCAATAACCCTAAACCTAGCCCTCACCCTATCCCTAACCCTCAAAGTCTCCCTCATCCTCAGCCTAACCCTAAGCCTAAACCTAACCCACACCCTAACCCTCACACTCAACCTCACCCTAACCCTAATCCTAAACCTAACCCTATCCCTAAACCTCAAACTAAACCTCAGCCTCACCCTAAACCTAAAAATAACCCTAAACCTGAACCTCCCCCTAACCCTCCCCCTAACCCTAACTCTAACCCTAAACCTCACGCTCACCCTAATCCTAACCCTAACCCTAAACCTCACCCTAAACCTCACCCTAACCCTAAAACTCACACTCACCCAAAACCTCAAAGTAACTCTAACTCTAAACCTAAAAATAACACTAACCCTAAACCTAACCCTAACCATAACCCTCAACCTTACCGAAAACTTAACCCTAACCATAACACTAACAATAACCCTAACCCTAACACTAACCCTAATCCTCACCCCTACCCTCACCCTCAGCCTAACCCTAAGCCAAACCGTAACCCTAACCCTAAAGCTAACCCTCACTGTAACCCTAACATTAAACCTAACCCTAACCCTAAACCTATCCCAAACCTTAACCCTAAACCTAACCCTAATCCTCAGCGTCAACCTCACCCTAACCCTAACCCGCACACTTACCCTAAGCCTAACCCTAAACCTAAAACTAACCCTCACACTCACCCTCACCCTAAACCTAATCCTAAACCTAACCCAAACCCTAACCCTAACCCTCACCCTAAGCCTCAACCTAGCCCTCACCCTAACCCTAAATCTAAACCTAACACTAAACCTAAACCTCATCCTAAACATAAACCTAACCCTCACACTCACCCTCACCATAACCGTAGCCTTAACCCTAACAGTAACCCTAACCCTAGCCCTAACCCTCACCCTTACCATAACCCTCACCCTAAACCTAACGCTCACCCTAACACTTACCCTCACCCTAACACTAACTCTAACCCTAACACTAACCCTCACACTATCCCTAACCATCACCCTAACCGTAATCCTCAAACTAACCCTAACCCTAATCCTCACCCTCAACCTAACCCTCACCCTAAACCTAACCCTCATCCTCACCCTAAACCTCACAATAACCCTAAGACTAATCCTCAATCTAACCCTCACCCTCACCCTACCCCTAAACCTAACCCTCACCTTAACCCTAACCCTCACCCTAACACTCACCCTAACCCTAACTCTACGCATAAACCTCACCCTCAGGCACACCCTCTCCATCACTGTAACCCTAAGCCTAACCCTAACCCTAATCCTAACCCTCAAACTAACTCTAACCCTTACCCTCACCCTAAACCTCACCTTCACCCTCAGCTTAAACCTAAGCCTAAGCTTAACCCTAACACTCACACTCACCCTAAACCTTAGCCTAATCATAATCCTAACCCTAAACCTAACTCTCACCCTCACCCTAACCCTCACCCTAACCCTAAACCTAACCCTAATCCTCAGCCTCACCCTTACCCTAACCCAAACCCTAACCCTAACCCCCAGCCTAACCCTAACCCTCACACTCACCCTCACCCTAAACCTAATACTAAACCTAAACCTATCCCTAACCCTAACCCTCACCCTAAGCCTCAACCTAGCCCACACCAGAAACCTAAATCTAACCCTAACCCTAAACCTAAACCACATCCTAAACCTAAACATAAGCCTCACCCTCACACTCACCCTAACCGTAGCCCTAACCCTAACAGTAACCCTAATTCTAGCCCTATTCCTCACAGTTACCATAAGCCTCACCCTAACCCTAACCCTCAACCTAACACTTAACCTCACCCTAACACTAACTCTAACCCTAAGACTAACCCTCACACTATCCCTAACCATCACTCTAAACCTTATCCTCACCCTAACCCTAACCCTATCTCTCACCCTCAACCTAACCCTCACCCTAAACCTAACCCTCATACTCACCCTAAACCTCACAATAACCGTAACACTAATCCTCAATCTAACCCTCACCCTCACCCTACCCCTAAACCTAACCCTCACCCTAACCCTAAACCTCACCCTAACCCTCACCCTAACCCTAACTCTACACCTAAAACTCACCCTAACCCTAACTCTAACACTAACCCTAACCCTAACCCTCACCCTCAGCCTCACCCTAACCCTAAACCTCAACCTCACCCTAACCCTATCCCTAAACCTAACGCTAAACCTCACTCTAACTCTAACTCTAACACTAACCCTAACCCTAACCCTCACCCTCAGCCTCACCCTAACCCTAAAACTCAACCTCACCCTAACCCTAACCCTAAACCTAACTCTAAACCTCACCCTAATCCTAACCCTAAAACTCACCCTCACCCTAGTCCTGATCCTAACCCTAATCCTAACCCTAACAATCATCCAAACCCTCGCCATAACCCTAACCCGAACCCTCACCCTAACCCTAAACCTCAAACTCACACTCACCCTCAGCCCAAACCTAAACCTAAACCTAAACGTCACCCTAACCCTCACACTCACCCTCACCCTAACCCTAATCCTAAACGTAACCCTATCCCTAAACCTCAACCTAAACCTCACCCTCACCCTAAACCTAACACTAACCCTAACCCTGAAACTCACCCTAACCTTCCCCCTAACCCTAACTCTAACCCTAAACCTCACTCTCACCCTAACCCTAACCTGAAACCTAAACCTTACCCTAACCCTAACCCTCACCCTCACCCAAAACCTCAAAGTAACTCTAACTCTAAACCTAACAATAACACTAACCCTAACCCTAACCCTAACCCTAAACATAACCCTCACCCTCAGCCTCACCCTCACCGCAAACGTAACTCTAACCATAACACTAACAATAACCCTAACGGTAACACTAACTCTAATCCACACCTCGACCCTCAGCCTAACCCTAAGCCAAACCCTAACCCTAACCCTAAACCTAACTCTAACCCTAAACCTCACCCTCACCCTAAACCTAACTCTAAACCTAACCCTGAACCTAAACGTCATCCTAAACCTAACCCTCACACACACCCTAACCCTTACCCTAATCCTAATGCTTTCACTAAGGCTAACCCTCACCCACACCCTAAACCTCACCCTACCCTAACTCTAACACTAACCCTAACTATAACCCTAAACCTCAGCCTCACCCTAACCCTAACCCTAAACCTAACGCTAAACCTCACCCTAACCCTAACCCTAAAACTCACCCTCACCCTAGCCCTCACCCTAACCCTAATCCTAACCCTAACGCTCATCCAAACCCTCCCCATAACCCTAAACCTAGCCCTAACCCTAACCCTCAAAATTTCCCTCACCCTCAGCCTAACCTTAAGCCTAAACCTAACCCTCACGCTAACCCTCACATTCAACCTCTCCCTAACCCTAATCCTAAAGCTAACCCTATCCCTAAACCTCAACCTAAACCTCCCCCTCACCCTAAACCGAACCCTAACCCTAACCCTGAACCTCATCCTAACTGTCCCCCTAACCCTACCTCTAACCCTAATCCTCCCCCTCACACTAACTCTAATCCTAACCCTAAACCTCACCCTAAACCTCACCCTAACCCTAACCCTCACCCTCACCTAAAACTTCAAAGTAACTCTAACGCTAAACCTAACAATAACACTAACTCTAACCCTAACCCTAACCATTAACCTCACTCTCAGCCTCACCCACACCGCAAACTTAACCCTAAACATAACACTAACAATAACCCTAACCCTATCCCTAACCCTAACCCAACCCTAACCCTCACACTCACCGTCACCGTAAACTAAATCCTAAACCTAACCCTATCCCTAACCATAACCCTCACCCTAAGCCATAACCTAGCCCTCACCCTAATCCTAAATCTAACTCAAACCCTAAACCTAAAACTCATTGTAACCCTAAACTTAACCCTCACACTCACCCTCACCGTAACCGTAGCCTTAACCCTAACAGTAACCCTAAATCTACACCTAACCCTCACCCTTACCATAACCCCCACCCTAACACTAACCCTCACCCTAACACTTATCCTCACCCTAACACTAACTCTAACCCTAGCACTAACACTCACACTATCCCTAACCATCACCCTAAACCTAATCCTCACCCGAACCCTAAGCCTAACCCTCACCCTCAACCTAACACTCACAATAAACCTATAAACCTAACCCTCATACTCACCCTAAACCTCACAATAACTCTAACACTAATCCTCAATCTAACCCAAACCCTCACCCTACCCTTAAACCTAACCCTCACCCTAACCGTAAACCTCACCCTAACCCTCACCCTAACCCGAACTCTAAACCTAAACCTCACCCTAACCCTCTCCCTCACGCTCACCCTCTCCGTCAGTGTAACCCTAAGCCTAACCCTAACCCTCACACTAACTCTAACCCTTACCCTCACCCTAACCCTCAACCTAACCCTAGCCCTCACGCTCACTGTAACCTAACACTTACCCTCACCCTCACCCTAACCTTCACCATCACACGCACCCTCAGCTTAACCCTAAGCTTAAGCCCAACCCTAACCCTAACCCTCACCCTCACCCTAACACTCAACCTAACCCTAACTCTAACACTAAAACTAACCCTCATCCTCAGCCTCACCCTAACCCTAACTCTAACCCTAAACCTCACCCTCACCCTAACTCTAACCCTAAGCCTAACCCTAAATCTCACGCTCATCCTAGCCCTCAACCTAACCATAATCCTTACCGTAATGCTCATCCTAACCCTCCCCTAACCCTAACCCTAACCCCCACCCTAATCCTCAACCACACCCTCACACTCTGCCTAACCCTAAGCCTAACCCTATCCCTAATGCTAACCCTAACCCTCACCGTAAACCTAACCCTATCCCTAACGCTAACCCTAAACCTAAACCTAAACCTAACCCTAATCCTCAGCATCACCCTCACCCTAACCCAAACCCTAAACCTAATCCTCACCCTAACCCTAAGCCTAAGCCTAACATAACCATAACCCTCACACTAACCCTCACCCTAACCCTAATCCTAAGCCTAACTTAACCCTAAAACTAAACCTCACCCTATCCCTAACAATAACATTAACCCTAACCCTAACCCTCACCCTCAGCCTCACCCTAACCCTAACTCTATTCCTAACCCTAACACTAAACCTCACCCTCAGCCTAAGCCTAAACCTAACCCTCACCCTCACCATCACCGTAACCGTAACCCTAACCCTAAAAATAACCCTAACCCTATCCCTATTCCTCACCCTAACCATAACCCTCACCCTAAGGCTAACCCTCACCATAACACTTACCCTCACTCTAACACTAACCCTAACCCTAACACTAACCCTCACACTAAACCTAACCCTCAACCTAATCCTAAACCTCACCCAAACCCTAACCCAAACCCTCACCCTCACCATAGCCCTCACCCTAACCCTGATTCTAACCCTCAACCTCACCTTAAACCTAACCCGCATCCTCACACTAAACCTCACACTGACCCTAACCCTAATCCTCAATCTAACCCTCACCCTACCTCTAACCCTAACCCTTACCCTAACCCTAAACTGAACTTTAACCCTCACCCTTATCTTAACCTTCACCCTCAGCCTAAACCATACCTTTTCCCTTAGCATCTCCCTCACCCTAAACCTCACCCTAACCCTAAACCTCATCCTAAACCTCACCCTAACCATAAACCTAACCATCACCCTAAACCTAGCCCTCACCCTCAACCTCAAGCTCAGCCTATCCCTAAGAATAAGGCTAAGCCTAAGCCTAACCCTCACCCTCACTGTAACTCTAACCCTAACCCAAACAATAAAACTAATCCTAATCCTAAACCTAACCCTAACCCTAACCCTACCCTAATCCTCACACTCACCCTCACCCTCACCCGAACCCTGATTCTAACCCTCACCCTCACCCTAACCCTAACCCTCATCCTCAACCTAAACCTCACACTAACCATAACCCTAATCCTCAATCTAATCCTCACCCTAACACAATACCTAACCCTAACTCTAAACCTAAACCTCAAACTCACCCTCACCCTAACGTTAACCCTAACC
Source organism: Dipodomys merriami (assembly GCF_024711535.1). Classification (NCBI taxonomy): domain Eukaryota; kingdom Metazoa; phylum Chordata; class Mammalia; order Rodentia; family Heteromyidae; genus Dipodomys; species Dipodomys merriami. The sequence goes on from NW_027206257.1 coordinate 2,406,551, forward strand.
CTAAACCTCACCCTAACCCTAACCCTCACCCTCACCCTCAACTCCACCGTAACTCTAACCCTAACAATAACACTAACCCTAAACCTAACCATAACCCTATCCATAACCCTAAACCTCATTGTAAGCCTAACCCTTACACTAACACTAACCCTAACCCTAAACCTATCCCGAAACCTAAAACTAATCCTCAGCCTCACCCTCACCCTAACCAAACCCTAACCCTAAACCTCACCCTAACCCTAAGCCTAACCCTAACCCTAACCCTAATCCGCACACTCACCCTCATCCTAACCCTTATCCTAAACCTAACCCTATCCCTAACCTTAACCCTTACCCTAACCCTCAACCTAGCCCCTACCCTAACCCTATTCCTAACTGTAAATCTCAACCTAACCCTCAGCCTAACCCTAACCTTAACCCTCACCCTAAACCTAAACCTATCACTCACCCACATGCCGGGCCTAAGCCTAAGCCAAAGTCTAACCCTAACCCTAACCCTAAGCTTCAGCCTAACCCTAAACCTAACACTAACTCTAACACTAAACCTAAACCTCACCCTCATCCAAACCCTAACTCTAACCCTAACCCTAAACCTAAACCTCATCCTAAACCGAAAACTAAAAATAACCCTAACCCTAACCCTAACCCTAACCCTACCCTAAATATAACCCTAAAACTAAACCTAACCCTAACCCTAACCTTAACCCAAACCCTAACCCTAACCCTAACCCTAACACTCACACTAACCCTAACCCTAACCCTCACCCTAATCCTAATTTTAACCGTAACCCTCACCCTAACCCTAAACTTAACCAAACCCTAACTCTCATGCTAACACTAACCCTAACCCTCACCAAAACCCTAACATTCACGCTCACCCTCACTCTCAGCCTAACCCTAAGCCTAATCCTAAACTTAACTCTCACACTCACCCTAACCCTTACCCTAATCTTAAACCTAACCCTAAGCCTAAGCCTCACCCTCACCCTAACCCTCACCCTAAACCTAACTCTAACACTAACCCTAAACATAAACCTCAACCTAAGCCTCACACTTACCCTAACTTTAATCCTAAACCTCACCCGAACCCTAACCATAACTCTAACCCTAACCATACCACTAAACCTCAAATTGACCCTAAACCTAACCCTCACCCTCACCTTAACCTTAACCCTAAGCCTAACCCTAACAATAACCCTCACCCTCACCGTAACACTGATCCTAACACTGACCCTAACCCTAACCCTAAAACAAACACTCACCATAACTCTAACCCTCATCCTAACCCTCACCCTAACCCTTACCCTAAACCTCACCCAAACACTAACCCTAACCATCACCCTCACCCTAACCCTAATCCTAACCCTAATCCTCATCCTAAATCTCACCCTAAATTTAACCCTAACCCTCACCCTCACCCACACCTTAACCTTAACCCTAAGCCTAACTCTCACCCTAACCCTATTCCTAACACTCCCCCTCACCCTTACCCTAAATCTAAACCTAACCCTCACCCTAACCCTAACCCTCACCCTCACCGTAACCCTAACCCTCAAGCTAACCCTCACCCTAACCATAACCCTAAACCTAAACCTTAATCTAACACTCACCCTAAACCTAACCCTCAACCTAAGCCTCACCCTAAACCTAACTCTATCCCTAAATATCATCCTCACCCTTACCCTAACCTTTCCCTTAAACCTAAACTTAAACCTCAACTTAACCCTAACCGTAAACCTCACCCTCACCACAGCCCACACCCTAACCCTAATCCTAACCCTCAAGCTAACCCTAACCCTCACCCTCACTGTAACCCTTACTCTAACCCTCACCCTAACCCGAAACTTAACCCGAACCTTAACTCTCACCCTAACTCTAACGCTAAACCTCACCCAAACCCTAATCCTCCTCCCTCACTCTCACTTTCAGCCTAAAACTAGGCCTAACCCTAACCCTAACCCTAAACCTCACACTAACCCTCACCATAACCCTAATCCTAATCCTAACACTAACCCTAAACCTCACTCTCACCTAACCCTCACCTTAAGCCTAACACTAACCCTAACCCTAAACCTCATCATCACCCTAAACCTCACACTAACCCTAACACTAATCCTCAATCTAACCCTCACCCTTACCCTCACCTTAGCCCTCACCCTAACCCTAACCCTCATCCTCACCCTAAACCTCACACTAACCCTAACACTAATCCTCAATCTAACCCTCACCTTCACGCTAACCCTAACCGAAACATCACCCCAAACCTAACCCTCACCCTTACCATAACCCTCACATTCAGCCTAACCCTCACCTTTATCCTTACCGTCACCCCCACCCTAAAACTCACCCTAATCCTACCCCTCACCCTGATCCTAATCCTACCCTTAAACCTCACCCTCACCCTAACCCTAACTCTAACCCTAACCCTAACATTAAACCTCACCCTAAACCTAACCCTAACCCTCACCCTCACACTCACTGTAATCGTAACCCTAACCCTAACCCTAACAATAACCGTAACCATAACCCTAACCCTCACCCTAACCATAACCCTCACCCTAACCCTAACCCTCACCCTCAACCTCATGCTAAGCATAACCCTAAGAGTAAGAGTAACCCTTAAAATAACCCTCATCCTCAACCTAGCCCTCACCCTAACCCTAATTCTAATGCTAACCCTCAACCTAACCCTAACCCTAACGATCACCCTAACCCTAATCCTCACCCCCACCCTCACCCTCAGCCTAACCCTAAGCCTAAGGCTAACCTTAACCCTAACCCTAACACTAAACCTAAACCTAACCCTAATCCTAACCCTAAAACTAATCCTAACCCTAAACCTCAACCTAACCCTCACCCTAACCTTTACCCTAACTGTAACCCTAAATCTCTAATCCTAATCCTAACCCTAATCCTAAACCTCACCCTAAGCCTCACCTTAACCCTAACCCTAACCCTAACAATCACCCTCACACTAGCCATCACCCTAACCCTAATCCTAAAACTACCGCTCATCTTAACCCTCCCCATAACCCTAACCCTAACCCTCACCCTAACCCTAACCCGCACCATCACCCTCCCGTCAGCCTAACCCTAAGCCTAACCCTAAGCCTAAACCTAAACTTAAATCTTTCCCTCACACTCACCCGAACCCTCACCCTCTCCATAATTCTAACCCTAATCCTAACCCTAAACCTAAACCTCACGCTCACCCTAACCCTAAACCTAACCCTCACCCTCACCCTATCCCTAACACTAACCCTAACACTAACCCTCCCCCTAAGCCTCTCCCTAACCCTATATCTAACCCTAAACCTCACCCTCACCTAATCCTAACCCTAACCCTTAACCCCACCCTAACCCTAACCCTAACCCTAAACCGCACCTTCAACTTCACCATAACTCGTACCTTAACCCTAACAATAACACTAACCCTAACCCTAACCATCACCCTAACCTTAACTCTACCCCTAAACCTCACCCTCACCCTAACCCTAACTCTAACCCTAACCCTAACACTAAACCTCACCCTAAACTTAAACCTAACCTCACCCTCACCCTCACCGTAATCGTAACCCTAACCCTAACCCTAACAATAACCGTAACCGTAACCCTAACCCTTACCCTAACAATAATCCTCACCCTAACATTAACCCTCACCCTAACACTTACACTCATCCTAACACTAACCCTAAACCTAACACTAACCCTTGCACTAACCCTAACACTCACTCTAATCCTAAACCCCACCCTAAACCTAACACTAGCTCTAACACTCACCCTCACGCTAGCCCTCACCCTAACACTTATCCTAACACTCACCATCACCCTAACCATAATCGTAACTCTAACCCTCAACCTAACCCTAACCCTCACCCTCACCGTAAACCTAACCCTCATCCTAACCCTAACCCAAACCCTAATCCTAACTCTAAACCTCACCCTAACCTTAACCCTAACCCTCACCCTCACCCTAGCACTCATCCTAATACTAATCCTAACCCTAACCCTCAACCTAACCCTAAAATTAATCGAACCCTAACTCTCACCCTAAACCTAAACCTAACCCTCACCCTAACCCTTACCCTCACACTCACCCTCACTCTCAGCCTAACCCTAAGCCTAAGCCTAACTCTAACTCTAACCCTCACACTCACCCTAACACTTACCCTAATCTTAATCCTAACCCTAAGCCTAACCCTCAACCTCATCCTAACCCTCACCTTAACCCTAACTCTAACACTAACCCTAAACCTAACCCTCATCCTCAGCCTCAACCTTACCCTAACTCTAACCCTAAACCTCAACCTCACCCTAAACCTAACCCTAACCCTAACGTTCAACCTCACCGTATCCCTAACACTAAACCACACCCTCACCCTAGCCCTCACCCTAACACTAATCTTAACCCTAACATTCATCCTAAACCTCCCCATAACCCTAAACCTAACTCTCACCCTAACCCTAACCCTCTACCTAACCCTCACTCTCAGCCTAAACTTAATCCTAACCCTAAACCTAAACCTAAACCTCAGACTCACCCTAACACTAAAACTAATCTTAATCCTAACCCCAACCCTAATGCTCACCCTCACTCTAACCCTCAACTAACCCTAACCCTAAATCTAACACTAACTCTAAACCTAACCCTCACCCTCAGCCTCACCCTAACCCTAACTTTAACCCTAAAATTCACCCTCACCCTAACCCTAACCCTAACCTTAACCCTAAACCACAACCGAAACCTAACCCTAAACCTCACCCTCACCCTAGCCCTTACCTTAACCCAATCCTAACCCTAACCCTCATCCTAACCCTCCCCCTAACCCTAAACCTAACACTCAACTTAACCCTAACCCTCACCCTCAACATCAACCTCAGCATATCCTTAAACCTAAACCTAAACCTAACCCTAACACACACACTCACCCTCGACCTATCCCTAATCCTATCCTTATCCCTAACCCTAACCCAAACCGTCCCCCTAACTCTCACTCTAAAGCTAACCCTAACACTAACCCTAACCCTCACCCTATGCTTAATTCTAATCCTAAACTTCACCCTCACACTAACACTAACTCTAACCCTAACCCAAACCCTAACCCTCACCCTAAACCTAACCCTCACCCTCACCCTCAATCTCACCGTAACTATAACCCTAACCCTAACAATAACACTAAGCCTAACACTAATCATAACCATAAAACTCAGCCTCAGCCTCACGCTCACCGCAAATTTATCCCTAACCATAACACTCACAATAACCCTAACCCTAACCCTAATCCTAATCCTCACCACAACCCCCAACCTCACCATCAGCCTAAGCCTAACCCTAACCCTAACGTTAACCCTAGCCCTCACCGTAACCCTAACCCTAACACTAACAATAACCCTAACCCTACCCCTAATCCTAACCCTCACCCTCACCCAAACCCTCACCCTTACTGTAACCCTAACCCTCACCCTAACCATCACTCTAACCCTAAACCTAAACCTAAACCTCACCCTAACACTAACCCTAAACCTCACCCTCACCCTAGCCCTCAACCTAACCCAAATCTTAACTCTAATCCTCATCCTAACCCTCACCCTAACTCTCACACTAACCCTAAACTTAACCTGAACCCTAACTCTAATCCTAAAGCTAGCCCTAACTCTCAGCCTAACCCTAAAGCTCACCCTCTCCCTCACCCTCAGTGTAATGCTTAGCCTAATCCTAACCCTATCCTTAACCCTCACACGCACCCTAATGCTTACCCAAACCCTAATCCTAACCCTAATCCTAAACCCTAAGTCTAAGCCTAAACCTCACCCTCACCCTAACCCTAACCCTAAACCTAACCCAAAACCTCACCCTAACCCTAAACCTAAACCTCATCCTCACCCTAACCCTCACCCTAAACCTAATCTTAACCCTAACCCTCATCCTAACCCTCACCCTAACACTAAACCTAACCCTCACCCTCAACCTCACCCTAACCCTAACCCTAAACCTAACCCTCAACCTAACCCTAATCCTAACCCTAACCCTCAACCTAACATTAACCCTCACCCTCAATTTAACCCTTACCCTCACCCTCACCCTAACCCTAAAATTAAACTGAAACCAAACTCTCACCCTAATCCTAAACCTAACCCTCCCCCTAACCCTAACCTTCAAACTTACCCTCACCTTCAGCCTAACACTAAGCCTAACCCTAACTCTATGCCAAACCCTCACACTCACCCTAACCCTAATGCTAATCCTAATCATAACACTAACCCTAAAACTCACCCTCACCTTAACCCTCACCTTAAGCCTAAACCTAACATTAATCCTAAACCTAACCCTAACCCTAAACCTCATGCTCACCCAAAACCTCACACTAACCCTCACACTAATCCTCACCCTCACCCTCACCCTCACCTTCACCCTAGCCCTCACCCTAACACTAACACTCATCCTCACCCTAAACCTCACACTAAACCTAACACTAATCCTCAATCTAACCCTCACCCTCACCCTAACCCTAACCCTAACCATCACCCTAAACGTAACCCTCACCCTTAAAATAACCCTCATCCTCAGCCTAACCCTCAACTTTACACTTACCGTCACCCCCACCCTAACCCTCACCCTAACCCTACCCCTCACCCTGACCCTAACCCTACACCTAAAACTCAACCTCACACTAACCCTAACTCTAACCCTAACCCTAACACTAAACCTCATGCTATCCCTAACCCTAACCCTCACCCTCAACCTCATGCTCACCCTAACCCTAAGCCTAAGCCTAACCATTAACCTAACCCTCACCCTCAACCTAGCCCTCAACCTAACCCTAATGCTAACCCAACCCCTCATCCTAACACTCATCCTAACCCTAACCCTAACCATCACCCTAACCCTAATACTCACCCCCACACTCTCCCTCTGCCTAACACAATGCCTAAGCCTAACCCTAACCCTAAACCTCACACTGACCCTCAGCCTAACCCTAAAACTAACCCTAACCCTAACCCTATCCCTAAACATCAACCTAACCCTCACCATAACCTTAACCCTAACACTAACCCTAACATTAACGCTCGACCTAATGCTCCAACTAACTCTAAATCTAACCCTAAACCTCACCTCACCCTAACGCTAATCCTAAAACTAACCCTAAACCTAACCCTAAACCTCACCCTCACCCTCACCCTCACACTCACCATTACGCTAACCCTAACTCTAACAATAACACGAATCTTAACCCTAAACCTAACCCTAACCCTAACCCTAATCCTAACAATCACCCTCACCCTAACCATAATCTTAACCCTAACCCTCATCCTAACCCTAATGCAAAACCTACCCCTAACCCTAAACATTACCCTAACACTAACCCTAATCCTCACCCCCACCCTAGCCCTCACCCTAACACTAATCCTTACCTTATCCCTCACCCTAACCCTAACTTTAACAGAACCCTCACTCTCACCTTAACCCTAACATTAACCCTCAACCTAACCCTAACCCTCACCCTCACCATGACTCTCAGCCTAACCCTAAGCCTAAGCCTAACCCTAAACCTAAACCTAAATCTCACACTCACCCTAACCCTTACCCTAATCCTAAACCTATCCCTAAACCTAAACCTAACCCTCAACCTGAGCCTCACCCTTACCCTAACTCTAACCCTGAACCTCAGCCTCACCCTTACCCTAACTCTAACCCTAAACCACACCCTAACCCTAAACCTAACTCTAACCCTAACCCTAACACTAAACCTCACCCTTACCCTAACCCTAAACCTCAATTTCACCGTAACCCCAACCCTAACCCTAACCCTAACAATAACACTCACCCTCACCATAACCCTAATTCTAACCGTAACCGTCACCCTAACCCTAACCCTCACCCTCACCGTAACACTAACCCCCGTCCCAAGCCTCACCCTAACCCTAATACTAAACCTAAACCTTACCGTAACACTAAACGTAACCCTCACCCACACCCTAGCCCTCACCCTAATGCTAATCCTCACACTAACCCTAAATTTAACCGATCCTTAACTCTCACCCTAACCCTAACCCTAACCCTAACCCTAACCCTAACCCTCACCCTGACCCTCACCCTAATTCTAACTGTAACACTAACCCTAACACTAACCCTGAACTTCAGCCTCAACCTTACCATAAATCTAACCCTAAACCTCACCCTCACCCTAACCCTTACCCTAACCCTAAACCTCACCCTAACCCTAACCCTAAACCTCACCCTCAACCTAACCCTAATCCTAACCCTAAACCTCATCCTAAACATTCCCATAACCCTAACCCTAACCCTCACCCTAACCCTAACCCTCACCCTCACCCTCAGCCTAACCTTAAGCCTAAACCTAAACTTAAACCTAACCCTCACACTCACCCTAACACTAAACGTAATCCTAACCATAACTCTAACCCTCACCCTCACCCTAACCCTGACCCTAACCCTCACCCTAACCCTGACTCTAACTCTAACTCAAACCCTAAACCTAAACCTCACCCTCAGCCTCACCCTAACCCTAACTCTAACCCTAAACCTCAACCTCACCCTATCCCTCACCCTAACCCTAAAGCTAAACCTAAGCCTAAACCTAACCCTAAACCTCATCCTCACCCTAGCCCTTACCTTAACCCTAATCCTAAACCTGACACTCATCCTAAAACCTGCCACTAAACCTAACCCTAACCCTCACCCTAACCCTAACCCTCACCCTCAACCTCACCCTCAGCCTCACCCTAAGCCTAACCCTAAACCTAACCCTAAAACACACACTCACCCTCACCCTAACAATAATCCTATCCGTAACCCTAACCCTAACCCATACCCTTCCCCTAACACTAACCCTAACACTAAACCTAAACCTAACCCTCACCCTAAACCTAGCTCTAACCCTAAACCTCACCCTCACCCTAACACTAACTCTAACCCTAAACCTCAACATAACCGTAACCCTAACCCTCACCTTCACCCTCACCGTAACCCTAACCCTAACTCTAATAATAACCTTAACTCTAACCCTAATCCGAACCCGAACCCTCAACCTAACCCTAATCCTAACACTAACCCTCACCCTAACCCTAACTCTCACCCTTAATGTAAACCTAACACTCACACTAGCCCTCACCCTAACCCTAATCATAACCCTAATACTCATCCTAAGCCTCACACTAACCCTAAACCTAAACCTCATCCTAACCCTAACCCTAACCAACAACCTAACCCTAAACATCACCTTCAATGTAACCCTAACCTTCACCCTAACCCAAAACTTAACCTGAACCCTAACTCTCACCCTAACCCTAAACCTAACCCTCACCCTAAACCTAACACTCACCCTCACCCTCAGTGTATCCCTAAGCCTAACCCTAACCAAAACCCTAAAACTCACACTCAACCTAATCCTTACATTAATTCTAATCCTAACCCTAATCCTAAACCTCACCCTAAGCCTCACCTTAACCCTAAGTCTAACCCTAAACCTTACCCTCACCCTAACACTAACCCTAACCCTTACCCTCACCCTAACCCTACCCCTAACCCTATATCTAACACTAAACCTCATCCTCACCCTAAACCTAACCCTAACCCTAAATCCCACCCTAACCCTAAAACTAACTCTCACCCGAACCCGAACCCTCACCGAAACTCACACCCTAACCCTAACAATAACACTAACCCTAAACCTAACAATCACCTTAACCCTAATCCTCACAACCACCGTCACCCTCAGCCTAACCCTAAGCCTAAGCCTCACCCTAACCCTCATACTCATGCTCACCCTAACTCTAATCCTAACCCTAAACCTACCCCTAAACCTCAAACTAACCCTCACCCTGACCCTAACACTGACACTAACCCTAACCTTAAACCTCACCCTAACCCTCCCCCAAAATCTAACTCTAACCCTAAAACTCACCCTCACCCTAACAATAACTGTAACCTAACCCTAATCCTCACCCCCAGCCTCACCCTAATCCTAACCCTCACCCTAGCCTTCACCCTAAACCTAATTCTAACCCTCATCCTCACCCTAACCCTAACCTTCATCTTCACACTAAACGTAACACAAACCCTAACCAGAAACCTAAACCTCAATCGAACCCTCACCATAACGCTAACCCTAACCCTAAACCTAACCCTAAACCTCACCCTAATCCTAACCCTAAACCTCACCCTAACCCTCAACCTAACCCTAACCCTCATCCTCACACTGAACTTAACCCGAACACTAACCCTCACCCTAAACCTAACCCTAACACTCACCCTTACCCTAACCCTCACCCTCACCTTCAGCCTAACACTAACCCTCACCCTAACCCTAAATCTAACCCTCACACTCACACTAACCCTAACCCTAATCCTAACCATAACTCTAAACCTAAACCTCTCCCTCACCGTAACCCTCACCTTCAACCTAACCCTAACATTAATCCTAAACCTAACCCTAACCCTAAACCTCATCCTCACCCTAAACCTCACACTAACCCTAACACTATTCCTCAATCTAACCCTCACCCTAACCCTAACCCTAACCATCACCCTGAACCTAAGCCTACCCTTAAACCTCACCCTCAACCTAACCCTAACTCTAACCCTAACCATAACACTAAACCTCACCCTATCCCTAACAATAATCCTCACACTCAACTTTATGCTCAGCCTAACACTAAGCCTAACACTAACCCACACCAGCACTCACACCTTCACTGAAACTCGAAACCTAACCCTAACAATAACACTAATCCTAACTCCAACCATCAGCCTCACCCTAATCCTCACCCCCACCCTCACCCTCAGCCTAATCCTAAGCCTAAGCCTCACCCTAACCCTCATACTCATGCTCACCCTAACTGTAATCCTAACCCTAAACCTATCCCTAAACCTCAACCTAACCCTCTCCCTAACCCTCCCCCTAAACTAACTCTAACCCTAAACCACACCCTCACCCTCACCCTAACCCTAACCCTAACTATAATCCTAAACTTCACCCTAAACCTAACCCTGACCCTCAATCTTAACCTCACTGTAACTCTAACCCTAACACTAACAATATCACTAACCCTAACCCTAATCTTAAACCTAAACATAAACCTCACCCTCAGCCTCACCCTCACCCCAAACTTAACACTAACCATAACACTAACAATAACCCTAACCCTAACCCTAACCCTAATCCTCACTCCCACCTCATCCTTAGTGTAACCCTAACCCTAACCCTAAACCTAACCCTCAAGGTAACCCTAACCATAACATTAACACTAACACTAATCCTAAACCTAATTTAAACACTAAACCTAAACCTAAACCTAACCCTAATCCTCAGCCTCACCCTAACCCTAATCCAAACCCTAACAATAACCCTCACCCTAACCCTAAGCCTCACACTAACCCTGACCCTAACACTCACACTCACCCTCACCCTAACCCAAATCCTAAACCTAAACCTATCCCTAAACCTCACCCTAACCATCACCCTAGTCCTCACCCTAAACCTAATCCTAACCCTAAACCTCATACTAAAACTCACCCTAACCCTAACCCTAACCCTCACCCTAAATCTAACCCTAACCCTGACCCTCATGCTCGGCCTCAGCCTAAGCCTAAGCCTAAGCCTAACCCTAACCCTCATCCCATTCCTAACCCTAACACTATCCCTAACTCTAACCCTAAACCTCACCCTCACCCTAACCCTAACTCTAACCCTAACCCTAAACCTAAACCTCATCCTAAACCTAACCCTAACTCTCACTGTAAGAGTAACCCTAACCGTTACCCTAACAATAACCCTAACCCTAAACCTCACCTCAACCATTACCCTCACCCTAATCCTCACCCTCACCCTAACATTTACCCTCACCCTAACACTAACCCTAACTTAACACTAATGCTCACACTAACCCTAACCATCACCCTAACCCTAAACCTTACCCTAACACTATCCCTATCCCTCACCCTCACCCTAGACCTCACCCTAAACCTAATCCTCATCCTCACCCTAAACCTCACACTAACCCTAACACTAATCCTCAATCTAATCCTCACCCTCAACCTGACCCTAAACCTAACCCTCACCCTAACCCTAACCCTCACTCTTAACGTAACCCTCACCCTCAGCCTAACCCTCACCTTTACCCTTGCCGTCACCCACACCCTAACCCTCACCCTTACCCTACCCCTCACCCTGACCCTAACCCTACCCCTAAACCTCACCCTCAACCAAACCCCAACTCTAACCCTAACCCTAACCCTCACCCTCAACTTCATACTCAGCCTAACCCTAAGCCTAACCCTAAAACTAACCCTCACACTCACACTAACCCTTACCCTAATCCTAATTCTAACACTAAGCCTTACCCTCACCCTCACCCTAACCCTCAACATAACCCTAAATCTAACACTAACCCTAACCCTAACCCTCATCCTCACCCTAATCCTAACTCTAGCCCTAAACCTCACACTAACCCGCACCATCACCCTCACCGTAATTCGAAATCTAACCCTCACCCTAACCCTAACCCTCACCCTAACCCTAACCATAACCCTAAGCCTCACCCTCACAGTAACTCTAACCCTAAACCTAACCCTAACTGTAAACCTCACCCTAACTATAAACCTAACCCTAAGCTAACCCTAACCCTCCCCCAAATCCTATATGTTGAACCTAAACCTCACCCTCACCGTGACCCTAACTCTAAACCTAACCGTAACCCTCCCCCTAACCCTATATCTAACCCTAAACCTCACACTGACCCTAAACCTAACCCTAACCCTAACCTTAACCCTCACTCGCACCCTCACCTTCACTGTAACTCGAACCCTAACCCTAACAATACCACTAAACCTAACCTTAACCATCACCCTAACCCTAATCCTCACCCCCACCCTCACCCTCAGCCTAAACATAAACCTAAGCCTAAGCCTCACCCTTACCATCATACTTATGCTCACCCTAACCCTAATCCTAAATCTAACCCTATCCCTAAACCTCAGCCTAACCCTCACCCACACCCTAACCCTAACACTAACCCTTACCCTAAACCTCACCCTAACCCTCCGCCTAACTCTAACCATAAACCTCACCTGAACCCTAACCCGAATCCTAACCCTAACCCTAAACCTCACCCTAAACCTAACCCTCACCCTCAACCTCAACCTCACTGTAACTCTAAACCTAACCCTAACAATAACACTAACCCTAACCCTAATCCTAACCCTAAACATAACCCTCACCCTGAGCCTCACCCTCACTGCAAACTTAACCCTAACCATAACACTAAAAATAACCCTAACCCTAAACCTAAACCTAATTCTCACACCCACCCTCACCTTCAGCCTAACCCTAACCCTAACCCGAACCCTAACCCTCAAGGTAACCCTAACCCTAACCCTAAACCTCACACTCACCCTCACCGTAAACCAAATCCTAAACCAATACCTATCCCTAAACCTCACTCTAAACCTCACCCTAGTCCTCACCCTAAACCTAATCCTAACCCTAAACCTCATCCTAAATCTCACACTAACCCTAACCCTAACCCTCACACTAACCCTAACCCTCACCCTCGTGCTCCGCCTCAGCCTAAGCCTAAGCCTAAGCCTAAGCCTAACCCTAACACTATCCCTAACTCTAACCCTAAACCTCATCCTCAACCTAACCCTAACTCTGACCCTAACCCTAAACCTAAACCTCATCCTAACCCTAACCCTAACCCTAACCCTCACCCTCAGTGTAACATTAACCCTAACACTAACAATAAACCTAACCTTATCCGTAAACCTCATCCTAACCATAACCCTCATCCTAACCCTCACCCTCACCCTAACATTTACCCTCACCCTAACACTAACCCTAACGCTAACACTAATGCTCACACTAACACTAACCATCACCCTAAACCTAAACCTCACCCTAACACTAACCCTGACCCTCACCCTGACCCTAGCCCTCACCCTAACCCTAATCCTCATCCTCACCCTAAACCTCACACTCTCCCTAACACTAATCCTCAATCTAACCCTCACTCTCACCCTAAACGTAAAACTAATCCTCAACCTAACCCTAAACCTCACCCTTACTGTAAACCTCAGCCTCAGCCTAACCCTCACCTTTACATTTACGGTCACCTCCACCCTAACCCTCACCCTAAGCCTAACTCTACACCTAAACCTCACCCTCACCCTAACCCTCACCCTAACGATAACACTAAACCTCACCCCAAACCTAACCCTAACCCACACCCTCACCCTAACCGTAAATGTAACACTAACCCTAACACTAACAATAACGCGAACCCTAACCCTAAAACTCACCCTAACCATAACTCTCACCCTAACATTAAACCTCACCCTAACACTTACCATCACCCTCACACTAACCCTAACCCTAACCCTAACCTTCACACTAACCCTAACCATCACCCTAATCCTAAACCTCACCCTAAACCTAACCCTAACTCTAACCCTCACCCTCACCCTAGCCCTCACACTAACCCTAATTCTAACCCTCACCCTCAACCTAACCCTAACCCTCATCCTCACCATAAACCTCACACTAACCCTAACCCTAACCCTAATGCTCAATCAAACCCTCACACTAACACTAACCCTAAACCTAAACCTAAACCTAATCCGAACCCTCACCCTTATCTTAATTCTCAACCTCAGCCTAAACCTCAAATTCACCCTTACCATAATCCTCACCCTAACCCTAAACCTCATCATAATCCTCACCCTAACCATAAACCTAACCATCACCATAATCCTAACCCTCACCCTCAACCTCATGCTCAGCTTAAACCTAAGCCTAAGCCTAACCCTTACGCTTACCCTCACCCTCACCCTAGCCATCACCCTAACAATAATCCTACCCCATCCCTCATACTAACCCTCACCCTAACCCTAAACCTAACCTTCACCCTAACCCTAATCCTAACTCTCACCCTCACCCCAGCCCTCACCCGAACCCTAATCCTAACTCTAATCCTCATCCTAACCCTCACCCTAACACTAACCCGTAACACTCACCCTAATCCTAAGCCTAACCCTAACCCTCAACCTAACCCTAAAACCCACCCTCACTGTAAACCTAACCCTAACCCTCACCCTAACCCTAAATTTAATCTGAACCCTAACTCTCACTCTAAACCTACCGCTAACTCTCACCCTAACCCTAACCCTCACCCTCACCTTCACACTAAGCCTAACCCTAAGACTAAACCTAAACCCTAACCCTAACCCTCACACTCACCCTAACACTTACCCTAATCCTAATCCTAACACTAAGCCTTCCCCTCACCCTCACCCCAACCATCACCATAAACCTAACTCTAACACTAACCCTAACCGTTACCCTCACCCTCAGCCTCACCCTAACCCTAAATCTAACCTTAAACCTCACACTGACCCTAACCCTAACCCTAAACCTAACCCTAAACCTCACCCTAACCCTAACCCTAAACCTCACCCTCACCCTAGCACTCACCCTAACCCTAATCCAAACCCTAACCCTCATCCTAATCCTCACCCTAACACTAACACTAATCCTAACCCTCAACCTAACCAAAAGCCGCACTCTCACTGTAACCCTTCCCCTAACCCTCACCCTAAGCCTAAACTTAACCCGAACCCTAACTCTCACCTTAACCCTAACAATAACACTAACCCTAACCCTAAACCTCACCCTCACCCTCACCTTCAGCCTAACACTAAGCCTAAACCTAACCCTAAACCTCACCCTCACCATAACCATAACCTTAACCCTAACCCTAAAAATAAAACTCACCCTCATTTTAAACCTAACCCTAACCCAAATCCTAATCCTAACACTAACCCTAAACCTCACCCTCACCCTAACCCTCACCTTAAGCCTAACCCTAACATTAATCCTAACCACAAACCTAACCCTAAACCTCATCCTCACCGTAAACCTCACACTAACCTTAACACTAATCCTCAATCTAACCCTCACCCTCAATCTCACCCTAGCCCTCACACTAACCCTAACACTTATCCTCACCCTAAACCTCAAACTAACCCTAACACTAATCCGCAATCTAACCCTCACCCTCACCCTAACACTAACACACACCCCAAATCTAACCCTCACCCTTACCATAACACTCACCCTCAACCTAACCCTCACCTTTACCCTTACATTCACTCCCACCCTAACCCTCACCCTAACCCTACCTCTCACCCTGAACCTAACCCTAACCCTAAACCTCACCCTCATCCTAAACCTAACTCTAACCCTAACCCTAACACTAAACCTCACCCTACCCCTAACCCTAACCCTCACCCTCAACCTCATGCTCAGCCTAACCCTAAGCCTAAGATTAAACCTTACCCTTAATCTCACCTTCACCCTAGCCCTCACCCTAACTTTAATCCTAAAGCTTACCCTCATACTAACCCTCACCCTAACCCTAAACCTAACCATCACCCCAACCCTAATCCTCAGCCCCAACATCACCATCAGTCTAAGCCTAAACCTAACCCTAACCCGCACACTCACCCTCACCCTCACCCTAATCCTAACCCTAACCTAACCCTAATCCTAAACCTCAAGCTAAACCTCAACTTAACCTTAACCCTTACACTAAACCTAACATTAACGCTCGACCTAACCCTCCAAATAACCCTAAATCTAAAACTAAACCTCACCCTCACCCTAACTCTAATCCTAAACCTAACCCTAAACCTCACCCTAACCCTAAACCTAACCCTCACCCTCACCATAACTTTAAACCTAACACTAACAAAAACTAATTCTAACCCTAAACCTAACCCTAACCCTAATTCTAACAATCACCCTCACCCTAACCATAATCTTAACCCTAACCCTCATCCTAACCCTAATGCAAAACCTACCCCTAACCCTAAACATTACCCTAACACTAACCCTAATCCTCACCCCCACCCTAGCCCTCACCCTAACACTAATCCTTACCTTATCCCTCACCCTAACCCTAAACTTAACTGAACCCTAACTCTCAACCTAACCCTAAACCTAACCCTCACCTTAACCTTAACCCTCAACCTCAACCTCACTCTCAGCCTAAACCTAAGCCTAAGCCTAAACCTAACCCTAACCCTAAACCTCACCTTCACCCCAACCCTCACCTTAAGCCTAACCCTAACATTAATCGTAACCCTAACTCTAACCCTAAACCTCATCCTCACCCTAAAACTCACTCTAACCCTAACACTAATCCTCAATCTAACCCTTACCCTCAACCTCACCCTAGCAATCACCCTAACCCTAACCTCATACTCACCCTAAACTTCACACTAATACTAACACTAATCCTCAATCTAATCCTCACCCTCACCCTAACCCTAACCCTAACCCTCACCCTAAACCTAACTCTCACCCTTACCATAACCCTCACCCTCAGCCTAACCCTCACCTTTACCCTTACCGTCAACCCTACCCTAACACTCACCCTAAACCTAACTCTCACCCTTACCATAACCATCACCCTCAGCCTAACCCTCACCTTTACCCTTACCGTCAACCCTACCCTAACACTCACCCTAACCCTACCCCTCACACTGACCCTAAACCTACACCTAAACCTCACCCTCACCCTAATCCTAACCCTAACCATAACCCTAATATTAAACCTCACCCTATCCCTAACCCTAAGACTCACCGTAACACTTACCCTAATCCTAATCCTAACCCTAAGCCTAACCCTCACTCTCACCCTCACCCTCACCCTAACCCTCACCCTAACCCTAATTCTAACACTAACCCTAAACCCAACCCTCAACCTCAGCTTCACCATTACCCTAACTCTAAACCTAAACCTCACCCTCAGCCTAAGCCTAACGCTAACCCTAACCCTAACACTAAACCTCACCCTAAACCTAACCCTAACCCTCATCCTCACGATAACCATAACCCTACCCCTAACCCTAACAATAACACACACCCTCACTGTAACCCTAAAGCTAACCCTAACCCTCACCCTAAACCTAACTCTCACCCTCACCGTAACCCTAACCCTCATCCTAAACCTCACCCTAACCCTAACCCTAACTCTCACCCTCACCCTAACCCTCACCCTAACCCTAATATTAACCCTAATCCTCATCCTAACCCTCACCGTAACCCTAACCCTAACCCTCACACTAATCCTAAGCCTAACCCTAACCCTCAACCTAACCCTAACCCTAACCCTCACTGTAACCCTAACCCTAACTTTCACCCTAACCCTAAACTTAACCCGAACCCTAAATCTCACCCTAACCCTACCCTTAACTCTCACCCTAACCCTAACCATCACCCTCACCTTCACAGTAACCCTGACCCTAAGCCTAACCCTAAACCTAATCCTAACCCTCAAACTCACCCTAAACCTTTCCCTATATCTAATCCTAACACTAATCCTTACCCTCACCCTCACCCTAACCCTCACCATAACGCTAACTCCAAGATTAACCCTAACCCTAACCCTCATCCTCAGCCTCACCCTAACCCTAACTCTAACACTAAACCTCAGCCTCATCCTAAACCTAACCCTAACCCTAGCCCTAACCCTAAACCTCACCCTCACCCTAACTCTAAAACTCACACTCACCCTAGCCCTCACCCTCACCCTAATCCTAACCCTCAAACTCACCCTAACCCTATACTTAACCGAACCTTAAATCTCACCCTAACCCTAACCCTAACCGTTACCCAAACCCTAACCCTCACCCTCATCCTCACTCTCATCCTAACCCTAAGCCTAAGCCTTACCCTAACCCTAACCTTCACACTCATCCGAACCCTTACACTAATCCTAATCCTAACCCTTAGACTAAACCTCACCCTCACCCTTACCCTCACCGTAACTCTAACTCTAGCATTAACCCTAAACCTAACCCTCAACCTTACCCTAACTCTAACCCTAACCCTAACACTAAACCTCACCCTACCCCTAACCCTATCCCTCATTCTCACAGTAACCGTAACCCTAACCCTAACAATAACCCTAACCCTAACCCTCACCCTAACCATAACCTTCACCCTAACATTAACCCTCACCCTAACACTTACCCTCACCCTATCACTAACCCTAACCCTCACACTAAATCTCACACTAACCCTAACCCTCAACGTAATCCTAAACCTCACCCTAATCCTAACCTTAACTCTAACCCTCACCCTCACCCTAGCCCTCACCCTAAACCTAATTCTAACCTTCACACTCACCCTTATCTTAACCCTCAACCTCAGCCTAAACCTCACCATTACCCGTACCATCATCCTCACCCTGTCACCCTAACCCTAAACCTCATCCTAACCGTCAACCTAAACTTAAACGTAAGCATCACCCTAACCCTAACCCTCACCGTCAACCTCATGCTCAGCCTAACTCTAAGCCTAAGCCTAACGCTCACTCTAACTCTCACCCTCACCCTAGCACTCACCCTAACCCCAATCATAACCCGATCCCTCATCCTAACCCTAAACATACTAGAACCTTAACTCTCACCCTAACACTAACCCTAACATTCACCGTAACCTTAACCCTCACCCTCATCCTAACTCTCAGCCCAAACCTAAGCCTATGCCTAACACTAACCATAAACATCACACTCACCCTAACCCTTGCCCTAATTCGAATCCTAACCCTATGCCTAAGCCTAACCCTCACCCTCAAAATCACCCTAATCCTAACCCTCACCCTAACCTTAACTCAAACACTAACCCTAACCCTAACCCTCAAACTCAGCCCCACCCTTACCCTAACTCTAAACCTAAACCTCACCCTTGCCCTAACTCTAACCCTAACCCTAAACCTAAACATTACCCTAACCCTAACACTAAACCTCACCCTCAACCTAGCACTCACCCTAACCCTAATCCTAACACTAACCCTCATCCTAACCCTCCCCATAACCCTAATCCTACACCTCACCCTCAACCTAACCCTAACCCTAAACTTAACCCTAACCCTAACACTAACCCTAACCCTAACCCTAACCCTCAACATAACCCTCACCCTAACCCTAACTCTAACTCTAAACCTCACCCTCACCCTAACCCTAACCCAAAACCTAAACCTGACCATAACCCTAAACCCTAACGCTCACCCTTACTCTCAACGTTACCTTAACCCAAAACCCAACACAAACAATAACCCTAACCCTAATCCTAACCCTCACCCTAACCAAAATCCTCACCGTAACCCATACCCTAACCCAAACACTAACCCTCACAGTAACCCTAACACTAACCTCACCCTATCCCTAACTCTAAACCTAACCGTAACACTAAAATCCTCAACCTAACCCTAACCCCAACCCTCACCCTCACCCTCACCATAACGGTAACCCTAAAAATAACCCTAACCCTAACCCTAATCCTAACCCTCACCCTCACCCTAACCCTAAACCTAACCCTAACACCCACCCTAACCCTAACCCTCACCCTTACCGTAACCCTAACCCACATCCTAACACTTACCCTAACCCTAACTCTAAACCTCACCCTAACCCAAACCCTACCCCTAACCCTCAACCTAACCCTAACTCTCACACTCAACGTAAACCTAATCCTAACCCTCACCCTAACTCGAAACATAACCTGAACCCTAACTCTCACCCTAACCCTCACCCTCACGCTCACGCTCAATGTAACCCTAAGCCTAACGCTAACCCTAACCTTAACCCTGACACTCACCCTAACCCTTACCCCAATCTTAATCCGAACCCTAACGGTTTCCCTCACCCTCACCCTCACCCTAACCCTAACCCTAAACCTCACCCTAAATTAACCCTAAACATCACCCTCACCCTAGCCATTACCCTAACCCTAATCATAACACTAACCCTCATCCTAACCCTCTCCATAACCCTAACCCTAACCCAAACAATAACCCTAAACCTCAAGCTCACCCTTAGCCCAAACCTAAGCCTAACCCTAAGCCTAACCCTAAACCTAACCACAACCCTCACACTCATTCTGCACCCTCACCCTCACCATAACTCTAACCCTAACCCTAACCCTAACCCTAAACCACACCCTTACCCTATACCTAACCCTAATGCTAACCCTCATCCTCACCCTAACCCTAACACTAAACCTAACCCTAACCCTCACCCTAACCATTACCCTAACCCTATATCTAACCCTAAATCTCACCCTAAACCTCATCCCAACCCTAACCCTAACCCTAAACCCCACCCTAACCCTAACCCTAAACCTCAACCGCACCCTCACCCTCAGGGTAACTCTAACCCTAACCCTAAAAATATCACTACACATAACCCTAACCATCATCCTAACCCGAATCCTCACCCCACACTCACCCTCAGCCTATCCCTAAGCCTAAGCCTAAACTTTACCCTAACCCTCACACTCATGCTCACCCTAACCCTAACCCTAAACCTAACCCTATCCCTAAACCTCAACCTAACCCTCACCCTCACCCTAACCCTAACACTAACCCTAAACCTAAACCTCACACTAACCCTCCCGCTAACCCTAACTCTATACCTAAAGCTCAACCTCACCATAAACCTAACCCTAAACCTTACTCTAAACCTCACCCTAACCCTAACCCAAACCCTCACCCTCAACCTCACCATAACTCTAACCCTAACCATAACAATAAAACTAACCCTAACGCTAACCCTAACCCTAAACATAACCCTCACCCTCAGCCTCACCCTCACTGCAAACTTCACCTTAACCATAAAACTAAAAATAACGCTAACCCTAACCCTAACCCTAATCCTCAATCCCACATGCACCCTCAGCCTAAACCTAACCCTAACCCTAACCCTCACCATAACCCTAACCCTAACCCTAAGACTAACCCTAACCCTAACCCTAATCCTAAACCTCACCCTAACTGTAACCCTAAACCTCACCCTCAACCTAGCCCTCACCCTAACCCTAATCCTAACTCTAACCCTCATCCTAACCCTCCCCATAACACTAAACCTAACCCTCACCCTCAACCTAACCCTCACCCTAACCCTAACCCTAACACTAACCCTAATCCTTAACATCAACCTAAACATCACCCTAAGCCTAACTCTAACCCTAAACCTCACCCTCACCCTAACCCTAACTTTAAACCTTACCCAAACCCTAAACCTCACTTTAACCCTAAACCCTAACCCTCACCCTTACCCTCACCGTAACTGTAACCCTAAACATAACCCTAACAATAACCATAACCCTAATCCTAACCCTCACCCTTACAACAACCCTCACTGTAACCCATATCCTAACCCAAACAATAACCCTCACACTAACCCTAACCATAACCTCACCCTAACCCTAACTCTAACCTTAACCCTAACACTAAAAACCTCAACCTACCCCTAACCCTAATCCTCACCCTCAACCTCACCATAACTGTAACCCTAACAATAACCCTAACCCTAATCCTAACCCTCACAGTCACCCTAATCCTAAACCGAAACTTAACCCTCACCTTAACCTAACCCTCACACTTACTGTAAACCTAACCCTCATGCTAACCCTCACCCTAACCAGAACCCTCACCGTAACCCATACCCTAACCCAAACACTAACACTCAGAGTAACCCTAACCCTAACCTCACACTAACCCTAACTCTAACCCTAACCCTAACATTAAAAACCTCAACGTAACCCTAACCCTCACCCTCACCCTCACCATAACCATAACCCTAACAATAACCCTAACCCTAACCCTAATCCTAACACTCACCCTCATCCTAACCTTAAACCTAACCCTAACCCTCACCCTTACCGTAACTCTTACCCTCATCCTAACCCTCACTCTAACTCTACCCCTAAACCTAAACCTCACCCTAACACTAACCCTAACCTTCACCCTCAACCTAGCCCTCAACCTAACCCTAATCATAAACCTAATCCTCATCCTAACCCTCACCCTAACCCTAACCCTAAACCTCACCCGAAGCCTAAACCTAACCCTAACCCTCAACCTAAGTCTAACCCTCACACTCAACGTAAACCTAACCCTAACCCTCAAATTAACCCTAAACTTAACCTGAACCCTAACTCTCACCATAACCCTAACCCTCACCCTCACCCTCAGTGTAACCCTAAGCCTAAGCCTAACCCTAACCCTAACATTCACACTCACACTAACCCTTACGCTAATGCTAATTCTAAACCTAACCCTCACCCTCAGCCTCACCCTAACCCTAACCCTAACCCTAAACCTCACCCTAACCTCACCCTAAACCTCACCCACACCCTAGCCATTACACTAACCCTAATCCTAACACTAACCCTCATCCTAACCCTCCCCATAACCTTAACCCTAAACCTCACCCTCACCCTAGCCCTCACCCTAACCCTAATCCTAACCCTAATACTCATCCTAACCCTCAGACTAACCCTAACCTTAACTCTCACCCTCACCCTCACACTAAACATAACCCTAACCCTCAACCTAACCCTAACCCTCACCCTCACTGTAACCATTACCCTAACCATCACCCTAACCCTAAAATTAACCCGAACCCTAACTCGCACCCTAACCCTGACCATAACCGTCACACTAACCCAAACCCTCACCCTCACCCTCACCCTCAGCCTAAACCTAAGCCTAACCCTATCCTTAACCCTAACCCTCATCCTATCCCTCATCCTAACCCTAAACCTAATCCTAAACCTAACCCTATCCCTAAACCTCACCCTCACCCTAACCCTCAACTTAAGCCTAACACTAACATTAATCCTAAACCTAACCCTAACCCTATACCTCAGCCTAAACCCGAAACCTCACACTAACCCTCACACTAATCCTCAACCGAAACCTCACCCTAACCTTAATCCTAACACTAACCCTAACATTAACACTCGACCTAACCCTACAACTAACCCTAAATCTAACCCTAAACTGCCCCCTCATCCTAACCCTAATCCTAACCCTAACCCTAAACCTCACTCTAACCCTAAACCTCACCCTCAACCTCACCCTCACCCTCACCATAACTCTAACCCTAACACTAACAATAACACTAATCCTAATCCTAAAGCGAACCCTAACCCTAAACCTAAACCTAACACACACCCTCACCCTAACCATAATATTAACCCTAACCCTCAACCTAACCCTAACCATCACCCTCACAGTAACACTAACCCTCACCTAACCCTAACCCAAATCCTAACCCTAACCCAAAACCTTATCCTAACACTAACCCTAGCCCTCACCCTCACCCTAGCCCTCATTCTAACCCAAATCCTAACCCTAACACTCACCCTACCCCTAAACATAATCAAACCCTAACTCTCACCCTAACCCTAACTCTAACTTTCACCCTAACCCTAACCCTCACCCTCACCCTCACTCTCAGCCTAACCCTAAGCCTAAGCCTAACCCTAACCCTAACGATCACACTGACCCTAACCCTTACCCTAATCCGAATCCTAAACCTAAGCCTAATCCTCACCCTCATCCTCATCCTAATCCTAACCCTCACCCTAAAACTAACTCTAACACTAACCCTAACCCTCAACCTCAGCCTCACCCTTAACCTAACTCCAAACCTAAACCTCACCCTTACCGTAACCTAACCCTACACCTAAACCTAACCCTAACCCTAACACTAAACCTCACCCTCAACCTAGCACTCACCCTAACCCTAATCCTAACCCTAACCCTCATCCTAAAACTTCCCATAACCCTAACCCTAAACCTCACCCTCAACCTAACTCTCACCCTAACCCTAACTCTAACCCTAACACTAACCCTAAACCAAGCCCTCAACCTAACCCTCACCCTAACCCTAACTCTAACTCTAAACCTCAACCTCACCCTAACCCTAACTATAACCCTAACCCAAAACCTAAAACTCACCCTAACCCTAAACCCTAACGCTCACCCTTACCCTCAACGTTACCTTAACCCAAAACCTAACACAAATAAAAACCCTAACCCTATTCCTAACCCTCACGCTAACCACAGCCCTCACCGTAACCCATAGCCTAACCCAAACACTAAACCTCACAGTAACACTAACCCTACCCTCACCCTAACCCTAACTCTAACCCTAACCCTAACACTAAAAACCTCAACTTAACCCTAACCCTAACCCTCACCCTCACCTAAATGTAACCCTAAAAATAACCCTAACCCCAACCCGAATCCTAACCCTCACCCTCACCCTAACCCTAAACCTAACCCTAACCCTCACCCTCACCCTAACCCTAACCCTCACCCTTACCATAACCCTAACCCTCATACTAACCCTCAAACTAAATGTAACCCTAACCCTAATCCTGACCCTAACACTAACCCTAACCCTCACCCTCACACTAGCCCTCACCCTAACCCTAATCCTAAACCTAATCCTTATCCTAACCCTCACGCTAACCTTAACCATAACCATTACCCTAACCCTGAACCTAAACCTAAACTTCAACCTAACCCTAACCCTCACCTTAACCCAAACCCTCACCCTCACCCACACTCTCAGCCTAAACTTAAGCCTAAGCCTAACACTAAACCTAACCCTCACACACAACCGAACCCTTACACTAATCTTAATCCTAACCCTTAGCCTAACCCTCACCCTCACCCTAGCCCTCACTCTAAACCTAATCCTAACCCTAACCCTCACCCTAACCCTAAACATAATAGAACCTTAACTCTCACCCTAACACTAACCCTAACATTCACCGTAACTTTAACCCTCACCCTCACCCTCACTCTCAGCCCAAACCTAAGCCTAAGCCTAACCCTAACCATAAACATCACACTCACCATAACTCTTGCCCTAATCCGAATCCTAACCCTAAGCCTAACCCTCACCCTCAAAATCACCCTAAACCTAACCCTCACCCTAGCCTTAACTCAAACACTAACCCTAACCCTAACCCTCAAACTCAGCCCCACCCTTACCCTAACTCTAAACCTAAACCTCACCCTTGCCCTAACTCTAACCCTAACCCTAAACCTAAACATTACCCTAAACCTAACACTAAACCTCACCCTCAACCTAGCACTCATCCTAACCCTAATCCTAACACTAACCCTCATCCTAACCCTCCCCATAACCCTAATCCTAAACCTCAACCTCACCCTTAGCCTAACCCTATGCCTAACCTTAAGCCTCACCATAAACCTAACCCTAAACCTCACACTCATCTGCACCCTCAACCTCACCGTAATTCTAACCCTAACCCTTACCTAAACCCTATCCCTAAACCTCAAACTAACCCTCAACCTCACCCTAACCCTAACACTAACCCTAACCCTAAACCTCACCCTAACCCTCCCCCTAACCATAACTCTAACCCTAAATATGACCCTCACCCTAACCCTAACCAAAACCCTAAGCCTAAACCTCACCCTAACCCTAACCTCACCCTCACCCTCAAACTCACCGTAACTCTAACCCTAACCCTAACAATAACACTAACCCTAACCCTAATGCTAACTCTAAACATAACCCTCACCTTCAGCCTCACTATCACTGCAAAATTAACCCTAACTATAACACTAACTATAACACTAACTATAACACACCCTAACCCTAAGCCTAACCTAATTCTAAATCTAATCCTAACCCCCACCCTCAGGCTCAGCCTAACCATAAGCCTAACCCTAACCCTAAACCTAACCATAATCCTCAGCCTCAGCCTCACCCTATCCCAAACCCTAAACCTAGCACTCACCCTAACTCTAAGCCTAACCCTAACCCTAACCCTCACACTCACCCTCAAACTAACCCTAATCCTAAACCTAACCCAATCCCTAACCCTAACCCTCACCCTAACCCTCACCCTAGCGCTTACCCTAAACCTAAACCTAACCCTCAAGCTCAACCTAGCCTTCAACCTAACCCTAAACCTCACCCTCACCTTAACCCTTACCCTAACCCTCACTCTAACCCTAAACTTAACCCAAACCCTAACTCTCACCCTAACCCTAACCCTAACACTCACCCTAACCCTAACCATCAACCTTACCATAACCCTCACCCTCAGCCTAACCCTCAAGTTTGCCCTTACCGTCACCCCACCCTAACCCTCACCATAACCCTCACACTCACCCTAACCCTCACCCTAAAACTAACTCTACCCCTAAACCTCACCCTCACCCAAACCATAACTCTAACCCTAACCCTAACACAAAACCTCACCCTAACCATAACCCTACCCCTCAGAATAACCCTAACCCGCAACCTCACGCAAACCCTCAGCCTAAACCTAAGGCTAACCCTAACCCTAACCATGAGCCTCACACTCACCGTAACCGAACCCTAATCCTAATCCTAACCCTAAACCTAACCCGAACCCTAATCTACAGCCTCACCCTAACCCTAATTCTAACCCTAAACCTCACACTGACCCTAACCCTAATCCTAAAACTGACCTTTACCATAACGGAAACCCTAAACCTAACCCTAAACTAAACCCTAACCCTAACCCTAACCCTAACCCTAACTCTCACCCTAACCCTAACCCTAACACTAACCCTAACCCTAAACCTCACCCTAACCCTCACCCTAACTCTAACACTAACTGTAAACCTCACCATCATCCTAACCATCACTCTAACCCTAACCCAAACCATAAACCTTACCCTAACCCTAACCCTAAAAGTCACCCTCAACCTCACCGTAACCAAAACCCTAAACCTAACCCTAACAATAACCCTAACCCTAATCCTAACCCTCCCCCTAACCATAACCCTCATCCTAACCCAAACCCTCACTGTAAAACTTACCCTCACCCTAACACTAACCCTAACCGTAAAACTAACCCTCACACTAACCACAACCATAACCCTAACCCTAAACCTCAAACTAACCCTCACCCTCAGCCTAACTCTAACACTAACCCTATCCCTAACCCTCACCCTAAACCTCACCCTCACACTAACCCTAACCCTAACCCTAAACCATACCCTAACCCTAACCCTACTCCACACCCCCACCCTCACCCTCACCGTAACTCTAACCCTAACCTTAACAGTAACACTAACCCTAACCCAAACCATCACCCTAACCCTAATCCTCACCCCCACCTTCGCCCTCAGCCTAAACCTAGGCCTAAGCCTCACCCTCACCCTAACTGTCACACTCACCCTCACCCTACCCCTAATACTAAATCTAACCCTAACCCTAAACCTCACCCTAAATCTCACCCTAACCCTTACCCTCACCCTCACCCTCAATCTCACCATAACTCTAAACCTAACCCTAAACCTAACACTAACCCTAACCCTAACCATAACCATAACCATAACCCTCACCTTCAGAATCACCCTCAGCTCCAACTTAACCCTAAACATAACACAAACAATAACCCTAATACTAAACCTAACCCTAATCCTCAACCCCACCCTCACCCTCAGCCGAATCCTAAGCCTAACCCTAAGCCTAAACCTAACCCTAAACCTAACTGTAACCCTAACCCTAACCGTAACCCTAACCCTAAACCTAACCATAAACCTAACCCTAATCCTCAGCCTCACCCTCACCCTAACAAAATCCCTAACCCTAACCCTCACCCTAACCCTAAGCCTAACCATAACCCTGACCCTCACACTCATTCTCAACCTAACCCTAACCCTAAACCTAACCATATCCCTAAACTTAAACCTCACCCTAACCCACACCCTAACACTAATCCTAACCCTAAACCTCATCCTAACCCTCACCCTAACTGTAACCCTAAACCTCACCCTAACCTTAAACCTAAACCTCACCCTCATGCTTGGCCTAAGCCTAAGGCTAAGCCTAAATCTAACCCCAACATTCAACATAACGCTAACCCTAGCTCTAATCCTAAACCTCACTCTCACACTAACCCTAACTCTAACCCTTACCCTAAAACTAAACCTCATCCTAACACTAAACCTAAACCTCATCCTCACCCTCACTGTAATCCTAACCCTAACCCTAACCCTAACAATAACCCTAACACTAACCCTAATCATCAACCTAACCCTAACCCTCACCCTAAACCTAACCCTCACCCTAACACTTACCCTCACCCTAACACTAACACTAATCCTAACACTAACCCTCACACTAACCCTAAACATCACCCTAACCCGAAACCTCACCCTAAACCTAAACCTAACCCTCACCTTCACCCTAGCCCTCACAATAACCCTAGTCCTCATCCTCACCCTAAACCTCACACTAACCCTAACACTAATCCTCAAGCTAACCCTCACCCACACCCTTCCCCTAACCCTAACCCTCCCTCTAACCCTAACCCTCACCCCACTGTAACCCTCACCCTCAGCCTAAACCTCACGTTTACCCTTACCATCACCCCCACGCTAAACCTTACCCTAAACCTAACCCTCAGCCTAATCCTCACCCTAACCCTAATTCCACCCCAAACCTCACGCTCACCCTAACCCTAACCCTAACCCTAACCCTATCCCTCATCCTCACCCTAAACCTCACATTAACGCTAACCTTAAACCTCAATTTAACTCTCACCCTAACCCTAATCCTAACCTTTACCCTAACCCTAAACCTAACCCTAACAATCACCATTATCTTAATCCTCATCCTCAGCCTAAACCTCACCTTTACCCTTACTATCATCCTCACCCTAAACCTCCCCCTAACTCTAAACCTCATCGTAACCCTCACCCTAACCATAAACCTAACCCTCACCCTAACCGTAACCCTCAACCTCAACCTCACCCTCAGTCTAACCCTAAGCCTAAGCCTAAACCTTACCATAATCGTCACCCTCACCCTAGCCCTCACTCTAACCCTAATCCAAACCCTAACCCTCATCCTAACCCTCACCCTAAACCTAATCCTAACCCTCACCATCACCCTCACCCTAACCCTCATCCTAACCCGAAGCCTCAACCTAATCCTAACCCTCACCCTCACAGTAACTCTTTCCCTGACACGCACCCTAACCCTAAACTTAACCCAAAACCTAACTCTCACCCTAAACCTAACACTAACCCTCACCCTAACCCTAACGCTAAACTTCATCCTCACCCTAGCGCTCACCCTAACCATAATCCTAAACCTAACCCTCATCCTAACCATCCTCCTAACCCTAAACCTAACTCTCACCCTAAACCTAACCCTCACACTCAACCTCACCCTAAGCCTAACCCTAAGCCTAACCCTAAACCTACCCCTAACACACACACTCACCCTCACCCTAACCCTAATCCTAATCCTCATCCTAACCCTAACCCTAAACCTAACCCTCACCCTAACCCTAACTCTAACCCTAAACCTCACCCTCACACTAAATCTCACCCTAACCCTAACCCTAACCCTCACCCTCACCCGCACCATAACCGTAACCTTAAACCAAACCCTAACAATAAACCTAACGCTAATCCTAACCCTCACCCTAACCATAACCCTCACCCTAACCCTAAACCTAAACCTCACCCTCACCCTAGCTCTCACCCTAACACTAATCCTAAACCTAACCCTCATCCTAACCCTCCCCCTATACCTTACTCTAACCCTCACCGTAACCCTAACCCTCACCCTCAACCTCACCCTCAGCCTAACCCTAAGCCTAACCCTAAACCTAAAACTAACACACACACTCACCCTCACTCTAACCCTGATCCTGTCCCTAACCCTAACCCTAACCCTCATCCTCACTCTAAACCTCACACGAACGCTAACCCTAATCCTCAATCTAGCCCTCACCCTAAACCTAAACCAAACCCTAACCCTCACCCTTATCTTAACCCTCACCCTCGGCCTAAACCTCACCTTTACCCTTACCATCATCCTCACCTTAACACTCACCGTAACCCTAAACCTCATCCTAACCCTCACCCTAACCGTAAAAATAACCCTCACCCTAACCATAACCCTCACCCTCAAACTCACCCTCAGCCTAACCCTAAGCCTAACCCTAAACCTAACCCTAACACACAAACGCACCCTCACCCTGACCCTAATCCTAACTCTAACCCCTACACTCCCCATAACTCTCACCCTAACCCTAACCCTAACACTAACCCTAACCCTCAGCCTCACTCTCACCCTAAGTCTAATCCTATCCCTAACCCTCCCCCTAACCCTTACCCTAAACTTCACCCTAACCCTAACCCTCAAACTCAACCTCACCCTTAGCCTAAACCTTAGCCTAAACCTAAAACTAAACCGAACACACTCACTCACCCTCACCGTAAGCCTAATCCTAACCCTAACCTTCACCCTCAACCTCACCCTCAGTGTAAAAATAAGCCTAACCCTTATCCTAACCATCACACTCACCCTAACCCTTACCCTAATCCTAATCCTAAACCTAACCCTAAGCCTCACCCTCAGCCTCACCTTTACCCTAACTCTAACCCTATACCTCACACTCACCTTAACTCTAACACTAACCCTAACCCTAAACCTCATCCTAACCCTCTCCATAACCCTAACCCTACCCCTCACCCTAACCCTAACCCTCAAACTCACCCTCAACCTCAGCCTAAGCCTAAGCCTAAACCTAAAACTAAACCTAACACCCTCAATCACCCTCATCCTAAACCTAATCCTAACCCTAACCTTCACCCTCACCCTCACCCTCAGTGTAAACCTAAGCCTAACCCTAACCCTAACCATCACACTCAACCTAACCCTTACCCTAATCCTAATCCTAACCCTAACCCTAAGCCTCACCCTCAGCCTCAACTTTACACTAACTCTAACCCTATACCTCACACTCACCTTAATCCTAACCCTAACCCTAAACCTAAACCTCACCCTAACACTAACTCTAAACCTCAACCTCACCCTAGCCCTCACCCTAACCCTAATCCTAACCCTAACCCTCATCCTAACCCCACCCATAACCCTAACCCTAACCCTCACCCTAACCCTAACCCTCAAACTCACCCTCAACCTCAGCCTAAACCTAAGCCTAACACTAAACCTAACACTAACCCTCACACTCACCCTAACCATAAACCTACTCCTAACCCTATCGCTCACACTCACCCTAACGCTCACCCTACACCTAAACCTAAACCTAACAATACCCCTAACCCTAAACCTCAACCTCAGTCTCACCCTAACCCTAACTCTAACCCTAAACCTTAAACTCACAGTAAACCTAACCCTAACCCTAACCTTAAACCTCACACTCACACTCACCCTTGCCCTTACCCTAACCCTAATCCTAACCCTAACCCTCATCCTAACCCTCCCCCTAAACCTAACCCTCACCCTCAACCTCACCCTCAGCCTAACCCTAAGCCTAACCCTAAACCTAAAACTAACACACACACTCACCCTCACTCTAACCCTGATCCTGTCCCTAACCCTAACCCTAACCCTAACCCTCCCCCTAACTATCACCCTAACCCTAACCCTAAAACTAACCCTTAGCTTTACCCTCAACCTAAACATCACCCTAACCCTAACTCTAAACCTAAACCTCACCCTCATTCTAACCCTAATTCTAACCCTAACCATAACCCTAAACCTCACACTAACACTAACCCTAACATTAACCCACCCCCTCACCCTCATTCTAATCCAAGCCTAACCCTAACCCTCACACTCACCCTAAACCTAACCGTAAACCTCACCCTAACCCTCACCCTCACCCTCAACCTCAGACTAACACTAATCCTACTCCTAACCCTAAACCCAAACCTCACCCTCAACCTAACCCTCACCTTAAGCCTAACCCTAACATTAATCCTAACCCTAACCCTCACATTTAGCCTCACCCTAAATCTAACTCTAACACTAAAACTAACCCTGACCCTAACCCTAACCGTAACCGATCCCTAAACCTCATCCTAGTCCTAACCTTAACCCTAACCCTCACCATAACCTTAACCCTAACCCTAAAGCTAAAATAACCCTAACCCGAACCCTAAACCTCACCCTAAACATAACCCTCACCCTAACCCTAACCCTCACCATAACGCTTAACCTCACCCTAACACTAACCCTAACACTAACACTAAACCGCACACTAACCCTAACCATCACCATAACCCTAAACCTCACCCTAACACTAACCCTAAACCTCACCCTCTCCCTAGACCTCGCCCTAACCCTAACCCTCATTCTCACCCTAAACTGCACACTAACCCAAACACTAATCCTCAATCTAACCCTCACCCTTAACCTATACCTAACTCTCACCCTCACCATAAACCTAACCCTCACCCTAACCCTAAGCCTCAACCTCACCCTCACCCTCAGCCTTACCCTATGCCTAACCCTAACCCTAACGCTCACACTCACCCTAACCCTTACCCTAAACCTAATCCTAACCCTAAGCCTAAACCTCACCTTCAACCTAACCCTAAATCGAACACTAACCCTAAACCTCACCCTCACCCTATCCCTCACCCTTACCATTACCATCCCCCTCAGCCTAACCCTCACCTTTACACGTATCGTCAATCCCACCCTAACCCTCACTCTACCTCTAACACTCACCCTAACCCTAACTCTACGCCGAAACCTCACACTCACCCTAACCCTAACTCTAACACTAACCCTAACAATAACCCACACCCTAACCCTAAGCCTAACCATCACCCTAACCCTAATACTCACCACCACCCTCACCCTCATCCTAACCCTAAGCCTAAGCCTAACCCTAACCCTAAACCTCACACTCACCCTCACCCTAACCCTAACCCTAACCCTAAACCTCAACATAACCCTCAACCTAACCTTAACCCTAATACTTACCCTAACCCTAACCCTCCACCTAACCCTCCAACTAAACCTAAGTCTAACCATAAACCTAACCCTCACCATAACACTAATCCTAGACCTAACCCTAAACCTCACCCTAACCCTAACACTCACCCTCACCCTCACCCCAAAAATAACCCTAATCCTCACCCTAAACCTAACCCTCACCCGCACCGTAACCCTTACCCTCATCGTAAGGATCACCCTAACCCTAACCCTAACCCTAACCCTAAACTTTACCCTAAAACTAACCCTAATCCTCACCTTCACCCTAGCCCTCACCCTAAACCTACTGGTAAACCTAATCCTCATCCTAACTCTCACCCTAACTCTACGCCTAACTCTAATCCTAACCCTAACCCCAAAACTAACTCTAACCCTAACACTAACCCTAACACTAACACTAACCCTAAAGCTAACCTTAAAACTAACACTAAACCTAACCCTAATCCTCAGCCTCACCGACACCCTAACCCAAACCCTAACCCTAACCCTCATAATAACTCTAAGGCTAACCTTAAACCTAATCCTAACCCTCACACTCAAACTCACCCTAACCCTAATCCTAAACCTAACCCTATCCTTAACCCTAACCCTCACCCTAACCCTCAGCCTAGCCCTCACCCTTACACTTATCCTAACCCTAACCCTCACCCTAAACATAAACCTCACCCTAACCCTAACCCTCTCCCTAAGACTTACCCTCACCCAACACTAACCCTAACCCTAACACTAACCGTCACACTAACCCTAAACATCACCCTAACCCTAACACTCACCCTAAGTCTAACCCTAACCCTCACCCTCACCCTATCCTTCACCCTAACCCTCATCCTAACCATAAACCTCACTTTAACCCTAACCCTCACCCTAACCCTCACACTAACCCTAACTCTACCCCTAACAATAACACTAATCCTAAACCTAAACCTAACCCGAACCCTAAACCTAATGCTAACACTCAACCTCACCCTAACCCTCACCCTAACCCTAAATGTACCCCTAAACCTCACCCTCACCCTAACCCTAACTCTAACCCTAACCCTAACACTAAACCTCATTGTAACCCTAAACCTAACCCTTACCCTCACATTAAACATAACACTAACCCTAAACCTAAGAATAACCCTAAACCTAACCCTAACCCTCACCTAAACATAACACGTACCGTAACTTTAACCCTCACCCTAAAACTAACCCTAACCTTCACCCTTATCTTATCCCTCACCGTCATCCTAAACCTCACCTTTACCCTTACCTTCAACCTCACCCTAAACCTATACTTCATCCTAACCCTCGCCCTAAGCATAAACCTAACCATCATCCTAACCCTAACCCTCTCCCTCACCCTAACCCTAATCCTAATCCTAACCCTCATCATAACCCTCACCTTAACCCTAACCCTAACGATCAAACCTAAACATAATCCTCAACCCCACCCTCACCCTCAGCCTAACCCTAAGCCTAAGCCTAACCCTAACCCTAACCCTAAACCTCACCCTCACCCTAGCCCTCACCCTAACCCTAATCCTTACCCTAACCCTCAACCTATCCCTCACCCAAACACTAAACCTAACCCTCACCCTCACCCTCACCCTAACCTTAATCCGAAACCTAACCCTCAATCTCACCCTAACCATCACCCTCACCATAACCCGTACCCTAACACTCAACCTAACCCTAAACTTAAACCGAACCCTAACTCTCACCCTTACCCTAACCATAACCCTCACCCTAACCCTAACCCTAAAAATCACCCTCACCCTAGCCCTCACTCTCAACCTCACCCTCAGCCTAACCCTAACCCTAACCCTAAACCTAATGCTAACACAAACACTCACCCCCACCCTAACCCTAATCCTAACCCTAACCCTCATCCTAACCCTCCCAATAACCCTAACCCTCAACCTAAACCTAACCATCACCCTCAGCCTAATCGTAAGCCTAACCCTAACCTTAACCCTCACACTCAACCTAACCCTATCCCTAAACCTCATCCTAGCCCTAAACCTAACTCTCACCCTCACTCACAATAACCGGAACCCTAACCCTAATGCTAACAATTATCCTAAACCTAACCCTAAACCTCACCCTAACCATAATCCTCACCCTAACCCTACCCCTCACCCTAACATTTACCCTAACCCTAACCCTCACCCTAACACTGACCCTCACCCTAACACTAACCCTAACACTAACACTAACCCTCACAATAACCCTAAACATCAATCTATACCTAAACCTCACCCTAACCCTAAACCTAAACCTCACCCTCTCCCTAGAACTCACCCTAAACCTAACCCTCATCCTCACCCTAAACTTCACACTAACACTAACACTAATACTCAATCTAACTCTCACCCTCACCCTAAACCTCACCCTAACCCTAACCCTAACCCTTACCCTTACCGTAACCCTCACCCTCAGCCTAACCCTCAACTTTACCCTTACCGTCACCCTCAAACTAACCCTCACTCTAACGCTAAACCTCACCCTAACCATAACTCTACCCTTAAACCTCAAACTCACCCTAACCCTAACTCTAACCCTAACCCTAACACTAACCCTCACCATAACCCTAACCATAACCATCACCCTAACCCTAATCCTCACACCCACCCTCACCCTCAGCCTAATCCTAAGCCTAAACCTAACCCTAACCCTAAACCTCAAACTCACCCTCAGCCTAATCCTAATCCTAACACTAAGCCTAACCCTAACCCTCGACCTAACCCTCAAACTAAACCTAAATCTAACCATAAACCTCACCCTCACCCTAACACTAATCCAAACACTAAACCTAACCCTAACACTAAACCTCACACTAACCTAACCCTCACCCTAATCCTACTCCTAACCCTAACCCTCATCCTAACCCTCACCCTCAGTGTAAGCCTAAGCCTAAACCTAACCCAAACACTCACACTCACCCTAACCCTTAACCTAATCCTAATCCTAACCCTAACCCTAAGCCTCACCCTCAGCCTCAGCTTAACCTTCACTCTAACCCTGTATCTCACACTCACCCTAACCTTAACCCTAACCCGAAACCTCACCCTAACACTAACCCTAATCCTGAACCTCACCCTAGCCCTCACCGTAACCCTAATCCTAACACTAAAATTCATCCCAAACCTCCCCATAACCCTAACCCTAACCTTCAGCCTAACCTTAAACCTCACCCTCAACTTCACCCTCAGCCTAACCCTAAGAATAACCCTAAACCTAACACTAAACCTCACACTCACCCTAACCCTAACCCTAATCCTAATCTTAAACCTCACCCTAAGCTTCACCCTCAGCCTCAGCTTAAACTTCACTCTAACCCTGTACCTCACACTCACCCTAACCCTAACCCTAACCCGAAACCTCACCCTAACACTAACCCTAAACCTCAACCTCACCCTAGCCCTCACCGTAACTCTAATTCTAACACTAAAACTCATCCCAACCCTCCCCATAACCCTAACCCTAACCCTCACCTTAACCCTAAACCTCACCCTCACCAACACCCTCAGCCTAACCCTAAATATAACCCTAAACCTAACCCTAACCCTCACACTCACCCTAACCCTAACCCTAATCCTAATCTTAAACCTCACCCTCACCCTAACCCTCCCCCTAAACCTAACCCTAAACCTGACACTAACCCAAAACCTAACACTAACCCTAACCCTAACCCTCATTCTCAGCCTCACCCTAACCCTAACACTAACCCTAAACCTCACCCTCACCCTAACCCAAACTCTAACCCTAACCCAAACCCTAAACCTCACCCTAACACTAAACCTAACCCTAACCCACACCTTCACCCTCAGCCTAATTCTAAGCCTAACCCTAACCCTAAACCTCACACTCACCCTTATCCTAACCCTAAACTTCACCCTAACCTTAATCCTCACATTCACCCTAACACTAATCCTAATCCTACTCCTAACACTAAACCTAACTCTAAATCTTACCCTAACACTAACCCTAAACCTCACCTTCAACATAGCCCTCACCCGAAACCTAATCGAAAACCTAAGCGTCATCCTAACCCTCACCCTAAATCTAAGCCTAAGCCTAACCCTAACCCTAACCCCAACCCTCACTGTAACACTAACACTAACCCTAACACTAACACTAACCCTAAACCTAACCCTAAATCTAACCCTAATCCTCAGCCTCACCCTAACCCTAACCCAAACCCTAAACCTATCCCTCATCCTAACTCTAAGCCTAACCCTAACCCTAATCCTAACCCTCACACTCGTCCCCACCCTAAACCTAATCCTAAACCTAACCCTATCCCTAACCCTAACCCTCACCCTAAATCTCAGCCTAGCTCTCACCCTTACACTTATCCTAACCCTATCCCTCACCCTAACCATAACCCTCACTCTAAACCTAACCCTCACCCTAACACTTACCCTCACCCTAACACTAACCTTAACCCTAACACTAACCCTCAAATTAACCCTAAACATCACCCTAACCCTAAACCTCCGCCTAACACAATCTCTAACCCTCATCATCACCCTAGCCTTCATCCTAACCCTAACCTTAATCCTCACCATAAACCTCACACTAACCCTAACACTAATCCTGAATCTAACCCTCAACCTCACCCTAACACTAACACTAACCCTCACACTAACCCTAACACTCACACTTATGGTAACTTCACCCTCAGCCTAACCCTCACCTTTACCCTTACCATCACCCCCACGCTTACCCGCACCCTAACCCTAACCCTCACTTTAACCCTAAATGTACCACTAAACATCACCCTCAACCTAACCCTTACTCTAACCATAACCCTAACACTAAACCTCACTGTAATTCTAACCATAACCCTCACCTTCACCGTAACCATAACCCTAACCCCAAACCTAACAATAACCCTAACCCTAACCCTAAACCTCACCCTAAACATAACCCGCACCCTAACCCTAACCCTCAACCTAACACACTTATCCTCACCCTAACACTAACCCTCACACTAACCCTAACCCTCACCCTAATCCTAAACCTCACCCTAATCCTAACCCTAACCCTAATCCTCACCCTCATCCTAGCCCTCACCCTAACCCTAATTCTAACCCTCACTCTCACTCTAACCCTAACCCTCATCCTCACCCTAAACCTCACACTAACCCTAACTCTAATCCTCAATCTCAACTTCACCTTCACCCTAACACTAACCCTTACCCTAAACCTAAACCGAACCCTAACACTCACCAGTACCTTAACCCTCACCCTCAGCCTAAACCTCACCTTTACACCTACCATCATCCTCACCCTAACCCTCACCCTAACCCTAAACCTCATCCTAACCCTCACCCTAACAGTTAACCTAACCATCACCGTAACCTTAATCCTCACCCTCACCCTAGCCCTAAACCTAACCTTAATCCTAATCCTAACTCTCATCCTAACACTCACCTTAACCCTATCACTAACACTTAACCGAAACCTAACTCTCACCCTAAACCAAAACCTAACCCTCAACATCACCCTCATTCTCAGCCTAACCCTAAGCCTAAGCCTGAGCCTAACCCTAAACCTAACCCTCACACTCACCCTAAACCTTACCCTAATCCCAATCCTAAACCTAATCCTAACCCTCACCATCACCTTCACCCTCACCCAAACCCTCAACCTAACCTTAACCCTAACAGTAACCCTACGACTAACCCTCAAACTCAGCCTCACCCTTACACTAACTCTAACCCTAAACCTCACCCTCACGCTAACCCTAACTCTAACACTAACCCTAACACTGAACCTCACCTTAATCCTAACCCTAACCCTCTCCCTAACTATAACCCTCACCCTAACATTAACCCTCACCCTAACCCTTACCATCACTCTAACACTAACACTAACCCTAACACTAACCCTCACACTAACACTAACCCTCCCCCTAATCTAAAACCTCACCCTAACCCTAAGCCTTATTCTAACCCACACCCTTACCCTAGCCCTCACCCTAAACCTAATTCTAACCCTCACCCTCACCCTAACCCTAACCCTCATCCTCACCCTAAACCTCACACTAACCCTAACCTTAGTCCTCAATCTAACCCTCACGCTAACTCTAACCCTAACCTTAAACCTAACCCTAACCCTCACCCTTATCTTAACCCTCACCCTCAGCCTAAACCTCACCTTTACCATTCCCATCATCCTCACCCTAACCCTAAACCTCATCCTAACCTTCACCCTAACCATAAACCTAACCATCACCCTAACCCTAACCCTCACACTCAACCTCACGCTCAGCCTAACCCTACGCCTAAGCCTAACCCTTACTCTAACCCTCACCCTCACCCTAGACCTCACTCTAACCCTAATCCTAAACCTATCCCACATTGTAACCCTCACGCTAACCCTAACCCTAACAATCACCTTAACGATGATCCTACCCCCCACCCTCACCCTCAGCCTAACCCTAACCCTAAACCTAACCCTCACATACCCTCACCCTAAACGTAACCATAAACCTTAACATCACCCAAACACTCACCCTAAACCTCACCCTCACCCTAACCCTCATCCTAAGCCTAACCCTAACCCCAATCCTCATCCTAACCTTGATCCTAACCCTAAACCTAACCCTCACCCTAATCCTAAGCCTAATCCTAACCCTCAACCTAACCCTAACCCTCATGCTCATTGTAACCCTAACTCTAACCCTCAGCCTAGCCCTAAACTTAACCCGAACCCTAACTCTCACCCTAACCCTACCCTTAACACTCACCCTTACCTTAACCCTCACCCTCACCCTCACCTTCAGCCTAACATTAAGCCTAACCCTAACCCTAACCCTAACCCTCACACTCAAGCTAACCCTAACCCTAATCCTAATACTTACACTGAACCTAAACCTCACCCTCACCCTAATCCTCACCTTAACCCTAACCGTAACATTAATCCTAACCCTAACCCTAACCCTAAAACTCAACCTCACCCTAAACCTCACACTAACCCTAACACTAATCCTCAATCTAACCCTCACCCTAACCCTAACCATAACCATAAACCTAACCCTAAACCTCACCCTTATTTTAACCCTCAACCTCAGTCTTAACCTCATCATTAGCCTCACCATCATACTCACCCTAAACTTCACCCTAATCCTAAACCTCATCCAAAGCCTCACCTTAACCTTAACCTCACCCTAACCCGAACCCTCACCCTCAAGCTCATGCTCAGCCTAACCGTAAGCCTAAGCCTAATCTTATTCTAAACCTCACCCTCACGCTAGCCCTCACCCGAACCCTAATCCTAACCCTATCCCTCATGCTAACCCTCACCCTAACCCTAACCCTAACCATCATCCTAACCATAATCCTCACCCCCACCCTCACCCTCAGCATAACCCTAACCCTAACCTAACCCTCACATACCCTAACCCTAACCCTAAACCTAACCCTAACCCTAAACATCAACCTAACCCTCAACCTAACCTTAACCCTAACACTAATCCTAACCCTAACCCTCGACCTAACCCTCCTCCAACCCTAAAGCTAAACCAAAAACTCACCATCACTCTAACCCAAAACCCAAATACTAACCCTAACCCTCACCCTAACCCTAACCCTCACACTCACTGTAACCCTCACCCTCATACTAACCCTCACCCTAACTTTAACCCTAACCCTAAACCTCACCCAAACACTAACCCTAACCCTCACCCTCACCCTACCCCTAATCCTAACCCTAATTCTCATCTTAACCCTCAACCTAACCCTAACCCTAAACCTCACCCTCACTGTAACCCAAACCCTAAACCTCACACAAACCATAAACTTAACACTCATCCTAATCTTCACCCTAACTCTTACACTAACCCTAACCCTAACCCTCACCCTAACCATCACCCTAACCCTTACTCTAACCCTAAACCTCACCCTCACCCTAACGCTAACCCTAAAAATCACCATAACCCTAACCCTCACAGTCACCCTCAACATAACACTAACCCTAACCCTAATAATAACAAGAACCCTAACCCTAACCCAAACCCTCAGCCTCACCCTAACCCTAACCATAACCCTAAACCTCACCCTAACCCTAACCCTAACCCTCACAGTCAGTTAACCGTAACCTAACCCTAACACTAACCCTAACCCTAACACTAACCCTCACACTAACCGTAACCCTCACCCTAACCGTAAACCTAAATATCAACCTAACCCTATCTTCACCCTCAAACTCACGCTCAGCCTAAACCTAATCCTAAGCCTAACCCTGACTCTAACAATCACCCTCAACCTAGCCCTCACCCTAACCCTAATCCTAACCCTATCCCTCCTACTAAC
The DNA here is from genome assembly GCF_024711535.1 of Dipodomys merriami. NCBI lineage: Eukaryota > Metazoa > Chordata > Mammalia > Rodentia > Heteromyidae > Dipodomys > Dipodomys merriami. Next base: position 2,448,515 of record NW_027206257.1, read on the forward strand.
CCTAACCATAAGTCTAACCTTAACCATCACCCTAACCCTAATCCTCACCCGCACCCTCACCCTCAGCCTAACCCTAACCCTAAGCTTAACCATAACCATTACATACTCTCACCCTTACGCTAACCCTAACCCTAACCCTAAACCTCAACCTAACCCTCACCCTAAACTTATCCCTAACACTAAGCCTAACCCTCGACCTAACCTTCCCCCTAACACTAAATCTAACCCTAAAACTCACCCTCACCACAACTCAAATCCTAAACCTAACCCTAATCCTTACCCTAACCCTCAACCTCACTGTAACCCTAACCCTCAAAACCTTCACCCTAACCCTAACCCTAAACCTAAACCTCACCCAAACACTAACCCTAACCATCACCCTCACCCTAGCCCTCACCCTAACCCTACCCCTAACGCTAATCCTCATCCTAACCATCACCCTTAGCCTAACCCTAACCCTCACCCTAATTCTAAGCCTACCCTAAACCTCAACCTAACCCTATCCCTCATGCTCACTCTAAACCTAACCCTACCCTCACCCTAACCCTAAACTTAAACCGAACCCTAACCCTCACCCTAACGATACCCCTAACTCTCACCCTAACCCTAACCCTTACCCTCAACTTCACCCTCAGCCTAAACCTAAGGGTAAACCTAAACATAACCCTAACCCTCACACTCATACTAACCCTTACCCTAATCCTATTCCTAACAATAACCCTAAACCTCACAATCACCCTAACCCTTATCGTAACCCTAACTCTAACACTAACCCTAACCCTAACCCTCAACCTCAGGCTACCCTAACCCTAAACCTAACCCTAAACCTCACCCTATTCCTATCCCTAAACCTCACCCTCAACCTAGCCCTCACCCTAACCCTAATCCTAACCCCAACCCCCATCCTAACACTAACCCTAAAACTCACCCTCACCCTCACCCTCACCCTAACCCTAACCCTAACCCTCATCCTAACCCTAACCCTCAACCTCACTGTAACCGTTACCCTAACCCTCACTTAACCCTAAACTTAACCTGAACCCTAACTCTCACCCTAAGCCTAAACCTAACCCTCACCCTAACAGTAACCCTCACCCTCACCCTCACCCTCAGCCTAACACTAAGCCTAACCCTATCCCTAAACCTAACCCTAACCCTAAATCTCACCCTATCCCAAACCCTCAAGTTAAGCCTAACCCTAACATTAATCCTAACCCTAACCCTAACCCTAAACCTCATCCTAAACCCTAAATTTCACTCTACCCATCACACTAATCCTCAACCTAAACCTCAACCTAACCTTAACCCTCACACTAACCCTAACATTAACGCTCAAACTAACCCTACATCTAACCCTAAATCTAATCCTACACCTCCCCCTCATCCTAACCTTAATCCTAACCCAAACCTAAACCTCACTCAAACACTAACTCTAATCCTCACACTCAAACTAGCCTTCACCCTAACCCTAATCCTTACACTAATCCTCATCCTAACCCTCACCATAACACAAACTCTAACACTGACTCTAACACTAACCCTCACACTCAGCCTCACCCTAACTTTAACTCTAACCTTAAACCTCACCCTCACCCTAACCTTAACCCTAAACCTAACACTAAATCTCACCCTAACCCTAACCCTAAACCTCACACTAACCCTAACCCTCACCCTAAACCTAATCCTAACCCTAAACCTCATCCTAAGCCTCAGCCTAACACTAACCCTAACCCTCACCCTCACCCTCACCCTAACCCTAACCCTAACCCTAACCCTCAAACTAACCCTATCCCTAATCCTCATTGTAACCCTTACCGTAACATTCACCCTAACCCTAAACTTAACCGAACCCTAACTCTCACCCTAAACCTAACCCTAATCCTCACATACCCTAACCCTAATCCTAATCCTAACCCTAACCCTAACCCTAACCCTAAACATCAACCTAACCCTCAACCTAACCTTAACCCTAACACTAATCCTAACCCTAATCCTCGACCTAAACCACCCCCAACCCTAAAACTAACCCTAAATCTAACCCTAAAACTCACCATCACCCTAACCCAAATCCTAAGCCTAACCCTCACCCTAACCCTAACCCTCACCCTCACTGTAACCCTCACCCTCATCCTAACCCTCACCCTCACCCTAACCTCACACAAACACTAACCCTAAACCTCATCCTCACCCTAGCCCTCACCCTAACCCTAATCCTAACCCTAATCCTAATCCTAAACCTCACCCTAAACCTAACCCTAACCCTCACCCTCACTGTAACCCGAACCCTAAACCTCAAAAAACCATAAACTTAACCCTCATCCTAACATTCACCCTAACCCTTACACTAACCCTAACCATAACCCTCACCCTAACCCTCACCCTAACCCTTACTCTAACCCAAACCTCACCCTCACCCTCACACTAACCCTAACCATAACCCTAAACCTCACCCTAACCCTAAACCTCACCTTCGCCCTCACCGTAACCCTAACCCTAACCCAAACCCTCAGCCTCACCCTAACCCTAAGCCTAACCCTAAACCTCACCCTAAACCTAACCCTAAACCTAGCCCTCACCCTAACCCTAAACTTAACCGAACCCTAACCTAAACAATAACTCTAACCCTAACCCTAACCCTCACCCTAAACAAAAACCTCACCTTAACATTAACTCTTACCCTAACACGTACCCTCACCCTAATACTAACCCTAACACTAACACAAACCCTCACACTAACCCTAACCCTCACCAAAACTGTAAACCTAACCTTCACCCTAACCCTACCTTCACCCTCAAACTCACGTTCAGCCTAAACCTAAGCCTAAGCCTAACCCTTACTCTTAACCTCATCGTCATCTTAGCCCTCACGCGAACCCTAATTCTAACCCTATCCCTCATCCTAACCCTCACCCTCAGCCTAACCGTAACCATCACCCTAACCCTAATCCTCACCCGCACCCTCACTCTCATACCTACCCTAACTCTAAGCTTAACCCTAACCCTCACATACCCTCACCCTTACCCTAACCCTAGACCTAAACCTAACCCTAAACCTCAACCTAAGCCTCACCCTAACCTTAGCCCTAACACTAACCCTAACCTTCGTCCTGACTTTCCCCCTAAAACTAAATTGAACCCTAAAATTCACCCTCAACACAACCCAAATTCTAACCTTAACCCTCACCATTACCCTAACCCTCACCCTCACTGTAACCCTAATCCTCAACCTAACTCTCACCCTAACCCTAACCCTACACCTAAACCTCACCAAACACTAACCCTAACATTCACTCTAACCCTAGCCCTCACCCTAACCCTAATCCTAACCCTAATCCTCATCCTAACCCTCACCCTAAGCCTAGCCCTAACCATCACCCTATTCCTAAGCCTAGCCTAACCCTCAAACTAACCCTAACCCTCATGCTCACTGTAACCCTAACCCTCACCCTAACCCAAACTTAAACTGAACCCTCACCTTCATCCTAACCCTAACCCTAACCCTAAACCTAAACCTAACCATCACACACACACTAATCCTTACTCTAATCTTATTCCTAATAATAACCCTAACCCTCACACTCAACCTAACCCTCATTGTATCCCTAACTCTAACACTAACCCTAACCCTAACCCTCAAACTCAGGCTTACCCTAACCCTAACTCTAACCCTAAACCTCACCCTCACCCTAACCCTAACCCTAAACCTAACCCTAAACCTCACCCTAATCCTAACCTTAACCCTCCCCCTCCCCCTCCCCCTCCCCCTCACCATAACTCTAACCCTAACCCTAACAATAACACTAATTCTAATCCTAAACCTAACCCTAACCCTAACCCTAATCCTAAAACTCACCCTCACCCTAACCATAATCTTAACCCTAAACCTCAAACTAAACCTAACCCTCACCCTCACTGTAAACCTAACGCTCATCATAACCATAACCCAAAAACTAACCCTAACCCTAAACCTTTCCCTAACACTAACACTAACACTCAACCTCACCCTAGCCCTCACCCTAACCCTAATCCTAACCCTAACCCTCACCCTAACCCTAACGCTCACCCTCAGCCTCACTCTCAGACTTACCCTAAGCCTAAGCCTAACCCTAACCCTAACCATCACAATCACCCTAAATTTACCATAATCCTAATCCTAACCATAAGCCTAAACCTAACCCACACACTCACCCTCACCACAAACCTAACACTCACCCTATCCCTAAATCTAACCCTAAGCCTAAACCTAACCATCAACCTCAGCATCACCCTTACCCGAACTCTAAACCTAAACCTCAACCTTACCCTAACTCTAACCCTAACCCTAAGCCTTACCCTAACCCGAAAACTAAACCTCACCCTCAACCTAGACCTCACCCTAACCCTAATCCTAACCCTAACCCTCATCCTAACCCTTCCCATAACCCTAACCCTAAAGCACAGCCTCAAACTAACCCTCACCCTAACCTTAACCCTAACCCTGACACTAACCCTAAACCCAACCGTCAACCTAACCCTCACCTTAACCCTAACCCAAACCCTAATCCTAATCTTAATCCTACAACTAACCCTAAGCCTCACCCCCACCCTAACCCTCACCATAAGCCTAACCCTAACATTAATCCTAAACCTAACCCTAACCCTAAACGTCATCCTCACCCTAAACCTCACACTAACCCTAACACTAGTCCTCAATATAAACCTCACCCTCATCCTCACCCTACCCCTCACCCTAACCCTAAACCTCGTCCTCAACCTAAACCTCACACTAATCATAACAATAATCCTTAATTTAACCCTCACCATCACCCTAACCCTAACCCTAACGCTCATCTTAAACCTAACCCTCACCCTTACTATAACACTCAACCTCAGCCTAACCCTCACCTTTACCCTTACCGTCACCCCCACCCTAACCCTCACCCGAACCCTAACCCTCACCCTGACCCTTACCCTACACCTAAACCTCACCCTCACCCTAACCCTAACTCTAACCCTAACCCTAACAATAAATCTCAACTTATCCCTAACCCTAACCCTCACCCTAAACCTCATGATCAGCCTAACCCCAAGCCTAAGCCTTACCCTTACCCTTACCATAACCCTCACCCTGAACCTAGCCTTCACCCTAACCCTAAGCCTAACCCTAACCCTCATTTTAACCCTAACACCCTAACTCCAACACTAACAATCACTCTAACCCTAATCCTCACACCCAACCTCAGCCTCAGACTAACCCTAAGCCTAAGCCTAAGCCTAACCCTAACCCTCACACTCACCCTCACCCTAACCTTAACCCTAACACTAACCCTAACAATAACGCTCGAACTTACCCTCCAACTAACCCTAAATCTAACCCTAAACCTCACACTCACCCTCACCCTAATCCTAACCCTAACCCTAAACCTCACCCTAACACTAAACCTAACCCTCACACTCACCCTCACCATAACTCTAACCCTAACACTAACAATAACACTAATCCTAACCCTAAACCTAACCATAACCCTCACCATAATCCTAACACTCACCCTCACCCTAACCATAATCTTTACCCAAACCCTCAACCTAACCCTAACCCTCACCCTCACCATAAACCTAAGCCTCATCCTAACCCTAACCGAAACCCTAAATCTAGCCAAAAACTTACCCTAATACTAACCCTAACCCTCACCATCACCCGAGCCCTCACCCTCACACTAATCTTAGCCCTAACACTCACCATAACCCTATACTTAACCGAACCTTAACTCTCACCCTAACCTTAACCCTAACCCTCACCTAAACCTAACCCTCACCCTCACCCTCACTCTCAGCCTAACCCTAAGCCTAAGCCTAACCCTGACCCTAACCTTCACCCTCAACCTCATGCTCAGCCTAACCCTAAGCCTAAGCTTAACACTTACTCTAACCCTCACCCTCACACTAGCCCTCAGCCTAAACCTAATCCTAATGCTATCCCTCATCCTAACCCTCACCCTAACCCTAACAATCACCCTAACCCTAATCCTCACTCCCACCCTTACCTTCAGTATAATCCTAACCCTAAGCCTAACCCTAACCCTAACCCTCACATACCCTAACCCTAACCCTAATCCTAACCCTAAACCTAACCCTAACCCTAAACATCAACCTAACCCTCACCCTAACCTTAACCCTAACATTAATGTAGGGAGCCGAGGATTACCACTCCAGACGGTGCTTGGCGGGACGCCTGGGCTGTGCGCGTGCGCGAGCCAGGTAGTGTCCCCAGCCAATCCCATGACACCTGGTGACGGTGAAAGGCAGGCGACCAACAATAGAAAGACCCGTGTTCCAATTCCCTATATAAGCGGCTGTATTTCGGGTGCACGCTCTCTCGCGCCCAAGCTCTCCTACAACTAAAAGGCTCTCCAATAAAGCGTGATCTGAGAAGACTCCTGGTGTGGTGGTCGTTTTTCCTCGCTGGTCGAGTACACGGTCACTACACATTAATCCTAACCCTAACCCTGGAACTAACCCTCCCCCTAACCCTAAATCTAACCCTAAAACTCACCATCATCCTTACCCTAATCCTAACCCTAACCTTCACCCTAACCCTAAACCTCAACTTCACTGTAACCCTAAACCTCACCCTTACCCTCACCCTAACCCTAACCCTTAGCCTAAATCTCACCCAAACACTAACGCTAATCCTCACCATCACCCTAGTGCTCACCCTAAATCTAATCCTAACACGAAGGTGAACCCTTAACCTCACCCTAACCATCGCGGTAACCGTAACTCTAACACTGACCCTAACACTAACCCTCAACCTCATCCTCACCCTAACCTTAACTCTAATCTTAAACCTCACCCTCACCCTAACCCTAACCCTAAACCTGACCCTAAAGCTCACCCTAATCCTAAGCCTAAACCTCACCCTAACCCTAGCGCTCACCCTAATCCTAATACTAACCCTAACCTTCATCCTAAGCCTCACCCTAAAACTAACCCTAACCCTCACCCTCACCCTCACCCTAACCCTAACTCTAACGCTCAACCTAACCCTATCCCTCACCCTCACTGTAACCCTTACCCTAACACTAACCCTAACCCTAAAATTAACCGAAACCTAACTCACACCCTAACCCTAACTCTAAACCTCACCCAAACCCTAACCCTCAACCTCACCCTCACTCTCAACCTAACCCTAAGCCTAATCCTAAACCTAACCCTAACCCTTTCCCTCATCCTAATCCTAACCCTAACCCTCACCCTGTTGCTCGGCCTAAGCCTAAGCCTAAGCCTAAGCCTAACTCTAACCCAAACCCTCACCCTACCCCTAACCCTAACAGTAACCCTAACTCTAGCCGTAAACCTCGCTCTCACCCTAACCCTAACTCTAACCCTAACCCTAAATCTAAACCTCATCGTAACCCTAACCCTCACCCTCACCCTCACCCTCACCGTAACCGCAACCCTAACCCTAACCCTAACAATAAACCTAACCCTAACCCTCAACCTAACCATAACGCTCACCCTAACCCTAACCCTCAACTTAGCATTTACCCTCAACCTAACTCTAACCCTAACCCTAACCCTCACCCTCACCATAACCCTAAACCTGAACCTCATCCTAACCCTAACCCTAACCCTAACCCTCACCCTCACCGTAACCATAACCCTAACCCTAACAATAAACCTAACCCTAACCCTCAACCTAACCATAATGCTCACCCTAACCCTAACCCTCACCCTAACATTTACTCTCACCCTAACCCTAACACTAACACTAACCCTCACACTAACCCTAACCATCACCCTAACCCTAAACCTCACCCTAAAACTAAACCTAACCCTCACCCTCACCCTAGCCCTCACCGTAACCCTAACCCTCATCCTCATCCTAAGCCTCACACTAAAACTAACACTAATCCTCAACCTAACACTCACCCACACCCTTCCCCTAACCCTAACCCGCACCTAAACCCTAACCCTCAGCCCACTGTAACCCTCACCCTCACCCTAACCCTCACATTTACCCTTACCATCACTGCCAAGCTAAACCTTACCCTAACCTTAATCCTCACCCTAACCCTCATCCTAACCCTAATGCTAACCCTAACCCTCAACCTAAACCTAACCTTCACCCTCATCGTAACCCTTTCTCTAACCCTCAACCTAACCCTAAACTTAACCCGAACACTAACTCTGACACTCATCCTAAAACTCCCCTAACCTTAGCCCTAAACCTCACCCTAACCGGAACCCTAACCCTCACCCTCATGATCAGCCTAAGCTGAAGCCTAATCCTAACCCTAACGTTCACCCTAACCCTAACACCAAAGCTAACTCTAAACCTAAACGTCATCCTCAACCTAATCCTAACTCTAACTCTTACCCTAACACTAAACCTGTCCCTAACCCTCACCCTAACCCTCATCCTCACCGTAACCGAAACCCTAACCCTAAACCTAACAATAACCCTAACACTAACCCTAACCCTCAAACTAACCATAACCCTCACCCTAAGCCTAACCCTCATCCTAACACTTACCCTCACCCTAACCCTAACACTAACCCTCACACGAACCCTAACCCTCACCCAAATCCTAAACCATACCCTAACCCTAACCCTGAACCTAAACCTCAATCTCATGCTCAGCCTAACCCTAAGCCTAAGCATAACACTTAGCCTAACCCTCCCCCTCACCCTAGCCCTCACTCTAATCCTAATCCTAAACCTAACCCTCATCCTAACCCTCACCCTAACCCTAACCCTAACTATCACCCTAAACCTAAACCTTACCCCCACCCTCACTCTCAGCCTAAGCCTAACCCTAATCCTAACCCTCACACTCACCCTCACCCTCACCTTATCCTAAACCTAACACTAAACAAACCCTAAACCTCAATCTAAGCCTCACTCAAACTTTAACCCTAATACTAAACCTAACCCCAACTCTCGAACTAAGCCTCCAACTAACCCTAAATCTAACACTAAACCTCACCCTCATCCTAACTCTAATCCTAAACCTAACCCTAAACCTCACCCTAACCCTAACCCTAACCCTCACCCTCACCCTCAACCTCACCATAACTCTAACCCAAACCTTAACAACAACACTAACCTAACCATAAACCTAACCCTAACCCTAAACTTAACCCTAATCCTAACACTCCCCCTCAACCTAACCGTAATCCTTACCCTAACCCTCACCCTAACCCTAAACCTCACCCTCCCTGAAACCCTAACCCTCAAGCTAACCCTCACCCTAACCCTAACCCAAACCTAAACCTTAATCTAACACTAACCCTAACCCTCACCCTCACTCTAGCCCTCATACTAACCCTAATCCTCATCCTCACCCTCACCCTAACCCTAAACCTAACGCTAAACCTCAACCTAACCCTAACGCTCACGTTCACCATAACCCTAACCCTAACCCTCACCCTAACCCTAAACTTAACCGAACCCTAATTCTCAAGCTAACCCTAACCCTAACTCACCCTCACCCTAACCCTCACCCTCACCCTCTCTGTTAGACTAACCCTAAGCCTAAACTTTACCCTAACCCAAACAGTCACACTCACCCTAACCCTTACCCTAAACCTAATCCTAACCCTAAGTGTAACCATCACACTGAACCTAACCCTCATGCTAACCCTAACTCAAACAGTAACCCTAACCCTAACCCTCAAACTCAGCCTCATCCTAACCCTAACTCTAACCCTAAACCTCACCCTCACTCTAACCTTAACCCTAAACCTACACTTCACCCTAACCCTAACCCTAAGCCTAAACGTAACCTTAACCCTGACCCTTACAGTAACCCTCACCCTCAGCCTAAGCCTCACCTTTAACCTTACCATCATCCTCACCCTAAACCTCACCCTAACCCTAAACCTCATCCTAACACTCACCCTAACCGTAAACCTAACCATCACCCTAACCCTAACCGTCACCGTCAATCTCAGGCTCAGCCTAACCCTAAGCCTAAGCTTAAGCCTAACCCTTAGCTAAGCCTCACCCTCACGCTAGCCCTCACCCTAACCCTAATCCTAACCCTAACCATCACCCTAAACCTAATCCTTACCCCCAACCTCACTCTCTGACTAATCCTAAGCCTAAGCCTAACCCTAACCCTAACCCTCACACTCACCATCACCCTCAACCTAATCCTAACCCAACCCCTAATCATAACCCTAAAACTCAACTTAACCGTCACCCCAACCATAACCCTTAAACTAACCCTAACACTAACCCTCGACCTAACCCTCCAACTAACCCTAAATCTAACCTTAAACCTCACCCTCACCATAACCCTAATCCTAACCCTAACCCTAAACCTCATTCTAACCCTAATCCTAATCCTCACCCTGACCATCACCCTCACCCTCACCATAACTCTAAACCTAACCCTAACAATAACACTAAACCTAACCCTAAACCTAACCCTAACCCTAATCCTAACAGTCTCCCTCACCCAAACCCTAATACTAACGCTTACACTAAACCTCACACTAACCCTAACCCTCACCCTTACCCTAGCCCTCACCCTAACCTTAATTCTAACTCTCACCCTCACCCTAAACCTGACCCTCATCCTCACCCTAAACCTCACACTAACCCTAACACTAATCCTCAATCTAAACCTCATCCTATACCTAACACTAACCCTTACACTAACTCTAAACCTAACCCTAACCCTCACCCTTATCTTAATCCTCACCCTCAGCGTAAACCTCACCTTTACCCTTTCCATCATCCTCACCCTAACCCTAACCCTCATCCTCACTGTAAACCTAACCCTCAAACTAACCCTCACCCTAAGCCTAACTCTAACCCTAACCCTTAATCTAACACTAACCCTAAACCTCACCCTCAACCTAGCCGTCACCCTATCCCTAATCCTCATCCTTACCCTCACCCTAACCCTAATCTTAACCCTTACCCTAACCCTAATCCTAACCCTAAGCCTCAACCTAACCGTAAAACACAAGCTCACCATAAATCTAACCCTGACCCTCACCCTAACCCTAAACTTAACCAAACCCTAACTCTCACCGTAAACCTAACCCTGACCCTGACTCTCAACCTCACCCTCAGCCTAACCCTATGCCTAACCTTAACCATAACCCTCACACACACAATAACCCTTATGCTAATCCTAATCCTAAACTTAAGCCTAACCCTCAACCTCAACCTAACCCTCACCCTAACCCTAACTCTAACACTAAACCTAAACATCAATCTCAGCCTCACCCTAACTCTAACTGTAAACCTCAGCCTCACCCTAACCCTACCCCTAACCCTAACCCTAAATCTCACCCTAACTTTAACCCTAAAGCTCAACCTCAAACTAGCCCTCACCCTAACCCTAACCATAACACTAACCCTTAACCTAACCCTAACAATCACCCTCACTTTAACCCTTACCCTAACCCTCACCTAACCCTAAACTTAACACGAACCCTAACTCTCACACCAACCCTAACACTAACCCTCACCCTAACCCTAACCCTCAACCTTACCGTAACCCTCACCCTCAGATTAACCCTCACCTTTAACCTTACTGACACCCTCACCCTAACCCTATACCTAACCCTAAACCTCAACCTAACGCTAACCGGAAACCTCAACCTCAAACGAGGCCTCACCATAACCCTAATCCTAAACCTAACCCTCATCATAACCCTCACTCTAACACTAACCCTAACCTTCACATTCACCCTAACCCTAATCCTAACACTAACCCTCAACCTAACCCTAACCCTCATCCTCAACATAACCCTTAACCTAACCCTCAACCAAAACGTAAACTTAACCCGAACCCTAACTCTCACCCCAACCCTTACTAACGCTCAGCCTCAGCCTAAAGTTCAACTTTAACCTTACCGACACCCTCACCCTAACTCTATCCATAACCCTAACCCTAACCCTAAACCTCAACTTAACCCTAAACCTCACCCTCACCATCAACCTCACCATAACTCTAAACCTAACCCTAACAATAACACTTACCCTAAACCTAACCCTAACCCTAACCCTAACCAAAACCCTCACCCTCAGCCTCAACCTCAGCCTAAATGTAAGCCTAAGCCTAACCCTAACCATAACCCTCACCATAATCCTAACCCTAACCCTAAACTTAACCTTAACCCTAACCCTAATTCTAACCCTCACCCTCACCCTAAACCTGACCCTCATCGTCACCCTAAACCTCACACTAACCCTAACACTAATTCTAAATGTAACACTCTTCCTATCCCTAACCCTAACCCTTACACTAACCCTAAACCTAACCCTAACCCTCACCCTTATATTAACCATTACCCTCAGCATAAACCTCACCTTTACCCTTAACATCATCCTCACCCTAACCTCACCCTAACCCTAAACTTCATCCTAACCCTCACCCTAACCGTAAACCTAAACTTCACCCAAACCCTAAACCTCACCCCCAACCTCACCCTCAGCCTAACCCTAAGCCTAAGCCTAACCCTAACCCTAAGCCTCACACTCAACCTCACCCTCACCCTAATCCTAACACTAACAATAACCCTAACCCTAAACCTCATCCTAACCCTCATCCTCACCCTCACCCTCAACCTCACTGTTACTCTAACCATATCCCTAACAATAACACTAATCCTAACGCTAAACCTAAACCTAACTCTAAACCTAACCTTAATCCTAACACTCACCCTCACCCTAACCCTAATACTAACACTGAACATCACTCTAACCCTAACCCTCACATCACCATAACACTAACTCTCATCCTAACCCTCACTCTAAACCTAACCCTAAACCTAAACCTCATCCTAACACTAACCCGAATCCTCACCCTCACCCTAGCCCTCAACCTAACCCTAATCCTAACCCTAATCCTCATCCTAACCCTCACCCTAACCCTAATAACCCTAACACTCACCCTAACCCTCAACTTAACCCGAACCCTAAGTCTCACCCTAACCCAAACCCTCACCCTCATCCTAACCCTAACCTTAACCCTCACCCACACATTCAGTCTAAAGGTAGCCTAACCCTAATCCTAAACCTAACCCTCACACTCACCCTAACCCTTATCCTAATCCTAATCTTAACCCTAAGCCTAAACCTCACCCTCACCCTAACCCTCACCCTAAACCTAAATCTAACACTAACCCTAACCCTAACCCTCACCCTCAGCCTCACCCTAACCATAATTCTAACCCTAAACCTCACCCTCACCCTAACCCTAACCCTAAAATTAAGCCTCACCTTACCCCTAACCCTAAACCCCACCCTCACAATAGACCTCCCCATAACCTAATCCTAACCCTAACCCTTATCCTAACCCTCACCCTAAACCTAATCCTAAACCTCACCCTCACACTCATCCTAACCCTAAACCTAACCCTAACCCTCAACATAACCCTAACCTCACCCTCACCATAACCCTTACCCTAACCCTCACCCTAACCCTAAACTTAACCCAAAACCTAACCCTCACCCTAACCCTAACCCTCACCCTCAACCTCACGCTCAGCCTAACCCTAAGCCTAAACCTAAACCTAACACTAACACACACACTCACCCTCACCCTGAACCAAATCCTAAACTTAACCCTAACCCTAACCCTAACCCTCCCCCTTACTCTCACTGTAACCCTAATGCTAACACTAACCCTAACCCTTTCCTAACCGTCACCCTAACCCTAACTAACTCTAAACCTCCCGCTCACAATAAACCAAACTCTAACACTAACCCAAACCCCTAAACCTCGCCGTAACCCCAAGCCTAACCCAAACCCTCACCCTAACCCTAACCCTAAACCTAAACCTCATCCTAACCCTAACCCGAACCCTCAACTTCACCCTCACCATAACCGTAACTCTAACCCTAACCCTAACAATAACCTCACCCTAACCCTAACCCTCACCTTAAAACTTACCCACACACTAACATTAACCCTAACCCTAACACTAACCCTCACACTAACCCTAACCATCACCCTAACCCTAACCCTCATTCTAACCTTTTCTCTAACCCTCACCCCCACCCTAGCCCTCACCCTAACACTAAACCTCATCCTCACCCTAACCCTCACCCTCACCCTCACCCTAAGCCTAACCCTAACCCTAAACCTAATCCTAAACCTATCCCAAACCATCACCCTCACCCTAACCCTCACCCTAACCCTAACCCTAAAACTAACACTATCCCTAACCTTAACCCTCACCGTCACCTTCACCCTAACCCTAACTCTAAATCCGAACCTCACCGTCACCCTAACCATGAACATGAACCTCACCCTAACCCTAACCCTAAACCTCACCCTCACCCTAGCCCTTACCCTAACTCTAATCCTAACCCTAACTCTCATACTAAACCTCCCCCTAACCCTAAACCTAACCCTCACCCTAACCCTCAACCTCATGCTCACCCTCAGACTAAACCTAAGCCTAACCCTAGACCTAACCCTAACATACACACTCACCCTCAACCTAATCCTAATCCTATCCCTAAACCTAACACTAACCATAACCCTCCCCCTAACTATCACCCTAACCCTAACCCTCACCCTAACCTTAATTATAACCCTAAACCTCACCCTCACCCATACCCTAACTATAACTCTAACCCCAACCTAAACATCAACCTAACACTAACCCTAACCCTCAACCTCACAGTAACCGTAAACCTAAACCTAACCCTAACAATAACCCTAAACCTAATCCTAACCCTCACCCTTACCATAACCCTCACCCTAACCCATACCCTCATTCTAACACTAACCCTTACCCTAACACTAACCCTCACACTAACCCTAACCCTAACCGGAAACCTCAACCAAACCCTCACCCTCAACCTAATCCTAACATTAAGCCTAATCCTAACACTCACCCTAACCCTCCCCCAAACGGTATATCGAAACCTAACCTCCAACCTAACCCTAACCCTAACCCTCACCCACCCCCTCACCTTCACTGTAACTCTAACCCTAAACCTAAAATTAACACTAACCCTAACCCTAACCATCAACCTAACCCTAATCCTCACCCCACCCTCACCCTCAGCCTAACCCTAAGCGTAAGCATAACCCTCACCCTAACCCTCACACTCACCCTCAATCTAACCCTAATCCTAAAGGTAAACCTATCCCTCAACCTCAACCTAAACTTCAACTTCAAACTAACCCAAACACTAATCCTAACCCTAAACCTCACCCTAACCCTCCCCTAACCAATAACTCTAACCCTCAACCTCACCCTCACCCTAACCCTAACCCTATCCCTAAACCTCACCCTAACCCTAACCCTCACCCTCACCCTCAACCTCACCGTAACTCTAACCCTGACCCTAAGAATAACACTAATCCTAAACCTAACCCTAACAATAACACTCACCCTCAGCCTCACCCTCACCGCAAACTTTAACCTAAACATAACCCTAACAATAACCATAACCCTAAGCCTAACCCTAATCCTAACTCTAATCCTCACCCACAACCTCACCCTCAGCCTAACCCTAAGCTTATCCCTAACCCTAACCCTCACCGAAACCCTAACCCTAACCCTAACCCTAAGAGTAACCCTAAACCTAAACCTAACCCTAAACTTAACCCTAATCCTCAGCCTCACCTTCACCCTAACCCAAACCATAACATTAACACTCACCCTAACTCTAAGCCTAAACCTAACCCTAACTCTCACACTCACCCTCACCCTAACCCTAATCCTAAACCTAACTCTATTCCTATACCTAGCCCTCACCTTAACCCTCACCATAGCCCTCACACTTACTCTAATCCTAACACTAAACCTCATCCTATACCTCACTTTAACATTAACCCTAACCCTCACCCTCACCCTCACACTCAGCCTAACCCTAAGCCTAACCCGAACCATAACCCTAACCCTCACTGTAACCCTAACCCTAACCTTAACCATGACACTAACCCTAAACCTAAACCTAACCATAAACCTAACCCTAAACCTAACCCTAATCCTCAGCCTCACACTCACCCTACCCCAAGCCCTAACCCTAACACTCACCCTAACCCTAAGCCTAAACTTAACCCTATCCCTAACCCTCACCCTAGCCCTCCCACTAACCCTATATCTAAACCTAAACCTCACCCTCACGCTAAGTCTAATCCTAACCCTAACCCTCACCCGCACCCTCACCCTCACCTTAATTCTAACACTAACGCTAACAATAAAACTAACCTTATCCCTAACCATCACCCTAACACTATTACTCACCCCCACCCTCACCATCAGCCTAACCCTAAGCCTAAACCTAACCCTCACCCTAAGCCTTACACTCACCCTCACCCTAAACCTAATCCTAAACCTAAGCCTATCCCTAAACCTCAACTTAACCCTCACCCTCACCCTCACCCTAACACTAACCCTAACCCTAAACCTCACCCTAACCCTCCAACGAATACTAACTCTTACCCTAAACCTCACGCTCACACTAACCCTAACCCTAACCATAAACCTCACCCTAAAACTCAACCTAACCCTAAACCTCACCCTCATGCTCAACCTCACCGTAACTCTAACCCTAATCCTAACAATAACATTAACCCTATCCCTACCCATAACACTAATCATAACCCTCACCCTCAGCCTCACCCTCATCGCAAACTTAACCCTAACCATAACACTAACAATACCCCTAACGCTAACCCTAAACCTAACCCTAATCCACACCCCACCCTCACCCTCAGCCTAAGCCTAAGCCTAAGCCTAAGCCTAACCCTCAACTTAACCCTAACCATAACAATAACCCTAAACCTAAACCTCACCCTCACCCCAAACCTAACCCTAATCCTCCGCCTCACCCTCAACCTAACCCACAACCTCACCCTAAGCCTTAGCCTAACCCTAAACCTAACTCTCACACTCACCCTCACCCTAAACCTAAACCTAAACCAAACCCTATCCCTAAATGTAACTCACACACTACCCTCATCCTAGCCCTCACCCTAACCCTAATCCTAACCCTAAAACTAATCCTAAGCCTCACCCTAACCCTAACCCTAACCTTCACCCTAACCCTAACCCTAAAGCTCACCCTCATTCTCTGCCTAAGCCTAAACATAGCCTAACCCTAAACCTAGCCTAACCCTAACCCTAACGTTAACCCTCATGGTAAAGATAACCCTAACACTAACCCTAACTGTAACCCTAAATCTCAACTTCATCCTAAACCTAACTCTAACCCTAACCCCAAACCTAAACCTCATCCTAACCTTAACCCTAACCCTCACCCTCACTGTAACTGTAAACCTAACCCTAACCCTAACCCTAACAATAACCCTAACCCTAACCCTAACCCTCACCCTAACCCTAACCTTAAGCGAACCCTAACTCTCACCCTAACACTATCCCTCACACTAACCCTAAACCTCACACTCACCCTCATCCTAAACCTAAGCCTAACCCTAACCCTAACCCTCACAATCACCCTAACCCTTACCCTAATACTAATCCTAACCCTAAGCCTAACCCTCACCCTCTACCTAACCCTCACCCTAACCCTAACTCTAACACTAACCCAAACCCTAACCATCAACCTCAGTCTCAACCTAACCCTAAACCTAACCCTAAACCTCACCCTCACCCTAACCCTAAACCTAACCCTAACCATAAACCTCAACCTAACCCTAAACCTAAACCTCACCCTCACCCTAGCCCTCACCCTAACCCTAATACTAACACTAACCCTCATCCTAACCCTCACCCTAACACTAACCCTAACCCTCTCCCTTACCCTAACCCTAATCCTAACCCTAACCCTCAACCTAAACCTAACTCTCACCCTCACCCTAACCCTTACCCTAACCCTCACCCTAACCCTAAAATTAACCCGATCCCTAACACTCACCGTAACCCCAACCCTAAACCTCACCCTAACCCTCACACTTAGCCTAACCCTCACGTTTACCCTTACCGTCATCCCCACCCTAAACCTCACCCTTACCCTAACATTCAACCTAACACTCACCCTAACCCTAACTCTACTCCTAAACCTCACCCTCACCATAACCCTAACTCTAACACTATCCCTAACACTAATCCACACCCTAAAACTAACCCTAACACTCAAACTAACCCTAACACTCACCCTCACCCTCACCCTCAGCCTAAACCTAAGGCTAACCCTAACCCTCACACTCACCCTAACCCTAACCCTAATCCTAATCCTAACACTTACCCTAACCCTCACCCTCTGCCTCAGCCTCACCCTAACCCTAATTCTAACTCTAAACCTCAACCTCACCGTAACCCTAACGCTATCCATAACCATAACCTTAACCCTAACCCTAACCCTCCCCCTAACTTTCACCCTCACCCTGAACCTAAGCCTAAACCTAACCCTAACTCTAACCCTCACACTCCTCCTTTCCTTAAACCTAATCCTAATCCTAACCCTAACCCTAAGAGACACCCTCACCCTAAACCTCACCTTAAACCTACCTCTAACACTAACACTAAGCCAAACCCTCACCCTAACACTCACCTTAAAACTATCTGTAACACTAAACCTCAAACTCACACTGACCCTAACCCTAACCCTAAACCTCACCCTAACCCTAACCCTAAACCTCAGCTTCAACCTAGCCCTCACCCTAAACCTAATCCAAAACCAAACCTTCATCCTAACACTCACACTAACCCTAACCCTAACCCTCACCCGAACCTTAACCCTCCCGCTCAACCTAACCCTCAGCCTAAACCTAAGCCTAACCCAAAACCTAACCCTAACCCACACACTCACCCTCACCCTAACCCTAATCTTAACCATATCCCTAACACTTAACCTCACCCTAACCCTAAACCTAAAACTAACCCTAACCCTAACCCTCATCCTAAACCTCACCTGAACCCAAACTCTAACCTTAAACCTCACACTCACCCTAACCCTAACTCTAACCCTAACCCTAAACCTAAACCTCCCCTAAACTTAACCCTCATCCTCACCCTCACCGTACCCCTAACCCTAAACCTAAAAATAACCCTAAAACTAACCGTAAACCTCACCCTAACCATAACCCTCACCCTAACACTAACCCTCACAGTAACCCTAATTCTAACCCTAACCCTAAACCTCACCCTAACCCTACCCCTCAGCCTCAACCTAGCCCCAACAATAAACTTAATTCTAACCCTAACCCTCACCATAACCTAACCCTCATCCTCACCGTAAACCTCACAATAACCCTAACCCTAATCCTCAATCTATCCCTCACCCTCACCCTAACCCTCACCCTAACCCTTACCATAACCATCACCCTAATCCTAACCCTCACGCTTAGGGAAATACTCACCCACAGCCTAACCCTCACCTTTACTCCTACGGTCACACTCATCCTAACACTCACCCTAACCCTAACCCTCATCCAAACACTCACCTTAAACCTAACCCTATCCATCACCCTAACCCTAACACTCACCGTCACCCTCACCCTCAGCCTAAACCTAAGCCTAAGCCTAACACTAACCCTAACACTCACCCTCACCCAAGCCCTCAGGCTAAACCTAATCCTAACCCTACCCTCATCATAACCCTAACCCTAACCGTAATATTAATCATCACCCAAAATATATTCCTCACCGCCACGATCACTGTCAGCCAAAACCTAAGCCAATAACTAACCCTAGCCGTAACCCTCACCCTCAGCCTCACCCTCACTGCAAACTTAACCCAAAACATAACACTAACAATAACCCTAATTTAAACCCTAACCCTAACCCTAATCCTCACCCCCACCCTCACATTCAGCCTAACCCTAAGCCTCACCCTCGGACGAACCCTAATCCTCACTGTAACCCTAAAACTATCCCTAACCCTAAACCTAAACCTAAGCCTAGTCCTCAGCCTCATCCTCACCCTAAACCAAAACCTAACCCTAACCCTCAACCTAACCCTAACCCTAACCATAACGCTCACACTCAACCTCCCCCTAACCCTAATCCTAAACCTAACCCTATCCCTAACCCTAACCCTCACCCTAACCCTCACCCTAGCCCTCACCCTAAACCTAAATCTAAACCTTAACCTCAACTTAACCCTAACCCTAACCCTAACCCTAACCCTCACAAACATGCTCAGTCTAAGCCTAAGCTTAAGCCTAAGCCTAACCCTAACCCTAAACCTAACCCTTACCCTAATCCTAAAACTAACCCTCACCCTAACCCTAACACAAACCCTAACTCTAACCCTAAACCTCACCTTCACCCTAACCCTGACCCTAAACGTAATCCTAAACCTAAACCTCATCCTAACCCCAACCCTAATCCACACCCTTACCCTCACCGTAACCCTGAACCTAACCCTAACCCTAACCCTAACCCTAACCTTCAACCTAACCCTAACCCTAACCCTAACACTAACCCTCACACTAACCCTAACCATCACCCTAACCCTAAACCTCACCCTAACACTAACCCTAACCCTCACCCTCATCCTAGACTTCACCCTAACCCTAACTCTCATCCTCACCCTAAAACTCACACTAACCCTAACACTAATCCTCAATCCAACCCTCACCTTCACCCTAACCCTATCCCTAACCCTCACCCTAACCCAAACCCTCACCCTTACAATAACCCTCGCCCTCAGCATAACCCTCATTTTTGGCTTACAATCACCCCCACCCTAACACTCACCCTAACCATAACCCTCACCCAAACCCTCCTCCCTAACCCTAACTCTACCCCTAAACCTCACCCTAACCCTAAGCCTAACTCTAACCCTAACCCAAACACTAAACCTCACCCTAACCCTAACCCTCACACTCACCCTCACCGTAACCATAATACTAGACCTAAATATAACCCTCACCCTAACCCTAACCCTCAACCTAATACTATCCCTAACCCTCACACTCACGGAAACACAAACCCTAATCCTAATCCTAACCCTTAGCCTCAGCTTAACCCTCACCCTAACCCTAAACCTAACACTCACCCTAACCCTAATCCTCACCCTCAGCCTCACGCTAACCCTAACTCTAACCCTAAAACTCACCCTCACCCTAACAGTAACCCTAACTGTAAACCTCAACCTAACCCTAAGCCTAAAACTCACCTTCACCCTAGCCCTTACCCTAACCCTTATCCTAACGTTAAGCCTCATCCTAAACCTCCCCCTAACCCTAACTCTAACCCTAAACCTCACCCTCACCCTAACCATAACCCTAACCCTAACCCTAAACCTCACCCTAAACCTCACCCTAACCAAAACCCTCACTCTCACCCTCAACCTCAACGTAACTCTAACCCTAAACATAACAATAACACTAACACTAACCCTAACGCAGACCCAAACCCTAACCCTAACAATAACCCTCACCCTAACCCGAACCCTCACTTTAACACTTACCCTCACACTAACACTAACTCTAACCCTAACACTAACCCTCACACTAACCTAAACATCACCCTAAACCTCACCCGCAATCTAACCCTTTCCCTAACCCTCATCCTCACCCTAACCCTCACCCTCACCCTCACCCTCAGCCTAACCCTAATCCTAATCCTAATCTTAAACCTATCCCTAAACCTCAACCTCACCCTAACCCTCACCCTAACACTAACCCTAAAACTAACACTAACCCTAAACCTAACCCTCACCCTCAGCCTCACCCTAAACCGAACTCTAAAATTAAACCTCAGGGTCACCCTAACCCAAACCCTAAGCGTAAACATAAACCTCACCCTAAACCTAAACCTAAACCTCACCCTCACCCTAGCACTTACCCTAACCATAATCCTAAACCTAATCCTCATTCTAATCCTCCCACTAACCCTAACCCTAACCCTCACCCTAATCCTAAAACTCAACCTCACCCTCACCCTCAGCCTAAACCTAAGCCTAACCCTACACCTAAAGCTAACACACACACTCAGCCTCAACCTAATCCTAATCCTATCCCAAACACTAACCCTAACCTTAAACCTCCCCCTAACTATCACCCTAACCCTAACCCTAACCCTCACCCTAACCCTAAACCTCACCCTCAACCATACCCTATCCCTAACCCTCACCCTAACCCTCACCCTCACCCTAACCCTAATCCTAAACCTAACCCTATTCCTATCCCTAGCCCTCACCCTAACCCTCACCATAGCTCTCACCCTTACCCTATTGCTAACATTAAACCTCATCATAAACCTCACACTAACCCTAACCCTAAACCTCACCCTCACCCTCATCCTCAGCCTAACCCTAAGGCTAAGCCTAACCCTAAACCTAACCTTAACCCTAAACCTCACCATAACCCTAACCCTAACCCTAACACTAACACTAACCCTAAACCTAAACCTAACCCTAAACGTAACCCTAACCCTAACACTAACACTAACCCTAAACCTAAACCTAACCCTAAACGTAACCCTAAACTTAATCCCAAACCTCAGCCTCACTCTCACCCTAACCCAAACCCTAACCATAACTCTCAAACTAACTCTCAGCCTAACCCTAACCCTAACCCTAACCTTCATGTTAACCCTCACTCTAAACCTAACCCTAACACTAACCCTAACTCTAACCCTAAATCTTACCCACATCCTAAACCTAACTCTAAACATAACCTAAACCTAAACCTCATCCTAACCCAAACCCTAACCCTCACCCTCACTGTAACTGTAACCCTAACCCTAACCCTAACCCTAAAAATAACCCTAAACCTAATCCTAACCCTCACCCTAGCTCTAAACTTAACTGAACCCTAACTCTCACCCTAACCCTAACCTTAACACTCAACTTTACCCTAACCCTGACCCGTACCCTCACCCTCAGCCTAAACCTAAGCCTAAACCAAAACCTAACCTTAACACGCACAGTCACCATAACCCTTACCCTAATCCTATTCCTAACTCTAAGCCTAACCCTCATCCTCAACCTAACCCTCACCCTAACACTAACTCTAACACTAACCCTAACCCTAACGCTCAACCTCAGTCTCAACCTAACCCTAAATCTAACCCTAATCCTTTCCCTCACCCTAACCCCAAACCTAACCCTAACCCTAAGCCTCACCCAAAACCTAATCCTAAACCTCACCCTCAGCCTACCCCTCCCCCTAACCCTAACCCTAACCATAACCCTCATCCTAACCCTCACCGTAACCCTCACCCGCAACCTCACCCTCACCTTAACTCTAACACTAACCCTAACAATAAAACTAACCTTAACCCTAACCATCACCCTAACCCTATTCCTCACCCTCACCCTCACCCTAAGCCTAAACCTAAGCATAAGCCTAACCCTGACCCTAAGCCTTACACTCACCCTCACCCTAAACCTAATCCTAAACCTAACCCTATCCCTAAACCTCAAACTAACCCTCACCCTCACCCTAACCCTAACCCTAACCCTAAACCTCACCCTAACCCTCCCCTAACCCTAACTCTAACCCTAAACCTCAACCTAACCCTAACCCTCACCCTCACGCTCAACCTCACCTTAACTCTAACCCTAAGCCTAAAAATAACACTAAACCTAACCCGAACCATCACCCTAACCCTAATCCTCACCCCACCCTCACCCTCGGCCTAACCCTAAGCGTAAGTCTAACACTCACCCTAACCCTCACACTCACCCTCAAACTGACCCTCATCCTAAAGTTAACCCTATCCCTCAACCTCAAAATAACCTTCACCTTCACACTAACCAAAACACTAACCTAAACTCTAAACCTCACCCTAACCCTCCCCCTAACAATAACTCTAACCCGAAACCTCACACTCACCCTAACCCTCACCCTCACCCTCAGACTCACCGTAATTTTAACCCTAACCCTAACAATAACACTAACCCTAACCCTAACCCTAACGATAACCCTCACCTTCAGCCTCAACCGCACCGCAAACTTAAACCTAAGTATAACTCTAACAATAAACCTAACCCTAAGCCTAAGCCTAACTCTAACTCTAATCCTCACCCCAACCCTCACCATCAGCCTAACACTAAGACTAACCATAACCCTAACCCTAACCCTCACCATAACCCTAACCCTAACCCTAACCCTAACCTTAAACCTAAACCTAACGCTAAACCTAACCCTAATCCTCAGCCTCACCCTCACCCTAACCCAAACCCTAACCCTAATCCTCACCCTAACTCTAAGCCTAAACCTACCGCTAACCCTAACTCTCACACTCACCCTCACCCTAACCCTAATCCTAAACCTAACTCTATTCCTATTCATAGCCCTCAACCTAGCCCTCACCATAGTCCTCACCCTTACCCTAATCCTAACACTAAACTTCAACCTAAACCTCACCGTAACCCTAACCCTAAACCTCAGCCTCACCCTCACCCTCAGCCTAACCCTAAGCCTAAGCCTAAGCCTAACCCTAACCCTAACCTTAACCCTCACCGTAACCCTAACCCTAACCCTAACACTAACCCTAAACCTAAACTTAACCCTAAACCTAACTCTAAACTTAACCCTAATCCTTAGCCTCACCCTCACCCTAAACAAAACCATAACCCTAACCCTCCCCCTAACTCTAAGCCTAAACCTAACCCTAACCCTAACTCTCACACTCACCCTCACCCTAACCCTAATCCTAAACCTAACACTATCCCTATCCCTAGCCCTCACCCTAACCCTCAAACTAGCCCTCACCCTTAGCCTAATCCTAACCCTAAAACTCATCAATGACCTCACCCTCAACTAACCCTAACCCTCACCCTAACCCTAATCCAAAACCTCACCCTCATGCTCAGCCTAAGCCTAAGCCTAACCCTAACCCAAACGTTAACCCTCACCTTAAACCTAACCCTAACACTAACCCTAACTCTAACCCTAAATCGCACCCTCATCCTAAACCTAACTCTAAACATAACCTAAACCTAAACTTCATCCTAAGCCTAAACCTAACCCTCACCCTCACTGTAACTGTAACCCTAACCTTAACCATAACCCTAACAATAACCCTAACCCTAACCTAACCCTCACCCTAACCCTAAACTTAAGCGAACCCTAATTCTCACCCTAAACTTAACCCTAACCCTAACCCTAACCCTAATCCACACCCTCAACCTCACGCTCAGCCTAAGCCTAAGCTTAAGCCTAACCCTCAACTTAACCCTTACCCTAACCCTAACCCTAATCCTAACCCTAAC
This sequence comes from Dipodomys merriami, assembly GCF_024711535.1. Taxonomy (NCBI): domain Eukaryota; kingdom Metazoa; phylum Chordata; class Mammalia; order Rodentia; family Heteromyidae; genus Dipodomys; species Dipodomys merriami. Next base: position 2,473,614 of record NW_027206257.1, read on the forward strand.
CCTAACCCTAACCGTCAGCCTCACCCTCAACCTAAACCAAAACCTCACCCTAACCCTAAGCCTAACCCTAAACCTAACCCTCACACTCACCCTCACCCTAAACCTAATCCTAAATCTCACCCTACCCCTAAAAGTAACCCACACCCTAACCCTCACACTAGCCCTCACCCTAACCTTAATCCTAACCCTAAAACTCATCATAAGCCTCACCCTAACCCTAACCCTAACACTCACCCTAACCCTAACCATAAACCTCACCCACATTCTCTGCCTAAGTCTAAGCCTAAGCCTAACCCTAACCCAAACGTTAACCCTCACCCTAAACCTAACCCTAACACTAACCCTAACTCTAACCCTAAATCTCATCCTCATCCTAAACCTAATTCTAAACCTAACCCAAAACCTAAACCTCATCCTAACCTTAACCCTAACCCTCACCCTCACTACAATTGTAACCCTAACTCCAACCCTAACCCTAACAATAACCCTAACCCTCACCATAACCCTAACCCTAACCCTAACCCTAAACCTCACTCTAAACCTAATCCTAAACCTCACCCTAAGCCTAGAACTCACCCTAACCCTAATCCTAACCATAACCCTCATCCTAACCCTCACCGTAACCCTCACCCGCACCCTCACCCTCACCTTAACTCTAACACTAACCCTAACAATAAAACTAACCTTAACCCTAATCATCACCCTAACCCTATTCCTCACCCCGACCCTCACCCTAAGCCTAACCCTAAGCCTAAGCCTAACCCTCACCCTAAGCCTTACACTCACTCTCACCCTAAACCTAACACTATCCCTAAACCTCAACCTAACCCTCACGCTCACCTTAACCCTAACACTAACCCTAAACCTATACATCCCCCTAACCCTCCCCCTAACCCTAACTCTAACCCTAAACCTAAACCTAACCCTAACCCTCACCCTCACGCTCAACCTCACCGTAACTCTCACCCTGACCCTAAGAATAACACTAACCCTAAACCTAACCCTAACCATAACACGCACCGTCAGTCTCACCCTCACCGCAAACTTAAACCTAAACATAACCCTAACAAGAAGCCTAGACCTAAGCCTAAGCCTAACCCTAACTATAATCTTCAGCCCCAACGTCACCCTGAGCCTAACCCTAAGCCTAACCCTAACCCTAACCCTAACCCTCACCTTAACCCTAACCCTAACACTAACCCTAACACTAACCCTAAACCTAACCCTAAACCTAACCCTAATCCTCAGCCTCACCCTCACCCTAACCCAAACCCTAACCCTAACCCTCACATTAACTCTAAGCCTAAACCTAACCTAACCCTAACTCTCACACTCACCCTCACCCTAACCCTAATCCTAAACCTAACCCTATCCCTATCCCTAGCCCTCACCCTAACCCTCACCATGGCCCTCACCCATACCCTAATCCTAACACTAAATCTTATCCTAAACCTCACCCTAACCCTAAACCTAACCCTCACCCTCACCCTCATCCTCAACCTAACCATAAGCCTAACCGTAAACCTAACCCTAACGCTAACCCTCACCGTAGCCCTAACCATAACCATAACCCTAACACTAACCCTAAACCTAAACCTGACCCTAAACCTAAGCCTAATTCTTTGCCTCACCCTCACCCTAACCCAAACCCTAACCCTAACCCTCACCCTACCCCTAAACTTAACCGAACCCTAACTCTCACCCTAACCCTAACCCTAAACCTCACCCTTAACCTAAGCCTCAACCTCACCCTCACCCTCAGACTAAACCTAAGCCTAACCCTAACCCTAACCCTCACACTCAGCAAAACCCTTACTCTAATCCTAATCCTAACCCTAAGCCTAACCGAACCCTCAACCTAACTCTCACACGAACCCTAACTCTAACACTAACCCTAATACTAACCCTCAACCTCAGTCTCAACCTAACCCTAAATCTAACCCTAAACCTCACCCTCACCCTCACCCTCACCCTAACCCTAATGCTAAACCTCACCCTAACCCTAATCCTAAACATCACCCTCAGCCTAGCCCTCACCCTAACCCTAATCCTAAACCTAACCCTCATCCTAACCCTCACCCTAACACTAACCCTAACCCTCACCTTCACCCTAACCCTAATCGTATTCCTAACCCTCAAGCTAACCCTAACTCTCACCCTAACCGTAACCCTCACCCTAACCCTCACAATAACCCTAAACTTAACCTGAACCCAAACTCTCACCATAACCCTAACCCTAACCCTCACCCTAACCCTCACTTTTACATTAACCCTCAACCTTAGCCTAACCCTGACGTTTACTTTTACCATCACCCCCACCTTAACACTCACCCTAACACTAACACTCTACCTAAACCTTACCCTAGCCCTAACTCTACACTTAAACCTCACTCTCACCCCACCCCTAACTCTAACACTAACCCTAACACTAAACCACACCCTAACCCTAACCCTAACATTCAAACTAACCTTAACACTCACCCTCACCCTCACCCTCAGCCTAAACCTAAGGCTAACACTAAACTTCACACTCACCCTAACCCTAATCCTAAGTCTAATCCTAACCCTAACCCTAACACTCACCCTCTCCCTCAGCCTCATGCTAACCCTAATTCTAACCTTAAACCTTACCCTCAACCTAACCATAATGCTAAGCCTAACACCCAACCTAACCCTAACCCTAACCCTCACCCGCACCCTCACCCTCACTTTAACTCTAACCCTAACCCTAAAAATAACACTAACCCTAACCCGAACCATCACCCTAACCCTAATCCTCACCCCACCCTCACACTCGGCCTAACCCAAAGCGTATGGCTAACCCTCACCCTAACAATCACACTCACCCTCAAAGTGACCCTCATTCTAAAGGTAACCCTATCCCTCAACCTCAACATAACATTCACCCTCACACTAACATAAACACTAACCTTAACTCTAAAACTTACCCTAACCCTCCCCCTAACAATAACTTTAACCCTAAACCTCACCCTCACCCTAACCCTAACCCTAACCCTAAACCTCACCCTAACCCTAAACCTTACCCTCACCCTCAAACTCACCTTAACTTTAACCCTAACCCTAACAATAACACTAACCCTAACCCTAACCCTAACGAGAACTCTCACCCTCAGCCTCACCCTCACCACAAACTAAAACCTAAATATAACGCTAACAATAAACTTAACCCTAAGCCTAACCCTAAACTTAACTCTAATCATCACCACAATCCATACCCTCAGCCTAACCCTAAGCCTAACCCTAAACCTAACCTCAACCCTCACCGTAAACCTAAGCCTAAACCTAACCCTAACCCTAACCTTAAACTTCACCGTAACCCTAACCCTAACCCTAACACTAACCCTAAACCTAAACTTAACCCTAAACCTAACTCTAAACTTAACCCTATTCCTTAGGCTCACCCTCACCCTAACCCAAACCATAACCCTAACCCTCCCCCTAACTCTAAGCCTAAACCTAACCCTAACCCTAACTCTCACACTCACCCTCACCCTAACCCTAATCCTAAACCTAACACTATCCCTATCCCTAGCCCTCACCCTAACCCTCAAACTAGCCCTCACCCTTAGCCTAATCCTAACCCTAAAACTCATCAATGACCTCACCCTAAACCTAACCCTAACCCTCACCCTAACCCTAACCCAAAACCTCACCTTCATGCTCAGCCTAAGCCTAAGCCTAACCCTAACCCAAACGTTAACCCTCACCCTAAACCTAACACTAACATTAACCCTAACTTTAATCCTAAATCTCACCCTCATCCTAAACCTAACTCTAAACATAACCTAAACCTAAACCTCATCCTAACCCTAACCCTAACAATAACCCTAACCCTCACCCTAACTCTAAACTTAACCGAACCCTAATTCTCACCCTAAACCTAACACTAACCTCAAACTTACCCAAACCCTCACACTTACCCTCATCTTCAGCCTAAACCTAAGCCTAACCCTAACCCTAACATTAACCCTCACAGCCACCCTAACCTTTACCCTAATCCTAATCCTAACTCTAAGCCTAACCCTCACCCTCAACCTAACCCTCACCCTAACCCTAACTCTAACACTAACCCTAACCCTAACCCTCAACCTCAGTCTCACCCTAACCCTAAATCTAACCCTAAACCTCACCCTCACCCTAACCCTAACCCAAAACCGCACACTAATCCTAATCCTAAACCTCACCCTCAGCCTAGCCCTCACCCTAACCCTAATCCTAACCCTAACCCTCATCCTAACCCTCACCCTAACCCTCACCCGCAACCTCACCCTCACCTTAACTCTAACACTAACCCTAACAATAAAACTAACCTTAACCCTAAACATCACACTAACCCTATTCCTCACCCCCACCCTCATCCTCAGCATAACCCTAAGCGTAAGCCTAACCCTCACCCTAAGCCTTACATTCACCCTAACACTAAACCTAACCCTAAACCTAGCCCTATCCCTAAATCTCAACCTAACCCTCACCCTCACCCTAACCCTCACACTAACCCTAACCCTAAACCTCAACCTAACCCTGCCCCTAACCCTAACTCTAACCCTAAACCTCACCCTCACCTTAACACTAACCCTAACCCTAACCCTATACCTCACCCTAAAACTCAACCTAACCCTAACCCTCACCCTCACGCTCAAACTTACCGTAACTCTAACCCTAACACTAACAATAACACTAACACTAACCCTACCCCTAACACTAATTATAACCCTCACCCTCAGCCTCACCCACAAGGCAAAATAAACCCTAATCATAACACTAACAATACCCCTAACCATAGCACTAACCCTAACACAAATCCACATCCCCACCCTCACACTCAGCCTAAGCCTAAGCCTAAGCCTAACCCTCTACTTAACCCTAACCCTAACCCTAAACCAAACCCTAACCCTAAACCTAACCCTAAACCTAACCCTAACCATAACCCTCATCCTCAGCATCAAACTCAATCTAACCCAAAACCTCACCCTAACCCTAAGCCTAACCCTAACCCTAACCCTCACACTCACCATCACCCTAACCCTTATCCTAAATCTAACCCTACCCCTTAACGTAACCCACACCCTAACCCTCACCATAGCCCTCACCCTAACCCTAATCCTAACCCTAAAACTCATCATAAGCCTCACCCTAACAATAACCCTAACACTCACCCTAACCCTAACCCTAAACCTCACCCTCATTCTCTGCCTAAGTCTAAGCCTAAGCCTAACTCTAACCCAAACGTGAACCCTCACCCTAAACCTAACCCTAACACTAACCCTAACTCTAACCCTAAATCTCACCCTCATCCTAAACCTAACTCTAATCCTAACCCAAAACCTAAACCTCATCCTAACCTTAACCCTAACCCTCACCCTCACTACAACTATAACCCTAACCCCAACCCTAAACCTAACAATAACCCTAACCCTCACCCTAACCCTAACCCTAACACTAACACTAAAACTCACCCTAACCCTAATCCTAAACCTCACCCTCAGCCTAGCCCTCACCCTAACCTTAATCCTATTCCTAACCCTCATCCTAAAACTCACCCTAAAACTAACCCTAACCCTCACCCTCACCCTAAACCTAATCCTAACCCTAACCCTCAACCTAATCCTAACTCTCACCCTAACCATAAACCTAACCATCACTGTAACCCTAACCCTAACCCTAACCCTAAACCTAAACCTAGTCCTCAGCCTCACCCTCACCATAACCCAAAACCTAACCCTAACTCCCACCCTAACCCTAAGCCTAACCCTAACCCTAACCCTAATGCTCACACTCAACCTCACCCTAACTCTAATCCTAAACCTAACCCTATCCCTAAAACTAACCCTCACCCTAACCCTAAACCTAAACCAAAACCTCAACCTAACCCTAACCCTAATCCTAACCCTCACACTCATGCTCAGTCTAAGCCTTAGCTTAAGCCTAAGCCTAACCCTAACCCTATCCCTTACCCTAATCCTAACAATAACCGAACCCTAACCCTAACACTAACCCTAAATCTAACCCTAAACCTCACCCTCATGGTAACCCTAACCCTAACCTAATGCTAAACCTGAACTTCATCCTAACCCCAACCCAAACCCAACCGCTTAGCCTCACCGTAACCCTAACCCTAACCCTACCACTAAACCTAACCCTAACCCTAACCCTAACCCTCAACCTAACACTAACCCTAACCCTAACACTAACCCTCACACTAACCCTAACCCTCACCCTCACCCTAGCCCTCACCCTAACCCTAACTCTCATCCTCATCCTAAACCTCACACTAACCCTAACACTAATCATCAATCTAACCCTCACCTTCACCCTAAACCTAACCCTTACCCTCACCCTAACCCTAACCCTCACCCTAACCGTAACCCTCACCCTCAGCATAACCCTAAAATTTATCCTTACCATCACCCCCAACCTAACCGTCACCCTAACCATAACCCTCAATCATACCCTCCTCCCTAACCCTAACTCTACCCCTAAACCTTACCCTAAACCTAAGCCTAACTCTAACCCTAAACCAAACACTTAACCTCACCCTAACCCTAATCTTCACACTCAACCTCAGCTTAACCGTATTCCTAGCCCTAACCATAACTCTCACGCTAACCCTAACACTCAACCTAACACTATCCCTAACCCTCACACTCACAGAAACCCTAACCCTAATCCTAATCCTAACCCTAACCCTAACCCTCACCCTCAGCTTAACCCTCACCCTACCCCAAACCCTAACACTCACCTTAACCCTAATCCTCACCCTCAGCCTCACGCTAACCATAACTCTAACCCTAAACCTCACCGTCAACCTAACCCTAACCCTAACCCTAAACCTCACCTAACCCTAACCCTAAAACTCACCCTCAACCTAGCCCTTACACTAACCCTAATCCTAACCCTAACCCTCATCCTAAACCTCCCCCTAACCCTAACTCTAACATTAAACCTCACCCTCACCCTCACACTAACCCTAACACTAACCCTAACCCTTAACCTCACACTAAACCTCACCCTAACCAAAACCCTCAGCCTCAACCTCAACATAACTCTAACCCTAAACCAAACAATAACACTAACCTTAACCTTAACCCTGACCCTAACCCTAACACTAACAATAACCCTCAGCCTAACCCTAACCATCACCTTAACACTTACCTTTACACTAACACTAACTCTAACCCTTACACTAACCCTCAAACTAACCCTAAACATCACCCAACCCTCACCCTCACTCTAACACTATCCCTAACCCTCACCCTCACGCTAGCCCTCACCTTAACACTAACCCTCATCCTCACCCTAACACTCACCCTCACCCTCACCCTCAGGCTAACTCTAACCCTAATCCTAATCCTAAACCTATCTATAAACCTCACTCTCATCCTAACCCTAACCCTCATCCTAACACTAACCCTAAACCTCACCCTCACCCTCAACCTAACCCTAACCCTAACTCTAAACCTAAACCTCACTGTGACTCTAATCCTAACACTAATCCTAAACATAAACCTCACCCTAAACCTAACCCTAAACCTCACCCTCACCCTAGCCCTTACCCTAACCCTAATCCTAACCCTAACCCTCATCCTAACCCTCCCATTAACCCTAACCCTAACCCTCACCCTAAACCTAACCCTCAACCTGACCCTCACCCTCAGCCTAAACCTAAGCCTAACCCTAGACCTAACGCTAACACACACACCCTCAACCTAATCCTAATCCTATCCCTAACTCTAACCCTAACCATAACCCTCCCCCTAACTATCACCCTAACCCTCATCCTAACCCTAACTATAACCCTAAACCTCACCCTCACCCAAACCCTAACTCTAACCCTAACCCCAACCAAACCTCAACCTAACCCTAACACTAACCCTCACCATCACATTAACTGTAACACTAAACCTAACCAACACAATAAACCTAACACTAATCCTAACCTTCAACCTTACCATACTCCTCACCCTAACGATACCCTCAACCTAAAACGGAACCTCATCCTAACACTAACCCTAACCCTAACACTAACCCTCACACTCACCCTAACCCTAAACCACAACCTAACCCTCACCCTCACCCTAACCCTAAGCCTAACCCTAAACCCAAACCTAACCCTAACCTTAACCCTCACCTGCACCCTCCCCCTTACTTTAACTCTAAACCTAACCCTAAAAATAACACTAACCCTAACCTGAACCATCACCCTAACCCTAATCCTCACCCCATCCTCACCCTCAGCCTAACCCTAAGGGTAAGCCTAACCCTCACCCTAAGCCTCACACTCACCCTCAACCTGACCCAAATCCTAAAGGTAACCCTAACCCTCACCCTCAACCTAACCTTCAACCCCACACTAACCCAAACACTAACCTTAACTCTAAACCTCAACGTAACCCTAACTCTAACCCTAAACCTCACACTAACCCTAACCCTAACCCTAACCCTAAACCTCACCCTAAACCTAACCCTCAACCTCACCCTCAACCTCACCATAACTCTAACCCTAACCCTAACAATAACACTAACCCTAACCCTAACCCTAAAGATAAACCTCACCCTCAGTCTCACCCTCACCACAAACTTAAACCTAAACATAACCCTAACAATAACCCTAAACCTAACCCTATCCCTAACCCTAACTCTAATCCTCACCCCCCACACTCACCCTCACCGTAACCCTAAGCCTAACACTAACCCTAACCCTAACACTAACCCTAAACCTAAACCTAAGCATAAACCTAACCCTAATCCTCAGCCTCACCCTCACACCCTAACCCAAACCCTAACGCTAACCCTCACCCTAACTCTAACCATAAACCTAACCCTAACCCTCACTCTCACACTCACCCTCACCCTAACCCTAATCCTAAACCTAAACCTATTCTTACCACTAGCCCTCACCCTAAACCTCACCATAGCCCTCAACCTTACCCTAATCCTAACACAAAACTTCATCCTAAACTTCACCCTAAACCTAACCCTAACCCTCACCCTCACCCTCACCCTCAGCCTAACCCTAAGCATAAACCTTATCTTAACCCTAATCCTAAACTTAACCCTCACCATAAACCTAAGCCTAAGCCTAAGCCTAACCGAGACACTAACCCTAAACCTAAACCTAACCCTAAACCTAACCCTAAACTTAACCCTAATCCTCAGCCTCACACTCACCCTAACCTAAACCATAAGCCTAACCCTCACCCTAACTCTAAGCCTAAACCTAACCCGATCCAGAACTCTCACACTCACCCTCACCCTCACCCTAATCCTAAACCTAACCCTATCCCTATCCCTAGCCCTCACCCTAACCATCACCATAGCCCTCAACCTTACCCTAATCCTAACCCTAATCCTCATAAATAACCTCACCCTAACCCTTACCCTAAACCTCACCCTAACCCGAAGCCTAAAACTCACCCTCATATTCAGCCTAAGCCTAAGCCTAAGATTAACCCTAACTCTAATGTTAACCCTCACCCTAAACCTAACCCTGACACTACCCTCATCCTAAACCTAACTCTAAACATAACCTAAACCTAAACCTCATCCTAACCCTAACCCTAACAATAACCCTAACACTAACCCTCACCCTCACCCTAACCCTAAAATTAACCGAACCCTAATTCTCACCCTAACCCTCACCCTTACCCAAAACCTCACCCTTACCCTCACCCTCAGCCTAAACCTAAGCCTAACCCTAACCCTAACCCTCACAGCCACCCTAACACTTACCCTAATCCTAATCCTAACTCTAAACATAACCCTCACCCTCAACCTAACCCTCACGCTAACCCTAACTCTAACACTAACCCTAACCCTAACCCTCAACCTCAGTCTCACCCTAACCCTAAATCTAACCCTAAACCTCATCCTCACCCTAACCCTAACCCAAAACCGCACACTAATCCTAATCCTAAACCTCACCCTCAGCCTAGCCCTCACCCTAACCCTAATCCTAACCCTAACCCTCATCCTAACCCTTACCCTAACCCTCACCCGCAACCTCACCCTCACCTTAACTCTAACACTAACCCTAACAATAAAACTAAACTTAACCCTAAACATCACACTAACCCTATTCCTCACCCCCACCCTCACCCTCAGCATAACCCTAAGCGTAAGCCTAACCCTCACCCTAAGCCTTACATTCACACTAACACTAAACCTAACCCTAAACCTAACCCTATCCCTAAATCTCAACCTAACCCTCACGCTCACCCTAACCCTCACACTAACCCTAACCCTAACCCTCACCCTCACCCTCATCTTAACTCTAACCTTAACCCTAACAATAACACTAATTCTAACAATAAACCTCACCCTAACCCTAATCCTAACCCTAATTCTCCTCATAACCCTCAGCCTAAACTTAAACCTAACCCTCACCCTAACCCTAACCCTAACCATCAACCTAAACCTAACACTCACGCTCACCGTAACCCTAATCATAACGCTCACCCCAACGCTAACCCTCACCCTAACACTTACACTCACCCTAACACTAACCCTAACACTAACACTAACCCTCACACTAACCCTAACCATCACCCTAACCCTAAGCCTCACTCTAACCCTAACCCTAGCTTTCACCCTATCCCTAATTCTCAATCAAACCCTAACCCTCAACCTTCCCCTAACCCTAACTCTCACCCTAACCCTAACCCTTACGCTCACCCTAAACCTAACCCTCACCCTCACCCTAACCCTAACCCTAACCCTAACCTTAACACTAACCCTAACCCAAACCCTAATCCTAATCCTAAACCTAACCTTAACCCTCATCCTCAACCTAACCCTAACAGGAACCCTAACCCTAAACCTCACCCTCAGCCTCACCCTAATACTAATTCTAACACTAAACCTCACCCACATCCTAACGCTAATGCTAACACTAACGCTAACCCTAACCCTCCCCCTAACTCTAAACCGAACCCTAACCCTAACACTAACCCTAAACCTAAACCTCAACCTAACCCTCACCCTAATCCTAATTCAATCCCTATACCTCACCCTCACCCTAACTCTCATTCTCATACTAACCCAAACACTAAACTTCACCCTAACCCTAACCCTAAACCTCACCCTAACCCTCACAGTAACTGTAAGCCTAACCCTAAACCTAACAATAACCCTAACACTAATCCTAACCCTCAACTAACCATAACCCTCACCCTAAACCAAACCCTCACCCTAACACTTACCCTCACCCAAACACTAACCCTAACCCTAACACTAACCCTAAACCTCAACCTAATCCTCACCCTCACCCTAACCCTAACAATAACCCAATCCCTAACCCTCACCTGAACCCTCTCCCTAACCCTATATCTAAACCTAAACCTCACCCTCACCCTCACCCTAACCCTAACCCTAACACTAAAACCCATCCTAACCCTAAGCCTAACCCTCACCCGCACCGACACCCTCATCGTAACTCTATCCCTAACCCTAACAATAACACTAACCCTAACCCGAACCATCACCCTAACCCTAATCCTCACCCCCACCCTCACCCTCAACCTAAGCCTAACCCTCACCCTCAACTTCACCCTAACCCTAGTCCTAAACCAAACCCTATCCCTAAACTCAACCTAAGCCTCACTCTCACCCTAACCCTAACACTGACCTTAACCCTAAACCTCATCCTAACCCTGCCCCTAACCCTAATTCTAACCCTAAACCTCACCCTCACCCTAACCCTAACCCTATCCCTAACCCTAAGCCAAACCCTAACCCTAATCCTAATCCTCAATGTAACCGTAACCAGAGCAGTAACCCTAAACCTAACAATAACCCTAACCCTAAACCTAACACTAATCATAAGCTTCAACCTCACCCTAACCCAAAACCAAACCCTAACCCTGACCCTCACCGTCAGCCTAAACCTAAGCCTAAACCTAAACCTAACCCTAAGCCTCACCGTAACCCTAACCCTATCCCTAAACCTAAACCTAACCCTAAACCTAAACCTAAACCTAATCCTAATCCTCAGACTCACCCTCACCCTAACCCAAACCTAACCCTAAGCCTCACCCTAACCCTAAGCCTAACCCTGACCCTAACCCTAAGCCTCAAACTCACCCTAAGCCTAACCCTAATCCTAAACCTAACCTATCCCTAAACCTAACCCTCACCCTAACCCTCAGCCTAGCACTCACCCTAACCCTAATCCTAAACCTAAACCTCATCCTAACCCTCACCCTAACCCTCACCCTAACCCTAAACCTCACTCTCAACCTCATGCTTGGCCTAAGCCTAAGCCTAAGCATGAGCCTAACCTAACCAAAACACTAACCCTCACCCTAACCCTAACCTTAACACTAACCCTAACTCTAACTGTAAACCTCACTCTCACCCTAAGCCTAACTCTCACCCTAACCCTAAATCTAAACCTTATCCTAACTCTAACCCTAACCCTCAACATCACCCTCACCATAACCATAACCCTAACCTTAACCATAACAATAACCTTAACCCTAAACCTCACCCTCACACTTACCCTCACCTAACACTAACCCTAACGCTAACACTAACCCACACACTAACTCTAACCATCAACCTAACCCCAAACCTCACCCTAAACCTAAAGCTAAACCTCACCCTCACCCTAGCCTTCACCCTAACCCTAACCCTCATCCTCACCCTAAACCTCACACTAATCCTAACACTAATCCTCAATCTAACCCTCACCACACAGTTCCTCTAACCCTAACCCTCACCCTAACCCTAATCCTCACCCGAACGTAACCCTTATACTCAGCCTAACCCTCATGTTTACACTTACCATCACCCCACCCTAACACGTACCCTAAACCAAACGTTCACCCTAACCCTCACCCTAACCCTAACTCTACCCCTAAACCTCATCCTCACCCTAAGCCTAATCCTACCCCTAAACATAAACCTAACCCTAACCCTAACCCTAACCCTCACCCTCACCTTAACTCTAAACCTAACCCTAAAAATAACACTTATTTTAATCCTAACCCTAACCCTAACCCTAACGCTTATCCTAACCCTCACCCCTCAACCTCAGCCTTACCTGAATCCTAATTCTAAAACTAAACCACACCCACATCGTAACCCTAAGGCTAACCCTAACCCTAACACTAAAACTCCCCCTAACTCTCAACCTAACCCTAACACTAACACTAACCCTAACCCTAAAACTCAACCTAACTTTCACCCTAACCCTAAATCTATACCTAAACCTCACCCTCACCCTAACCCTCACTCTAACCCAAACCCAAACCCTAAACCTCAGCCTAACTATAACCCTAACACTCACCCTCACCCTCACAGTAACCGTAACCCTAAACCTAAACCTAAAAATAGCCCTAACCCTAATATTAACCCTCACCATAACCATAAACCTCACCATAACCCAAACACTCACCCTAACACTTACCCTCACCCTAACACTAACACTCACACTAAACCTAACCCTAACAGTAAACCTATACCTCAAACTAACCCTCACCCTCACACTAAGCCTAAAACTAACCCTATCCCTAACCCTCACCTTAACCCTCTCCTGAACCCTATATCTAACCCTAAACCTCACCCTCTCCCTAACCCTAACCCTAACCGTAACCCTAAACCCTACCTTAACCCTAAAACTAACGCTCACACGCATCCTCACCCTCACTGTAACTCTAACCCTAACCCTAACAATAACACTAAACCTAAACCGAACCATCATGCTAACCCTAATCCTCACACTCACCCTAACCCTCAGCCTAACCCTAACCCGAACCCTCAACCTAACGCTTACCCTCACCCTAACACTAACCCTAAACCTTACACTAAATCTCACACTAGCCCTAAACATCACCCAAACCCTAAACCTCACCTTAACCCTAAAACTAAAACTCACCCTCACCCTAGCCCTCACTCTAATGCTAATCCTCAATCTAACCCTCACCCTCACCCTCAGCCTAAACCTAAGGCTAACACTAACCTTAACCCTAACCCTCACACTCACAGTAACCCTAACCCTAATCCTAATCCTAACCCTAAACCAATCCCTCACCGTCACCCTAACCCTAACACTAAATCTAACACTAACCCTAAACCAAAACCTCACTATCAATATCAAGCTCAGCCTGTTAATAAGACTAACCCTAACCCTTACCCTAACCCTCACCCTCACCCTAGCCCTCACCCTAAACCTAATCCGAACCCTAATGCTCATCCTAACCCTCACACTAAACCTAACCCTAACCATCAGCCTAACCCTAATCTTCACTTCCACCCTCACTCTCAGCCTAACCTTAAGTCTATGCCTATCCCTAACCCTAACCCTCACACTCACACTCACCCTAAACCTAATCCTAACCTTAACCCTAACCCTAAACCTCAACATAACCCTCACACTAATCTTAACCCAAACATTTACCCTAAAACTAACCCGCGACCTAACCCTCCAACTAACCCTAAATCTAACACTAAACTTCACCCTCACCCTAACATTAATCCTAACCCTATCCCTAAACCTCACCCTAACCCTAACCATAACCCTCACATGCACACTCACCCTCACCCTCACCATAACTCTAAACCTAACCCTAACAATAACACTAATTCTAACCCTAAACCGAACCCTAAGCCTAACCCTAATGCTAACAATCACTCTCACCCTAACCATAATCCTAACCTTAACCCTCACCCTAACCCTAAACCTCACCCTGAGTGTAACCCTAACCCTCATCCTAACCATCAAATTAACCATAACCCTAACCCTAAACTTTACCCTAAAACTAAAACTAAACCTAACCCTCACCCTAGCACTCACCCTAACCCTACTCTTAACAATAATCCTCATCCTAACACTCACCCTAACCCTAAACCTCAACCTCACCATCAGATTAACCCTAAGGCTAACACTAACCCTAACCCTAACACTCACCCTAACCCTTACCCTAATCCTAATGGTAACTCTAACCCTAATCCTCACCCTCAGCCTCAGCTTAACCCTAACTCTAACCCTAACCCAAACTCTAACCCTAAACCTCACCCTCACACTAACCCTAACTCTAACCCTAACCCTAACCCTAAACCTCACCCTCACCCCAGCCCTCACCCTAACCCTAATCCTAACCCTACACTCATCCTAACCCTACCCATAACACTAACCCTAACCCTCACCCTAACCCTAACATTCACCCTCACCCTAAGCCTAACTCTAACCCTAACCCTCACCCTCACACTCACCCTAACCCTAACCCTAATCCTCACACTAACCCTAAACCTCAACTTCACCCTCACCCTCAGCCTAAACCTAAGCCTAACCCTAACCCTCACTCGAACCTTCACACTCACCATAACCCTAACCCTACTCCTACACTTAACCCTAATCCTAACCCTCACCCTCATCCTAACCCTCTCCTTAAGCCTAACCCTAACATTAATCCTAACCCTAACCCTCACCCTCAGCCTCACCCTAACCCTATGTCTAACACTAAACCTCACCATGACCCTAACCCTAAACCAAACACTATGCCTCAACCTCACCCTAAACCTAACCCTCACCCTAACACTTTCCCTCAGGCTAAAACTAACCCTACCCCTAACATTAACCATCACACTAACCCTAACACTAATCATCAATCTAACCCTCACCCTCACCCTAACCCTAAACCTAACCCTCACCCTAACCCTAACCCTCACCCTTAACATAACCCTCAACCTCAACCTAAACCTCAACTTTACCGTTACCGTTACCCCCACCTTAACCCTCAGCCTAATCCTAACCATCACCCTAACCAAAACTCTACCCATAAACCTCACCCTCACCCTAACCCTAACTGTAACCCTAACCCTAACACTAAACCTCACAGTCACCCTAACCCTCACCCTAAGCCTAAGCTTAAACCTCACCCTAATACTTACCCTAAACCTCACCCTCACCCTAGCCCTCACCCTGACCCTCACCCACACCCTCAGCCTCAACGTAACTCTAACCCTAACCCTAACAATAACCCTAACCCTAAGCCTAACCCTAAACATAACTCTAACCCTCACCCACACCCTCACCCTCAGCATAACCCTAAGCCTAACTCTAAACCTAATTCTAAACCTCACAGTAACCCTAACCTTAACCCAAACCCTATTAGTAACCCTAACCCTAAACCTAACTCTAAACCTAACCCTAATCCTCAGTCTCACCGTCACTCTAAAGCAAACCCAACCCTAACCCTCACCCTAACTCTAAGCCTAACCCTAACCCTAAACCTAATCCTCACACTCACCCTAACCCTAACCCTAATCCTAAAACTACCCTTACCCTTAACCTTAACCCTCACCCTAACCATAATTTTAACCCTAAACCTCAACCTAACCCTAACCGTAACCCTAATTCTAACCCTAAACCTCACTCTAACCCTAAACCTAACCCTAACCCTAACCCTAAACCTCACCTTAACCCTAACCCTAGCCCTAACCCTAAACCTAACACTAACCCTAACCCTAAACCTAACACTAATCCTCAACCTCACCTTCACCCTAACCCAAACACTAACCCTAACCCTCACCCTCACCCTCAGCCTAACCCTAAGCCTAAGCCTAACCATAACCTCACCCTAACCCTAACCCTAACCCGAAAACTAACATTAACCCTAAACTTAACCCTAAACCTAACCCAAACCCTCAGCCTCACCCTAACCCTAACCCTCACCCTAAAACTTACCTTCAACCTAACACTTACCCTCACCCTAACACTAACCTTAACCCTAACATGAAACCTAACCCACGAACTAACCCTCCCCCTAAACCAAATATAACCCAAAACCTCACCCTCACTTTAACCATAATCCTACCCCTAACCCTAAACCTCACCCTAACCCTAACTCTAACCCTCACCCTCACCCTCACCCTCACCTTAACTCTAAACTTAATGCTAACAATAACACTAATACTAACAATAAACCTAACGCTAACCGTAACCCTAATCCTAACACTCACCCTAACGCTAACCCTAATCCTAACCCTCACTCTCACCCAAACCCTAAACCTAAACCTCAGCATAAAATTAACCCTCATCCAAACCCTCAACCTAACACTAACCCAAACACTAAACCTCATTCTAACACTAACACTAACCCTAACCCTCACCCTAGCCCTCACCCTAACCCTAATCCTAACCCTAATTCTAGTCATAACCCTCAGCCTAAACCTAAAACTAACCCTCACCCTAAACCTAACCCTAACCATCAACCTAACCATAACCTTCACGCTAAACGTAACCCTAATCATAAACCTCATCCTAACCCTAAACCTCACCCTAACACTTACCCTCACTCTAACCCTAACACTAACACTAACACTAACCCTCACACTAACCCTAACCATCACCCTAACCCTAAATTTGACCCTAACCCTAACCCTAACCCTCACCCTCACCCTAGCCCTAACCCTAACCCTAATCCAAAATCAAACCCTCACCCTCAACCTTCCCCTAACCCTAACACTCAACCTTACCCTAATTCTCACCCTTACCCTAACCTCACCCTTAGCCTAACCCTCAGGTTTACCCTTTCTGTCACCCCCAACATAACAATCACCCTAACTCTAACCCTCAACCAAACCTTCATCCTAACCCTAAAGCTAATCCTAAACCTCACCCTCACCCTAACCCTAACTCAAACCCAAAACCTAACACTAATCGTCAACCTAACCCTAACCCTTACCCTCACCCTAAACCTAACCCTAACCCTCACCCTAACCCTAACCCAAACCCTAACCCTAACACTACCCCAAACCCTAACACGAATCCTAATCGTAAACCTAACCCTAACCCTCACCCTCACCCTAACCCTCTCCCTCACCCTAACCCTAATTCTAAGACTAATTCTCACCCACATGCTAACCCTAACCCTAACACTAACACTGAACCTAAACCTAAACCTCAACCTAACCTTCACCCTACCCCTAACTCTATCCCTAAACCTCACCCTCACACTAACCCTCACTCTAATCCTAATCCAAACCCTAAACCTCATCCTAACCCTAAACCTAACCCTCAACCTCACCCTCACAGTAACTGTAACCCTAAACCTAAACCTAACAATAAACCTAACCCTAATCCTAAACCTCACCCTAACCATAACCCTCACCCTAACCCAAACCCTCACCCTAACACTTACCCTCACTCTAACACTAACCCTAAACCTAACACTAACCCTCACACTAACCCTAACCCTAAACCTAACTCTAAACCTCACCCTCACCCTCACCCTCACCCTAGCCCTAACAATAACCCTATCCCTAACCCTCACCCTAACCCTCTCCCAAACCCTATATCTAACCCTAAACTTCACCATCACCCTCACCCTAACACTAACCCTAACCCTAAAACCCACCCTAACCCTAACCCTAACCCTCACCCGCACCCTTACCCGAACCCTCACCCTAACACTTATTTTAACCTAACACTTACCCTCACCCTAACACTAACCTTAACCCTAACGCGAACCCTAACCATAAACCACGAACGAAACCTCCCCCTAACACAAACCTAACCCGAAACCTCACCCTCACTCTAACCCTAATCCTACCCCTAACCCTAAACCTCACCCTAACCCTAACCCTAACCCTCAACCTCACCTTAACTCTATCCTTAACCCTAACAATAACACTAATTATAACCCTAAACCTAACGCTAACCCTAACCCTAATACTAACACTAAACTTAAACCTAACTGTATTCCTAAACCTAACTCTCACCCAAACCCTAACCTTCACCCTCAGCATAACCTTAACCCTCATCCAAACCCTGACCCTAACACTAACCCTAACCCTAAACTTCACTCTAATGCTAAACCTACACCTAACCGTCACCCTAGCCCTCACCCTAACCCTAATCCTAACCCTAATTCTCCTCATAACCCTCAGCCTAAACCTAAACATAACCCTCACCCTAACCCTAACCCTAACCATCAACCTAACCCTAACTCTCACGCTCACCGTAACCCTAATCATAACCCTCACCCTAACACTAACCCTCACCCTAGCCCTCACCCTAACCCTAATCCTAACCCTAATTCTCCTCATAACCCTCAGCCTAATCCTAAACATAACCCTCACCCTAACCCTAACCCTAATCATCAACCTAACCCTAACTCTCACGCTCACCGTAACCCTAACCTCATCATAACCCTCACCCTAACCCTAACCCTCACCGTAGCCCTCACCCTAACCCTAATTCTCCTCATAACTCTCAGCCTAAACCTAAACATAACCCTCACCCTAACCCTAACCCTAACCATCAACCTAACCCTAATACTCACGCTCACCATAACTCTAATCATACCCCTCACCCTAACCCTAACCCTCACCCTAACACTAATCCTAACACTAACACTAACCCTCACACTAACCCTAACCATCACCCTAACCCTAAACCTCACCCTAACTCTAACCCTAAACCTCACCCTCACCCTAGCCCTCACCCTAACCCTAATCCTCAATCAAAACCTCAAGCACAACTTTCCCCTAAACCTAACACTCACCCTAACCCTAATCCTAACCCTTACCGTAAACCTCACGCTCAGCCTAACCCTCAGGACTACCCTTACCGTAACACCCAACATAACCTAGACCCTAAATCTAACCCTCAACCTAACCCTCATGCTAACCCTCACATTACCCCTAAACCTCACCCTCACCCTAACCCTAACTCTAACCCAAACCCTAACACTAAACCTCAACCTAACCCTAACCCTTACCCTCACCCTAAACCTAACCCTCACCCTCACCCTAACCCTAACCCTAACACTATCCCTAAACCTAACCCTAATCCTAATCCTAAACCTGACACTAACCCTCACACTCACCCTAACCCTCACCCTCACCCTAACCCTAACAGTAACCCTAAACCTAAGCCTCACACTCAGCCTCACCCTAACCCTGATTCTAACACTAAACCTCACCCACATCCTAACCCTAATGCTAACACTAACGCTAACCCTAACCCTCCCCCTAACTCTAAACCTAACACTAACACTAACACTAACCATAAACCTCAACCTCAACCTAACCCTCACACTAACCCTAACTCTATCCCTAAACCTCAGCCTCACCCGATCCCTCACTCTAACACTAAACCAAACCCTAAACCTCACCCTAACCCTAACACTACCCCTAACCGTAACCCTAATCCTAATCCTAAACCTGACCCTAACCCTCACCCTCACCCTAACTCTCACCCTCAGCCTAACCCTAACAGTAACCCTAAACCCAACCCTCACCCTCAGCATCACCCTAACCCTGATTCTAACACTAAACCTCACTCACATCCTAACCCTAAAGCTAACACAAATACTAACCCTAACCCTCCCCCTAACTCTAAACCTAAACCTGACACTAACACTAACCCTAAACCTCAACCTCAACCTAACCGTCACCCTAACCCTAAGTCTATCCCTAAACCTCACCCTCACCAGATCCCTCACTCTAACCCTAAACCAAACCATAAACCTCACCCTAATCCAAACCCTAACACTCACCCTCACACTCACAGTAACTGTAACCCTAAAACTAAACCTAACAATTACCCTAACCCTAATCCTAACCCTCAGCCTAACCATAACCCTCACCCTAACCCAAACCCTCACCTCAACACTAACCCTCACCCTAACACTAACCCTAATCCTCACACTAACCCTAACCCTAAACCTAAACCTAAACCTCAACCTAATCCTCACCCTCACCCTAACCCTAACAATAACCCTATCCCTAACCCTCACCCTAACTCTCTCCCTAACCCTATATCTAACCCTAAACCTCACCCTCAACCTAACCTTAACCCTTACCCTAATCCTAAAACCCACACTAAACCTAACCCTAACCCTCACCCGCACCCTCACCCTCACAGTAACTCTAATCCTAAACCTAACAATAACACTAACCCTAACCTGAACCATCACCCTAAACCTAATCCTATCCCCCACCCTCACCCTCACCATAACCCTAACCCTCACCCTAATCCTAAACTTCGCCCTAACCCTAAAACTAACCCTAACCCTCTCCCTCATCCTAGCCCTCACCCCAACCTTAATTTTAACCCTCAGCCTCACCCTAATCGTAACCCTCATCCTCACCTTAAACTTCACATTAACCCTAACCCTAATCCTCAATTTAACCCTTACCATAACTCTAAACCTAACCCTAACACTCACACTTATTTTAAACCTCACCCTCAGCCTCAACCTAACCTTTACCATTACCATCATCCTCACCATAACTCTAACCCTAACCCTAAAGCTCATCCTAACCTTCCCCCTAACCGTAAACCTAAATATCACCCTAACCCTAACCCTCACCCTCAACCTCAAGATCAGCCTAACCTTAAGCCTAAGTCTAATCCTTACCCTAACCCTCACCCTCACCCTAGCCCTCACACTAAACCTAATCTTAACCCTAAACCTCATCCTAACCCTCACCCTAACCCTAACCCTAACCATCTTCCTAACACTAATCTTCACACCCAAGCTCAACCTCAGCCTAACCCTAAGCCTAAGCCTAAACTTAACCCTAACCTTCTCACTCACATTCACCCTAACCCTAACCCTAATCCTAACCCTAACCCTAACCCTTAACCTCAACCTAACCCTCACCCTAAACTTAACCCTAACACTAATCCTAACCCTAACCAAGGAAAGAACCTTCCCCCTAAACCTAAATCTAAACCTAAACCTCACCCTCAGCCTAACCATAACTCAAACCCTCACCCTCACCCTCACTGTAACTCTAAACCTAACCCTAAAAATAACACTAATCCTAACCCTAAACCTAAACCTAACCCTAAACATAACCCTAATCCTAGCACTCACACTCACCCTAACCCTAATACTAAACCTAACCCTAACACTAACCCTAACCCTAACCCTAATCCTAATCCTAATCCTAAACCTAACACTAACCCTCACCCTCACACTAACCCTCAACCTAAACCTAACCCTAATACTAACCCTAACCCTCACCCTCAGCCTCACCCTAACCCTAACTCTAACCGTAAATCTCAACCTCACCCTAACCCTAACCGAAAACCTAACACTAAACCTCACCATAACCCTAACCCTAAACCTCACCCTCACCCTAGCCCTCACCCTCAACCTCACCCTCAACCTAAACCTGAGCCTAACCCTAAACCTAACCCTAACACACAAAGTCACCCTCACCCTAACACTAATCCTAACCCTAACCCTAACCCTAATCCTCCCCCTAACTCTCACCCTAACCCTAATCCTAACACTAACCCTAACCCTCAAACTAACCATCACCCTAACCCTGACTCTAACCCTAAACCTCATCCTCACCTTTACCCTAACTCTAAACCTAACCCAAACCCTAAACCTCTCCCTAAACCTAACCCTAACCCTCACCCTCATCTTAACTGTAAACATGAACTGTACCCTAACAATAACCCTAACCCTAATCCTAAGCCTCACCCTAACCCTAACACTCACCCTAACCATAATCCTCACCCTAACCCGCCCCATAACCCTAAATCAAACCGTAAACCTCACCCTCACCCTCACCCTAACCCTAAACCTCACCATAAACCTCACCCAAACCTTCATTCACACCCTCACACCGTACCTCATTGTAACTCTAACCCTAACCATAACAATAAGACTAACACTAATCCTAACATTAACCCTATCCATAACCATAACCCTCACCCTCAGCCTCACCCTAACCGCAAACTTAACCCTAACCATAGCACTAACAATAACCATAACAGTAACTCTAAACCTAACCCTAACCCTAACCCTTACCTAATCCTCACCCCCACCCTCACCCTAAGCCTAACCCTAAGCCTAGCACTAACCCTAACCCGAACCCTCACCGTAACCAAACACAAATCATAATGCTAACCCTAACCAAAACCCTAACCCTAACCCAAAACCTAACCCTAAACCTAACCCTAACACTAACCCTAATCCTCACCCTCACCCTCAGCCTAACCCAAAAAATAACCCTAACCCTCACAATAACCCTAAGCCTAACCCTAACCCTAACCCTCACACTAGCCCTCACCTTAACCATAATCCTAAAACAAACCTTATCCCTAACAGTAACCCTCACCCTAATCCTCACCCCATCCCTCACCCTAACCCTAACCCTAACCCTAAACCTCATCCTAAACCTCACCCTATCCCTAAACCTAAACCTCACCCTAACCCTCAACTTAACTCTAAACCTAACCCTAACAATAACCCTAAACTTAAACCTAACCCTAAACCTCACACTCACCGTAATTCTAACCCTAACCCTAACACTAAACCTCATGCTAATGCTAATCATAAGCCTCAACCTCACTCTAGCCCTCACCCTAACCCTAATCCTAACCCTAAACCTCATCCTAACCCTAACCCTAACCCTAAAACCCTAACCCTCACATTAATCCTAACCTTCACCCTCACGATCGGCCTAAGCCTCCTAAGCCTAAGCCTAAGACTAACTCTAACCCTCACACTCACCCTCACCCTAACCCTAATTGTAACACTAACCCTAACCCTAATCCTCACACTAACCCTCAACCCAACGCTAAATCTAACCCTAAACGTCACCCTCACCTAACCCTAACACTCACCCTCAACCTCAACCTCCGCCTAATACTAAGCCTAACCCTAACCCCAACCCTAAACCTAACACTAAACCTAACCCTAACCCTCACCCTAACACTCAAGCTTTCCCTAGCCCACACCCTAAACCTAAGCCTAAGCCTAACCCTCACCCTAACCCTCACTCTAACCCTAACCCCAACCCTCACCCTAAACCTAACTCTCACCCGCACCCTCACCCTAACTATAATCCTAACTCTAACCCTAACCCTAACCCTCAACCTAACCCTCACTCTAACCCTAACCCCAACCCTCAGCCTAAACCTAACTCTCACCCGCACCCTCACCCTAACTATAATCCTAACTCTAACCCTAACCCTAACCCTCAACCTCAGACTCACACTAACCCTAATTCTAACACAAAACCTCACCCACATACTAACCTAACACTAACCCTAACCCTAACCTTCTACCTAACTCTCAACCTAAACCTAACACTAACACTAACCCTAACCCTAATTCTATCCCTCACCCTCACCCTCACCCTCACTCTAACCCTTACGCAAACCCTAAGGCTCACACTAACCCTAACCTAACCCTCACCCTCAGCCTCACAGTAAATGTAACCCTAAACCTAACACTAACCTTATCCCCAACCCTCACCTTAACCCTCTCCCTAACCTCATATCTAACCTTAAACCTCACCCTTACCCTTACCCTAACCCTAAACCCCACCCTAACCCTAACCCTAACCCTCACCCGCACTCTCACCTCACTGTAACTCTAAACCTAACCCTAACAATAAAACTAACCCTAATCCGATCCATAACCCTAACCCGAACCATCACACTAAACTTAACGCTCACCCCCACCCTCACTCTCAGGCTAAACCTAAACCTAACCCTAACACTAACCCTACACCTCACCCCCAAACTCACCCTCAGTCTAACCCTAAGACTAAGCCTAACATTCACCCTCACACTCATCCTAACCCTTGTCCTAAACCTAACCCTTTCCCTAAACCTCAAACTAACACTCACCCTCACCCTCATCCTAACACTAACCCTGAACCTAAACCTCACCCTAACCCTACCCCTAACCCTAACTCTAACCCTAAACCTCACACTCACCCTAACCCTAACCCTAACCATAAGCCTAACCCTAAGCCTAACCCTCAACCTCACCCTAACACTAACCCTAGCCCTAACCCTAAACCTAAACCTAAGCCTAACCATAAACCTAACAGTAATCCTCAGTGTCACCCTCACCCTAACCCAAACCCTTAACCTAACCCTCACCCTCACCCGCAGCCTACGCCTAAGCCTAACCCTAACCCTATCCCTAACCCTCACTGTAACCCTCACCCTAACCCTAAGCGTAACCCTAAAGCCAACCCTCACCCTAACCCTAAACCTAACACTAATCCTCAGCCTCACCCTCACACTAAACCAAAACCTAACCCTAAACCTCACCCTAACCCTAAGCTTAATGCTAACCCTAACCATAACCCTCACCCTCACAATGACCCTAACCCTAATACTAACCTAACCCTACCCCTAAACCTAACCATCACCCTAACCCTCAGCCTAGCCTTCACCCTAACCCTAATCCTAACCCTAAAACTCATCCTAACCCTCACCCTAACCCTAACCCTAACCCTCACCCTCATGCTCGGCCTAAGCCTAAGCCTAAGCCTAACCTAACCCTAACCATAACCCTGACCCTCACCCTAACCCTAACACTGACCCTAACTCTAAACGTAAACCTCACCCTCAAACTAACCCTAACTCTAACCCTAAAGCTAACAATAAACCTCTCCATCACCTTAACCCTTACCCTCACCCTAAACCTAAACCTCACCCTCAACCTCACCCTCAGGCAAAACCTAAGGCTAACACTAATCCTAACCCTAACCCTCACACTCACCCTAACCCTAACCCTACTCCTAATGCTAACCCTAACCCTAATCCTCCCCCTAAATCTCAACCTAAACCTAACACTAACACTAACCCTAAACCTAAACCTCAACCTCACACTCACCCTAAACCTAATTCTATCCCTAAACCTCACCCTCAACCTAACCCTCACTCTAACCCTTACCCAAACCCTAATCCTCACACTAACCCTAACCTAACCCTCACCCTCACCCTCACAGTAACTGTAACCCTAAACCTAACACTAACCCTATCCCTAAACTTCACCTTAACCCTCTCCCTAACCCTGTATCTAACCTTAAACCTCACCCTCACCCTAACCGTACCCTAACCCTAAACCCCACCCTAACCCTAACCCTAACCCTCACCATCACCCTAAACCCCACCCTCATCTTCACCCTCAGCCTAACATTTCGACTATCCCTAATCCCAACGCTAACCCTAACACTAACCCTAAACCTCACCCTAACCCTCACCCCAACCCTAACCCTAACCTTCACCCTCACCCTAGCCCACACCCAAACCCTAACCATAATCCTCACCCTCACCCTCACCCTAACTCTAATACTAATCCGAACAGTAACCCTAACCCTAACCCTAACCCTCACCCTAACCCTAACTCTAACCCTAAACCTCACCTTCACGCTAACCCTAACCCTAACCCTAATACAAAACCTTACCCTAAACCTATACCTTACCCTAACACTGACGCTCACCCTAACACTAACACAAACCCTAACACTAACCCTCACACTAATGCTAACCATCACCCTAAACCTAAACCTCACCCTAACCCTAACCCTAACCCTCAACTTCACCCTATCTCTCACCCTAACCCTAACCCTCATCCTCACCCTAAACCTCACACTAATCTTAACACTAATCCTCAATCTAAACCTCACACTCAACCTAACCCTAACCATCACTCTCACCCTTACCATAACCCTCAACCTCAGCCTAACCCTCAACTTTATTCTTACTGTCACCCTCATCCTAACCCTCACCCTAATCCTAACCCTCATCTTAACCCTAACTTTAACCCTAACCATCACCCTAACCCTAACCCTCACCTCACCTTCAGCCTCAGCCTAAACCTAAGCCTAAGACTAAACCTAACCCTAAACCTCACACTCACCCTAGCCCTCACCCTAACCCTAATGCTAACCCTAACCCTAAACCTAAACCTCAACCTAAACCTCACACTAACCCTAACCTTAACCCTCACCCTCACCTTAGTCCTCACAATAACAATCACTCCAAACCTAACCCACACCCTCACCATAACACAAACCCTCACCCTAAACCTAAACCTAACCCTAGCCCTCATCCTAACCCTAATCCTAACCCCAACACTCATGTTAACCCTCACCCTAACCCTCACCCTAACTGTCACCCTAAAGCTAGCACTAATCCTATCCCTCAACCTAAACCTAAACCTCACCCTCACCATAACCCTAACACTAACCCTAACCCTATCGCTAAACCTAACCCTCACCCTAATGCTCACTCTAACCCTAACCCTAATTCTAACCCTAAACCTCCCCCTCACCTGAACCCCCACCCTCAACCTCACACTCAGCCTTTCCCTAAGCCTAACCCTAACCCTAACCCTAAACTTCACACTCACCCTCACCCTAACCCTAATCCTAATCCTGACCCTAAACCTAACCTTCACCCTAACCCTGAACCTCACCCTAATCCTAATCCTAACACTATCCCTAACCCGAAACCTCACCCTATCCCTCAATCTAACCCTAACTATAACCCTAAAACTCACCTTCACCCTCATCCTAACCCTAACCCTAACCCTCACCCTAACACTAAAACTAATTCTAACCCTCAACCAAACCCTAACCCTGACCCTCTCTCTAACTGTAACCCTAACCCTCACCCTAACCCTAAACCGAAACCTAAACCTGACCGTAACCCTAACCCTAATCCTCACCCTAACCCTCCCCCTAACCCTAACTCTAACCCTTAACCTCACCTTAACCCTAACCCTAAACATAAACCTCACCCTAACCCTAACACTTACCTCACCCTCACCCTAGCTCTCACTTTAACCCTAATTGTATCCCTAATCCTCACCTTAACCCTCAACCTAACCCTAACCCTAACCCTCACCCTAATCCTAAACCTAATTCTAACCCTCAACCAAAACCTAACCCTGACCCTCACTGTAAGCCTAACCCTAACTCTCACCCTAACCCTAAACCTAACCCTAAACCTAAACCACACCATAACCCTAACCCTAACCCTCACTCTCACCCTAGCCCTCATCCTAACCATATTCCTAACCCTATCCCTCATTATAACCCTCGCCAAATCCCTAACCCTAACCCTAACCCTAAACGTAGACCTAATCCTAACCCTCAAACTAACCCTAACTCTCACCCTCACCATAACCCTAACCCTAACCCTGAACCTATCCCTAAACCTAACCCTAACCCTAAACCTCACCCTAACCCTAACCGTAACCCTCACCCTAACACAAGCCCTCTCCCTAACCCTAATCCTAACCTTAACCCCCATCCTGACTCTCACCCTAACCCTAAACCTAACCCTCACTCTAAACATAACCCTCACCCTCAACCTAACACTTAGCCTAACCCTAAGCCTAAACCTAAACCTAACCCTAACCCACACACTTACCCTCATCCTCACCATAATCCTAAACCTAACCCTAACCCTAAACCTAAACCTCACCCTCACCCTAGCCTTCACCCTAACCCTAATCTTAGCCCTAAAACAAACTCTAAATGTAACCCTAACACTAAACCTCACCCTAAACCTCACCCTAACCCTCACCCTCACCATAGGGTAACCATAACCCTAACACTAACAATAACCCTAACCCTAACCCTAACCCTCACCCTAACACTTACCCTCACCATTACACTAACCCTAACCATAACACTAACCCTCATGCTAATCTTAACACTCAACCTAAACCTAAACCTCACCCCCACCCTAAACCTAACCCTAATACTCACGCTCACCCTAGCCCTCACCCTAACCCTAATTCTAACCCCAACCCTCACCTTAAACCTAACACTCATCCTCACCCTAAACCTCACACTAACCCTAACCCTAATTCTCAATCTAACCCGCACCCTCACCCTAACCCTAACCGTAAACCTTACCCTAACCCTCACCCTAACCCTAACCCTTACCCATATCTTAACCCTCATACTCACCCTAACCCTCACCTTTACACTTACCATCACCCTCACCCTAAGCCTAACCCTCATCCTAATCCTCACCCTAACCGTAAACCTAAACATCACCCTAACCCTAAACCTCACCCTCAACCTCACGCTCAGACTAAACCTAAGCCTAAGCCTATACCTAACGCTAACCCTCAACCTCAACCTAGCCCTCATCCTAACCCTAATACTAACCCTAAACCTCATCCTAACTCTCAACCTAACCATAACCCTAACCATCACCAAAACCCTAATCCTCTTCCCCAACCTCACCCTCAGCCTAACCCTAAGACTAAGCCTAACGCTAACCCTAACCCTCACAATCACCCTCACCCTAACTCTCATCCTAACCATAACCCTAACCATAATGCTAAACCTCAACCTAAACCTCACCCTCACCCTAACACTAAAAATAACCCTAACCCTAACCCTCACACTAACCCTCCCCTAAACCCTAATTCTAATCCTAAACCTCACACTCACCCTAACCCTAATCCTAACCCTAACCCTAAACCTCAACCTAACCCTAACCCTAACCCTGAACCTTACCCTCAACCTCACCCTCACAATAACTCTAACACTAACCCTAACAATAACACTAATCCTAAACCTAAACCTAACCCTAACACTAATCCTATTCCCAACCCTCACCCTCAGCCTCAACCTCACTGAAAACATAACCATAACCAAAACACTAACAATAATCCTAACTCTAACCCTAATTCTTACCATCACCCTTACCCTAACCCTCATCCTATCCCTAACCCTCACCCTAACCTTAAACCACACCCTCAACATATCCCTAACCCTAAGCCTAACCCTCACCCTCACCCTAACCCTAACCCTAAACCTCACCTGAACACTAACCCTAACCCTCACCCTCACCCTAGCCTTCACCCTTACCCTAATCCTAACCCTAATCCTCAACCTAACACTCATCCTAACCCTAACCTTAACCCTCACCCTAAACATAATCCTATCCCTAACCCTCAACCTAACCCTAACCCTCACCCTCACTGTAGCCCGAACCCTAAACCTCACCCAAACCCTAAACTTAACCCTCATCCTATCCTTCACCCGAAATCTTACATTAACCTTAACCCTAACCCTCACCCTAACCCTAACTCTAACCCTAAACCTCACCCTAAGACTAATCCTCACCCTCACCCTCACTGTAACTCTAACCCTAACCCTAACAATAACACTAACCCTTACCCTAAACCTATCCCTAATCCTCACCTTCACCGTAACCCTAAACCTAACCCAAACCTCATCCTAACCTTAACCCTAACCCTCACCCTAAACCTCATCCTAACCCTAACTCTAACCCTGAACTTCACCCTCACCCTAACCCTAATTCTAACCCTAACCCTAATACTAAAACTCACCCTAAACCTAACCCTTACCCTCACTCTAACCCTAACTCTCACCCTCACCGTAACTCTAACCCTAACATTCTCCCTAACCCTAAAACTAACCCTAACCCTAAATCTCACCCTAATGCTAACCCTAAGCCTAACCCTCACCGTAGCCCTCACCCTAGTCCTAAACCTAAACCTAAACCTCACCCTAACCCTCACCCCAACCCTGAAACCCTAACAATCACACTAACCCCAAACATCACCTTCACCCTCAAGCTCGGCCTAAGCCTAAGCCTAAGGCTAAGACTAACCTTAACCCTCACACTCACACTCACCCTCACCATAACTGTAACACTAACCCTAACCCTAAACCTCACACTAATACTCACCCTAACGCTTACTCTAACCCTAAACCTCACCCTCATCCTAACCCTAACCCACACCCTCACCCTCTCCCTTCGCCTAACACTAAGCCTAAAACAAACCCTAACACTAACCCTAAACCTCACATTCAAACTCAGGCTAACCTTAAGCCTAAGCCTAAACCTAA
Organism: Dipodomys merriami; assembly: GCF_024711535.1. Lineage (NCBI taxonomy): Eukaryota > Metazoa > Chordata > Mammalia > Rodentia > Heteromyidae > Dipodomys > Dipodomys merriami. The sequence continues at coordinate 2,504,250 of NW_027206257.1, forward strand.
ATCTAACCCTCGCCCTCACCCTAACACTCAGCCTAAACCTAAGACTAAGCCTAACCTTAACCCTAACCCTCACACTCACACTAGCCCTCACAATAACCCTAAACCTAACCCTAACCCTGACACAAACCCTCACATTCACCCTCACCTTAACCCTAATCCTAATCCTAATTCTAACCCTAACCCTCACCCTCACCCAAACCCTACTGCTAACACTAACACTAACCCTAAACCTCAACCTAACCCTCATCCTAATCCTAACACTAACCCTAAACCTCACACTTGCCTTAACACTAATCCTAACCATAACCCTGAACCTCATCATAACCCTAACCCTAAACCTCACCCTCACCCTAAACCAAACCCTAACCATAACCCTAACCATAAGCCTAACACTAAACCTCATCCTAACCGTAACACTAAACCTCAACATCACCCTCATCCTTACCTTAACCTTAACCCTAACTCTAACCCTAAGAATAAACCTAATCCTAAACCTAATCCTAAATCTCACCCTCACTGTAACTCTAACCCAAACCCAAACCCTTAACCTAACCCTAACCCTGACAATAACCCTAAACCTAAACCTCACCCTAACCCTAACCCTAACACTAACCCTCACCCTAGCACATACCCTAACTCTAACCCTAAACCTAACCTTCACCCTAACACTCATTCTAACCCTAAAACTAACCCTCACCCTAAATCTAACCCTCACACTCACCCTCAGCCTCAGACTAACCCTAAGCCAAACACTAACCCTAACCCTAACACTTACACTCACCGTCACCGTAACCCTAATCCTAATCCTAAACCTCACTCTAAACCTAACCCTATCCCTCAATCTCACCCTAACCCTAATCCTAATCTTAATCCTAACTCTAACCCTCACACTCACTCTCACCTTAACCCTAATCCTAATCCCAACCCTAACCCTATCCCTCACTCTCACCCTAACCCTCACCCTCACTCTAACCATCAACCCAACCCTACTCTTAACACTAACACTAACCCTAAACATCACCCTAACCCTCACCCTAACCCTAACTCTAACCCTAAACCTCACACTCGCCCTAACCCTAACCCTAACCATAAACCTAAACCTCAGCCTAACCCTAACCTTAAAAATCACCCTCACCCTAAACCTCACCCTAACCCTAATCCCAAACCTCACCCTCACACTAGACTTCACCCTAAACCTAACCCTTACCTTAACCCTCACCCTAAACATAACCCTCACCGTAACACTAACACTCACACTAACCCTAACCCTAACATTCACCCTCACCTTCACACTAAAACTAACCCTAACCCTCACCCTCACCCTAAACCAAACCCTAACCCTAACCCTCACCCTAACCCTAAGCCTAACCCTAACCCTAAACCTAACCCTCACACTCACCCTCAACCTAAACCTAACCCTAATCCTCACCCTAAACCTCACCCTTGCCTTCACCCTCAATCGCACAGTAACTCTAACCCTAGCCCTAACAATAACACTAATCCTAACCCTAAAGCTTAACTAAACCCTAATCCTATCCCTAACTCTCACCCTCAGCCTCCCCCTACTGCAAATGTCATCATAATCATAACAATAACCATAATCCTGACCCTAACCCTAATCCTAAAATTCACCCTCACCCTAACTCTAATCCTAAACCTAACCCTCACCCTAATCCTAACCATAACCCTCACTGTAACCCTAACCCTCATCCTAACCCTCACCCTAAACCTCACCCTCACCCTATCCCTCACCCTAACCCTAAGCCTAACCCTCACACTCACCCTAACCCTAACCCTAACCATCACCCTCACCCTAAACAAAACCCTAACCCTAACCCTCAAACTAACCCTAAGCCTAACCCTAACACTAATCCTAACCCTCCTTCACACTCACGCTCAATTAAAACCTAATCCTAAACCTAACCCTATCCCTAACCCTAACCATCACACTAACCATCACCCTAGTACTCACCCTAACCCTAATCCTAACCGTACACCTAATCCTAGCCCTCAACCTAATCCTAACCCTAAGCCTCACCCTAACCCTAACCCTAACCCTCACCCTCACCCTAACCCTAACACTAACACTATCTCTAACCTTAAACCACACCCTCACCCTAACCCTAACACTAATCCTAAGCCTAAACATAAACCTCACCATAAACCTAACCTTAACCCTCACCCTCACCGAAACCGAAACCCTAACCCTAACAATAACCCTAACCCTAACCCTAACCCTCATTCTAACCATAACCCTTACCCTAAACCTAACCCTCAGCCTAACACTTACCCTCATCCTTACACTAACCCTAACCCTAACACCAAACTTCACACTAACCCTAACCATCACCCTAACCCTAAAACTCAACCTAACCCTGTCCCTTACCCTAACCCTAGCCCACACCCGAACACTAAGACTCATCCTCACCCTAAACCTCACACTAACCCTAAAACTAATCCTCAATCTAAACTCACCCTCACTCTAAACCTAACCCTAACCCTCAACCTAAACCTAACCCTCACCCTTACCGTAATCCTCACACTCAGCCTAACCTTAACGTTTACCCTTACAGTAACCCTCACCCTAACCCTCACCCTAAAACTAACCCTCATCCTAACCCTCACTCTGACTGTAACCCTCAGCATCAACATAACCCTAACCCTCACCCTCACCCTCAGACTCAGACTAAACCTAAGCCTAACCCTCACCCTCACCCTCACCCTAGCCCTCACCCTAACCCTAATCCTAACCCTAACCCTAATACTAACCCTAAAACTAACCATCAACCTAACCATCATTCTAAACCTAATCCTCATCCCCAACCCCACCCTCAGCCTAGCCCTAAGCCTAAGCGTAAACCTAACCCTAACCCTCATACGCACCCTCACCATAACCCTAATCCTAAACCTAACCTGAACCCTAATCCTAAACCTCAACCTAACCCTCACTCTAACCCTAAACCTAACACTAACCCTAAACCTAACACTCAACCTAACCCACCCCCTAACCCTAATTATAACCCTAAACCTCACCCTCAGCCTAAACCTAACCCTAACCCTAAACCTCACCCTCACCCTCACCCTCACTGTAACTCTAACACTAACTCAATCCCTCACCCTAACCCTAACCCTAAACCTCATCCTAAACAGAACCCTAAACCTCACCATAACCCTAACGCTCACCCTCCCAGTAACCCTAACCCTAACCCCACCCTAACAGTAAACCTAACCCCAAACCTAAACCTCACCATAATGCTAACCCTAACCCTCACCCTCACCCTTGCCCTCATCATAAACCTAATCCTAACCCTAAAACTCATCCTAACCCACACCCTAAACCTAACCCTAAGCCTCAGCTCCACCCTCACCCTCAGAATAACCCGAAGCCTAAGCCTAACACTAACCCTAACCCTCACTCTCACCCTCACGCTAACCCTAATCCTAACCCTAACCCTAACCCTAAACCTAACCGTAACCCTAAATTTAACTCTAAACCTAAACCCCACCCTCCACCTAACCCAAAATCTAACACTAACCCTAAACCTCCCCTTAACCCTAACCCTAACCCTCACCCTCACCCTCACCGTAACTGTAACCCTAACCCTAACAATAACCCTTACCCTAACACTAACCCTAACCCTAACCAGAACCCTCACCCTAACACTAACCCTCACCCTAACACTTACCCTCATCCTAAACTAACCCTAATCCTAACACTAACCTTCACACTAACTCTAACCATCACCTTAAACCTAAACCTCAACCTAACCCTATCCGAACCATCAACCTCACCCTAGCCCTCACCCTAACCCTAACCCTCACATTTACCGTAATCCTCACTCTCAGCCTAAACCTCAACTTGACCCTTACTGTCACCCTCACCCTAACCCTCACCCTAACCCTAATCCTCATACTAACCCTCAGCCGAACCGTAACCCTAGCCATTAAGCTAACACTAAATCTCAACCACACGCTCACGCTCAGCCAAAACCTAAGCCTAACCCTAACCCTAACCCTCACACTCACCCTCACCCTCAGTCTAACCCTACCCTAACACTAACACTAACCCCAAACTTCACCCTAACCCTCACCCTAAACCTAAATCTAACCCTAAACCTCACACTCGCCCTAACCCTAACCCTAATCCTCACCCTAAACCTGAGCCTAACCCTAACACTAAACCTCGATCTCAACCTAAACCTCACCCTCAATGTAGCCCTCACCCTAACCCTACCCATACCCCTAATCCTCATCCTAACCCTCACCCTGACCGTAACCCTAAGCATCATCCTAAACCTAACCCTCACCCACATCCTAACCCTAAAACAAACACTAACACTAACACTAAATCTAAGGCTACACCTCACCCTCACCATAACCCTAACCCTCAAACTCACCCTCACCCTCAGAATAAACCTAAGCCTAACCCTAAGCCTAACCTTCACACTCACCTCACGCTCAGCCTAACCCTACCCCTAACACTAACACTAACGCTCAACCTCACCCTAACCCTCACCCTGAACCTAACTCTAACCCTAAATCTCACACTCGCCCTAAACCTAACAATAACTCTAACCCAAAACCTCAGGCTAACCCTAACACTAAACCTCACTTTCGAAGTAACCCTCACCATAACCCGAAACCTAACAGTAACCCTCACACTAAGCATAACCCTAACACTCACAATAAACCTAACCCTCACCCTCAACATCACCCTCAGCCTAACCCTAAGCCTAACGCTAAACCTAACCCTAACCCACACACTAACACTCACCCTAACCCTAATCCTAATTCTAACCATAACCATAACCCTCAACGTAACCCTATCACTCACCCTAAACCTAACCCTAACACTAACTCTAACCCTAACCCTAACTCTAACACTCAATCTCACCCTCACCCTAACCCTAACACTAAACCTCAAACTAACCCTAACCCTAAACCTCACCCTAACCCTAGCCAACATCATAACCCTAATCCTAAACCTAACCCTCACTCTAACCCGAACCCTCTCACTCAAACTCACTCTCAGCCTAATCTTAAGCCTAACCCTAAACCTAACCCTAACCCACACACTCACCCTCACCCTAACCTTAATAGTAAACCTAACCCTAACTCTAAACCTAACCCTCACACAAACCCACACCCTAACCCTAACCTAACACTAACCCTAACCCTAACCCTCACACTAACCCTCACCCTAAGCCTAAATCTAACCCTAAACCACACCCTAACCCTAACCATAACTCTAACCTAATCCTAACCAAAAAACTCACCCTAACCCTAAACCTAACCCTCACCCTCACCCTCACCGTCAACATAACACCAAACCTAAAATTAACAAAAACCCTAACCCTAACACTAAACCTCACCCTAACTATAACACTCACCCTAAACCTAACCCTCACCATAACAATTACCCTCACCCTAACACTAACCCTAACCCTAACACTAACCCTCATACTAACCCTAACCCTCAGCCTATCCTTAAAACTCACCCTAAACCTAACCCTAACCCTAGCCCTCACCCTCACCCTAGCCCTCACCCTAACAATAAACCTTACCCTAACCCTCATCCTAACCCTCACCCTAATCCTAATTATAACCCTAACCCTCATCCTAACACTCACCCTAATCCTAAACCTAACCATCACCCGAACCCTAATCCTCACCACCACCCTCACCCTCAGCCTAACGCTAAGCCTAAGCCTAACCTCAACCCTCACCCTCACCCTCACTCTAACCCTAATCCTAAACCTAACCCTAACCCTAACCCTGAACCTCAACCTAACCCTCACCCTAACCCTCCCCCTAACCATACCTCTAACCCTAAACCTCACCCTAACCCTCCCCCTAACCATAACTCTAACCCTAAACCTCACCCTCACCCTAACACTAATCCTCACCCTAACCCTAAATCTAACCAAAAACCTAAACCTAACCCTCACCCTCACCATAAATCTAACCCTAACCTTAACAATAACACTAATCCTAACTCCAAACCTAACCCTAACCCTAATCCTAACCCTAATCCTCACCCTCAACCTCACCATCACAGCAAAGGTAACCTTAACCATAACAATAACAATAACACAAACCCTAATCCTATCCCTCACCCTCACCCTAATCCTAACCCTAATCGTAACCCTCACCCTCACCCTAACCCTAATCCTAACCCTAATGGTCACACTAACCCTAACCCTCACCCTCACCTTAAACCTAAACCAAATCCTAACCCTCACCCAAACAATAATTCTAACTCTCACTGTAACCCTAACCCTCTCACCTACCTACACACTCAACCTAACCCTTAGCCTAAGCCTAACCCTAACCCTCACACTCACCCTCACCCTAACCCTAATCCTAACATTAAGCCTATCCCTAAACCTCAACCTAACCCTCACCCTAAGACTAACACTAACCCTAACCCTACCCCTCACACTTACCCTCCCCCTAAACCTAATTCTAAACTTAACTCTCACCCTCAACCTAACCCTAACACTAAACCTCACCGTAAACCTCACTCTAACCCTAAGCCTCACCCTAACACTCACTGTAACTCTAACCCTAACCCTAACAATAACACTAACCCTAACCCTAAACCTAAACCTAACCCTAACCATAAACCTCACACTCAGCCTCACCCTCACCGCAAACTTAACCCTAACCATAACACTAACAATAACCCTAACCCTAACCCTAACACTCATTCTCACCCTAAACTTCACCCTAACCCTAACACTAATCCTCAATCTAACCCTCACCCTCACCCGACCCCTTCCCCTAACCCTCACCCTAACCATAACCCTAACCCTTACAGTAACTCTCAACCGCAGCCTAACCCTAACCTTTAGCCTTAACGTCACCCCCACCCTAACCATCACCCTAACCCTAACCCTCACCCTCAAAACAGGCCATAATCAAACCCTAGGCCTAAGCCTAACCCTGACCCTAACCCTCACTCTAACCCTAAACCCAAAACTCACCCTAACGGTAACCCTCACCCTCACCCTCACCCAAACTCTAATCCTAATCCTAACCGTAATCCTAACCCTCACACTCACCCTCACCTTAACCCTAATCCTAATCCTAACCATAACAGTAACCCTCACCCCCACACTAAACCTCACCATAACCCTAATCCTATCAGTAACCCTAACCCTAACCCTAACCATCACCCTAATCCTAACTCTAACCCTAAACCTCACCCTCACCCTAACCCTAACCCTAACCCGAATTCTAAACCTTACTCTCAACCTAAACCTTACCCTAACTCTTAACCTCACCCTAACACTAACACTAACCCTAACACTAACCCTCACACTAACGCTAACCATCACCCTAAACCTAAACTTCACCCTAACCATAACCCTTACCTTCAACTTCACCCTATCCCTCACCCTATCACTAACCCTCATACTCACCCTAAACCTCACACTAACCCTAACACTAAACCTCAATCTAACCCTCACCCTCAACCTAACCCTAACCCGAACTCTCACCCTAAACATAACTCTCACTCTCAGCCTAACCCTCAACTTTACTCTTACTGTCAACCTCATCCTAATGCTCACCCCAATCCTAAACCTCATCCTAACCCTCACCCTAACCATAACCCTAACCATCACCTTAAACCTAACCCTCACCCTCACCTTCAGCCTCAGCCTAAACCTAAGCCTAAGCCTAAACCTAACCCTTAACCTCACATTCAACCTAGCCCTCACCCTAACCCTAATCCAAACCCTAACCCTCATCCTAACCCTCAACCTAACCAAAACCAGAACCATCACTCTAAACCTAATCCTCATCCCCACCCTCACCCTCAGCCTAACCCTAACCTAAGCCTAACTCTAACACTAACCCTCACACTCACACAAAACCTCACTTTAATCCTAACCCTAACCCTAACTCTAAACTTAAACCTAAACCTAACCCTCACCCTAACCGTAACCCTAACCTTCACCCTCTCCTTAGTCCTAACACTAACCCTCACCCCAAACCTAACCATCACCCTCACTGTAACCCGAACCCTAATGCTATCCCTAATCCTAATCCTAACCCTCACCCTAACCCTAACACTTAACCTCACCCTCAACCAAGCCCTCACCCTAACCCAAATTGTAACCCTAACACTCATACTAACCCTCACCCTAACCCTAAAACTAACCCACATCCTAACCCTAAACCAAGTTCTATCCCGCACCCTAACCCTAACCCTGACCCTCACCGTGACACTCACCCTAACCCTCACCCTAAAACTAAACATAACCCTAAACCTCACTGTAAACCTAACCCTAACACTCAGCCTCAAACTAGCACTCATCCTAACCCTAATCCTAACCCGGACCCTAATGCTAACATTCACCTTCACCTTAAAACTAGACCTAATCCTAATCCTCAACCTAACCCTAACCTTCACACTCAACATAACCCTAACCCTCACCTAACCCTAAACCTCACTCTAACACTAACCTTAACCCTCACCCTCACTCTAGCTCTCACAATAACACTAATCCTAACCCTAATCCTCATCCTAACTCTCACCCTAATCCTAACCGGAACCCTCACCCTAACCATAATCCTAACACTAACCATCAACCTAACCCTAACCCTCAACCTCACCATAACCCTGACCCTAACCCTCACCCTAAACCTAAACGTAACCCGAACCCTAACTCTCACCCAAACGCTAAACCTAACCCAAACCCTAACCCTAAACCTCACCCTCACCCTCACCCTCAGCTTAACACTAAGCCTAACCCTAAACCTAAGCCTAACCCAAGCACTCAATCTAACACTAAATCTAATGCAAATCCTAACCCTAAAGCTAATCCAGACCCTAACCATCAACTTCATCCAAACCCTCACCCTAACTCTAACCCTAACACTCACCCTTACCGTAACCGTAACCCTTACCCAAACCCTCACCCTAACCCTTACCCTAACCCTAACCTAAACTTCACCCTAAACCTAAACCTAACCCTCACCCTCATCCTCACCCTCACTGTAAATTTAAACCTAACCATAACACTAAAAATAACACTAAACCTAACTCTAACCCTCACACTCACTCTCACCCTCACCGTAACCGTAACACTAACCCTAAACCTCACACTAACCCGCACCGTAACGCTAACCCTAAAACTAATCCTGACCCTGACCCTAAAGATAACCCTCACCCTCACCCTCACCCTCACCCTCCGCCTGGCACTAAGCCTAACCCTAACCCAAACCCTAACCCTAATCCTCACACTCAACCTCACCCTAACCCTAAGCCTAAGCCTAACCCTAACCCTCACCCTCAGCTTAACCGTAAGCCTAAGCATAACCCTAACAATACCCTCACCCTCACACTAGCCCTCACCATAAACCTAACCATAGCACTAAACTAACCCTAACACTCACACTAAACCTAACCCTAACCCTAACAATAACACTAAACCTCACCTTCACCCTAACACTAAACCTAATCCTAACCCTAATCCTAACACTCAACATCACCCTAACCCTCACCCTTACCTTAACCTTAACCCTAACCCTAACCCTAACAATAACCATAACCCTAAACCTAAACTTAAACCTCACCCTCACCGTAACTCTAACCTTAACCCAAACACTCACACTAACCCTAATCCTGATCATAACCCTAAAGCTAAACCTCACACTAAACCTAAACGTTAGTGTTAGGCTAACCCTCACCCAAGGACATACACTAACCCTAATTCTAACCCTAACCCTCACCCTAACCCTCACTCTAACACTAAACCAAAAACTCAGCCTAAATCTAACCCTCACCCTCACGCTCAGCCTCAGCCTAACCCTAAGCCTAAAACTAACCCTAACCCTAACTGTTACACTCACAGTCACCGTAACCCTAATCCTAAACCTAACACCAACCCTAACCTTAAAACTAACCCTAACCCTAACCCTCAACCTAACCCTCACCCTAACCCTAGCCCTAACCCTATTGCTCATCCTAGCACATAACCTAACGTTAATCCTAACACTTACTCTCACCATAACCCTCACCCTAAAGCTCACTCTAAACATAACCCTAACCCTAACCCTCATCCTCACCCTAACCCTAATCCTAAACCTAACACTAACCCTAACACTCACCCTCACCTTAACCCTAATCCTAATCCTAACCCTTACCCTAACCCACACCCTCACCCTAACCTTCATCCTAACCCTACCCCTAACACTAACACTAACCCTAACCCTCACCCTAACCCTCACCTAACCCTAACTCTAACCCTAACCCTCACCATCGCCCTAACAATAACCCTAACCATAACCCTAAACCACACCCTAACACTAACCCTAAACCTCATCCTCACCCTAAACCTCACCCTAACCCTAACCCTAAACCTAACTCTAACCCTCACCATAACCATAACCCTCACCTTAACCCTAACATTCACACTAACCCTAACACTCTCCCTAACCCTAAGCCTAAACCTAACCCTAAACCTAAACCTCACATTCACCCTCAATCTAAACCTAATCCTAAACCTATCCCTATCCCTAACCCTAACCCTCACACTAACCATCACCCTAGCGCTCACCCTAACCCTAATCCTAACCCTACACCTCATCCTAAGCCTCACCCTAACCCTAACCCTAACCCTCACCCTAACCCTAACCTTAACCCTATTGCTCATCCTAGCACATACCCTAATGGTAATCCTAAACCTTACCCTCACCATAACCCTCACCCTAACCCTCACTCTAAACATAACCCTAACCCTAACCCTCACCCTCACCCTAAACCTAATCCTAAACCTAACCCTAACCCTAACACTAACCCTCACACTCACCCTCACCTTAACCCTAATCCTAATCCTAACGCTTACCCTAACCCTCACCCTCACCCTAACCTTCATCCTAACCCTACCCCTAACACTAACACTAACCCTAACCCTCACCCTAACCCTCACCTAACACTAACTCTAACCCTATCCCTCACCATCGCCCTAACAATAACCCTAAACATAACCCTAAACCACACCCTAACCCTAACCCTAAACCTCATCCTCACCCTAAACCTCACCCTAACACTAACCCTAAACCTAACTCTAACCCTCACCATAACCATAACCCTCACCATAACCCTAATATTCACACTAACCCTAACACTCACCCTAACCCTAAGCCTAACCCTAACCCTAAACCTAACCCTCACATTCACCCTCAATCTAAACCTAATCCTAAACCTATCCCTATCCCTAATCCTAACCCTCACACTAACCATCACCCTAGCGCTCACCCTAACCCTAATCCTAACCCTACACCTCATCCTAAGCCTCACCCTAACCCTAACCCTCACGTCACCCTAGTCCTCACCCTAAACCTAACCCTCATCCTCACCCTAAACCTCACACTAACCCTAAAACTAATCCTCATTCTTAACCTCAAACTCACCCTAACCCTAACCCTAAACCTCAACCTAACCCTATCCCTCACTCTCACCTTCAGACTCAGCCTAACTCTCAGCCTAACCCTCACCCTCACCCTAGCCCACACCCTAACCCTAATCCTAACCCTAACCATAACCCTAAACCTAACCCTAAACCTAACCATCACCCTAAAGCTAATCCTCATTCCCACCCTCACCCTCAGCCTAACCCTAAGCCTAAGCCTAACCCTAACCCTAACCCTCACACTCACCCACACCATAACCCTAATCCTAAACCTAACTCTAAACCTAACCCTAAAACTCAACGTAACCCTCACCCTAACCCTAACCCCAGCACTAACCCTAACCCCAACCCTCACCCTCACCCTCACCATCACAGGATCCGTAACCCTAAACCTAACCCTAACAATAACCCTAACCTTAACACTAAGCCTAAACCTAACCATAACCCTCACCCTAAGCTTAACCCTCATGCTAACACTTACCCTCACCCTAACAGTAACACTAATCCTAACACTTACCCTCACACTAACCCTAAAAATCACCTTAAACCTAAACTTCAACCTAACTCTATCCCTAACCCTCAACCTCACCCTAGTCCTCACCCTAACCCTAACCCTCATCCTCACCCTAAACCACACACTAACCATAACACTAATCCACAATCTAACCCTCAACCCCATCTTAACCCTTACCCTAATCCTCACCCTAACCCTCACCCTCACCCTAATAATCACCTTTACCCTTACAGTCACCCTCAGCCTAACCCTAACCCTAACCCTAACACTCATGCTAACCCTAAGCCTAACTGTAACCCTAACCATCACGCTAACCCTAACCCTCAACCTCAGCCTCAGCCTAACCCTAAATCTAAGCCTGACTGAAACCCTAAACTTCACCCTCACCCTTGTCCTCACCCTAAACCTCATGCTAACCCTAACCCTCATCCTAACACGAACACTAACCCTAACAATAACCCTAACCCTATCCCTAACCCTCATTCTAACCATAACCCTCACCCGAACCCTAACCCGAACAACACTTACCCTCACACTAACACTAACCCTAACTCTTACACTAACCCTCACACTAACCCTAACCATCACCCTAACCGTAACACTCACCCTAACCCTAACCCTAACCCTCACCCTCACCCTAACCCTAACCCTCATCCTCACCCTAAACCTCACACTAACCCTAAAACTAATCCTCAATCTAAACCACACCCTCACCCTAACCCTAACTCTAATCCTCACCCTAACACTAACACTCACATTTACCGTAATCCTCACTCTCAGCCTAACCCTCAACTTGACCCTTACTTTCACCCTTACCCTAACCCTCACACTAAACCTCACCCTCACCCTCACCCTCAGCCTAATCCTATGCCTAACCCTAACCCTACCCCTCACAATCACACTCACCCTCAGCCTAACCCTAGCCCTAACACTAACACTAACCCTAGACCTCACCCTAACCCTAATTCTAACCCTAAACCTCACACTAATCCTCAACGAAAACTAATCCTCACCCCCACCCTCATCCTCAGCCTAAGCCTAAACCTAAACCTAACACTCACCCTCACCTTCACCCTAACCCTAATCCCGACCCAAACCCTATCGCTAACTCTAACCCTAACCCTAAACCCAACCCTAATCCTCACCCCCACTCTCACCCTCAGCCTAACCCTAAGCCCAACACTAAAACTAACCCGAACTCTAAACCTGAACATCACCCTGAACCTAACCCTATCTCCAACCCTAACACAAAACCTCACCCTAACCCTAACCCTAACCCGGACCCGCAACCTCACTCTCACCGTAACTCTAAACCTAACCCTAACAATAACACTAACCCTAACCCTAAACCTCACCCTAAACCTAACCCTCATCCTCACCCTAAACCTCACACTAAACCTAACCCTAATCCTCAATCTAACCCTCATCCTCACAATAAACCCTAACCCTCAACCTTACACTAACCCTCACCCTAACCCTAACCCTCACCCTTATCTTAACCCTCCCCCTCAGCGTAACCCTCAACTTTACACTTACCATCACCCTCACTCTAACCCTCACCCTATCCCTAAACCTCATGCTAACCTTCAACCTAACTGTAACCCTAACCATCACCATAACCCTAACCCTCACCCTCAACGTCACACTCAGCCTAACCCTAAGCCTAAGCCTGACCCTAACGCTCACCCTCACCCTCACTCTAGCCCTCACCCTAACACTAATCCTAACCCTAACCCTCATCCTAACCCTCACCCTAATTATAACCCTAACCATCACCCAAAAACTAATCCTCACCCCACACTCACGCTCAGCCTAACCCTAAGCCTAAGCCGAAGCCTAACCCTAACCCTCACAGTCACCCTCACCCTAACCCTAATCCTAAACCTAACCCCAACCCTAACCCTAAACCTCCACCTATCCCTCACCTTAACCCTCACCGTAACCCTTTCCCTAATCCTAACTCTAACCCTAACCCTAACCCTCATCCTAACACTCTCTCCCCCTAACACTAACCCTCACACTAACACTAACCATAACCCTAACCCTAAACCTCAACCTAACCCCTTATCCTCACCCTCAACCTAGGCCTCAACCTAACCCTAACCCTCATCCTCACCCTAAACCTCACACTATCCCTAATCCTAAACCTCACCCTAAGCCGAACCCTCACCCTCACCCTCACCCTCAGCCTCACCATAACTCTAACCATAAGCTTAACAATAACACTAATCCTAACCCTAAATATCACCCTCAGCCTCACCATCACTGCAAAGGTAACCTTAACCATAACATTAACAATAACCCTAACCCTAACTCTAATCCTAACCCTCACCCTCACCCTAACCCTAATCCTAATGCTAACCCTCACCCTAACCCTAACCTTCACCCTCAACTTAGTCCTAACCCAAATGCTAAACCTCACCCTAAACCTAATCCTCACCCTCACCATAACCCTAACACTCACACCTATCTTCATCCTCAACCTAATCCTAAACCTAATCCTCAACCTAACCCTCACACTCACCCTTAACCTAACTGATAATTCTAACCCTAAGCCTATTCCAAAACATCAACCTAACCCTCACCCTCACACTAAGACTAACACTAACCCTAACCCTACCCCTCACCCTAACCCTCCCCCGAAACCTAAACCTCACCCTCAACCTAACCCTAACCCTAAACCTCACTGTAAACCTCAACCTAACCCTAACCCTCACCTCACCCTCACTGTAACTCTAACCCTAACCTTAACAATAACACTAACCCAAACACTAAACCTAAACCTAACCCTAACCATAAACCTCACCCTCAGCCTCACCCTCATCGCAAACTTAACCCTAACCATAACACTAACAATAACCCTAACCCTAACCCTAATCCTCACCCTAAACCTCACCCTAATCCTAACACTAATCCTCAATCTAAACCTCACCCACACTCTACCCCTAAACCTAACCCTCACCCTAACTCTAACCCTCAGCCTTACAGTAACTCTCACCCTCAGCCGAACCCTAAAATTTACTCTTACCTTCACCACCACCCTAACAATCACGCTAACCCTAACCCTCACCCTAACCCTCACCCTAACCCCACTGTACCCCTAAACCTCACCCTCACCATAATCCTAACTCTAACCCTAACCCTAACACTAAACCGCACCATAACCCACGGACTCACCCTCACCCTAACCCTAATCCTAACCCTAACCCTCATCCTAACCCTCAACCTTACCCTAAACCTAACCCTAACCTAAACCTATCCCTCACCTTCAGCCTCAGCCTCAGCCTAACCCTAAGCCTAACTTTAAACCTAACCCTAATCCACACACTCAACCTCACCCTACCATAATCCTAACCCTAATAGTCCCTCTAACCCTTACCCTCACAATAAACCTCACTCTAACCCTAACCTAAGACTAACCTTAACACTAATCCTCACACTAACCCTCACATTAAGCCTAACTCTAACCCTAAACCTCATCCTCACCCTAACCCTAACCCGGAACCGCAACCTCACCCTCACCATAACTCTAACCCTAACCCTAACAATAACACTAACCCTAACCCTAACCCTCACCCTAACCCTAACCCTCATCCTCACCCTAAACCTCACACTAAACCTAACCCTAATCCTCAATGTAACCCTCACCCTCACAAAAAACCCTAACCCTCACGCTTACCCTAACCCTAACCCTCACCCTTAACTTAACCCTCCCTCTCAGCCTAACCCTAAACTTTACCCTTACCCTCATCCTCACTCTAACACTCAACCTACCCCTAAACCTCATGCTAACCTTCAACCTAACTGTAACCCTAACCATCACCATAACCTTAACCCTCACCCTCAACATCACCCTCAGCCTAACCCTAAGCCTAACCCTAACCCTAACCCTCACCCTCACCCTCACTCTAGCCCTCACTCTAACACTAATCCTAACCCTAACCCTCATCCTAACCCTCACCCTAATCGTAACCCTAACCATCACCCAAAAACTAATCCTCACCCCCACCCACACCCTCAGCCTAACCCTAAGCCAAAGCCGAAGCCTAACCCTAACCCTCACAGTCACCCTCACCCTAACCCTAATCCTAAACCTAACCCCAACCCTAACCCTAAACCTCCACCTATCCCTCACCTTAACCCTCACCGTAACCCTTTCCCTAATCCTAACTCTAACCCTAACCCTAACCCTCACCCTAACACTCTCTTCCCCTAACACTAACCCTCACACTAACGCTAACCATAGCCCTAACCCTAAACCTCACCTTAACCCTTACCCTCAACCTCAACCTAGCCCTCAACCTAACGCTAACTCTCATCCTCACCCTAAACCTCACACTAACCCTAACCCTATACCTCACCCTAAGCCGAACCCTCACCCTCACCCTCACCCTCACCCTCACCATAACTCTAACCATAAGCTTAACAATAACACTAATCCTAACCCTAAATCTAACCCTAACCGTAATCCTAACCCTAAACATCACCCTCAGCCTCACCATCACTGCAAAGGTGTCCTTAACCATAATATTAACAATAACCCTAACCCTAACTCTAATCCTAACCCTGACCCTCACCCTAACCCTAATCCTAATGCTAACCCTCACCCTAACCCTAACCCTCACCCTCAACTTAATCCTAACCCAAATCCTAAACCTCACCCTAAACCTAATCCTCACCCTCACCATAACCCTAACACTCACACCTATCTTCACCCTCAACCTAATCCTAAACCTAACCCTCAACCTAACCCTCACACTCACCTCACCCTCACTGTACCACCAACCCTAACCTTAACAATAACACTAACCCAAACCCTAACCCTAAACCTAACCCTAACCATAAACCTCACCCTCAGCCTCACCCTCATCGCAAACTTAACCCTAACCATAACACTAACAATAACCCTAACCCTAACCCTAATCCTCACCCTAAACCTCACCCTAATCCTAACACTAATTCTCAATCTAAACCTCACCCTCACACTACCCCTAAACCTAACCCTCACCCTAACACTAACCCTCAGCCTTACAGTAACTCTCACCCTCAGGCCAACAATAACATTTACTCTTACCTTCACTACCACCCTAACACTCATGCTAACCCTAACCCTCATCCTAACCCCAACTGTACCCCTAAACCTCACCCTCACCATAACCCTAACTCTAACCCTAACCCTAACACTAAACCGCACCATAACCCACAGATTCACCCTCACCCTAACCCTAATCCTAACCCTAACCCTCATCCTAACCCTCAACCTTACCCTAAACCTAACCCTAACCTAACCCTATCCCTCACCTTTAGCCTCAGCCTCAGCCTAACCCTAAGCCTAACTTTAAACCTAACCCTAACCCACACACTCATCCTCACCCTAACCCTAATCCTAACCCTAACAGTCCCTCTAACCCTTACCCTCACAATAAACCTCACCCTAACCCTAACCTAAGACTAACCTTAACACTAATCCTCACACTAACCGTCACATTAAGCCTAACTCTAACCCTAAACCTCACCCTCACCCTAACCCTAACTCTACCCCTAATCCTACACCTAAACCTCACCCTAACTCTAACCCTAACCCTCACACTCACCCTCACCCTGAATGTAACCCTAAACCTAAAATTCACAATAACCCTAACCCTAACCCTAAACCTAACCCTCACCCTAACTATAACCCTCACCCTAACCCTAACCCTCACTCTAACACTTACCCTCACCCTAACACTAACCCAACCATAACACTAACCCGCACACTAAACCTAACCCTCACCCTAACCCTAAAACTCACCATAACCCTAACCTTACCCTCACCCTCACCCTCAGCCTAGCCCTCATCCTAACCCTAATTCTAACCCTAACCCTCACCCTAACCCTAACATCATCCTCACCCTAAACCTCACACGAAACCTAACCCTAATCCTCAATCTAACACTCACACTCACCCTAACCCCTAACCCTCACCATTACCCTAACCCTCATCCTAACCGTAACCCTCACCCTTATCTTTACCCTGACCCTCAGCCTAACCTTCAACTTTACCCTTACCATCACCAACAACCTATCCCTCACCCTATCCCTAAACCTCAGGCTAACCTTCAACCTAACCATAACCCTAACCTCACCCTAACCCTGACCCTCACCCTCAAACTCACACTCAGCCTAAACATAAGCCTAAGACTAACACTAACCCTAACCCTCACCCTCAAACTAGCCCTCACCCTAAACCTAACCCTCAACCTAACCCTCCCCCATAACCCTAACTCTAACCTTATACCTCACCCTAACCCTCACCCTAACCCTAACTCTAACCCTAAACCTCACACTCGCCCTAAACCTAAACCTAACTATAACCCTAAACCTCATCCTAACCCTAACCCTAAACCTCACACTCAACGTAGCCCTCAACCTAACCCCAAACCTAATCGTAACCGTCACCCTAAACATAACCCTCACTGTAACCCAAAGGCTCACACTAAACTTAACCCTCAGCCTCAACCTCACCCTCTGCCTAACCCTAAGCCTAACACTAAAATTAACCTTAACCCACACACTCACCCTCACCCTAACCCTAATCCTAATCCTAAACATAACCATAACATCACCCTAACACTATCACTCACCCTAACCCTAACCCTAACACTAACCCGATCCCTAACCCTCACCCTAACCCTAACTCTAACACTCAACCTCACCCTAAACCTCACACTACACCTCACCCTAACCCTAAACCTAAACCTCACCCTCACCCTAGCCATCAATCTAATCCTAATCCTAACCCTAACCGTCATCATAAATCTCACCCTAACCGTAATCCTAACCCTCACCCTAACCCTAAACTTCACCCTCAACCTCACTCTCAGCCTAACACTTAGCCTAAACCTAAACCTAACCCTAACCCACACACTCACCCTAACCCTAACCTAACACTAACCCTAACACTCACCCTAAGCCTAAATCTAACCTTAAACCTCACCCTCACACTAATCATAACACTAACCTAATCCTAACTCTAAACCTCACCCTAACCCTAACCCTAACCCTCACCCTCACCCTCACCCTCACCATAAACATAACCCTAAACCTAAAATTAACAAAAACCCTAACCCTAACACTAACCCTCACCCTAACTATAACCCTCACCCTCACCCTAACCCTCAACCTAACACTTACCCTCACCCTAACACTAACCCTAACCCTAACGCTAAACCTCACACTAACCCTAACCCTCACCCTAACCCAAGCCCTCACCCTATTCCTAATTCGATCACTTACCCTCAACTAACCCTAACCCTCATGTTCACCCTAAACCACACACTAACCCAAACCCTAATCCTCAATCTAACCCTCACCCTCACCCTAATCCCTAACCCTCACCCTTACCCTAACCCTCACCCTAACCATAACCCTCACCCTTATCTTAACCCTCACCCTCAGCCTAACCCTCAACTTTAAACTGACCATCACCCACACCCTAACCCTCACACTATCCCTAAACAGCATCCTAACTTTCAACTAACCATAACCCTAACCATCACCCTAGCCCTAATTCTAACACTAACCCTAACCCTAAACCTGAATCTAACCATCCCCCTAACCCTAACAGTAAACTTAACCCTAACAGTAACACTCACACTAACCCTAAACCTCACCCTAAGCCTAAACCTCACCCTAACCCTAAACCTAACCCTCAACCTCACCCTAGCCTTCACCCTAAACCTAATCCTAACCCTAACCCTGATCCTATCCCTCACCTTCATCCTAACCCTAACCATCACCCAAACACTAAGCCTCACCCTCACCCTCACACTAAGCCTAAGCCTAAACCTAACACTAACACTCACACTCACCCTCACTCTAACCCTAATCCTAAACCTAACCCTAACCCTAACCCTAAACCTCAACCTATCCATCATACTAACCCTAACCCTCAGAGTAACCCTAACCCTAATGCTGACCCTAACCCTCCCCCTAACCCTAACACTAAACCTAACCCTCACCCTAACCCTAACCCTCACCCTAACCCTAAACCTCACCCTAAACCTAAGCTTAACACTCACCCTCACCATAATCCCAAACCTAAGCCTAAGCCTAATTCTAACCCTAACACTCACATTCACACTTACCCTAAACCTAATCCTAACCCTAAACCTATCCCTAAACCTCAACCTAACCCTCACCCTCACCCTAAGAATAACACTAACCCACAACCTAATCCTAACCCTAAACCTCACCCTAAAACTCACCCTAACCCTAACCTTCACCCTCACCTTCACCCTAACCGTAACTCTAACCTTAACCCTAACAACAACACTAACACTAACCCTAACTCTAAACCTAACCCTAACCATAAACCTCACCCTCAGCCTCACCCTCACTGCAAAATTAATTCTAACCATAACACTAACAATAACCCTAACCCTAACCCTAAACCGAACTCTAACCCTAAACCTAACCCTAAACCTAATCCTCACCCCCACGCTCACCCTCAGCCTAAACCTAAGCCTAACGCTAAAAATAACCCTAACTCTAACAATAAACCTTACCCTCACCCTAACCCTATCTCTAACACTAACCCTAAACCTCACCTAACCCTAACCCTAATCCTCAACCCCACCCTCTCACACTTAGCCTAACCCTAACCCTAACCCTAAAACTAATCCTAATCCTCACCATCACCCTCACTCTAAACCAAACCCTAACCCAAACCCTAACCCTATGCCTAACCCTAACCCTAAGCCTAAACATCACACTCACCCTCAACCTAACCCTAATCCTAAACCTAACCCTATCCCTATCCCTCACAATAAACTTCACACCAGCGGTCAACCTAACCCTCATCCTAACCCTAAACCTCATCCTAACCCTCAATCTAACCCTAAATCTAACCCTCACCCTAACCCTAATTCTCACCCTCAACCTCACCCTCAGCCTAACCCTAAGCCTAACACTAAACCTAACCCTAACCCAAACACTCACCCTCACCCTAATACTAATGCTAACTATCACTCTAACCCTAACCCTCAAACTAACCCTCACCCTAACCCTAACCTAAAACTAACCCTAACCCTAACCCTCACACTAACACTCACCCTAAGCCCAACTCTAACCCGAAACCTCACCCTCACCATAACCCTAACTCTAACCCTAATCCTAACCCTAAAACTGACCCTAACCCTAATCCTAAACCTAACCCTCACCCTCACCCTCAATGTAACCCTAAACCTAACAATAACAATAACCCTAACCCTAACCCTCACCCTAAATATAAACCTCATCCGAACCCTAAACCTCACCCTAACACTTACCCTCACCCTAACACTAACTCTAACCCTAACACTAACCCTCACATTAACCTTAAACCTCACCCTAATCCTAAAACTCATCCTAACCCTAACACTAACCCTAACCCTCACCCTCTCCCTAGCTCTCAACCTAAACCTAATTCTAACCTTAACCCTCACCATAACCCTAACACTCATCCTCACCATAAACCTAACCCTAATCCTCAATCTAACCCTCACCCTCAGCATAACCCCCAACCCTCACCCTTACCCTAAGCCTCACCCTAAACCTAACCCTCACCCTTATTTTAATTCTCACTCTCAGCCTAACACTCAACTATACCCTTACCATCACCCTCACTCTAACCCTCACCTTATCACTAAATCTCATGCTAACCTTCAACCTAACGGTAACACTAACAATCACCCTAACCATAACCCGCATCCTCAACCTCTACCTCAGCCTAACCCTAAGCCTAACCCTAACACTAACCCTAATCCTCACCCTCACCCTAGCCCTCACCCTAACCCTAATCCTAACCCTAACCATCACCCTAACCTAACCCTCACCCTCACCTTAATCCGAACCCAAATCTTAACCCTCACCCCAACTGTAATCCTCACCCTCACTGTAACCATAACCCTCACACCTACCTTCACCTTCAACCTAAATCTAAGCATAAACCTAAACCTAACCCTCACACTCATGCTCACCCACACCCTAATTCTAACCCTAAGCCTATCCCTAAACCTCAACCTAACCCTCACCCTCACCCTAACACTAACTCTAACCCTAACCCTACCTCTCACGCTATCCCTCACAATAAACCAAATTCAAACTCTAAAACTCACCCTCAACCTAACCCTAACCCTAAACCTCACCATAAACTTCACCCTAAACCTAACCCTCACCCTCACCCTCACTGTAAATCTAACCCTAACCCTAAAAATAATACTAACCCTAACCCTAACCCTAAACCCAACCATAACCATAAAACTCACCCTCAGCCTCACCCTAACTGCGAACTTAACTGTAACCATAACACTAACAATAACCCTAACCCTAACCCATACACTCATCCTCACCCTAAACCTCACCTTAACACTAATCCTCAATCTTACCCTCACCCTCACACTACCCCTAACCCTAACCCGCACCATAACCGTAACCCTAATCCTCACATTTACTGTAATCCTCACTCAGCCTAACCCTCAACTTTACCCTTACTGTCATCCTCACCCTAACCCTCACACTAACTCTCACCCTAATGCTAACCCTCTCCCTGACCATAACCCTAAGCATCACCCTAACCCTAACCCTCACCCACACCCTAACTTTAACACTAACCCTCACACTAACCCTCACCCTAACCCTAACACTCACCCTAACTCTCACACTCACCCTAACCCAAATCCTAACCCTCACCCTCACCCTAGCCCTCACCCTAACCCTAACTCTCATCCTCACATTAAACCTCACACTAACCCTAAAACTAATCCTCAAACTAAACCACACCCTCACCCTAACCCTAACCCTAACCCTCACCCTAACCCTAACCCTCACATTTACAGTAATCCTCACTTTCAGTCTAACCTTCAACTTTACCCTTACTGTCTCCCTCACTCTAACCCTCACACTAAAACTCACCCTCATGCTAACCCTCTCCCTGACCGTAAACCTAAGCATCACCCTAACCCTAACCCTCTCCCACACCCTAACTTTAACAATAACCCTCACACTAAACCTCACACTAACACTAACACTAAACCTAACCCTCACACTCACCCTCACCCTAAACCTAACCCTCACGCTCAACCTAACCCTAAGCCAAACCCTTACCCCAACCCACACACTCACCCTCAACCTAACCATAATTCTAATCCTAACCATAACCATAACACTCACCCTAAACCTAAGACTCACCCTATCCCTAAACCTAACACTAACCATAACCCTAACCCTCACCCTAACCCTAACTCTAACACTAAACCTCACCCTCACCCGAACCCTAACCCACAACCGCACCCTAACCCTAACCGTAAACTTCACCCTCACCCTTGCCCTCACTCTAACCCTAATCATAACCCTAACCCTCATCCTAACCCTCACACTAACCCTAATCCTAACCCTCACCCTAACCCCTAACCTCACCCTCAACCTCACCCTCAGCGTAACGCTAAGCCTAACCCTAAACCTAACCCTGACCCACACACTAAACCTCACCCTAACCCTATTCTAACACTAACCGAACTCTAACCATAACCCTCACACTGACCCTTACCCTAACCCAAACCTAACACTAACCCTCACCCTAAGCCTAAATCTAACCCTAAACCTCACCCAAACCCTAACCCTAACTCTAAACCTAATCCTAAACCTATACCTCACCCTAACCCTAACCCTAACCCTAACCCTCACCCTAACTATAACCCTCACCCTAAAACTTACCCTCACCATAACACTAACCCTAACCCTAACACTAACCCTTACACTAACCCAAAACATCACCCTAAGCCTAAATCTCACCCTAACCCTAAACCTAACCCTCACCCTCAACCTAGCCCTCACCCTAACCCTAATTCTAACCCTTACCCTCACCTAACCCTAACCCTCATCCTCACCCTAAACAACAACACTAACCATTACCCTACTCCTCAATCTAACCCTCACCCTAGTACCTAAACCTCAACTTTAACCTAACCCTCACCCTAACCGTAACCTTCACACTTATCCTAACCCTCACCCTCAGCGTAACCCTCAAATTTACCCTTACCATCACCCTTACCCTAACCCTCACCCTATCCCTAAACCTCATCTTAACCTTCAAGCTAACCGTAACCCTAACCATCACCCTAACCATAACCCTAACACTAACCCTAACCCTAAGCCTGACCCTAACACTCCCCCTAAACGTAACACTAAACATAAACCTAACACTAATACTCACACTAACCTTAACCCTCACCTTAATCCTAAACCTCATTCTAACCCTAACCCTAACCCTCACTCTCACCCTAGACCTCACCCTAACCCTCACCCTAAACCTAATCCTAACCATCACACGAAAACTAATCCTGACCCACACCCTCACCCTCAGCCTAAGCCTAAGCCTAAACCTAACACTCACCCTCACCCTCACCTTAAACCTAACCCTTAAACTAACTCTAACCCTAATATTAACCCTAACCCTAAACCTGACCCTAAACCTCCCCCTAAGCCTAACACTAAACCAAACCCTAACACTAACACACTAACCCTAACCCACACGCTAACCCTAAACCTCAATCTAACCCTAACCCTAACACTCACGCTCATCCTAATTCTAACCATAAGCCTAAGCCTAAACCTAATCCTAAACCTCACATTCACCCTCACCCTAACCCTAATCGTAAACCTAACCCTATCCCTAAACCTCAACCTAATCCTCACCCTCACCCTAAGACTAACACTAACCCTAAACCTAACCCTCACCCTAACCCTCCCACTAACCCTCACTCTAAACCTAAAACTCACCCTCAACATAAATCTAACCCTAAATCTCACCCTAACCCTAACCCTCACCCTCACGCTCACTTTCACCATAACTGTAACCCTAACACTAACACTAAAACTAACATTAACCCTAACCCTAAACCTAACCCTAACCATAAACCTCACCCTCAGCCTCACCCTCAATGCAAACTTAACCTTAGACATAACACTAACAATAACCCTAACCCTAACCCTAAATCTAACTCTAACCCTAACCCTATCACTAATCCTCACCCCCACTCTCACCCTCAGCCTAACCCTAAGCCCAATCCTAACACTAACCCTAACTCTAACCCTAAACATCACCCTCACCCTAACCTTATCTCCAACCCTAACTCTAAACCTCACCCAAACCCTAACCCTAACCCTCACCCACAACCTCAGCCTCACCGTAACTCTAACCCTAACCCTAACAATAACACTAACCCTAAACCTAACCATCACCCTAACCCTAATCCTCACCCCCACCCTCACCCTCAGCCTAACCCTAACCGTAACACTAACACTAACCCTAATCCTCACCCTACCCCTCACCCTAAACCAAACCCTAACCCTAAACCTAATCCTAACCCTAAGCCTAACCCTAACTCTAACCCTAAAACTCACACTGACCCTCAACCTAACCCTAATCCTAAACCTAACCCTATCCCTAACCCTAAGCCTCACACTAACCCTAACCCTCACCCTCAACCTCAGCCTCAGCCTAACCCGACGCATAAATCT
This sequence comes from Dipodomys merriami, assembly GCF_024711535.1. Classification (NCBI taxonomy): domain Eukaryota; kingdom Metazoa; phylum Chordata; class Mammalia; order Rodentia; family Heteromyidae; genus Dipodomys; species Dipodomys merriami. Next base: position 2,529,726 of record NW_027206257.1, read on the forward strand.
AACCCTAACCCTAACCCACACACTGACCCTCACACTAACCCTAGTCCTAACCCTAACCCTCTTCCTAACCCTCAGCCTTACCCTAAACCTAACCCTCACCTAACCCTCACCCTCACATTCAACCTCAGCCTCAGCCTAACTCTAAGCCTAACTCTAAACCTAACCCTAACCCAAACACTCAACCTCACCCTAACCCTAATCCTAACCCTAACCCTCCCTCTAACCCTAACGGTCACACTAACCCTCACCCTAACCCTAACCTAACACTAACCCTA